>NW_012267217.1:16237685-16244491 GCF_000151885.1 Dipodomys ordii
TTCTTCTTCTTCTTCTTCTTCTTCTTCTTCTTCTTCTTCTTCTTCTTCTTCTTCTTCTTCTTCTTCTTCTTCTTCTTCCTGTGAAGCATGTCTTCAGGATTGAATTGAATCTGTAGCTCACTTTTGCTAATTTGGCAATTTTACAATATTAATCCTGCTCTTCCATGAACATTGGACATTTTTCCAACTTCTCATATATTTTGCAATTTCATTCTTCAGTGTTTTACAGTTTACATTGTAGAATTCATTAACATCTTTCTTTAAAGGCTTTTATTGCATTAAGGAATGTTCCTTCTATTCCTATTTTTTCCAGAGCTTTTAACATGAATGAGTGCTGTATTTTATCAAAAGGCTTTTCTGTGTCAGTGGAGATAATCATATGGCTCTTGACCTTGGATCTGTTGATGTGATGGATTACATTTATTCATTTATGTATGTTAAACCATCCCTGCATCTCTGGGAAGAAGCCTATCTGGTCATATTGTGTGGGTTTTGGGTGTTTTGTTTTTGTTTTTGATATGTTTCTGGATTCTGTTGGGTAGGATTTTATTGAGGAGCTTTGCATCTGTGTTCATCAAAGAGATTGGGTTGTAGTTCTCTTTTTTTGGTTGGGTCTTTGCCTGGTTTGTGGATCAGTGTGATGTTGGCTTCTTAGAATGAGTTTGGGATTGCTCCCTTTGTTTCTCTTTCTCTGAAGAGCTTGAGGAATATGGGTAATAATGCTTCTTTAAAAGTCTTGTAGAATTCTGTAGTGAATCCATCTGGTCCTGGGTTTTTCTTTGTAGGAAGGATTCTGATTTCTTCCTCTATCTCACTGTAGGTTATTGGCATAATTAATTAATTTATTCTTCTTAGTTCAGTTTGGGTAATTTGTATTTCTCTAGAAATTCACCCATTTATGCTAGGTTTTTCTTCCTTAGTCAGTATAGAGTCTGGAAATATTTCTTTATAATTGTTTGAATTTTTCCTGTGGCATCCCTGATCTTATTAATTTGGGTCTCCACTTTTCTTTTGTTAGTTAATCTTGCCAGTGGTCTGTCAATTTTATTGATTAAAAAACAGCTTTTTGTTTAAATAATTTTATTTATAGTTTTCTTAGTCTTCATCTTGTTAATTTCAGATCTTATTTTTGTTATCTCTCTCTGTCTAGTAACTTTAGGTTCAACTTTTTCTTGTTTCTCTAGCAGTTTTAGTTGCATCGTGAGATTGTTTATTTGGTTTGTTTCTGCTTTCTTGATGTGTGCACTGAGAGCAATAAATTTGTCTCTCAGGACTTCTTTTGCTGTATTCCATGGTTTCTTTGTGATATATCTTCAATTTCATTGAATTGTAAGAACTTTTGAATTTCTTCTTTGATTTCTTCTGTGACCCAGGTGTTGCTCAGCAGTGTGCTGTTTAATTTCCATGTGTTTGAGTTTTTTCTACTGTATGCCTTGTTATTGAGAACTAGTTTGATTAACATGCTTGGTTAAGATTATTTCTAGCCATTTTATAAATTTCTTTTTTATTTGAAGGTATTGCAAATGAGATTATGTCCATGCTTTTCATTAAAAAAGCTGTTTCTACTACATTAAAAAAATTAGGAGTTCCAAGAAGTTGGCAGAGGAGAAGCTGGAGGCTAAACAAGCTCTCGCACAGAAAGCAGTTTTAGTTTCCAGTGAACAGTCCTAAGCCAGAGAATCACACCAAGTGTGCCATCACAGGACAGAGAGTGAGGTCAGAGAAGGAAAATCCAGGCAAGGAGACAGATCAGAGCACTTGCCAGCAGGTGCGGCTGAGGTGGCAGCGGTGGCAGGAGTGGCCATAGCCGCTGCCATATCTGCAACACAGAGATTCTGGGACAAAGGCACCAGATGCAACAGGCGAGCGGATTCTCAACACCAGCAAGAACTGACAAAGAGCAGACATCTTCATCCTGTAGTTTGCAGACCAGAAATGACCCAGGAACCAAGACTCCAGCATGAGTAGAAGCCTGACATCCTCATTCCTTCTCAGGAAGCAGAGGAGGGAAGGCCTTCCCCCCACCCCCCCACTACCGGAGATCTCCATCTTTGATACTGACAAAGGCCCAGCTGAGCATCTAGCTCCAACTCAGGCCTTGGAAGAAAACTAGAGTCATTTAGCAGGTCACAAGAACCTAACCTGACTCAGCTCCATCAAGGTAAAAGTCACCCAGCTGGGACTGCCAGCATCAGGAGTGGCTTTCTTCACTGGGTAAACAGAGACAGAGGCTGTCTCTCCCTACAGCAGCTTTGACAATCAGTTGAAATTCAGTAAACATAAACCCTGAGAATGGCTCCAGGCTGGCCTCTGTGAGTTTCTCAGAAGTTAGCTCCTCAGGGAAAAGCTGCTGTTTGCTGAAAGGCCTCAGCTCTACCCAGAAGCTAGCCTCATCACAGCATCTCCAAACTAGAGGAAACAGCCATCTCCCTTTTTTGTGATACTGAAAGCAGATCTCCCTCCCATTGAACTAGCTTGAGAGGAGGATCACAAAATCTTGGGTAAAGCAGGCATTTTTCTGCCTGCTCAAACAAACTGACTTAAGAAACCATCCAAGCCACAGGAAAATCAAACACCACAAGCAGACCAGAGACTCCAACAAAAGACTGGTTATGGACACAAGGGAGATACAGAATCTTCCCATCCCCCCAAAAAAAATCAAAGAACTCTTTTTTTGTACCATTTATAAAAAATATTTTTCTAAAACTTTTTTAAAATTTTTAACTGTAAAAAATTTTTTGTTTTCTATTAACTTTTTCTTCCTTTTATAATTTTTATTTTAGGGGTATATGTGTGAATACTTTTTTTTTCTTTAAAAAATTATTTTTGTTTAGCTCTAATGACCATTTGATCCTTTTTTTTCTTTCCTTCTCATTCTTTTCACATTTTCTTCTTTCATTCTCCTTTGCATGACTTAATTGTTGTTCTGCTCATCCTCAGATACACCCGTAGTTGATTATTAGACCTTAGCCCCATTGTGTACACAATTAATCCAGAAATTTATTACTCAATTTAAAACCTCTTAGACTTAAATTCCTTAATACCAGTACTATATCTTTATACCTATATAATATTTTAAGCATTTTTATTTTTAAGTTTTTCACATCTCCTTTCTATCCCTCCTCTTCTCTTATTCTTTCCACGTTCTTCTCTGAATATTACATTTACGTTTTGCATAATTTTAAGTGTTGCACTTCTTAATTTTTAATTTTTGTTTTTCTATTTTTTCTTGTCTTTTTTCCTTCTCTTTCTTCTTTTTTAATCTCTCTACTATCATTCTATCCAGCCTATTTCCTGCTTTGAGATTATGATTTAGTTAAGTTAACTCTCCCACTGCCTTTCTACATCCCTCTATTCCTACATTTACCCACATCTCTCCCTAAACCTAATAATTTCTGGTTTGCCAAATTCTTCTTTGCAGTTCGTACCCATTAATACATAGTTGTTTGATGTTGAATAGGTATATCTGTTGAACTAGATTGTGTCTGCAGAATTTTGACTGTGCAACTGCAGGCTTTGGCTGATGCTTGCTTTAAAATAGTGTGCTAGCACAAAACTGGTGTTACTTTCATCCCAAATGGGCAGAGCAACCCGGAAAAACACAAGAGAAATGGCAAGTCCAGATATCTCAACTCCCACTCATCATAATCATGGGACAGAAAAGGTAATGAATAATCCAAAGGAGAGTTCCCAAAAAGCTCTACAAACACTACTGGTAAACATGGTAAATGAAAAGACTGAAAACCTGCAAAGGACTCTGTATGGGCATGATAGGGAGAGAGAGGAGGCAAAACAAAGGCTAATACAGGAATATCATGAGTGTGAGGAAGCTACTCAAAGAAAGATACAGGAATTGTGTGAGCATCTTGAGAACACTCAAAGAGAAATAAAGAAATGGTGAGAACAGGCTGTGATCAGTGAAAGAAAAAGTCAGGAAGGGCATGAGCAGGCTGAGAACACTCAAAGAGAACTAGAAGAACTACGTGTACGTGAAAAAGCTAATCAAAGAGTAATACAGGAATTGAGAGAGTAGGATGAGAATACACAAAGATCACTAAAAACTTTCATGGAATCTATTAACAAAGAGCTGAAGGAAGTCAGGGAGACCACAAAGGGAATGCTGAATGGAACCCAACAGAAGGAATGGGAGTCCAAGGAAACCATAACCAATCAACTAAGTGATTTGAGAATAAACACTGAACACCAAATTAAGAAAGTAAAGAAGTTCATACAAGATCTAAAATAAAGCTCCAAAAAAGACTTTGAAGCCATCAAAGATGACTAACTAGCAGGAAAAGAAATAAAAAAAAATGTAGAAAGTCTTGATAGTAGGTTAGACCATGCAGAAGATCGAATTTCGGGGATTGAAGACAGCCTAGATATTATAGAGAAAGAAGATACAACAATCTAAGACAAATCCAAGAAATATGACAGATCTATTTAACACTTGGAAGACACCATCAGAAGGTCTAATCTGAGGATAATGTGTGTAGAGGAGCATCTAGAGACAGAAGATAATGGTCTAGGAAATTTGATTAACAGGATCCTAGCAGAGAACTTCCCCATAATGCAAAAAGATAGGCCTATTCAGATACAAGAAGCTTTTAGAATTCCAAATAGACCAGACCAGAATAGGACATCCCACCATCACATTATAATTCACAGGATCAATTTAGACCAGGGAAAAGATCCTTAAAGCTGTCAAGGAGAAAAGATTAATAACCTATAAAGGGAAACCAATTAGAATCACCTCAGATTTCTCAGCAGAGACAATCAAAGCAAGAAGAGCCTGGAATGATGTATGCCATGCTCTAAAGACAAACAACTATCAACCAAGAATACTGTACCCAGCTAAACTCTCCTTCATAACTGAAGGCCAAATAAAAACCTTCCATAACAAAGAAAAATTGAAACAATATATCTCCACCAAATAAGCCCTACAAAAGATTCTTAAAGATGTCCTACACATAGAAAACCAACAAGACCACAATAAAGGCCAACAAACCACACCAAAACTGAGAATCCAAGAACCATAGGAAGAACTCAGTAGGTTCAGCCCCCAAGAAGATGGATTAAATGGCAGGAACTCCCAAATACCTCTCAGTCCTATCTCTCAACATTGACAGGCTTAACTCTCCAATTAAGCGACATAGACTGTCAAGTTGGATTAAAAAGCAAGATCATTCTATCTGCTGCCTCAGGAGTCACATCTTGCCCATAAAAACAGAGAGAAACTTCATTACTGAACACATTCTAAAAAGCCATCATAACCCTCATCCCAATACCAGGCAGGGACTCATCAAAGAAATAGAACTATAGACTCATTACTTTGATGAACATTGTGGCAAAACTTCTCAACAAAAATCTGGCCAATCGATGTCAACAATTTATCCAAAAAATCATACACCACGATCAAACAGGATTCATTTCAGGGATGCAAAGCTGGATGCAAATCAATTAATATAATTCATCACATCAACAGCAGCAAGGATAAGAACCACATGGTTATCTCAATAGATGCAAAAAAAGCATTGGACAAGATCCAACACCCTTTTATGATAAAGGTTCTAGAAAAATTAGGAACCCATGGAACATTCCTCAATACAATAAAGGCTGTATATGACAAGCCTACAGCCAACATTATACTTAATAGAGAACAACTAAAGCCATTTCCTTGAAACTCAGGAAGGAGACAAGGATGTCCACTCTCTCCACTTCTTTTCAATCTAGTATTAGAATGCCTAGCTACAGCAATAAGACAAGATGCAAACATAAAGGGGATCCAAATAGGGATAGAAGAAATAAAACTCTCCCTCTTTGCAGATGACATGATCTTGTATTTAAAGAATCCCATAGACTCCACTTCCAAATTACTCAAGCTGATTCAAAACTTTGGCAAAGTAGCAGGGTATAAAATTAACCCACAAAAATCAATGGCTTTTCTGTATGCCAACAATGAGAAGTGTGGCTGAAATTAGGAAAGCAACTGCATTCTTAATAGCCCCACAAAAAATAAAATACCTAGGAATTAACTTAACCAAAGAAGTGAAGGACATCTATGATGAAAATTTTTAAAACTTGAAAAAGGAAATTAAAACAGAATTTAGAAAGTGGCAAAACCTCCCATGCTCCTGGATAGGAAAGATCAACATTGTGAAAATAGCAATACATACCAAGGCTGTCTGCAAATTCAGTGTGATAGGTATCAATATTCCAACCTCATTCTTCAAGAAAATAGAAGAGGCAATCCAAAAATTCATATGGAACAATAAAAGACCCTAAGTAGCCAAAACGATCCTCAACAGAAAGAACAGTGCTGGAGGAATATCAATACCAAATTTCAAACTCTACTACAAAGCCAAAGTAATCAAAACAGCCTGGTACTGGCACAAGAACAGACCTTAGGATCAATGGAACAGAATTGAAAACACAGAAATGAACCTACAGACCTATAGCCATCTAATCTTCGATAAGGGAGCTAAAAAATAGAATGGAAGAAGGACAGCCTCTTCAGTAAATGGTGCTGGCAAAACTGGTTAACTACTTGTGGAAAACTAAAGCTGGATCCTTATATATCACCCTGCACCAGAATCAACTCCAAATGGATCAAAGATCTCAGAGTCAAAGCAGACACTCTAAAAATATTACAGGACGGAGTAGGAGAAACCCTAGGTCTCCTTGGCACAGGTCGAAATTTTCTTAATAGTAACCCAGAAACACAACAAATCAAAGAAAGGTTGGACAAATGGGATTGCATGAAATTGCAGAGCTTCTGCATGGCAAAGGACATAGCTAGCAAGATCAAT
>NW_012267217.1:16245116-16245807 GCF_000151885.1 Dipodomys ordii
TTTTTTTCATGCGATTGTTTCTAACACATTTATAAGATTTCTTTGTTGCTTTGTCTGCCCCTCCCCCACAGTATAACCCCGCTTTTACTGTATTTGATGTTGTTATAATTTGTGGAGAGGAGGGTAAAAAACAAATATTTAAATAGGGATACAACTGGACCCATTGCAACAATGAGACATGCAAGTAGTATGTCAAAATCGAACTTTACAACTTTGGTGGGGGCGGGGGCGGTGGGAGGATGGGATGGGAAGGGGAAACAAAGGAGGACGTTAAAATACTTTATAAAAAATGTACTCATTATCTTCCATGTAACTGTAACCCCTCTGTACAATATTTTCACAATAAAAAAGAAAAACAAATTAAATATTAATACTTCCAAAAATATTTTGGGAAATATATGTTATGATAGAAGATACTGTTATTCTTAATCCTTCACATTGGCAGTTTTAATTTCCTAAATTAAATCAGGGATCATAAGTGTGTATTCATGTCTTCTTGTGTTCAGATTTCATTTGGAAATGTGAATTGCCTTTCAGTCTCTTTGCTTCCCAAAGTTTCACATGAATTTTAAAGGAATATATCACATAAATACAGATAGACAATATTTATCCTGGATTTGGAAATTCATTTTATTTTCCTTCCTTCCTTCCTTCCTTCCTTCCTTCCTTCCTTCCTTCCTTCCTTCCTTCC
>NW_012267217.1:16245857-16443788 GCF_000151885.1 Dipodomys ordii
ATTTTATTTTCCTTCCTTCCTTCCTTCCTTCCTTCCTTCCTTCCTTCCTTCCTTCCTTCCTTCCCTCCTTCCTTCCTTTCCTTCTTTCTTTTCTCTCTGTTTCTCTCTCTCTCTCTCTCTCCCAAAAATTTGTCTTTAACTTAAGACCTTGTGCTCATTCAGCTTACTGTCTTAGAACTGGCAATATTAACACTGGAGCCACAGCTCCAACTCAGTTTTTTGCTCGTTAGATGGAGATGGAATCTTGGTGACTGTCCTCCTCAGGTCTACTTCACACTGTGATGCGCCAGATTGGTTTAGTATGTGTATGATTCTACTTTTCTATAAAATTTCTTTTAATTGCAATCTAAGACCAGGCACCTATTCCTCTTGCTACTTACTGTAATCCAAGATTGGTACACTATGAGAGATCTAGCTATATTTTAATTTCAGATAATTTTTAATATATATAAATATTCATTAAAAATGATTCATTGAATAAACTTCAACTTGCCAGGGGATGTTTTGTATTATACTGGCAAGTGTAATGCAAGTCAGAGAGTAGAGTTCAATTAATCTGCCCATACCATGGCTCCATTCTACTGATTCACATTTCCTAAGATTGCAGCTTTAATGGAAAAGGCCTTCTCCTAAGTGGAAACCAGCACTGGGGATACCCCAAAAATGAAAGGAACAGGAATGAGAATAGTCCTACCACACTAAACAAAATACTTTTTTAGGAAGAAAAGATTTTCTTATTGAATCCCTTTCCCAGAAAGTCCTCCTTTATACAAACTGTGTTTTTGAGGAATATAAGAAAAATGGTTCAAAGTAAAAACTGCTAGTGTAACCAACAAGTATTCTTTTCCAAGATTCTTCTACCTTTTACAATTGAAAAGTACTTCAAAACTGAAACATAGGTGAAATGAATGGAAAGCCACTTCCATAGATTGCCTCATTGCTTTAAGAAAATTGAACAATAGCAGCCTTGAATATTCTCCAATGTAATACTGTTCTGTTACAGTGTGGCATGTGAGCTTCACAGGACTAAAGATGTAGGCGGGGAGCATATGTAAGGCCATTGACACATTTGTCTTGACCTCTTAGAGGGTGTAATTGTTGAGAGAAATGGGAATCAAAGCTACAAAGAGTCTTTACCAGTGACAAGTTCCAGAGTGTCCTAAATCACAGAGGCTGAGCTGTATGCCAAAGCCAGGCAGGAATCAAAGTATGGTATTATGTTCCTGGGCAGTGGGTGGAGCAAGTGGGTGGCAAAAGAAGCTTTACTAGTACATGACCTAACTTTAGGTTAGAAATGGCCTTTAAGTTTCTGAAGATGCTGAAGCACAAAAAGAAGAAAAGCTCCATTCACCTATCACCCTGAGCAAAGATTTAGCAGATGAAACTACAGGTGTTTTACTGAAAAGAACATGAGGAGAAGACTTGAGTCAATTCAGTTTTTCATTTGTTCCATATAAAAGTCTCTAGTTGAGGACATTCTGAGACCTTTACAGAGTTTATACAACATTAGGGTTGAAAAGTAACTTTTCATTGCTTCTTTCCATTAAGCTTAACAATTATAAATATAGTATTCCCCACAGTGTATACTTAAGATAGATGGGCATTATTTGTACATTTTTAGATCAATAGAGTACTGAGATTTATATTTATTATGACTAGGCAATTGTATGGATGACTTTCTAATTTCTTATGCAAAGAAAAGATCTTAACAAACAAAGATGGGAATAATTATACAATATATCACCTTCTGGATTAAGAAAGAAAATAAAATTAAAAGCTTGATATAATCATGATAGCAAAAGACTTGTGATATCCATTGCTTCCATGATATACATTGCTTTCAAATAAATATTTGTTAAGTCCAAATTAAATTGTTATGAGCATGCTCAATTTATGTTGGTATTTTTAAAGTAATAGTTTATTACTGAATTACAGTGATGTTTTCCAGAAGATGGGAAGAAGAAATGGAAGTGGATAGAATGAAAAGAGGTATGTCAATGTTTATATTCACAATCAAGATACGTATTTATTACATTTTTTATTTCAACTGTTACAACCTTTAACACATCTTATCTGAATGCCATATTCATTTATGTGACTGTCAAAGCTTTATGGCATTACTACTGGTCAGATACGAAATAAAATGAGGAAAAAATTATTTTTAAACCAGTGGCAACCATTAGAAAGTGTACTGGGGAAGCATTGTTTATCATCAGTAGCAACTCCAAAACTTCATATATTATTTAAAAATAAACCTAAGAAGAAAATGGGTAAGACCTATAGGGAGAACTTGATAAAACTTTACTGAGATAAATATTTAAGTAATTAGAGAGCTATACCATGTTTCAAAATGCAAAACCTGAATAATGTAAAGATAACTTTCCTTTCTAAATTAATGTTCAGGCTTATAATGGAACAAAGTGTTCCTAGACACTATTTGACCTCCTTATTTTTCTCACTGCTCACATAATTTCAAGTCTGCATGTGCTTTCAGTATTACATAAGTTTTCCCATGAATATACTGTGAGCAATATTACTTGCATACATACTTACTGACTTACTTTTGAGCATCACTTTGTCTTGATTTCTCAGAATGCTTAGAACTGGGGAGGAATGCAAGACTCTTGAGCTTCCTATCTTGAGAGACTTGCTACTCAAGAGAATAATACGCTGAGTGACCAGCTTTCCCCTGTGCTGTGGATGTGATCTGTGAAATTTTTCTGTAGTGAGGAAATTTCCCTCTCACCTTCTGGGTTCTCCAGCTGGGTCCTGTAAATCACTCTGACAGAAATAAGAAAAGAAGAGAAAACCAATCAACCAGACAACCAAAAAATAAACAACCACCACCAAAACAAAAACAAGTTAATAAGAGAAAAACCAAACACAAGTGTATTATCATGTGTGCTCTACACATACCTGGGATAATGCACAGATGAGTAACTTACAAGAAGTTGAGTTCCATATGCCTGACTTTGTGAGAGAAAGAGAGGAAAGAAAAATAAAATGTGGAGCACAGAAAATGACATTTGAAAATACAAATAGAACTTTAGGAGAGTTGTGGGAGCTGGGACAGTTCTTTGTAATATCTGTCTAGTGTGGCATCAACTTGCTGAGATTAAATTTGCACTTGGTGAGAGGATTTTTGATACTTGAGTTTTCTGAGTTCTTTTGGTAGGTCTTAACTTTTATATACACTTGGAAGAGTTTAAAGAACCCAAACTAATGTAGTTCAAAATAGTTCTTAGGCCAAAGTGGCATATTTGGGGATTGGAGTATGGTAATCTTCATTTCTAGGCAATAGAATATAGACGAGATAGGTGATACACTGTGATTATGTAGCATTATGTATTATGTAAGACTCAAAATCTCATTTTTACTCACTTTTTAACCATGAAGAAGAAAGTGACTTGTGCATTGCCTGTGGAGAAGGCTTCTAGACAAGGTGTGAAATACACCTTTATGGTGGCCTCTAACTGCAACAAAGGCCCTTTGTTCCATAGCACCAAGAAAACAAGTTGCAACAATAATGTGAATGAGAGTCACAACTGATATTCTTCCAGTGGATCCTCCAGATGAGCATTCAGCCTGCTGAAATCTTCATTGTGTCTGTGATTCCAAAGCAGAAGACACAGGTAAGCCGTGTTTGTACTCTAACCAATAGAAGCTAGTGACTAATCGATGTATGTAATTTGTACCTTCTAAGTTAATGCCAATTTGTTATATAGCTAAGAAAATATATTAGTCAAGCCCCGCAACCACAAAAAAAGAAAATATATTAGGTAATTTAATAATTTAAAGACATTTATTGAGGCCCCTGAGCAAGAATAAGCCAACTGTGCCAGCCTGTTGAAAATGCAACAATTATTAATTAAATTGTAACACAGTTAAATGAACAGTCAAAAGCATGGACTTAATGAAGAGTTAATAACATTAAGAAATGTCAATTATATTAATAAATTAGTGTAAAGTTCTAGAAAATTAAAAAAAATCTTTCAGAGAAGTCTCCATGGAATACAAGGTTCTATCTAGACCACGGGATTATAAAAATTTGCTTGGAATCATTTTGGAAGTTGGACATTTGGTTTGGAGGCCCTATTCTGTCTGTGTGTACTGTGACTTGGTAATTTATTGACTGCTCACTTCCTATTTTTCTTATTGAGATGCTATAATACTTACTGTATAGGTTGTCAAGAAGATTCCATAACTTAATACAATGTTTTTAAAAGTGCCTGACTAAAATTAATCAATTCATAAGTATTTTCATTCCCATTAAAAATAATTCTTTAACTAAGGAAAGATAAGGCTTTCAGTCTTTAAACCAAGTTCTCACATTTCAGTATATACTTTGAACTGATTAAGTTCTGTTTGTGTGTGTGTGTGTGTGTGTGTGTGTGTGTGTGTATGTCCATGCTTGCATTAGAGTCAAGTGACATAGGATATATATTCTGAAAGTACTACAATACTAGAGTTAGCCATTCTTTATCTTTTGACATTTATTTGACATTTATTTTCTATTCCCCTTTAATATAATAGAATAATAAAACTTTGAAGCTGAGAGGACAGTGGACATTATCTAGTCTATTCTTTGTGGTTTTCCATTTTTCTTTTATGAGTAGGATGGGTGACATAACTGGGAATGTTAATACTGAAACCATCAGAGATGTCTGCTTTTTATTTCACCTAAGATAATAAAATGTACAAATTAATTATCTTCTCATTCGTTCTCTCCCTTTGTCTCTGTCTCTTATTCTCACTCTCCTCTCCACACAGGCACACAGTGAATATTTATGCACATATTTGTTTTCCATTTCTTTAGTTATGAGCTCACTTATCAACAATGTCAAAGCATTTCCTTTCTTGGCTTCTTCCTGAAGGAAATGTTTATTATGAATTTTTAAAATCCACAACCAAAATAGGATTTCATAAAAGAAGTGCTGACAGAAACTTATTTATTCTCTTGAGAATGCAGCACTGTGCATAATAAACATTTAGTAAATTGTTAAACAGCCTATGATGAAATGTTAACATAAATAAAAGAGAGTACTTAAATGAATTTTCATTCTTTTTGTTTTCCTCTTGCTGAGCTACAGAGTTTTTTCAATAAATAAAAAGAAAATAGTGGAAGAGTTGAGAACTAAATTCTCTAATGGCCTGTGTCTATCACCTGTCCAGCTTTTCCTCCTGCTACCTACCTTTTGTTTGTGTTTTCTTTTTTTTCAGTGAACAAGATCAACACATCTATAGCAATAATGACAATATCAATGACCACCCAAAGGAAAACAAAATCCAAGTCAGTTTTTACAAAGCAATTTGCTAATCTCTTGAAAGCTTTAACTACTTAAGGACTCCCTTCATTCATGGTAATGCAGTAAGTAGTCTGTATAAAGAGATTGGTTCAAAATAGCTCCTGTGAAAAATGATAGGATAAAGAAACTAGTGGGCATCATGTGGTACACTGACACATTTCATTGTAAGATATGGAGTACTACTTTATATAAAATATGGAGAGACTATAATTAGTGAACTGTTCAAAATATTTGAAAACTCTCCTCTGTATATTTTAAACCCAGCTGGTAAAAGTCTGCTCAGATTTCAGAAAGTGCATGTTCTTAAGAAGTACACTGGCAGAACTTTCAGAATAACAACACATTATCTTGCCAGACAAGGTTATCTATTAGTTCTACCAAAACTCTTTCTTGAAAAACCAGCATCTAACATTTCTGTCTTTAATTTCCTCCCTTTCTGAAAGCTCTGTGGGTCAGAGTTCCTACATCATGAACTTACTAGAATTTCCTTTTCGAAGTTGACAGATATGTATAGCAGCATGTATGTATACATATTTACATACACATATTTGAACACGTTTTAATTTTTAGATTTTACTGTTTGGATTGGAGTATACTAGTAGTAGACTGTGTTCAGTTGTGAGTGGTCCTGGGTCTGATTTTCAGAAAGCACTGGGATGTGATACCCTTCCTACCAAAAGATGTTCCATTTAGGATCGAATGGAATTCATTTGGCTTCATTTGCTATTGGGCTGAATGCTGTACTTATTTAGGTTGAGCCTATAGTATTTAACTCTTGTAGATAGAGGCTATCTACAAGAAAACTGTTCATGTTAGATAACATTTCCAACAATTTGGGAAGCTTGATAAATTGTGGGGTTAAGATGAATTTAAAAAGGAATAATTTCTTATCCTTTAGAAAACTTCCAAAGATACAAATTAAACATCAAGGGCTGGGAAGGTGGCTCAGTGGTAGAGCGCTTGCTTTACATGCATGAGGCCCTGGGTTCAATTCCTCAGCACCACATAAGCAAAAAGAGGAAAGCCGGAAGTGGCGCTGTGGCTCAAGTGGTAGAGCACTAGCCTTGAGCTGAAGAGCTGAGGGACAGCGCCCAGGCCCAGAGTTCAGGCCCACGACCGGACGCCCAAAAAACAGAAAAACAACAACAAAAACAACAAATTAAGTATCAATAGTGTCAGTGAGATTGATGTCCACATACCTGCTTTACCTTTTTTGTTGTTCAGATACTTTTTGTAACCTGAGACAAATAGCTTCTTTATCATAGGAAAAAATGATATATTCTCTCTACAATTTTCCATGTTAATACTTTTCCTCTAAATGTTTATGTGCAGGATTTTTTTTTTTTTTTGGGTCCGGTCGTGGGGCCTGAACTCTGGGCCTGGGCGCTGTCCCTCAGCTCTTCAGCTCAAGGCTAGCGCTCTACCACTTGAGCCACAGCGCCACTTCTGGCTTTCCTCTTTTTGCTTATGTGGTGCTGAGGAATCGAACCCAGGGCCTCAGGCATGCAAGGCAAGTGCTCTACCACTGAGCCACCTTCCCATCCCTATGTGCAGGATTTTTATGTATTGTGTATCTGTGTTTTCCACTTCTCTTTTCCAGCTGAGATTCAACTATTCAGATGGGTGAACTACATTTTTTAAAGGTTGTAGCACAATACAGGAGAGCAGTTTGCAGCCTTCATCATATAAACAATAGGAAATTGAATGTTCTATACTCATTGTATTTATGTGAAATATATGAACCCTAATTAGTATTACTAGCTATATAGGAATAAAACATTTTTGTTATTATATGTATAGAAAACTTATGTAATAAAATAAAAATAACATTACATATATAGTATGTAACTATAGTATGCTACCAAAAACTTTTCTCAGCATAAATTCTTCTGATATCTTTGAGTATGAGGTAATATGTTGCTTTCAAACATAAAAATAATCTTTAATATTTTAATATATATATATTGTAAAGATACTGTACAAAGGGGTTGCAGTTACATGAGTAAGGTAATGAGTATATTTCCTATCAAGCATTGTTACCCCCTCCTTTGATTTTCCCCTACCATCTCCTCCCTCCCACCTCCCCAACTTCTCCCTCCCACTGCCCCCAAAGCTGTAAAGTTCTTCTTAACACAATGTCTTGTATATCTCATTGGTATAATGGGTCAACCTTTATCCTTATTACAGCATTTTTTACCTGCTTTTTTTTTCTCAATGTATCTGATACCATACAACTACCCAGTAAGCCAAAAGAGGGTAATGACTATTTGAGGAAGGTTTCCTGATATACATGATTTAGTGTCTTTAGATTATCAATATTTCATCTTGATCAATAACATTTCTTTTAATATCTCTACTTTCAACATGATTGCAAAAATAATAAGTAAAACATGAGAAAAATAATTTTCAAGTGAGGACAAGAAGAAAAAATGTGCTTTAGTTTTTTGGCTAGGAAATAAAAGACAGAAGAGCATCTTTAGACAGTTCACTTCTGTAAGAGTAATTCATGGCCAACTATTTCAGAGAGTAAGCTGTCAGTGAGTAGAAGATGTAGAAGGTATGATATGTGGAAATAGAACTGATAATCTATCACTTACAATTTAGTAGGCTAATAATAGTCTTATGTTCTTTGAAATATTAATAATATGTACAAAATACATCTCAGACTGTCAGTTCACTCTGACACAAATTAAATTGATATGTATCTAGAGATTTTATTTACTGATGCCTTAAAACATGATATTTTGGCTGCTGCTATTTCAAAGTGTAAGTCTGATATTCTGAAATTGAAACATTTTGTATGGCTTCTTTTTATGCTGGTGATCATTTAAAAATTCATTTGTTGTTACATATTTTATTTTGCACAGCTGCGTCAAAGTGAAGTCTGGAGTTACTGTTCCTAATCAAGAGAGGAGGTAAGCAAAAACTACTCGTGGGGTGAGCGTGGTCTCTTATGTCTGTAATCTTAGTTTCTCAGGAGACTGAGGTGAGAAACATTAGGGTTAGAGAATAACCAAGGAGGGAATTGTACACAAGATGCACCATTTTCCAGATAAATAGAAAGCAAACATACATTGGAGGGTTGTGTTCCAGGCAAGTCTAGCACAAACTAGAGAAACTATTTGAAAAATATCTAAAGAATAAAGGGCTAGAGGCATGGCTCAATGGGAGAGTGATTGCCTGGCAAGAGCAAGGCTTTGAGTTGAAATCTTCCTATCATCAAAAGGAAGGAATATTGATCATATAAGTTTTTATTTTTGTTCCCACCAACCCTGGCAACCCTGAATGTTCAGTAAGGGTATTTTAATAAAAGTAAATTGTTTAGAGACATTAAAGATAGTGATATAGTAAAGAATCTCCACCAGTTTAATTATTTTTTCTTTTCTCCTTAGATACTTAGGTATTAGAACAAGGTTAATTACACTGAGATGCTCAAAGACTATTTATTAAATAAATAAAATCATGGAACATTGATGTAATCTCACTGACTGGAATTAGAAACATGCAATACTATTGTTTCATTTTAAAATTAGATTTCTCCATTTAAGATAACATTTTCAAGGTTTTATAGCAAAGCTTAGCTTGAGTTTATCTAACGTTCAAAAGCCTATGGGTTTCCTGGAATAATCTTCCTAGAAATCTTTTTTCAAGAGGGATTAGACAATATTTTAGGGGAAAGATTAGGCTAAGTCCAAAGGAACTGATATAGGATCATATGGTCTTGGAAATTCCCTGCAAATGAAAGCTATTATGAGTCTAACATGGTGGTCTTGATGTCTTGATTTGCATCTGCTCCAGGTCTAGCCCTGTAAGGTTTCTGGGAGAAGATGAGGCATGGAAATCAAATGAGCTGTTTTTTGAAGCCCATGTTAGCTTATCAGACATTGAAAAATGAGTTGAAGTAACTGCTAACAACAAACAGTAAAACACAATTTTTATTGTTGATTTCATTAAGATTATGACTATTCCATCATGTAAACATAGAACTTCTTCCATTGCTAATCCTCCATCATGTACATGTATCACAGAGTCTGGATTATTTCATTATTAATTTCCAATAGTTAAAAATATGAGCACAGATAAATAAATTATAAGGTCAAATATGCTCAGTGATTTATTGAAATGACAAGAAAAAGACTCTTGTACAGAAATTAGCAGATTTATTTCTAAATTTAGAGAGAGATTTATTAGAGATTGGTTACAGATCACAGTAGTTGAAATATGTAAAGAATGTATATCTGTATAGATATTTTTGGCATATCACAATATTTTTGTTGAATCACATTAAGTATACTTAATTTTTATTTTGCTTTCATTATCATTTCAATGTTTTTATTGACAATTTATCAATTTGATTTCACGAGTCAAATAATTTTATTTACAACTTAAGCCTGATAATGATCATTTACTAAAATAGAGTTGCACGAAAAGGTTAAAAAAACACATAATAATGCTTTGCTGATGTTTGCTAGCAAACAAAAATCAAATAAAAATTTTAGTTTCTAACTTCCATTTGTCTGTAGGTTAACATTTATTTTCAAAAGGATAAATGGTAAATTTGTTTCAATAATGGAAAATAAGTTTTAAAAATATGAGCTTACAGTATGATACAAAGCTGTATTTAATACAAAATAAAGTTCATGAATTATACCACTAAGATACGTTACTATTTTTTATTCTTAAGTAGTTTAACAAAAGATTTATGTCACATGTCATTACAAGGTATCTTGATCAACGTCCCCCCTCCCATTGTTCTCTCCCATCACTTCCAATGCCATCATCCCTCCAATTTACCTAGTTCCATTTTCACATTTGTGCATTGAGAATTATGGCTATGTGTGCCTACTCTTCCTTTCTCTCTTTGTCTGCCCCTTCAACTTGACCTTACACTCTCCACAAATAATGCATGTTCCAGCTCATTTGTTAAATGATAACTTTGTTGTTTATATTGGTTAATATGTTTGTGTATTAAATTGTATCACTTTGAGTATACTTATTGGAATATTCTCTTGTAGTACAAAGAAAGTGTGCCACAAACTGTGCATATATGTAACTTTGCAGATACTGCTTTCTTTTCTCTCTACATTCTAAAAAGAATGAGATATAAGGAATACTTATGTTCAATGTTGTTTGCCTCACTAGTTGAGTGAGAAGAAGGAAGAAAAATGTGATGAAATATTCCATGGCTCCTCTAGCACATTAAATGATCATAACAGGTGAGGTACATACTACTATAGCTATTTTATGGCTCCCAAGAACCAGAATTTTATTATTATTTAAGTACTATGAACACTACATTAATGAATCCTACGTGAATATAGCAGATGCAACTTCAAAAGGTGCCTTGTAGAAATATGTGACATGTTCAGTTAAAAATAAAAAGGAAAAATGTCTGTAATAAGTCATTCTGACCCTTCGGTTGTTGGGGAGTAATAGATTTCCTTGCAAGAGAGACTCATGTATCCCAAACTCTTTTTCATCTCTTTATTTATAAAGTGGTTCCATTACCTCTGAGTATGAGTTTTTTAAGTGGAGATGTCTAGACCTTATAGTTACAAAGTACCATTCCTATACTGTTTTTTTTTTTATCAGCTATGGTAGCTTTAATTTCTAAGTTGTCCCTTTATAAATCCAAGTCCTTTATCCTTTGTAACCTTTATCCTAAAGCTTGGATCCACATTATTAAGACATTCCTTTCAAATGCCAAGATATGCTCAGTGTTAGGTAAAATGAGTGTATATGTAATCCTAGTTAAGTGTATGCTAAAATATTCCACTATTACAATTTCTTTATGTGGTTGCTAATCAAATGCCTTGCTGTTGGTACATGGATCTGCCATATATCGATGAATCACATTTTACATTGTCAATCAACTGTATACCCCTAGATGTGTTTGACAAAATATACCTCAGAGGAAGATGCTTGACTGACAGCTGAGAAACTGCCCAGAACTAAAACAGAAACCCTACTGTTATTTGAAACTTAACTGCCAGAAATTGATTTGGTTGTCATTGGTATTTCCCCTCAGGGACAGAGCTTCATAAGTAAATTTAAATTCTAAAGAGCCAATATTAGAAAGCTAGGAAACATTGAATTTAGTCTCTTAATTATATCTTTATGCTAGGAAAGCTATGCTATGCTCTGGTACGGTGACAGTATCAATTTTAGTCTAGAGGAAAAGGTAAAAAAGTAGCTCATACAAACAGGTGAAGTACAAATATAAGTAGGGAACCTATTTTCAAATGTGCAAATGACAACAAATAATGTGTAATTGTTGACACTGTATAGATTCAAAAACAGAAATAAAGGGGATTCCTTTAAGCTCCATTGACAGATGTCTCTGTAGATGTATTAACTTAACATTCTTTCCTTGCCTCAGTGAAGCTTTACAGTTACACACAGGGGTCCATACTTTAAGGCAGGGGGTAGAAAGAGTTCTCAGTAGGTTGGAAAAGCTCATGATCCATTTCCATAGCTTAGCCTGGGGTAAGGCATAGCTTACCTTTGAGATACCACAGAGGAAATTCAGAAAACAGATGATTTTCTTCAGAAAAGAGAAAATGGCAGGATCATTCCCATCCTGCCTGCATTTAGGCTATTCCTTGGGAACGTGCTTATAAAATGATATGAGGGACATGCGTGAACAATTTGGAAAATGGAGAAAGAAATGGGATGATAACTCTCTGGAACAATTTGCTGGGCAATTTTTATGACCCTGGGACTCAAACACAAACATTAATGGGAAAGATTATGGTTTTCAATTTAAATCAATAGCCAATTTTCATCCCAGCTATTTGTCAATAAGAACTATAGATATGACCAAACTTTCCCCTGTGGCATTATGCTTTTGTCTTCTTATTGCTCTCAATTTACTATTTCACTTGAATATCCCCTTTTTCAGACAAATAAACATATCCTTGAAATTCATTTGATTCTGCTACAGTGGCAAAGTAAACTCTTGCTATAGAAAAATTGTTCCTCTGGAAAATCTTTTCTTCACTATGGAAGAGAACAGATACTGCCCAATATTGTCAGGTGGTAGGGAATTTAAGGTCCACTGTGTTGGGAGGGAACATCTGTCAGGAGCTTGACCATCTCTTCCTGTTGTAGCTGAGTATGTCCCATTAAGATGCTTTGTGCTTGTCACATAGGCAACTGAACAAAGTGAAGAAAGCTTATTGCTGCTTACCCTCAAATTACCAGGTTCTTGGCTCTCTAAATTTGGCTCCGGGATTCTCTTCAATACAATCTACTGCTTATGTAATGTACTACATTGTAGAAACTAAATAGGTTGGAAAAACTAGTCCAAATGTGCTAGTCTTCTGGCTACTGTGTAAATATTACAACCTTTCTTTGACCCAGAATTCTGTGTTTTTTGTCATCATCTTAGTTTTCTTCTGCTATATCAGAATATTTATAAAGAAGATAATAGATTGGCCAGTCCAACGTCAAGGTGGTGACAACTGCTGAGCAATTTTGTGATTCCTTACAATATGGCAGAAGGGCAATAGGCATAGTCTTCCCCCCCCTCTCTCACACACACACACAAGCACACACACACACACAAATACACAAATGCTGAGGAAGGGAAGGAGAGATATAGGAAGGGAGGAAGAGAGGGAGAGATAAATCATTCATATGAAACTGGGGGGCAAGAGAACACATACAAGAGAAACCTCACTTTTATAACAAAGTTATTACTGAAATAACATTAATGTATTCATGAAATTGAAGATCTCACAAATAAATATGAACTCCAAGAAATGGAACCAGGAGTTTTTGTGTACTGTTTGCAGTTAATTCCTTTTTCTTTCTTTCTTTTCCCCGCTTTGGTTTATTCCCTGTTGTCACTGTTGCTTTATTTCTGTGCCCTTTATCTTGAATATACATTTATCTGATTTGGAGAAAGGAAGAGGAATCACAGAAATGGTGGGATAAAGAGTGAACCAATGCAATTGTGATACTCACTAGACACTACGTTGGAAAGGAACTTTATAACTTTGAGGGGGGCAATATGGGGAATTGGTAAAAAGAGTGAGGGGGGTGACACTGTTCAAAAAGAAATGTGTTCATTACCTTACTTACTATAACCCCATTATCTTACTAACTATAACCTCTATATCATCTTTACCATAAAATTTAAAAAATCATCTCACAAAAGTTCCATCTCTTGATGATAGAAAAAATTATTTAGGACCCTGGGTTCTTAGACAGGCTAGTAGGTTGAAAGCAGATGCAGAAGAGACATTATTTTAGAACATTTTACCTCTGCCTTCTCTATTTCCTTCTAATTTCAATAACAAATAACATGTCACCTTCCAATATGTTTAATTATAATAGGGTGAATATTCAGAGCACAGCAGATCTGCTGTTGCCTTCTGCCCTGATCCATCTTTCCCACATGACTCCCTTCCCCTGAGGTTCTCAGTACCTGTGTGTCATTCTGTGACTCTGAGTCTAGAACTTCTTATACACTGGGCTGGACTTCATTCACTGAATTCCTGAGACAACAATCTGAGAAGGCCACAGACGCAATGGAAGAGGAACAGCAGGCATTGCCTGTGACAGGGCTGCAGCTCTAGTGGTGTCTGCTGGCTGCTGAACCAGGAGACTTTTGTAGACTCTGCCTACCCGCAGAAAGTTCTGAATCTCCAGAACTATATGGTAGTGATTATATTTCAACCTACAGTTGGAGAAGACATTCAAACAGCCTTCTGAAACTGTGGGAAGCTATTAGCTTGCAAGGAGAGCAAAACCTAGACTCTCTCTAGCTGTTTATACTTAAGGAATCAAAGTTGAAAATACCAATTGATCTATAAATTGATATATACATTTTGGATATATATATTTTGGATATATATATATATATATAGATATAGATATAGATAGATAGATATGCACACACAGACATGTCAGCATAGTGTGATTGCCTAAAGAAAGATCAAAGCCACAAGAGGACTTGCTTATGCTTGGACTTTGAACCATAGCAATAAAAAATTAATAACATAAATAACTAGTAGAGGAGTGTGAACTTGGATAAAGACAAAGAAAAATGAGAAAGATTGTTGCAGGGTGAATTATTCCAGAAGCCACATTTTGGAGGATGGAATAGTAGAGTTCTTATTACAACACTAACAGTATACAGACTGCCCAATATAACAAAGGCCTGCAGCCCCCAAAATACATATAATAGGGTTAGGAAACAGGCCAGAGAGGAAAGAAGGAATGAAAACAATACCAACAAACAAATTTAGCTCCAATGGAAAGCTGAATTGCGATGCCATGATGACCAGAGATAAGCTCGCAGACAGAAGAGAACACAGGTGGCAATCATGGAGACACACATGGCATGGCGAAATGGCATCTGTCCTGTTCGGGGCCTAAATAAGGTCAGCACAGGGGGTAGATCCGCAGGAAATTCCCAGTCCCAGGCACTGGGTTGACAGGTTCAGTACTCTATCAGCCAAGTACCTGCCCCAGCCTCCAGGGATCTAGGCACATTCATCACCTAGGAGGCAGGGGCATTTCCTTCCCCCAGCATGAAGACAAGATGTCAGACTCTACCATCCACCATGTGGCCAATATGGTGCAAGCCAGACCTAACCTCCTTAGTTCAAGATCAGAGACAGGACATTGCTTTGTGGAAGCCAAGAAAAGGAAATCAAGCAAAGGAAAATTATATATTCAACACTACTGAGAAAACAAATAGTATAAAGCTAACAATTCCAATTCAATTTAATAAGATGAGAGGGAGTTACCAGCAAAAAGAAAAAAAGTAAATTTACTAGATTTAATAGGTGTTGGGGAAAGACCTGATTGACAAGTAGTGATTGAATATGCAAAGGAAGTAATCCAGAATATCCATTTCTCTAGATTCCAGAAGATGTAGTGGGATGGGATTAGATGGATGATTTGGAAACACAAGTGCAAGAAATATCTTTATGTAGAGAACTAGCCACATTTCCATTATTCCAAGAAGAAAACCAGAGAAGGTTTAGCTATTGTAGACATTAATGTTTGGTACTTGAAACTAAACATTTTTTTTCTCATAATAAAGAGGGGAAAACATATAGTAGTGTGATCTGACACTTAAGGTTAAAAATCAGTTGGAAATATTATTACAAGATGTTCTTAGGAGGCATGAAGAAATCATTAGAAAATTATGGTTGAAAGGAATCCTTCACACCCATCCCAGGGGACCACGTGGAGGCAGGCAGGCACAGGAGAAAAAATACTACAAGGTTTATTAGTGGAGCCATATTTTCCCAAAGAGGGCACATGGCACCTATCTCTATCCAGGTAGCAGGAGGATCTGGGGGCAGGAAGTGAGGTAGGTGGGTCTGGGCAGAGAGAGGAAGTTGCCAGCTGCATGGCGGGAACTCCAGGGCTGGGAGGAGCTCAGGTCTGGGTGGAGCTGCGGACCAAAGGTGGGCACAATGCTTACAAGAGTATCATGATCTTAGAACATTGATAGCCCTTTTCCAGATCATGGATTTGTAATAAAAATTCAAGGGTGACTAGGCACAACAACATTTCACTTCAAAGGTGGAAAACATTTTACAATAATCTAAGATAATGGTTCTGTCACTGGATGTAGATGAAAGTTAGGAAAATTTCCCTTTAATATTAGGGATTCTTCACTTAGGGTCTTTGACTTAGATCCCAGAATAAGAATTTCTGAACAAGTTACAATGGTAAAACTTTTCAGAATGTTATTAAATAGGTAAATAAGCAAGAAAACAGGCAAGTAATCTTGCTGACAAACAGAACGCAAAGCCATGCTCTAACAGAATATGAGTGCTATCCCAGGGACAGAGACATACAACTCTTTGGCATCAGATATTTTTATTGTAAAGGCAGAGGGTCCAACTTAAAGATAGGAAAGGACAGGAGTTAATCTTTGCTGTCAATGACTCTTGGTGTTGTACTTTCTAAGTTTTTGGCTCTTGTTTACCATTTTAGTTGTTACATTTTGGTCTATCCTTTAGTTAGTTTGGGGAGCATTTCTCTCAGGAAGGGATATATCCTGCCAAACAACTGTTCATTTAGGGAGAGAAATGCATCTCTCAGGAAGGCATGCATCCTGTTGTATCTCTTTGAAGCAAAGATACTGTTTCTGTGTTTCTAAACACCATGTTTCGGAGTTGTCTTTACCAGGCCTCATTTTCCTCAATTTATCCTGCCTCAGTTTTGTTACCAGTTGTTGGGATGTTCTAGATTCTTAGTGTATAATATCTAATATGAAAATGTCCATTCGCTTGACATCATCTTATGTGACCTTTTGTGCTTGTCCCAGTCATATAGTAGTTATTGAAAATAAGGGAAACCATGGGACCTATGTTTCTTTGGGCCTGGCTTACTTCACTTAATATAATTTTTTCCAAGTCTTTCCATTTCCTAACAAATGCGGTGATGCCATTCTTTCTGATGGAGGCATAGAATTCTTATATAAATATAAATATATATATATATGTATATGTATATATATCATACGAAATGAAACCCAAGATAGGGACACAAGTGATTTTTCTTTCTTGCTATTGTTTCTAACGTATTTATAAGCTACCGTGTGATTTTTTTGTTGCTTTGTATGTCCCTCCTCACAATATAACCCCTATTTTCACTGTATTTGATGTTGGTATAATTTGGGGAGGGGAAGGGAAAAAACAAAAATAGGGATACAGGTTGACCCATTCATTGCAACAATGAGATGTACAAGATGCTATGTCGAAAAATGAACTTTACAACTTTGGCAGGGGGAGTGGGGGAGGGTAGTCATGGAGATAGGAGGGCAGGGGTGGTAGGGGAAAAACAAAGGAGGATGCTTGATAAGAAATGTACTCATTACCTTGCTCATGTAACTGTAACCCTTCTGTACAGTATTTTCACAATAAAAACTTATTAAAAATAAAAATATTTCTCAAAAAAATCTCCAGGTATAAGAAAAGATTACTGAAGAGCAAGAAGCTAGCAAGCAAAGAGTGACTTTTTTGCAAAGTGAGATTCTGTCTCAGGAGGTGTGATGGATCTAATCAAATAGAGTGGGTTTCCTAGATGGCAAGACATTGAAGTCATCCCCTACGACCTTTCCCTAGATGGTTGAAGGACAGTTGGGTGGTTTCCAGACCATGAGAAGTCATAGTCATTGCTTTCCAAAAGGTGAGAAGAGGAAACTGTGAGTCTGATCAATTCTCCCTCCCTGGTTAATTGGCTTTGCCTACCACTAGCAATAGTGAAACCCTCAAAGCTCATATACAACTTTGATAAATAGTTCCATTGAATAATGATGAGGACATCAAGAGAGCTCTCTATTAACTATAATCTATGTCATAAGTTTCTTCGTGGCTGCTCTTAGTTTCAAAATATAAAGTCATGATACTGATTTATTTTCTTTTCACTCAGGAAGAAGAGCAATTTTAAATCTATCTATATTTTCAAGATAGGTAAAAATATTTCCATATAAAATGTGCACACAGAAGTTTGTAGTATCATTTTACTAATAAAAAAAAGGAAAAACATCACTTTTCCATCAACTACAGAATGGGTAAACAAAATGTTGGTATCCATAGCATAGCATGGTTTTTGGTAAAAATAAGAAATAAAATAAGAAATAAAAATAAGAAATAAAGTACAAATACCTTCTAATAATGAAAAAAGAACCTTGACAATATAGTAAGCACCAAAAGGAAGTTGGTCATAAAAATGGCATATTGTTTGAACTCCATTTATATGAAGTATTGAAAATATGGAAACTCCTCAGGGATTGAAGTTGATGGGTGGTTTCCTAGCCTGTGGTACTGGTAATCAAGAGAAAAACAGAAGTGGCTGCTTAATGGGCATGGGATATCTTTGGGGGATGATAAAAATATTTTAAAATTAGATGGTGGAGATGGTTGTGTAACTCTGAATATATGAACAAGCATTGAATTATACAATTTAAAAGGGCAAATTTGATTATATTATACAAATTACATCTCAATAAAGCTGTTATTAAAAATAGAAGAAGAGGTGTGCAGTTTTTAAGAATTATCAAGAATTCCTTCCAATTTAAGTTTAACTTTATGTGAATGTTCTTTTGTCTTCTAGATAGAATGGCTTACATTGTCCCCAAGTGATGAATTTTTAAAGCATTCTTTGACATGCTCCTCCTAAATTTGCTTCTGAGTCATCTGTTCCTCAATTCTTCAGCTTTTCTCTATCAGTAGCTGCAGAATTGTGAATCACTTTTCTAAAATTCCTGTTTCTGCCTCTCTTTTAAAAATATCTCTTTGGAGCTGCTATAAATGGTTTAGTGATAACATTTCCGCAATTTTTTTTATTATACAACTCTCAGTTTGCTGTTGTCAGTTCTGTATTTTCCAGGTTTCTCTATAAATAAGTATTCCTCTCATCTTCTACATTTGAAATAGATTTTGAGGAATCTGTTTCTTCACTACGGCTAAGCATAATACCCTGAAAACCTATGCTAAAGTTAAAGATGCTGCATTCCAAATTTAAAATTAAATGCAAATGTCTCATTAAAAAAGCAAAATTTTCATTTAAAGTTATTCAATGGTATAAGTTTCAAAATACCCAATCTGGTTGAATTTAGCACACTGAAGAATCTTATTCAGAAATATTCAATAACCCTGGGGCAATGTTAAATCAATGTGCATCTGTTTCAAAGTATCTATGCCAGTGACTTCTGTATACATGCTGTTCTCTTCAGTGAAAGCCCTTGTCCATCTTAGTCAATTATGTTACATCATTCTCCAGAAAAACAAGTGGTTCAAATTTTACCCCATTCAGAATTCCTTTACACAATATTCTGACTTCATGATATTGTGAGAATACATCATTTAAATACTGAAGCATACAATTTGTATATTCTATGTTTGATTCTTACACTACATTTTTTTAGTATTATTTCATGCATACAAACTAGGTCTTATCATTTGATTTCAGGTATTTCAGTAATATGTCAACTTATTTTATTTTTAAAATATTTTATTAACTAGCATTAGATGATCATTGTACAGAGTTACTTACAAGTACAGACATAATAAAAATTTGTGATGGGAATGCATGTTTAATATGTTACATTCTGTCTTCTACATGTCTCCTATCACTTCATTGTTTTTGGTTCCTTTTCTAGCAATAGTAACAATGAATATGTTGTGGAAAGTATAAAAAGAGATAGGAGATGATAGCATCTGGCTATTAAAAGAAGTTTCTATGTATGACTATCATCTACCTTGTGAGAAACTGAAGGGGGGACATAACAATACAAAATATGAATTTTTACTCGGCAACATAAAAACACCAGTAGTAAGTGGTAGAGTATTATATTGTAAGTGACAGACAGTAAAACAGAATCTCTTAGGAAAGAATATAGCAGAAAATTCCTGCTGCTGTATTTCAGGTAGAAATATTGGGGTAGGAGGTAAAATTTGTGCTGTATTCAAAACTCACTTATTATTTAATTTCTTTGAAAATTGATATGAAATAACTGGAGAGAGAAGGATCCCTTCTGGGCATCTTTGATAGATGCTACCTACCATACACACTATTGTAACTCTTCTGTTTTTATTCCTTTAGCAATTCACTCAGGCATTGAATGACTACTGTGTACCTCACACATTCCTGAGTGTCAAGACTACTATAAGGCCTTACACTTTCTAGGCTGATGCTCTACCATTTCAGCAATATCTTCAGCTCTGTTTTTGCTGGTTACTTTTGAGTGGGCACTCACCTGTGTTTGTGACCATCTACCTTAGTGTTTTTGTTATGGCTGGGATTATTGACTGGCACTGCCCTGTCCAGATCCACTCTGTGGAGGTGTCACATGAATTTTCTGTCTGGTCTGTCAGGAAATCAAGGTCGTCCCAATCTCAGCCCCCTCCCCTGTCCCCTACCACTCCCAAATGCTTGGAATGACAGCCACAAAACACTGTGCCACGCTGTGGGTTGAGCAGGGGATTTCACAAACATTTCTGTTCCAACTATCTTGAACTGTGATTTCCCTCAATCTCAGTCTCTCAAGCAGTTAGGATCACAAATGTGAGCCTCCCGTACCAGGATGAAAAATATTATTTCCTAAAAGAGGTAGTTTGTTTGTTGTATAATGAGAAAGCTTATTGGACAATGTAGATAAGATTCAATGGAGTAGCGTATGTGTTTTTACAACTAAGAGAAAACATGCAATGGGTAGAGACGTGTTTTAGATTGTATCTGGCTTACACTTCCAGGAAAGTTCAGTGTATACTCCTTATCACATTTCAAAGTCAATGTCTTCAAATCATGTTCTCACTTTCTATTTAGAGCCTTCATTCAAATGAGTTATTTATTCTAAAACCTCATCCTGTCTCACATTCACACATTATTCTCTCTATGGGTTTTGTTCAGGACATTTCATCACAATGACCTTTTTCAGTCTATGTCATGTCTTGTCTACTCTCCCACCCACCACTCTGGGGTTCAGACCACTGAGGACTTCTACCTATAAAGTAGTGTCACTTGAAGCTATTTTTGCAATTTGTTATTTTGTAATTTAAAAGGTCTAAAACATACTGTTTAAGAAAAGTATGCAGTGTTACAACATTACATACTTAAGAGGATGTCTTTTTTTTCAGTTTAATGGGGTTGACTTTTGCTGTGTTCCTCTTCTAGTTTAAGTTCACATGATGGATGACTCCACATAGTTTCTCCACCATGCCCTGGAAGTTATAGTTGCTTCTTCTTAACAAACTACCCCAGTGATATCTCTTCCAATTGCTTGTTCCTGCTCCCTTGTACTTTTGTGAAATTCTCCTACATAAGCATTGTGGAGAAACACCTACAATTTACAGACTAGGGATATGGATTTTTTCTATTAATAAGAAATTCCAGTGAAACATTTTAGTAGCAACCAAGGGAGTATTTTCATATTGTACCATTACAAAATTTGAAATTACATATTAGTTCAATGCTTAAGAACTATTGGTCTGTCACATTAGTCCAATATTTCTTGGAATGCTAAAGATTATTTTTCTCTATTGTTTACATAGTCCCCTTATTTTGACAGTTTGTTACCCTCTGTCTTAAGGAAATGCTCCAATGTAATTTGAAAAGGGATTTTAACAGGTTCTTCTAGGGAAAATAAAACCAATTTAGCCAATATCTGGAAAAATATTTGAAATACATTTTGATGTGGTAATCAAATAAACACACATATAATTTTAATGTAAAATTGGAGGATGCTTTAAAACCTATTTTCTTTAAGAGATTTCCAACACCATTCCAGACAGATATGTTTTTGCTTTGGTTATAAAGGCAGAAATGACAGTGCTCAATGAATAAAAATCAAAAGTAAATTCCACAATCAGGAGGCTTACTTGCTGCAAGCCCTGTTCCACAGGACTTGAGATTATACCCTAGGCAAACTAATAGCCTGCTGATTTCAACCTCGGTGAGTGACAGGAGACCCATGGTGACAAAAGATCTAAAAATATACTGGGATTTGGCCATTAAAAGCCTTATCAGCAAGTCACAAAAATCAACAGAGCATTAGGATTGCCAATGCAGGGATTTAAAAGGTTCCTAGCAAGGGAATATTACTAACCATCCTGATAATCTGTTGACATACAACACTGACCGCCTCTGTCACCACTTTGTAGCTGAGAGCTTTAGGTGATGAAAGGCGGAGTGCGTGGAGGTGGGGTGTCTGCATTAATACTGACAGCCTCCTTGTCCTGCTGAGACTTGTGGTGAGGAGAGTGGGCTCTACAACTGTCTCAAAGTTTAGCATTCGCTCTCAGGTCCGAGGGTCATTAGATTCTCATCCTTCTGAAAAGAAGCTGCACACATTTCAGTCTTCCATCTGACACCTCAATAGCCAGTCATTGATTTTTTATACCATGAATACTAATTAGAACCAAAGTACTTTCCATTCGAACTGTAGGTTTATACTTCCCATTGTCCCCAGAAACCTCTTGGCACAAAAATTCTGGAAGAAATGAGAATATATTAAAATATTAACAGTTACTCTGTGGGTTTTCATTGCACCTATTGAGAGGATATAAATTTGACATGGTAGGACATATGAGTAGCTCTGGTAATTGTTGGCATGTAATGCTATTTCCTGTTTGGATTAATGAATGATCTGAGTGATTGCTCTGTAATTGTATAATTACTGTAATTGCTCTCTAGGAGTTAAGAATCAGAGGTGGGGGATTGGAGGTGTGACTCAGGTGGTAGAGCATCAGACAACAAGCTAAAGCATCAGCCACCGAGTTTTATTCCCAGTCTTGGAATGAAAAAGGAAAAGAAAGAAAAGAAAAGAAAGAAAGAAAAAGAGAAAGAGAGAGATAAATAAGAGTTTTAATTCATTTTGAAAAGGGATGCATATCCTAATTTCCTTCAAGCTATTCAGTAGAGATGAGAATCAATCTAACTAGTATAAGATACCTAGCTGGAGAGCAGAGAAAGAGGAAGTGAAGGAGAGAGAGAGAGAGTGAGAGACAGACAGACAGAGACAGAGACAGAGAGACAGAGAGAGACAGAGACAGAGAGACAAAGAGACAGACACAGAGACAGAGACAGAGAGACAGAGAGAGAAAGAAAGATAGAGAGAGCACAAGAGTGCTGAACAGCAATTTGGGCATCCATCAATGCAGCCCCTTCAAAACTGAAGTAACCCATGTATGCCATCAATAGAGAACCAGTGGTGAGCCAATTACTGAAAGTTTTAGAGACACTTTTTCTATGCATGTCTGATGGCAATATATTTTAAAATTTAATTTTATTGTCAAGGTGATGTACAGAGGGATTGCAGTTACATACATAAGGTAATGAGTACATTTCTTGTTGAACATTGTTACCTCTCCCTCATTTTTCTCCCACTTTCTGTCCTCCAACTCCCCCTTCCCACCAAGTTGTAAAGTTCATCTTGTGAGTATCACTGTTGCATTGATTTACCCTTTGTCCTTTGTCTCACCATTTTGTTGCTCCCCTTCCCTTCCCCAAATCAGATAAACATATATACAAGATAACAGGTACAAAAATCAAAAACACTGACAAGAGGGGCTAAACCAAAGGAGGTGAAATGGAAGAAAAAATAACTTCACACAGTACATTAAAAACAACAACAAAGAAAAACCTCTTGTTTCCATATCTTGAAGTTCATTTTGATTACCATCATCATAAACACACATCTTTATGATATATGAAAAGAAAATCCGTGCAACAGATACAGATGTTACTCTATATTTTTCTCTTTAAGTATTTGTGAGAGCTCCACAAATAATTTTCAATCATGAGCTAGGAAAAGTGAGAGTAAGCAAAGGGATCAGTCTGATGAAAATATTGTATATGCAGGTGTAAAATTCCAACATACAGTTAAAAAATCAATGAAAGAATGTAAAACAGATCCTGTAAGGAGAAAGATATGAATAGGAAACCAAACGCAAATGGAAAGTGAAGAAAAGTAAGTGCACATAGATAAAAATGGAACAATTAAGCTTGTTGATGTGGGTTTGGGAGAGGAAATCTGATTCTTATCAAGGTACATTGTATACATATATTACTATGTTACTCATACAAGTAACTTATGCTAATAAATGTGAAGGAAAAAGAGGATCTGCTCAGGAGTTGTCAGTCTGATATTCAATAACTCATATGAATGAGAAAAATGTTAACAGTATCAAAGTGAGAAATTAATGGAGTCCTGGGCTAGGAAGATGTTGATCAAAGGCAACAGAACATCAGCTGGACAGTAGGAATAAATTCAGGAGGCTGTTTGTACATCTTTGTGACTCCACTTAATGCATGCAAAGTATCTTTGACAATTGTGAAGAATAGATTTTAATTATTCTCCCTATAAAATTATAAGAATATATGACAACCTATATGTATGTTAACTTGATTTATTTGATTATTTCACAATATGAAATAATCAAAATAGCATGTTATATACTGTGAAGTTAATTCAGATGTTTCTTTTGTCAGTTTAAAAAGAATAATATAGACAATCCATACAGAAAGAGTTAAATTTCCTGATTAATGATTTCTTTTTTAAAAAAATTCATTTTTTATTTATTGTGAAATAATGTACAGAAGGGTTATAATTCCATAGGCAAAGTAATGAGTGCACTTCTTATCAAGCATTGTTGCCTCCTCCTTTTTTTCCCCTTCCCACTTTCCCATCCCTTCCCATTCTCCCCTCCCCCCCCGAAAGTTGGAAAGTTCATTTTTGACATAACATCTTGTACATCTCATTGGTGCAATGGGTCCACCTGTACCCCTATTTAAACAATTTGTTTTTTCTCTTCCCTTCCACAAATTATACCAACATCAAATACAGTGAAAACTGGGGTTATACCGTGGGGGAGGGACATACAAAGCAACAAAGAGATATCTTATAAATGTGTTAGACACAATAGCAAGAAAGAAAACAATGAGTCTTTTACTTGAGGTTCATTTTGCTTAATATCAACTTATCTGACCATTCCTGCTTGTCCTAGACTTATACTCGTTATTGCAAATAAGGGAAACCATGGGACCTATGTTTCTTTGGGCCTAACAAATTGTCAAAGAAACAACCACCCCATCAACAAGTGGGCTAAAGACTTAAAGAGAAACTTCTCTGAATAAGAAATAAGATGGCCAATAGACACATAAATAAATGCTGAACTTCTTTAGCAATAAACAAAATGCAAATCAAAACAACATTGTAATTCCACTTCACCTCAGTTAGAATGGCTATAATCAAGAACTCTAATAACAACAGATACTGGAGGGGATGTGGCCAAAAGGGAACACTACTGTAAACCTGTTCAACCACTTTGGAAAGCAGTATGGAGGTTCCTTGAAAAACTCCACATAGAGCTCCCCTATGACCTAGCAATCCCTCTTTTGGGCATTTACCCAAATGATCACAAACAAGACCATACTAAAGCTACCAACATAACTATGTTTATCACAGCATTATTTACCATAGCTAAGATATAGAACCAACCCAGATGCCCCTCAGTAGATGGATCAAGAAAATGTGGATATATATACACAATGGAATTCTGTGCCTCCATCAGAAAGAATGACATTGCCCCATTTGTTAGAAAATGGAAAGCCTTGGAAAAATTATATTAAGTGAAGTAAGCCATGCCCAAAAAAACATAGGTCCCATGGTTTCCCTTATTTGCAATATCAAGATTTCTAAAGATAGTGCTCATTTAGGGTTTGAGTGAGTAGTGATTTTTTTTTCTATGAAACAAGAGTTATCTTATTCTGGTATTCATGGCTTCTGAAATTCTTCAACTAAAATAATTATTTGAAAAGTTTGAGCTTTCAGCATGTATTTTACATGTCCTTTGCCATGACATGGACCTGTCTCAGTCTTTGGTATATAACAAGAACTACTGGAAATTGGTATAATAATTACCTGTGTGAGCTCAGTTTTCAAGGTTCCAATAAGATGTTATTAGATTGCTGTGGGTGGGATGCACTCTTCTGTTGCTTAAAGCTATGATAGGAACTGGATTCCTCTTTATAATTTTTGTTTTTGTTTGCTCCCTATGCATCTCAATGCCAGGTTGTATTTGTCTGCTTTGCTAAAAACTAATTTCCTAATGCTGAGGACTGAGAAAGGTAGCTCACCATTTGGAAGGCTGAAAATTCAAGATTGGGTGATTCATTTGTTTAACTTTCAAATGAACACTTCCCTACTCCCTGCAGTATATCTTTACATGTTAAAAAAGGATAAAAAGGGCGGCCTGAAAAAGAGACTAAGCATGTGTTCTGGTCTTGCTTCACAGCTCTCTTAGTACCAATTTAGTCTTATGGTAACCTAAGCGGTGATGAGTATATTTACTAGTGTTAACACTCCATGGCCTAACTACCTCTCACTAGGTTCCACCTCTTCAAGATTTTACTGCTTTCGAACACTGTCACTTTGGGAAACGTGTTTTTAGAACATGATTCTCCAGGGAGAACAGTCCTAAACCACATCCAAATCATAGCAATAATATAAAAATAGTATAAAAATAGAAACACTCTTGATAAAAAATGTACTCACCACCATAAGGTAGTATATAAGTGTAACCCCACTGTACATCACCTTGACAATAAAAAAAGGAAAAATGAATTGTGAACGCCTTCTTAAAAATCGTATAAAAAGACCCATTTTGTCACAGATTACCCTCAATCATACTATATCAGAAGTCGTCAGAACAGAAAATCTACAACATGTTTTCTAGCTCTACTATTTTATAATTCTATAGCTAGTAGCTAGTCATGTAAGAAATGTATGCATTGTTCAAAGAGAAAATAGATAGAATGTGACTTGAAAATGGCTCTATTTTTAAAAAGAAGCCCACTTCAATGTGTTTGTATTATTACCTTTGAAAAACATCCCTTTTCTACTGGTTCTAAAATCAAGGATGAGTATATCCTTCAGAATACTTTACTTTATGCTGGGAATGTAACATAAAGAAATTCCTGAGATGAAAGCTATGTTCTTAAAAAAAGCAGACTTCAGCATTTACTATATCTGGAAAATAACAGACAGTACATTCAACTGTGTTAAATGTCTGAGAATGTATTGGGTAAAAATGCAAAAAATATATATTCTGTTTGACTTTGAATAGTAAATGTATCCAACAATCTTGAAAGACTTGGTATTCATCAAATATTTTGCACACAGACATGAATGGCAAATATTCCTATGATCTTTCAGTGGTGGCTCAGGAGTTTTGTGGATCCCTCTCTCAAGCTGTGACACACCACCAAGGTCAATGATTCAACAGAAAACATTCATAAGCAGTCAATTATGAAGTGTTTGACTCTAAGTCTGTATCTACAAAAAAAGTAAACACATGTTTGTAAAGTAATAAGCCAACACATACTAGAGCAAACATTAGATTCTTTAATGAGAATTTTATATCTGCTAAGCAAACCTTTCCTAGCATCTTTACTTAGGTTTTTTTAGCTTATCCATTTTAGTCCATTTATTTGGAGAAATTAAGTCACATCGTTATTTCTATAACTAATAATGCTGCTTCTCTATACGTGAATGTGAGTAATGAATAATATTACCGTATGTAATTAAAGACTAATTTGAGCCTGGATGAGGACAATTTTTCAGATTACTAATCCTGCAGGTTATTTTGGCTTTCAAAACTCTTATTGCTATTTAACACAAATATCTGGTTAGAAGGCTGAAGGAACAAAGGGAATTAATTTTTGCTATACAAGTGCAAAGACTTGTTTTGAACAGAAAGAGTATTAAAATGGAACCCTCGATTTATTGTAGACACAAAATACCCATCGATGTGGGAAATGATAACCCATTCATGTTGGAAATGCACTTTGTATATATTAAAAGACAAATACATCCAACAATGTCTATGTTCTTTTTTGTTTCCTTTGTGGTTGCCCTAGAGACTGGGATACTAAGAGTGAGACTCATATTTTATGATAATGGTTTGTGTTCACTTTTGAAATATCAATTTCAAAGTATAGATTTAAAGAGAGTTTGGCACAGTCTCCTGAGAATAGTAAAACTCTGCATTGGGAAACCTATTTCTTTTAATTTATCAAGAAATAAAGATGGAAGGGGTGACATTGACCAAGATGCATTGTACTTATAAAGTGCTTTTTTAATTAAACCACATTGGTATAATGATTTAAAATATTAATAAAAATAAAAATATATAGAGATCTATGATGTTTCATTTTTCCAGGATTCGAATTCTCTGTTTATCATATAAATTTGAATAAATTTTCTTATAAATTTTTTTCCAAAGCAAAAAAATAATTTGGAAAAACTCTATTACTGGGAGAGTGAAAGGATATAGCTGAGATTTAGGATGCTTGCACATAGTCTATGAACATCTGTATGAAAATGTGTTTGTAGGGGTTGGGAAGGTGGCTCAGTGGTAGAGTGTTTGCCTTGCATGCATGAGGCCCTCGGGTCGATTCTTTGACACCACATAAGCAGAAAAACGTGAAGTGGTGCTGTGACTCAAGTGGTAGAGTGCTAGCCTTGAGCTGAAGAGCTGAAGGACAGTGCCCAGGCCCAGAGTTCAGGCCCCGCGGCCAACCAAAAAAAATGTGTTTGTGCCTATGTGTTTGTGTGTTGTCTAATGGTGATAGAAATGTTTCCTTCTCACCCAGTTCCCCTTTTATTTGGAAATTGGAACCATTTGAATTTGTGGCTCTTAAAATGATTTTCCTTTGTATGTGGCTACTGTACATTGTGATAATATTTATTTTAATAATTTATTCATATCTTACCACTTGAAGGTAGATTATTCTGAGTTAACTGAATAATGGGTTTATTTAGACATTAGAACTTTAAACATGATGCTCATCTTTTTATTATTTGATTATCTTGGTTGTGACAGTGACAGTGGCTAGAGTAGACACTCTAAAATACAGACTCATAGATCTGAGTTTAAACTTCGTTCAGAACCTGCAACATCAGAATTCAGTCATTTCTTTATTGTGTAGTTCTTGAATTCTATGTTGACCTCAAAAGCAAGGAAAGCTTATCTAGAACAGTCTCAGAAGTCAGACGTTGAATATTTGGTGTTAGAAATTTCCCTAAATTATTTTGCACTGTCTTTGCTACCAGAGAAGTAAACTGATCTTCCTGGTCATACAAATATATGCCCTCAAATCAAATGACACACTGACATTTCATACTTCATACTATTTATGTGTGAAATGAATTTGTGTTGTGTGAATGCACACAACATTTCAAATATGTATGAAAATATCCATATACAATTTTTTTCCTTTGTAAACCTAAATTGCTTGTTGCTTTTCAATTTACCTGTTTTACAGTAGAAATGATTACAGACCTCTTAAAATCAGTTGGCCTATTTCTTCTCTTATAATTTTTTTCTTGCAAGGCTGTTGCTTCTCAAGTCATCAGAAGTTAATTGTGGATGTATTTTTACTTTCTCTTTGGTTTGCACCACTGTCGAGAAATCATTAAAATAAAAATGGGCATCAACATAGAATGGTTCAACTATTCATTACATGTAGCTGCTTACCTATTTATTTGCCATCTTTCTAAAGCATCTTTGTTGAATTTATTTTAAAAAGATACAGAAAAATTTTTAAGTTTTTTATTGTAAAACTAGTGTACAGAGGGGTTACAGTTACACAAGTAAGGTAATGAATATATTTCCTATGGAGCACTGTTAGCTTCTCCTTTGTTTATACCCTAGGATGCCTTCCCTCTCCACCTCCCCAACTCCTCCCTCCCTCCCTCCCACAAGTTGTAAAGTTCGTTTTCAACATAGTGTCTTGTACCTCTCATTGTTAAAATTGTTCAACCTGTATCCTTATTTCAGCATTTTTCCCTTTCTCCTCCCCAAATTAGAATATATATATATATATATATATATATATGTATAAAAGATGCTGCTTTTAAATCTAAATATTTGCTCTAAATGTATAGAGTGGTTCGCTCTTATTTGGAGTTTTGCTCTCAGCTACCTGTGGCTAAATTTGGCTTCAGAGTATTAAGTGGAACATTTCAGAATGGAATTCATAAAGTTTAAATAGAATGCCATTTTGAATACAATGATGAAATTTTAAGCCAATGCATTCTGATGTGCTTTGGGTAGGAAGCATCCTTTTGTCCAGCATATCCATGTTGTATATACTACTCATGCATTAGTCACTGAGTAATGTTTTCATTTATAGGAAATGATGCTTGCTGCTACATTGTTTCAGTATTTGTGTTCCTGTAACACTAATTTACTTATATTGGCCTAAGACACAAGAATGGTGATAGTATCAGTATAAGTTTGTCAAGGAAAAGCCATAAGCTCATACCACCTAAAGAAGGGTGAGTTGTGTCTCATTTGTAACTTTATCATAACTGGGCACATATAGTAAAAACACATAGTATGTACTGTGTTTGGTAATATCTGAGTTTCAGGCACTCAGTGGAGGTCTTAGATTGCATCAGTTATGAATAAAGGCATATAGTACCCCCCCACAAACACCTTCACTATCTCATACTTTTCCTAATAATCTTATTATTGTTACACTTTGAAAAGTGTTTGATATGTCATTTCTTTCTCCTCCCTTCCTCTTTTCCTTCCCTCCCTCCCTTCCTTGTAAAGCATAATGACCTTCATCTTTAAGTGGTGCCATAATAAAATAAACTGACAGATTTGAGTATAAAAAGTCTGGGTAACTTTCTGATAATTGCCTTTTAAGACATTATTTTCCATCTTGCTGAATCATTTCCTTCAAGCATTCTTGCACACCAACCAGAATGTGTGCTTAAAATGTAGTAAAAAGGATTTATGTTTGTGTCTAAAGAAAACCTGTCAGGTTTCTCAACATCATATTTACAGCAATATCAGTAAATGCTTAGCACTATTTTTTTTTGCCAGACTTTAAACTATTTACCCAAATGAACTTGTTTTCCCCCTGTGATGTAAGTTGCATTATTTTACAGACAAGGAAACTGAGGAACAAAGAGATTAAGTAACTAGTCTGTGGCTCTAAAGTTTATGGACTACAGAGGACCTAGATAACAACCAAAAGCAGGTTATGGGAGTCTTGCCTTACCCAGTTTGGCACTTGCTAATAAGATTCTTTGCCACTGATTTCAATGTAGCTCTTTTAGGTAAATATCTGTCTCTTATTTTCTCAGTATGGAGCTGAAGATACTGGGAGGGCTCAGAAATAGATAATGATGTGTCTATTGTCACTTATTCAATCAGAGGAAAAAATTCAGATCCCAAGTGTGCATTGTAAACAACACAGGGTCATTTTAGGTTTAGTGAAAAATAAAACACATTTGTTAAAAGTGTTTTAGCTAATCTAGCCAGTCTCTTAAGACAGAAGTCAATATACATAATGTGCTCTCTCTCTCTCTTTCTCTCTCAATATGCTTTGTTGAGCTTACAAATTAAGTTTTAGAGATAATAAAGGCTCTCCTTTCAATCTAAATTGTGACTTCATTCAAGGTTAGTGTTAGAAGAGTAAGTGATAATGTGGCTATCTATGAAAATCTTGCCCTGTCTTTTTATAATTCGTGGGATTCTTCCACCAAATTAGCATATTTTCCACTTCCTTTTTCTTTGCTGCAGTAGAAATAAAAAGGTGACCTCATGTTTCTTATATACTTTCTACATATTTATGTACATAATGACTAAATTTACATCTTAATTTCAGCATTTAACTACTAACTTGATTCTTGATTACATTAGCTAGTTTTTTTTTAACTTAATTGTTCATGACTAGTTCTTGACAATATGTAGTTGTAGAATTTGGATATTGCTGGGCACTGGTGGCTCATACCTGTACTCCTAGCTACTCAGGAGGCCAAGGTCTGAGGATTGAGGTTCAAAGCTGGCCAGAGCAGGAAAGTCCTTGAGACTACTATCTCCAATAAACCACTCAGAAAACCAGAAATGGCTCTGTGGCTCAAGTGGTAGAGTGCTTACCTTGAGCTGAAGGGCTAAGGGGCAGCGGCCAGACCCAGAGTTCAAGCCCCACGACTGACCAAAAAAAAAAAGAGTTTGGATATAGACTTTGCATATAATCCATAATTTTTTGAGCTGGCACTGACAGCATCCATTAAGTGGCTTCGGATTTAGTTCTAAGTTTTCCACTTAGCTTTTAAATATTGATAGAGATCATAGAAATTTTCTTATAACTAATTTTATTTTTAGGTCAGAGATTGGGATTTGAACTTGATATCTGCCATTTTCACCTACTGGCTAGCACTCTGCCAACTAAGCCACACCTCTGACCCCTCTTATGAAGACGTCAAAGTGAAAAGAAAGAAATAGATGCAAAGACCAGTTTAAAATGATGCCAAGTAGGCAATAAGTGTGATTTAGTGGTATTATGTTTGGCTAGCATGTGAAAAGGATTGCTCTTTAGCACTGCAAATAAACAAAAAAGAGAGAAGCAAAATGTTATCAAGGACAGCATATATTTTCACTATCAATTATTTCATTCCCATGTTGTCTACTTGACAAGTCCAGGCAGTAACTGGGGAAGTAAATGTGGAAAACTTTTCTGGACTGAAGTGAGTAAAAGTCTTAATGGACATTTGACAGCAGCTCTTCCTTCAAAGCCTAACAGTATTTTGTAGATAATATCATGCAATTTTATTATAACTTTAAAATGTGAGAAGGAGAATATGATAAGGTAAATACCAAAGTTTATTTTTCTCTGCTTATTTTTGAAGAAAATTATGACAAAGCTGGCTTTTAGATACCTCATAGATTGTATGTTTCTGCAGGTGTGATGATTTCATCTTTATGAATATAGATAAGCCAAAGAAGCTCTGTAAAGACTCTTAAATTCATTTTAAAAGAACCTGTTAGGATGTGTATGTTTACTAACCAGCAATCAAAAATGCTAATGAACAGAAAGGCCAGAAAGAAGCTTTAATTCATAAAATCTGGTGCATTAAAGGCAAAGACAGCTTTCTGGTGGAGTTTTTGTTTGTTTTTTTTGTTTTTGTTTTTGTTTTGGAAAGATGTAGTCCATTCTCAGATTTTATCACAAGTTACTATGTAGCTGGGTGTTGGTGGCTAATGCCTGTAATCTTAGCTACTCAGGAGACTGAGATCTGAGAATCATGATCTGAAGCCAATCCAAGCAGAAAAAGTCCATGAGACTCATCTTCAATTAACCACCAAAAAAACTGGAAGTGGAGCTGTGGCTCAAGTAGTAGACCACCAGTCTCCAGTAAAATACAAACCAAAACCAAAACTAGAACAGTAAAACTAAGGTACAGCTCCTCGTCCCTGAGTTCAAGGCCAACGTGAAGGACTGGCATCCATGCATGCAAGCACACACACACACACACACACACACACACACATACACACACACACAAAGTATGATTCTTTTTTATTTTTGTCTGAAAAAACATTTGACTTTTTCTTCACATAAAAGGTACTTGAAAGTTGTAGCAATCATTTAAATGAAGGATGAATTTCATTATTCCAACATAGCCAGAATAGGGATTCCACAACACAATACTTTACATTCTGTGTACATTTATATAGATTAATTCATCACGATTTATATAGATTAATTCATCAAGGTAGAGAGAGACAAGAACAGGATGAACTTGAAATCAGGTTATGATGTTGATATTATCAAGCTGGGAATTCAGTGCAGCTTTTCCTTGAACTATTCACAGGTATTACATTAAAGAATTTACTTTTTATTCCATTAACAGAGCAACTCATTAAATAAACCAATATGAATGAACCAGGTAGGTTATAGTCTCATAATTTTGTTCATAGTGCAAATATTTAATTTTTTTCACAAGAGAAAACATTGGTGTAAATCGAATAGGATTCTCTCTTTCATCTCTTGTGTAGAAATAGTTATATTCATCTAGGCTCTATCCTTTGCTGCTAGTTTTGATCATGATCATTTCATGCATATGAGCATAAACTGACCAAATAAATACCACAGCTAATAGAAGCTTAAGAAAATTAACCATAGGTAGCTTGTTTTATCATTGGGTAAAGAAACAGTCCTTTGGAGAGAATGGAGGAGTGATATTCTATGGTTAGGTCCAATATCATACATTAACCACAGTACTTTGTAACAACAATTACTCTGGTGTGAGTTGAAGAAACATGAAAAACAAAACAAAACAAAACAAATGCACAAGTTTATAATGGAAACTTGGCTTGTATCTTTCTTTTCCAGACACTACAGTGATTTAAAAATCATTCAAATATTATTGAAATTGTTCAGTCATGGGCAAGAGATGGTTTCATGACTTAAGCTGACAAATGGTAACTGTTACCAGGAATCATGGTGGCCTTAAATATACCACAACAGTGCTATAGTATAGGTGGATGCTCTGGTCCCTTGCCATTCACTATACACAACCAGAAAACAACCCAAAACCCACCAAACAATCAGAAAACCACATAGAACTATATAGATTTTCAATCTCCACAATAAAATAATGACTTTTAAATGCAAGATATAGTTTTTTTCCAAGGCTAGAGAGTGGAAGGAAACCCTGAAAGCCATTACAATTTCAATGTTAATTCAATCTTAAGCGGGAAATGGGCAGGAGGTTAGAATTCTATTTTTAATTTTTTTTCTAAATTTCTTTCCTTTTACACATTTTGTCTTTTGTTCATCTTTCATTCCCCCTTTTTGATATAGGAAGACACAGTTCAGGTGCAGCTGAGTCTAAATCATCTAAAGCAAATCAAACCAGACATGGTCTGATAATGAAAGCCAAAAAAATCTGTATGTGCTTTTCCCCAGTGTATCATCAGTGCCACAATGGAGTCTGAAGATTCTATTAGCATTACAGAAATCTCTCAGGAAGTGAGCTGCTTTTCCTTTCACAAATTTTTACTCTTGTATTATGCAGTGATTATTAATTGGCATTGGTGGGTGTACCAGAAGCTCAGTATGGTGAGATATTTTTCTTCTCCTTATTTATTTTTATTTTTTATGTTTTTAGTTTGCTTTGATTTGTTTTCTTGCAAAGAACTTTTGCAATTGTTATCCTATTCTACTTACAGTTTCTGTCTCCGTATGTTATGCACTGAATTTTTTTCATTGAAGCATCCTGTAAAACACACACACACACACACACACACACACACACACACACACACACACACACACACACACATGGGTACCTAATGTCTATTCGATACTACACTGAGTACTAGGCAAAGAACAGAAAAAATTGACAAAATAAAAGCTATTATAAATCATGTGCTTATTCACTATGCTTACTTTAATTATACTAGATGCAAGTGTTTAAAAACACATTTTCACTCAGTTCTCAATGCATATCATGGGGCTTCTGGTTTATTAATGGATTATACGAAGTGTCCAGCTGTGGGCAAATGATCTTGCTGTGACAGTCAGTATATTCCATCTCCAGTGGATACAATGCTTGATGGATAAATACAGACCCAAAGCCTGGACAATTTTTAGATTTCCTTTGGAAATTAAAGTCATTTTTTTTCTAACAGAATTCTTAAGATGTTAAAAAAATCAAAACAAAAAAAAACAGCGCAGCTAGGAACCCTGAGTACAGATGAGTATAAAAGAATAGTGCATTTCCTAGAAAAGAAGAGCAAAGAAAGAGGGTAGCGTTTAAATCTAGTTACTATTAGAGATACTGAATCAAATGACTCCTGAAGGTAAGTTACCCTTGGTCTTTTAGTCACATGAACCAATTAATTTTTTCCCTCTTAAATTAGAGTGAGTTGATTTCATTTTCTTGTAGAGAAAAGAAAATATGACTTGTAACATGTACTTGAGTAAACAAGTTTGAAGAAATAGGTCAAGTGATAGAGCACTTGCATAGAAAACTCCAGGTCCAGAGTTCAACTCGAATATTCCTTTCCCACCCCTATTTTCCTCTAAAAAGAGAAAAAAATGAGTACAATGATAGTTTGCAGCCAGAATAGGTCCATGTCAGTGGCTCTCAAGTAAGACTTGTCAGATGGTTTTTCAGTTGCTACTGAAAAAGTTGCATAGAATTCTTTAACTAGTGTTTACTTTTATTCAATTATTACCTTTCAGGAAAATAAAATATCCCTAAGGAAAGACAAAGTTCACAAGAAGAGATTGTGCATGCAAAAATATATATTGACTTCTCAGTAGCTCAAGGATAATTTACCTTTCATCTTATATTATATGATGCATAGAGTACACATATCTTTTTAAATTTTTTATTGTAAAGTTACTGTAGAGGGGTTATAGTTACATGAGTAAGCTAATGAGTACATTTCTTATTGAGCATTGTTACCCCCCCTTCCTCCCTAACTCCTCCCTCCCCCTGCATTGGTAAACTTCATTTTCAACATAATGTTTTGTACATCTCATTGTTACAATGGGTCAACCTGTATCTTTGCTTCAGCATTTTGTTATTTTCCTTCCCCACCCCAAATTAAAAAATTGCATACACAAGATGCAGAGCATTGGAATAAAATACAGTGACAACAGGGATTACACTATGGGGGAAGAAGATACAAAAGAAACAAAAAAAATCACATAGTACATTAAAAACGACAGCAGTAAAGATAAAACCTCCTGTATCCCTATCTTGGGGTTCATTTCACTTAACATCATCTCATATGGTCATATGACTACATATATCTTATAAAAGTTCTTTTTTTCTCCTTTTTGCCATTTTACCTATCATTTTCTATATGTACAAAAATGTTCCTAGGACATCTCTGCCATAAATTCTATCTACTCAAAATGAAACCAATTATCTTTTCTTCAAACTTCTGTTTTCTTCATCTTAGTTTGTGGCTCCAATTTTAAGCTCTGTCTATAAATTAGAAATGAGAGAGTTATACTTGACAGGTTTTGTAGTTGTGGTCTGTCTTAGCTAGTTCTGACTGCTAAGACAAGAATTCATTGTTTCTGTCACTCATAAAACAGATATTATTTACTTTTCACAGTTCTGGAATCAGGAAAACCCCAAATTAAAGTACTTGAAGATTAAGTTTCTGGTAAGGCAACACTTTTCAGATTTACAGACAGTATCTTCTCATTGTGTCATCACATATTCCAAAGAGAGAAGAGAGAGAGAGAGAGAAAGAGAGAGAGAAAGAGAGACAGACAGACAGACAGACAGAGACAGACAGAGACAGATAGAGACAGACAGAGACAGAGACAGAGACAGACAGAGACAGAGACAGACAGAGACAGAGAGACAGAGACAAAGACAGACACAGAGAGACACAGACAGACAGGTTTTTTCTCACTTATAAGAACTAGATTCATGAGGGTTCTATCCTTAGTCCTACCTTCCCAAACTATCATAGGCAAATGCCATCTACCCTTGAATTTAGCAGAGACCTAAACCTTGAGTTCATGACACACTTATTGAGCATATGAAATTCAACCCTTCATCCTCCATGTGTTGGGCTGTTTTTATTACTTGGCTAATCAAATAGTGTTGCACTCAATACGAATATGCAAAGTCCTTTATTATATCCCATTTTTCAATTTTTCAGATAATTGCTTTGTAATGGATAATAGGGTAACAATATATTCAGTTTGTTGAGGATTCTCCACATTGATTTCCATAGTAGTTACACTAATTTATAACCTCAAGTTGTAACTGTTTTCATAACCTCAAGTTGTAACTGTTTTCTTTATTCCTACCTCTTTAATAACCTTTGTTTTTATTGATGTTTTTTTATGATGATCATCCTAACTGGATTAAGATGGAACCTGGGAATGGTTTTGATTTTCATTTCTTTTATGAGCAGGGATTATGAGCATTTTTTTCATGTAATTATTGGCCATTTGAAGTTTTTCTGAGAAGTTTCTATTTTACTCCTTTCCTCATTTAGTTACCATGTTATTGATTTGGGGAGGGGGGTTTCAGTTTGGGAAGCTCTTTATATATTCTATCAGACCCCTGTCAGACATATTGCTGGCAAAAATTGTCCCCCATTTTGTCAGCTTTTCCTTTACTTGTTTAATTCAGACAATTCATCTTCAAAAATTGAGGATTATCATCTATTGTGATCATCTAATTGCTTACTCATAATTCACTCATTTTATTTATCACTCTGTATTGAAATTTAGAATTTTCTGTTTTTCAATTGTGAAAATACCGTATAGAGGGGTTACAATTACATGGGCAAGATAATGAGTACATTTCTTATCAAGCATTGTTGCCTCCTGCTTTGTTTCCCCTTCCTATCCCTTCCAATCTCCCCCCCTCTTGACCCCCATCCACCAAAGTTGTAAAGTTCGTTTTTCGACATAAGGATTATATATCTCATTGTTGCAATGGGTCCACCTGTATACCTATTTAAAAGATTTATTCTTACCCTTTCCCTCCACAAATTATACCAAAATCAAATACAGTGAAAGCAGGGGTTATATCATGGAGGAAGGACATACAAAGCAACAAAGACATCATCGTATAAATATATTAGAAACATTGCATGAAAGAAAAATAAAGCATTTGAATACTTATCTTGGGGTTCATTTCACCTAACGTCAACTTATCTGACCTTTTCTGTTTGTCTCAGACATATACTAGTTATTGCAAATAAAGGAAACCATGGGACCTATGTTTCTTTGGGCATGGCTTACTTCACTTAATATAATTTTTTCCAAGTCTTTCCATTTCCTAACAAATGGAGCAATGTCATTCTTTTTGATGGAGGCATAGAATTCCATTGTGTATATATACCACATTTTCTTGATCCATTCATCTACTGAGGGGAATCTGGGTTGGTTCCATATCTTAGCTAGGTAAATAATGCTGCAATAAACATAGTTGTGCTGGTAGCTTTAGTATGGTCTTGTTTGTGATCATTTGGGTAAATGTCCAAAAGTGGGATTGCTGGGTCATAGGGGAGCTCTATGGGGAATCTTTTGAGGAATCTCCATATTGCTTTCCAAAGTGGTTGAACAAGTTTACACTCCCACCAACAATACAGTAAGGTTCCTCTTCTGTCCATATCCCATCCAGCATCTGTTGTTTTTAGAGTTTTTTATTATAGCCATTCTAACTGGGGTGAGGTGGTATCTCAATGTTGTTTTGATTTGCATTTCTTTTATGGCTAGGGAGGTAGAGCATTCTTCATAGTCTATTGTTATCCTTCTTTCCTCTTCAGAGAAGATTTTCTGTAAGTCTTTAGCCCACTTATTTATTGGGCAGTTGTTTCTTTGAGGATTTGTTGTTGGGGGATTTAATTTTTTGTGTTCCAAATATATTTTAGATATGAGACCCTTGTCCACTGTATGGCTAGTGAAGATCTTCTCCCACTCCATGGGCTTTCTATTGATCTTGCTAGCTATGTCCTTGGCCATGCAGAAGTTCTGCAACTTCATGCAATCCCATTTGTCCAACCTTCTTTGATTTGTTGTGTTTCTAGGTCTCTATTAAGAAAATTTCGGCCTGTGCCAAGGAGACCTAGGGTTTCTCCTATTCCATGCTGTAATGTTTTCAGAATGTCTGCTTTGACTTCGAGGTCTTTGATCCATTTGGAGTTGATTCTGGTGCAGGGTGATATATAAGGATCTAGCTTTAGTTTTCCACAAGTAGTTAACTAATTTTGCCAGCACCATTTACTGAAGAGGCTGTCTTTCTTTTATTCTACTTTTTTAGCTCCCTTATTAAAGATTAGATGGCTGTAGATCTGTAAGTTCATTTCTGGGTTTTCAGTTCTATTCCATTGGTCCTGAGTTCTGTTCTTGTGCCAGTACCAAGCTGTTTTGATGGCTTTGTAATAGAGTTTGAAATTTGGTATTAATATTCCTCTAGCACTGTTCTTTCTGGTAAGGATCGTTTTTGCTATTCTGAGTCTTTTATTGTTCCATAAAAATTTTTAGATTGCCTCTTCTATTTCCTTGAAGAATGAGGTTGGAATATTGATAGGTATCACATTGAAATTGTAGATAGGCTTGGGAAGTATTACCATTTTCACAATGTTGATCCTTCCAATCGAGGAGCATGGGAGATTTTGCCACTTTCTAAGTATTGTTTTGATTTCTTTTTTTCAGGTTTTCGAAGTTTTCATCCAAGAGGCCCTTCACTTCTTTGGTTAAGTTAATTCCTAGGTATTTTATTTTTCATGGGGCTATTACTAATGGAGTTGCTTTCCTGATTTCAGCCCCATTGTTGGCATATAGACAAGCCATTGATTTTTGAGGGTTAATTTTATACTCTACTACTTTGCCAAAGTTTTAAAGTAGCTTGAGTAATTTGGGAGTGGAATCCGAGGAATTCTTTAAATACAAGATCATGTCATCTGCAAAGAGGAAGAGTTTTACTTCTTCTTTCCCTATTTGGATCCCCTTTATGTTTGCATCTTGTCTTATTGCTGTAGCTAGGCATTCTAATACTAGATTGAAGAGAATTGGAGAGAGTGGACATCCTTGTCTCATTTCTGAGTTAAGAAGAAATGGCTTTAGTTTTTCACCATTAAGTATAATGCTGGCTGAAGGTTTGTCATATACAGCCTTTATTGTATTGAGGAATGTTCCATGGATTCCTAATTTTTCCAGAACCTTCATCATAACAGAGTGTTGGATGTTGTTAAATGTTTTTTCTGCATCTATTGAGATAACCATGTGGTTCTTATCCTTGCTCCTGTTGATGTGATTGATGAATTATATTAATTGATTTGCATATATTGAACCAGCTTTGCATACCTGAAATGAATCCTGTTTGATCGTGGTGTATGATTTTTTGGATGAATTGTTGAAGTCGATTGGCCAAAATTTTCTTGAGAAATTTTGCATCGATGTTCATCAAAGAAATGGGTCTAAAGTTCTCTTTCTTTGATGAGTCTCTGCCTTGTATTGGGGTGAAGGTTATGATGGCTTCATAGAAGGAGTTCGGTTGTGAACATTCAATTTCATTGAAGAGTTGGAGGAATATTGGTGTTAGGTCTGCTTTGAAGGCCTTGTAAAATTCCTCTGTAAAGCCATTTGGTCCTGGGCTTTTCTTAGATGGGATGTCTCTTTTTGCTGTTTCTATTTCAATGCTTGATATGGGCCTGTTTGGTTTTGGCATGTCGATATTTGCTAGGAAAAGGTCCATTTCTGCCAGGTTCTCAAACTTATTACCATAAAGTTTTGAGAAGTATTCCCTTATAATGTTCTGAATCTTGGTTGTTTCTGTGGTGATGTTTGCATTCTCATCTCTGAGTTTATTTATTTGGGTGTGTTTTCTTTTTCTGATAAGATTTGCTAAGGGTCTGTCAATTTTGTTAATTTTTTCCATGAACCAGCTCTTTGTTTTGTTGATTCTTTCTATGGTTTTTTTGGATTCTAATTCATTTAATTCTGATTTAATTTTAATTATTACTTTCCATCTACTGGATTGGGGTTTATGTTGCTGTTCTTTTTCAAGGAGGTTCAGATGTCTCATTAAATTGTTGGTTTCAGATATCTCCAATTTGTTGACATAGGAACTCAGAGCTATAAACTTGCCTCTGAGTACTGCCTTGGCTGTTTCCCAGAGGAGCTGGTAATTTGTGTGTTTGTTTTTGTTGAATATCATGAACATTTGAATTTACTTTCTAATCTCTTCCATGACCCACTTGTGATTCAACAGTGTGTTGTTCAGTGAACATGTGTTACAGGATTTTCTTTGGTGGCTTTTGGTGTTGAATTCTAATTTTATTTCCTTGTGGTTTGAGAGAATGAAAGATATAACTTCAATATTTCTGAATTTGGACAAGTTTGCTTTGTGGCCTATTTTGGAAAATGTTCAATGTGCTGCTGAGAAAAACGTGTATTCTGATGCTGTTGGGTGAAATATTTGATACATGTCTGTTAAATCTAGTTGATCTATGCATTTGTTTAGATCTGCGGTTTCTCTGTTGAGTTTTTGCTGAGTTGATCTATCTAGTGGGGATAGTGCTGTGTTAAAGTTCCCAACAATTAATGTCTTTGGATCTATGTGGGATTTGAGGGAAAGTAGTGTTTCTTGGGTAAATTTGGGTGCTCCGTTGTTTGGTGCATAGATATTTAGAATTGTAATATCCTCCTGAAGGTGAGATTCTTTAATTAGTATGTAGCAACCTTCTTTATCTCTTCGCACTAATTTTAATTTGAAGTCTATTTTATCAGATATTAGGATTGCAACTCCTGCCTGCTTATGGGGCCCATTTGCTTGGTAGATTTTGTTTCAGCCTATCACTTTCAAAATGTGATTGTTTTTATGGGCAAGGTGTGACTCCTGAAGGTAGCAGATAGAAGGATCTTGCTTTTTAATGCAACTAGATAGTTTATTAGAGAGTTAAGTCCATTAAAGTAGAGATAGGACTGAGGGGTATTTGAGATTTCCTGCCATTTTATCCACCTTCTTGGGGGCTGCAGCTACTGGGTTCTTCCTATGGTTCTTGGATTCTCAGTTTGGGTGTGGTTTCTTGGCCTTTATTGTGGTCTTGTTGGTTTTCTATGTGTATGACATCTTTAAGTATCTTTTGTAGGGCTGGTTTGGTGGCGATATATTGTTTCAGTTTTTCTTTGCTATGGAAGTTTTTTATTTGACCTTCAGTTATGAAGGAGAGTTCAGCTGGGTACAGTATTCTTGGTTGATAGTTGTTTGTCTTTAGACATGGTATACATCATTCCAGGCTCTTATTGCATTAATTGTCTCTTCTGAGAAATCTGGGGTGATTCAAATTGGTTTCCCTTTATAAGTGATTGATCTTTTCTTCTTGATAGCTTTAAGTATCTTTTTCTTGGTCTGAATTGATCCTGTGCAGATTATAATGTGACTGTGTGATGTCTTGCTCTGGTCTGGTCTATTTGGAGACCTGAAAGCTTCTTGTATCTGAATAGGTCTATATTTTTGCATGTTTGGGAAGTTCTCTGCTAGGATCTTGTTAAACAAATTTCGTAGACCATTAACTTCTGTCTCTAGGTTCTCCTCTACACCCATTATCGTCAGATTAGGCCTTCTGATGGTGTGTTCCATATGTTGAATAGATCTATCATATTTCTTGGATTTGTCTTGGATAGTCGTATTTTCTTTCTCTATTATATCTAGGCTGTCTTCAATCCCTGAGATTGGATCTTCTGCATGGTCTAACCTACTGTTAAGACTTTCTACTTTGTTTCTTATTTCTTTTCCTTCTAATTGGTCGGCTTTGATGGCTTCAAATTCTTTGTTGGAGCTTTGTTTTAGATCTTGAATGAACTTCTTTACTTCCTTAATTTTGTGTTCTGTGTTTATTCTCAAATCACTTAGTTGATTGGTTATGGTTTCCTTGGACTCCTATTCCTTCTGTCAGGCTTCATTCAGCATTCTCTGAATTCTTTCAGTTGTCTGTTTATGAATTCCATGAATGCTTGTATTGATCTTTGTCTATTCTCATCCCATTCTCTCAATTCCTGTATTACTCTTTATTTAGCTTCCTCACGTTCACACAATTCCTGTAGTTCCCTTTGTCTGTTCTCAGCCTGCTCACACAATTCCTGTCTATCTCTTTGATTGTTTTCAGCCTGCTCATACAATTCCTTTATTTCTCTTTGAGTATTCTCAATCTGCTCACGCAATTCCTGTATCAATCTTTGAGTAGCTTCCTCACGCTTATGAGATTCCTGTATTGATCTTTGGTTTGCCTCCTCTCTCTCTCTCTATCACATTCACACCAAGTCCTTTGCAGGTCTTCAATCTTTTGATTCACCATGTTTACCAGTAGTGTTTGTAGAGCTTTTTGGGAACTCTCTTCTGATTTATTCATTATCTTTTCTGTTACCTGATTATCATGATTGGGAGTTGAGATACCCAAACTTGCCATTTTTCTTGTGTTTTTCCTGCTTGTTCTGCCCATTTCGTATGAAAGTAACAAAAATTTTGTGCTAGAACACTATTTTAAGGCAAGCATCAATCAAAATCCTGTAGTTGCACAATCAAAAGGCTGCAGATACAATCTAGTTCAACAGATACACTCTATCCAACATCAAACAACTATGTATTAGTGTGCTAAGAACAGCAATGCATTTGATAAACCAGAAATTATTAGGTTTAAGGAGAAATGTGGGGAAAATAGGATTAGAGGATGTGGAAAGCTAAAAGAAGAGTGAAATTAACCAAGTCCTAATCTCAAAGAGTGAAATGGATTGGACAGAATGATAGGGGAAAGAGGAAAAAAGAGACAAGAAAAAATGGCAAAAGAAAAATTTTAAATTTAAAAAGTGAATTTTAAAAATTATCTAATTTTAAAGGTGAAATTGAGAGAAGAACGGGGATAGGATGAGAGGAGGGGAGAGGTAGAAAGGGGACATAAAAAACTAAAAAATAAATATTCTTAAAAATTATATACGTATAAAGAGATAATACTGCTATTAAGAAATTTAAGCCTAAGAGGTTTTGAATTGTGTAATACATTTCTGGATTAAGTGTGTACACATGGGGGATAAGGTCTAATAATCGATGATGACGGGTATATCTGAGGATGAGCCAAACAGCAATTAGGTCACTCAAAAAAGAATGAAAGAGAAGAAAAAATGAAAAGAATAAAAAAAGGACCAAAATATCAGTAGAGATAAAAACACACACACACATATACACCTAAAATAAAACTTATAAGAGGAAAAAAAAGATGAATAGAAAACAATTTAAAAAAAATTAAAAGTTAAAAGTAAAAGGTACAAAAAAAAGAGTGTTTTTTTGGGGGGGAGAGGAGGGAGGTGCATGGAAAGATCTTGTATCTCCCTTGTGTCCATAACCAGTCTCTTGGTGGAGTCTTTGGTCTCCTTCTGTCTGGTTTTCCTGTAGCTTAATTGGTTTCTTAAGTCAGTTTGTTTGAGCAGGCAGAAAATGCTCTGCTTTACCCAGGATTTTGTAATCCTCCTCCCAGTCTAGTTCAGAGGGAGGAAGATCTGCTTTGAGTATCACAAAAGAAGGAGATGGCTGTTTCCTCTAGTTTAGAGATACTGTGATGAGGCTAGGTTCTGGATAGAGTTGAGGCCTTTCAGCAAACAGTAGCTTTTCCCTGAGGGGCTAGTTTCTGAGACACTCAAAGAGCCCAAGCTGGAGCCAGTCTCAGGGTTTATGTTTACTGAATTTCAATTGATTGTCTAGACTGCTGTAGGGAGGGGCAGCCTCTGGTTCTGTTTACCCAGTGAAGAAAGCCGCTCCTCTGGGGGCAGAGCTTTATCTGCCTACGCTGGGTGACTCTCCCCTTGTGGATATGGGCCTGGCAGGACTGGTCAGGTTCCTGTGACCTGCTAAATGACTCTTTTGTTTTCTCCAAGGCCTGAGTTGGAGCTAGCTGCTCAGCCAGGCCTTTGACAGTATCAAAGATAAGGATTCAAATGTTTTTTCTTTCATGTGATTGCTTCTACCATATTTATAAGATGATTTCTTTGTTGCTTTGTAGCTCCTCCCCCATGATATAACCCCTGTCTTCACTATATTTGATGTTGGTATAATTTGTGGAGGGGAAGGGAAAAAACAAATCTTTTAAATAGGAATACAGGAGGACCCATTGCAGCAATGAGATGTACAAGTCATTTTGTGGAAAAACGAACTTTACAACTTTTGGGGGATGGGGAAAGATGGGAAGGGTTAGGAAGTGGAAACAAAGGAGGAGGCAACATGTTTGATAAGAAATGTACTCATTATCTTGCCCATGTAATTGTAACACCTTTGTACAGTATTTTCACAATTAAAAAAAAAGGATGGAGATCTCCGTTACTGGGGGGGAAAGGGTAAGAGCAGCCTTCCCTCCTCTCCTCCCTGGGAAGGAGTGAGGATGTCAGGGTTCTACTCACTCATGAATCATGGTTCCTGGGTCATCTCTGGTCTGCAATCTGCAGGATGAAGATATCTACTCCTTGTCAGTTCTTGCTGGTGTTGAGTAGAATCGGCTCACCAGCTGTGTCTGGCACCTTTGTCCCAGCCTTTCTGTTTTGTAGGTATGGCTTCTATGGCTGCCGCTGCTGCCACCGCCACGGCCGCCACCTCCACTGCTGCCAGCAAGTGCTCAGATCTGTCTCCTTGCCTGGATTTTCCCTGGCCAAACTCTGTACTGTGATGGCACACTTGGTGTAATTCTCTGGACTAGGACTGTTCACTGGAACACTAAAACTGCTTTCTATGGGAGAGCTTGTCTAGCCTCCAGCTTCTCCTCTGCAATCTTCCCAGCACCTCTAGAATTTTATTGTTTAATGACAATTTTGCCCCACTAGACTCCTTGTTCCACAAAGATATGCATATTTTATATTAATATTTGTCCTTGTACTAGACATACAATGCTAAAGAGAAAGCAAGCATTTACTTCTAATTGACTTGAGTTCCTAAGCCTTTTCAAAGTCTAAAAATTTATCACAGAGTTCTTACATATGTTATGTATTATTTGCTCTGTTTTAATTATTGGCTAAGATGAACTTTAAATAAATTTTATGGAAATTATAATTTTTAATCAGAAGTATGAGAGAAAACCAAGTTTGACCTTCAACTAAAACATCATTCAGCAGTCTAAAAATTTGAATTGTAAATAAGGTATTAAATCCATAAGGTACAAATTTATTAAAAAAAAAGAAAAAGTTGAGAGAGGCAGATATTCAAGATAAGAGAAGAGTGAAGGTGAAAATCTCATTCAAGAAGGTTTTTATACTCCAGAAAAACCATGTATAGCAATCTTTTTAAAAGTACTTTTGAGTCTTTTCATACTTATCATGATGCCTTTGATTCACATAGTATGTTTCAAAGAAAGTAGTATGTTGTTTGACAAAAAGTACAATAAAACATGTTCCTACTCTTTTGTTTTTTCAAGCCTAAATGTTTTATGAAAATGTGTAATTGTACTAGAACAGAAAAGCACAGTGGGTAAAAATAATGACTGAAGGACAGACTAGTTCTTCCAGCTTCAGCAAATTCTTATTAAAAGCTTAGATTTCTCCATCTACAAACTTGATTAATAGTAGCACATATTTCCTATAGTTGCCTTGATGATCAAATGATATGATGTAGCTAAATTGTTTATTGTGGTCTATGGTAAATGATTAATTCTATTAAGAGTAAATGGTCATATAGATTTGAAAAAGGATGACTAATATAGTTAGAATTTCTCAAAGCTTTTAATACATTGATATGCATTCAAATATACATTATAGTTTAATGTATTTTAAATTTCTTTGTAGGTTAAAATAGTATGTAATATGTTGGGGGTTGTGTATTGATGATTTCATTTGTTGTCTCATGAGTCTTCTGTTTCATATGACAACTTTATAAATGAATACAGAAATGGTAGGACAAAGGGTGAACTAATTCAACAGTGATACTCACTAGACACTATGTTGGAAATGAACTATACAACTTGGGGGGCAGGAAGGGTCAGTTAATCTACACCTTTTATAAATTTTATTTAGAGGACAAGACCTAAACACAGAACACTGGCTACTGAGTTACAATTTAGGAACTGCATAACAAATTTTTTTATGGAAATATGAAACCAGGCATTGCTATAGACCACATTAGTTGAGCTTAAATTATATTGTGAGGGTATATAAAACTAGAATTCCATTAAGATTATTAATATTTGCTAGAGCTACTGTTTGAAACTTCTTTTAACATTAGAAAAATGTAAGAGCTCTTGGATTTTACTAGTTAGCAAATGGGTACAATTTTAAGGCCTGACAATTATTCATGGACTAGTAAGATTCAGATTAAAAATAAGAAAACTATAAATTTTCTGCATTAGAAAATTGTAATGGTACTTGCCTATTTCAAAAAAAGAAGATATCCATTTATGCAAAATAATCTGATAATATGGAATGCTATGGACATATAAATAATAGAAAAGCCCTGAAAAATATAGAGTGCCAGTATTTTTTCTATTAAAGACAAATTGCATGCACTATGGTAAGAGAAATGTAGTCTTGTCAAATATGTAATTATTCTGTCTTGAGTTTTATAAAATCATATTTCAAGAATAAGTGTGTGTGCGCATGTATGTGTGTGTGTATGTGTGCGTGTATGTGCTAGTGATCCTGAGGATTGAACTCAGGGATTAAGAGCTAGCCCTGAACTTTTATACCCATGGCTAGTGCTCTACCACTTGAGCCATAGTTCCATATCCAGCTTTTTGGGAGGTAGTTAATTGTAAATCAGAGTTTCACACATCAGAAAAAAATTCAAAGATCAATTTAGTAAACACAGGAAGAGGAAAAAACAAAATACAGGAAATCAAGAAAAAAGTTTTGTGGACTTTTCTATCTTGGCTTGCTTCAAACTATGATTCTCCAGATCTCAGTCTCCTCAGGAGCTGGGATTACGGTCATGTGCCACACTATGCTAAAAATTTGAAATCATTACTGAGCCAAAGGCTGCTGTCTGACAGTGCAAGCTTTGTGAAATAAATTACAGTATCAGCCTCTGTAGATACTGTGAACCATAACATGGGAACACTCAATCAGTATCTAGAACACATACAAATAAAGCATCCATTGGACTGTATCAGAGCAGCATCAGATTAAGCCTGCTTAGAAATTCAGGAAATCCTCCTCTTTTTCCACTTAGTTTAAAAATAATGAACACCTCAAAAGTAGTGCCTATCTTGTTTCTCTTTATACTTCTGTATACTTTGCTTGATAAATAGTACTTGATTTATAAATGTCTTCTAGGTAGAAGAGAAATTGTGGTTTGAACAATAAAACCCCACATCAACATACTAGAGTCAGAATTTGGAGCCTTGTGATTGCTAGGCAGGCACTTTTCCACCAAAGTCACACTTCCATCTATTATTTTCTGATTATTTTTGAGGTAGAATCTCACCCTTCCCCCCACCCTCCACTTAGTAGGCCTTGTTGTGATTCCTCTATGTAGTTTTGTCAAAGTTTTCATGACAGATGTGTCTAGATTTTCCATTTAAAATGGGATCTCGTAAAGTTTTTTGTTTGTTTGTTTTGGTTTAGAATTGCCATCCTCCCAATCTTAGCTTCTTGTGTAGCTGAAACAACAAATACAAGCCATCATACCCAACTGTTGGTTAACATGGCCTCAAATCACAGTCCTGCAAATCTCTAGTCCCCCAGCAGCTTTGCTTACAGGTGTGAGTCGTTGGTGCTAAGCTGTGAGTAAAATCCTATTCTCTTTTTTTTGTCGATTGTGGGCCTGAACTCTGGGCCTGGGTGCTGTCCCTCAGCTCTTCAGCTCAAGGCTAGTGCTCTACCACTTCAGCCGCTGTGCCGCTTCTGGCTTTTTCTGTTTATGTGGTACTGAGGAATCAAACCCAGGGCCTCATGTGTGCAAGGCAAGCACTCTACCACTGAGCCATCTTACCAGGCCTAAGATCTTATTTTTAAAAAAAATTTCCTCTCAAATTATGCTTTATGAAAAGAATCCACAAGGTCATAGAAATAGTAGTAGAACTTGGATTTTTTTTTAAATTTTCTTTTTTTATTGTCAAGGTGATATACAGAGGAGTTACAGTTACATAAGTAAGATAATAAATACATTTCTTGTCAAACATGTTATCGCTTCCCTCATTTTTCTCCTACTTTCCCTCCCTCGCACCCTTCTTGGCACCAAGTTGTACAGATAATTTTACACATATTGTCTTGTGTTTATCACTGTTGCATTGGTTCTGTGTCTCACCATTTTGTCATTCCCCTTCCCTTCCCTAATTCAAATAAATGTAAACACAATACCAGAGTAACAAAATCAAATACAGTAAAAACAGGAGATATACAATATCAAGAAGAACATACAAAAGAAACAAAAAAAATCAAATAGTACATTAAAAACAACTCCATGTCTTGGAGTTCATTTCACTTAACATCATCTTATATGGTCATATGTACATAGCTATTGAGGTACTCTGCTCATCTGCTAAGATTATCCTAGACGTATACTAATTATTACAAATAAAGGAAACCATGGGACCTATATTCCTTTGGGTCTGGCTTACTTCACTTCATATGACTTTTTCCAACGTTACAAATGGGGTAGTGTCATTCTTTCTGATGGAAGCATGGAATATATATATCTATAGAGATATATAGATATCACATTTTCTTGATCTTTTCATCGACTGAGGGGCATATGGGTTAGTTTCATATCTTAGCTATGGTGAATAATGCTGCGATAAAAATAGATGTGCTGGTAGCCTTAGTATGGTCTTGTTTGTGATCATTTGGGCAAATGATCAGAAGTGGGATTGCTGGATTATAGGAGAGCTTTTTTGAGGAACCTCCATACTCCTTTCCAGAGTGAACAAGAATGGCCAATAGACATATGAAGAAATGTTCAACATCTCTGGCCATAAAAGAAAGGCAAATCAAAACAATATTGAAATTCCACTTCACCCCAGTTAGAATGACTATAATCAAGACATCTACTATCAACAGATGCTGAAGGGGATGTTGCCGAAAGGGAATGCTACTGAACTTTTGATGGGAGTGTAAACTTTTTCAAGAACTTAGATTTTGACTCCAGATTTGTAGTTTGAAAAAAAAATCTCTGCTCTTCTCTACATGATTGTGTTACTGATTTTTTTTTCAGTGATTGGCAACTCATCTCTCCAGGAAACAAATTGTTAGTCATTTGAGTCTACCGAGACTGATTGCTATTGCTCATTATTCAACTATTTCAAAGAATGCAGAACTGATCTGTTCCAAAACATGATTGTTTCACATCTATCTTCTGCAAGTTTTCTTTTTTTTTCAATAACTATTTTCATCATCTTCATATCTTTTACATACAATTCTCTAATGATTCAGTGTTGGCATTGAGGTTTTGCTAATGATGTCATATACTTCTTCAGGAAAAAGTGTCATTGTTTCATCAGTGCAAACCCATCAGTCTAGAATTTTATACATCTGTCCTGTACTTAAGTTTAATTACAACATGAAAATTTAATTTCTTTAAAATAGATATAGTGCCGGGCGCCGGTGGCTAAAGCCTGTAATCCTAGCTACTCAGGAGGCTGAGATCTGAGAATCGAGGTTCAAAGCCAGCCGGGGCAGGAAAGACTGTGAGACTACTATCTCCAATAAACCACTAGAAAACCAAAGTGGCGCTGTAGCTCAAGTGGTAGAGCGCTCGCCTTGAGCTGAAGAGCTGAGGGACAGCGCCCAAGCCAAGAGTTCAAGCCCCATGACCGACAAAAAAATAAATAAGTAAATAAAATAGATATAGTAAATTTATCTTTAAAAACTCATTACCTTACTTATATAACCGTAGCTCCTCTGTACATCACCTTTACAATAAAATAAAGAAAAAATTAAAAAGAAAAAGTAAAAAAAAATCTTTGAGGAACAAATTAAATTGAACAACTAAAAAAATGTCTTTGCTAGTCTTAGGGGCTTGAATTCTGGGCCTGGGCGCTGTCCCTGAGCTCCTTTCGCATCTTCATACTCAGAGCTAGCACTATACAACTTGAGCCACAGAACCATTTCTGGATTTTGGGGAGTAGTTTTGTTGAAGATAAAGGTCACATGGAGTGTGCTGCTCAAGCTGGCTTCGAACCTGAGCGTTCCACCTTCTGACTAGCTAGGATTTCACACATGAGCTATCAGCCAAAATGGAATATATTTTAAAAGTATACTTTACATTAATTTTGTTCATTTTTAATTTTTCTTCAAAGTTAGTTTATAACATAAAAACTTTGATTTATTCTTTTTGGATGTTTGATTTCTTATATAATTTTCTGTTTTTTTCCCCTAGATTTGAAACTATTCTTGTTATTTCTTTTAAAAATGCATTGAGCTGTTTAAGGCAGGGTAGATTCAATATTTCTTTTATCTATCTGGAGACTTAATTATCAGAAACAGGAATTGGGATAATCTAACTGGTCAAAATAATGGGGCAGGAATAGACTGAAATTTTGAAATATGATTGTCAAGTATGACAGAAATAAAACTATAATAAACTATAATCCTTTATTTCCTCATAGCAGTATAATTAGAATTTTAAACATGGATTTCTCACTGTTGTAATAATGTATCATTATCTAGTATCTATATTACCCTTGTAAATATCAACTATTTTGCAAAAAATGTCTTGATTGCACATTTGATCTCTGTCCGTTTGTTAAGCAAAGAGAGTCTAGTAAGATATATTTGGTACTTTATGAGAATTGAAATGAATAGGGAACTTATGAATGAATATCTATTACAAATATCTGGTCAGATTTTTCTTTTGTATTCAAGTCTATTATGTGCTCTAGCATAACAGAGCTTTCAATGGGAGTATGTGTCATAGTATAAATCTAATGTGGTCCATTGGTTTGCAGCATTTGTCAGCCTTCTTTCTCTGAAAGCTTCTCCATGACACTGAATTAAGAAAGATGGCATTTCTTAGATATATCGCTTTTTCTTGTCTTATGCTTTATTTCTAACAGAATTAAAGATAACTCAAGTAATTTTAAACTCAAAAAAGCATGTTCAGCTCCAAAGACAAAATTTTAGACTTTGCCCCAACAATGAAGAAGGTTTTCTTTTTAATGTTTCAAGCTAAATTTAAACATCTTTGAGCATTACTGAGCAATACTTATGTCAAATCACTTTTTTATTTATTAAAATACAGAGGAAAATAATATTTTTAAACAATGACAACTTTCCTTCTCTCTTACATATTCAGGCAGAGGTAGGCTGGTTTTAATTATGTGCCAATGTTCACAAATGTCTGCAAAGTATAAACATACTTAAGAGAAGACAGTGATGATCTGTTACAGCTTTCTAGTTGATAACAGATAATTTCAAACAGACTAATTCCTATTAGATATTTCTTCTCAGAAAAACAATATCATTTCATATTAAAATAATCATGCATCATTTCCATTTCTCATACAATTTTTAAAAAGAAAAAAATCCCTTAAATTGAGATAGTTACATTTTGGAGAATTTCTCATGTTTGAAGATCAGTAGATATAACCCTTGATTCAACTTGGATCCCTTAACTATTTTTGCTTCTTTTTGGGTAGGTATTCACTCACAATAGCCAATAATCATTTCAGCCAGAGACGGAAAAGAAAAAACCAATCTAACCAAGAATAAATATTTCTAATTTTTCTCTTTTCAGGCAAAGAGTTCATGAAGATTATACTCCTGACTAGACTATGATTTTTTTCTGTAATTTTAGCGAGACCATTTAATGTTACAATGTTAACATTTTAAGTCAACAATGGTTAGGTTAAAAAGAAAGATATGCAGAAAAATGAGAATATTATTTAACAAAATGAATACAGTAATAAATTATAGAATGTGTAACTTTTTTCAATATAATTGTCACAATGAAAATTTCCTCATCTATAAGATAGAAGAGAGTGTAATGTATCCAGAGGTTTTATGAACATTAACTGACAAATGAATGGTAAAGTGATTTACATGGTAAAAGCTCTCAGTATCTTTGTAGTTTTTATAAAAGCTAAAATTTCTCTTTAGGTCTTGTAATTCTTAGTATTTCGTTATTTTCAAGTGAATGTTTTATTCTAATTCAAAGATCATAGCACTTAAAAGGTTAGCAATTTTTCCCAGGTCTTATTGTTATCCATAAATCCTCAATTTTAAAAAAAACATCATTTTTGTTTTCTTTAAAGTGTTGGTTTTTTTTTCACATAAAGTATGGATGAATAAATAGCCCCAAACCAGGAAATATTTATTTTCAGATGTTATTTACATGTTTTTTGGTAAATGATTCTCCCTAGAAATGTCATCCACAAACAGAAGCAGGCTGTTAATACTTAGCACCCCCAAGGTCTTCAGTCACATATGAAAAGAATATTGGAAAGTTAATTGGAAAAAAAATTAAACCTAAAATATGTCAGAGAGTCAGCTTTGATGCTATTTATAGTTGCTTTCACATATTGTGATCTATATGATTTTATTCTTTTCCAATCTCTTGGCTGAATCAATTTCAGACATTGTTCACTTTCAAGATAAAGTATATATTAACATCAACCAGCCACAAGAGGGAAGTCTTGGCTATATTAGAAGTGGTGTGTATATAGGGAGGGGCACATTTTTGCAGCAAAGAAGATTTAAACATGAGAAGAAAAATAATTTATCTCTTTTTTTTGAGGTGGTAAGGCTTGTACAATTTTGTTTGTTAGAGAAAATTGTTTGTAGGTCTAGTACATTATCAGAAATTTTATAAATGTAGAATAACACTTTGTCACAGTTTCCCTTAAAACTTAGATCATTTGTTAGATGTTAATTCCAACAGAATTGATTTTAAAGATAAATACATATAGATAATATATATGTGTGTATATCATATGTAGCATCTATGTATAATTCCAATGCAATTCATGAAAGTAATTGTAATTGTTACATGCTTATCTAAGCTGTATTCAATGGGGTACCCATTAATTCTATTAATGACATCCTATTTATTAGTGACATCCTAGGCATGAACTCAACCTTCATGATTAAGAAACATACAACATTCTAGAATTAGAATTTTACAGAAACATACAACATTCTAGAATTAGAATTTCAAATATGCAATATTCAAGAAATAAAAAGGACAAAATATTCTGAAATAAGATCAGTTCTTAAACTATTTATAAATTCATAATAAAACGATTCCTGGCATGGATCTTGCACTTTGATATGGAATATTTTAATTAAAAGCTATTTACTTGTAAGATTTTGTTTGGAGTCACTGTTAGATTGTTTCTGTTTGTATTCATTATAGCTTACCAAATAATCAGCTGCACGTGGTGTAATTACACAATGCAATTAACATATTACCTAACGAATAGAATGCTCTAGCAATCTGTGTCAGAAAATGGAGAACAGGATTCTTAAATTCCAAGTCTGATTCTTGAGACTTATATACTGGCAATGGAAGTGATGAGTACTAAATACTGTTAAATACAAAGTATGTAGGTTTGTTCTTTAGCTTTCTCATTGGAAGGATGGAGTAAATTTTACAAATATCTGAAGTACTTTCATTTGCATATATAAAATAAAAATTATAAAGGCATCTAGTGGATTCAGAACTTACTTTTCTATTCATCTTCATCACTATGTCCATGTAAGTCTGTGTGCTTTGAAGTTTCAGATACTTTGAGAATACCAGCATTTATTGTAAATTATTTTCTTCACCTACTTAGAATTTGTCTTAGCTTAATTGCTAACAACATCATCAGGCTTGTTAGTGATCTGTTAATCAAATGAGATGAATGGTTTGACTTTTATTAGACTTAAGGTCATGTGGAAATGCATCTTTATTCTGAAAACTAAAAAAATTAAGATTATTTTGCTTATATATTGAGTATAATTGCATTTTTAATAAGACATAACTTATTAAAGATATATGTATCTCAATGTCTAGATTTTGCTATGGATAAAACTTTATTTTTTTAAAAAAATAAAGTTTATTTAAAAGTGAAGTGAAAAAAAACAAGGAAAAAAACCCCCAAAACATTAGCAGACTCCCCCAGAGACTGAGGATGAGAACTCCCAAACAAGGAGCTTCACGACTTTTATTTAAGGTTGACATTTAAGTTGTTTTTTAAGTTATGTGAAACGTTTAACAAAATGTTACATGTGTTTATTTTATTGGCACAAAAACCATAGATTCCCAGTGGGAATAGAATCTGTTATATGGTCATAAATTCCCATAAATATATATATATATATATATATATATATATATATATTTCTTTGTGAGGATGCAATATCAACCCTTTGTATTCAGGAAGATTTTGCCGTAGGACAGTCAACCTCTGCTCTGTTTCCTTCTGTTTAAATAGATGGCTCACAGTCCCACTGTGTTAGAAATTTATTCTACTGTGCAAAATCTGTATGGGAAACATTCTTACCATTTTCTGAAGTTGGTTTTCACCATCAATCAAGAACATGAAGGTAAAAGATGATTTAGAGAAGACATGGAATGTTTAAGCATGGTTATAAATGGGCCTGACAGAGAGAAATGCTTTTATGAAATATGTGTTTTGTTTCCAACAGGATGGGGAGCTAGATATGAGCCCATATTGACACTTTTATTTCTCTTTTAGTCTTTTAAAATTAGAGGTAAGTTATATTAATGATAGATAAGGATGTACTATTAATACATGGCATATTAGAATCGCTCTGCCTATGCAGAGGTTAAAGGAAGAAAAATTTTAGCTCTGAGACTATGTTTACATAAAGAATGACTATGCTTTTTTTGATGAGTTGTTGAAGTTGATTGGCCAAAATTTTATTGAGAAGTTTTGCATCAATATTCATCAAAGAAATGGGTCTATATCTCTCTTTCTTTGATGAGTCACTGCCTGGATTTAGGACGAGGGTTATGATGGCTTCATAGAAAGAGTTTGGTAGTGAACTTTCACTTTCAATTTTACTGAAGAGTTGGAGGAGTATTGGTATGAATTTTGCTTTGAAAGCCTTGTAGAATTCAGCTGTAAATCCTTCTGGTCCTGGGCTTTTCTTAGGTGGGAGGTCTCTTATTGCTGTTTCTATTCCAATGCTTGTTATGGGTCAGTTAAGTTGGTTTAAATCATCTTGGTTTAGTTTGGGCATCTCAATATTTGCTAGAAATTCATCCATCTCTTCCAGATTCTCAAACTTATTAGCATAAGGGTTTTAGAACTATTCCCTCATAATGTTTTGAATCTTGGTTGTTTCTGTGGTGGTGTTTCCAAGAAAAAAAATCATATTAGGTGAAGTAAGCAAGGCCCAAAGAAACATAGGTCATATGGTTTCCCTAGTATATGACTAGGACAATCAGAAAAGGTCAAAACTATGTACATATGACCATATAAGATGATACTGTGAAATTAACCTCAAGATACAGACACAAGAGGTTTTATCTTTCTTGCTGTTGTTTTTAATGTACTTATAAGGTACTCTGTAATTTTTTTTGCTTCTTTTGTATGTTCTTCCATCATGTATAACCCCTGTTTTCACTGTATTTGATTCTGGTGCCCTGTATCTTGTATATATGTTTTTCTAATTTGGGGAGGGGAAGGGAAATAACAAAATGCTGAAATAAGGATACAGGTTGACCTATTATAACAATGATATTTACAAGACACTATGCTGAAAATGAACTTTACAGCTTCTGGGTGGGGGTAAGGGAGAAATTGGGGAGGTGGGAGAAGGAAGGAATAGTAGGGGAAAAACAAAGGAGGGGTAACAATGTTCGATAGGAAATGTACTCATTACCTCACTCATGTAACTGTCACCCCTTTCTACAGTATCTTTACAATTAAAAAATTATATATATATATATATATATATATATATATATATGAATGAGTAGACATGACCAGGGTCCAGTGGCTCACACCTGTAATCCTAGCTACTCATGAGGCTGAGATATGAGGATCACCATTCAGAGCCAGCCTGGGCCTGAAAGTCCATGAAATTCTTACCTCCAATTAACCAACAGAAATCTGGAAGTGGTGTCATGGCTCAAGTGGTAAAAGTGCTCTCCTTGAGCTGAAGAGCTTGAGGTCCACACCCAGGCCCAGAGTTCAAGCCCAACAACCAAAAAAATAAAAAGAATGAATGAGTAGATAGACTAAAAACAGTTCAATTTCCAGTCATAATTTAACTTATTAAACCCTAAGATTGTCTTATTTTGTATTTATTCTATAATTGTACTACATGAGAATATATTAGCCCAGGGCTTAAGTTTCTTTTCTGAAAGAAATCTGTTTATTAAACACACTTTCTTTATAAAATGCCTTATGATGCATATTTTAAAATATTGTAAACTGAAATTTTAATTTATTATATGGTAAATTATCTTTAATTTAAATTTTGCTATTGTTGTTTTAAATGCACTTATTTATGGGGAGGGAAATGATTATTTTCAGTTCAAGTAGATCATAATGGTTATCTTCCTATATATTTGGTTTTAGCTTGGAGCAGGGTTTTTTGTTCACTCATGTATGACCAGAGCTTTGTTTTTCTTCTAAATTATCACTAGTATTCTCTAATTTCTTTCCAAATTTCCATCATGCTCTGTGAAGTAGTTCTTAGTTAATTGATGGACATAACATTGTTTTAAATTTGGAAATCAAACTGGAATTTTATTTTTTAAAAGAATTACAAAATATTTCAAGCCTTAGCATCTTTTGTTTTAGAAAGTTATCATATGGCTCTGATTAAACCAATATTTCAGCAACGATATTGGAGTAATTCCTATCTTCTGAGATTTCAATGGAAAGATAAATACAATATTTCCAGAAATGTTTCCTATTAGTTTTTCTAAGGCCTTTCTAGGGCTGAGTGGTCCAGCCACAAATTTATGGGCTCTAGTAACTTGCAGGGCCTATTGTCCTGATCAGAATTGTAAAAGGTTGTTTCTAGGCAACACTATGGAGAAGCAGAAATTTATGGAGTTGGATTCTTTTTCTCAGTTCACTGATGTCCCTTTATGTTCTTACAAAACACATACCTTTATCATGAAGTTAAAATTCAGGACATCATGCAACTGTAGAAGAAAAAAATGCATTTATTTTTCTTTTTTGTTCTCTTGTTAGTTATCAGACACTGAATCCTTTTTCTCTGGTTTGGTTACTGTGCTTACAAACTCTTGTTTGTAGGTAGCACTCTCTTACTAGAAGCCATCTCTTTGGTCACCCTTATCAGTGACAACCATATTTTGAATATATCATCATACGTCAACCAGCCTCACAAGCCCTTGCCAATACTTTGACCAAGTTATGAGTTATATCTTATATTTGAAATAACTATCCTGGCTAGCCTGAGAATTAGAGATCATGCAATTTGTGATCACCTGATTCAGATTGAGAGTGAAAGAGATGAGGTGCCAAATAGTTTAAACTAAGGTTGTTCTGTATAATCTGCAGCATACGGCCATTTACTTTCTATGGTTACCTAGAGGAGAGGATAACACTAGTTTAAAAGACAATTCTACTGGCAGAATTTGGGTTTTACTTGGGACTCTTAATTTGAAAGATATTTCACATATGTTGAAATTGCAGCAGAATAATGAGTAGGATTGGTGATAATCTGTTAACTCCTTCAAATCACACATACAAGATAACATACTCCAAGGATTCACAGGCTCTCTCAAATGGGTAAGAAAGTTCCAGAGCACCTCTTTATTCTGCAAATAGTGAAGCTTTGCTTAGCCCACTTGCTCTGCTAGTTACCACGTTTCCTGGATGACACCACAGTGTTTCCTGAGGATTCCTTCTTTACTCTGCTGCAGAAGTGATCATCTGGTGAACAGATAATAATAGGATGAACTAGGAAACATGCTGGGTTGTGAATGTCTAGAAACCACATAGACTTTGCATTGTAATTAATGAAAACTCCCTTGCCTAATATAACCCAACTTAATTACCCATAAAGCTTCAAGTAATTTTCACTTGACCCTAAACTTAGTACATTTAGCTTCTTCTTTACCCAGTACTGAAGGATAACTCAACAAAAAAGGAGTAGGGAACATGAAGAAGAAAGTTTGTTCCAACTGTAATCTGTTATTAAATTGTATGGAGTTTTCCTCTGAGAAAGTCAGTGGGGCAAGTAAGTTTTCATTTATTCACCTACTTTTGCAATATCATTTGGAAGAAGACTAAACCCACAAAATATATTCTAAATATTTTTTCCAGTTTTTTTGTATATTTAGCTTTTGTTCATTAATTCCCTTATATAAGATGGGTCAATATTGAATGTAAAGAGAGAGAGAGAAAAGAAACTAAAAGGATATTACACTTAATAAATAAAGGAGTTATATATGTCTTGACTGAGTTTTTGTTTGTCTGACACCTTACTTTGTCATCTCCAGTACCTAATGCAATGCTTATAGAAGAGGACAGTGTCCAATCCTAATGAACATTCAAATATTTCTGTGTTCACATTCCAGACTTGTTCAAAGGATAACAGGATATTTGTGGACAATATTTTGATTCTATGATACATAATCAAAATAAACTACAGAGGTTATTTGAATTTTCTAATAGAAACCTTAGATATTCTGGAGAATCTGATTATGAACATAATGCCACTACATAATAGTGGCTAATATTAATAGAAGAACAACATAAGTTGTTATGTTCTAGAACATAGCTTATATATGAATATACATACATAAGATGCGTACAAATTTACAATGTCTTTAAACACAATCTACATGAATGAAATCTTCCCTAAGATAAGATCCAAATGGAAAAAATAATACCTGAACATCATTTTAACTGAACACCAAGATTCTAACAAGCTTAATACTACTCATCATTTGATCTCCAAAAGTGAGGGAATTAAGAAGAGTAACTGGATATGATGTTTTGCACCTGTAATCCAAACTATCCAGGAAGTAGCTCTTCAGCAAACTACTCCACAGAATAATTGTGAGCTCAAAGCTAGTTCAGGCAAAGTTAGCAAGACAGTATCTCAAAAGGTAAAGTCCTCACATGGTAGATTACTTGCCTTGAAAGCTTCAGGTCTCTGGTTCAATCCTTGGAAGCAGAAGCAGAAATGAAGAAGACAGAGAAAAAATACCTGAGATGATATCATTTTACCTGTGTCTTAATAGAACAAAACGTATCATTCCTATCTTCTTGGAAAATAGGGATCATGTATGAATATGTAATATGACTTCATCACTGAGGATCTGTGACCCAAAGACATTGTTAAAATAGGATTATAAGCATAGTGAACTATCCAATTTTTATAATGTTGTAGATATGAAACAAAAATCTAAAAGAATAGCCAGACAAATTCTATGAAAAAGGTCCTCTTTTATATACATTGTTATTGTTTTATCTTTTAAAAATAACTTGTACTTACCCTCCCATATTCCCAGTGGAGATATGAGAAAAATATTAGTAACTAAAAATTAAATGTATTTGTGTCAGTTTTTGGCTAGAAGAGTGACAGTATACTGACATATAACCTTTATAATGTTTAGAACAAAGAATATAAAATAATTTAGATTGCTTTTGAAATTACATTGCCTTTAGTGATGAATTTTTTTTCAGTCATCAGCTTGTTCTGTTTTAAAGCCCCTGATCTCCCATTCCAGAATGACTGTAAAACTGGAAGTATAGAAATTGGAAAGATAATCAAATAAAGACTCATATTCTAGGACAAGGAACAATGGATCATGTTGTTTCAGTCAATGTACAACTGAAGTAAAAAAAAATCTGTCACAGTAGATTGTGATGAAATCTTGCACTTAGACATGTACCTGGTTGCCCAGAAGATAACCCACCATGGAGGGTTCAGGCTTTACTGGTTGCCTGTATCATCTTGATAGCATTTTATGCTGACTACATAAACAGCTTATGTTATAACTTTCCTCACATTGCTAGAAAATCTAGCTTGGTCCATGAAGAAAACTGATTCTCCCTTCTGAAAAATATGGCCTCAGAACCTTTGATATGGTAATTTTTTTATTCTAACACATTTTTATTGCTATGGTCATTGGTTGTCAATACTTGATTTTTTTTTGGTACACTATCGTTTTAATGCACTAGTCATTGCTCCTTATATCTTCTTGTAAAACAATTTGTTGTGGTATTATCATTACTCTGTACCAGGCAATCTCCTATGTATGAGCTCATTTCCAACCTGGTTCTTTTGTGATACACATGAGATTGTGGTGTTGTTGTTGTAGTTTGAGATACTTTAAAGGATGACTATTGGAGTGACCACCCCAATACCAATATATAAAAAAGTGGTTCAGGAGAAAATGTTTTTATAATATACAATTTCTTATTCTTGGAAGTTTAGAATTACTCAGTATAAGAAATCAGGGGATTTGCTGGTAGCTTTAGTATGGCCTTGTTTGTGATCATTTGGGTAAATACCCAGAAGTGGGATTGCTAGGTTATAGGGGGGCTCTTTATGTGTAGTCTTTTGAGGAACCTCTCCAGAATCTGTTGTTATTAGATTTCTTGATTATAGCCATTCTAACTGGTGTGAGGTGGAATCTGAATGTTGTTTTGATTTGCATTTCTTTTATGGCCAGAGAAGTTGAGCATTCCCTCATGTGAGTATTGGCCATTCTTATTTCTTCTTCAGAGAAGTCTCTCTTCAAGTCTTTAGTCCACTTATTAATGGGGCAGTTGTTTCTTTGAGGATGTTTTTGGAGGATTAAATTTTTTGAGTTCTAAGTATATATTAGATATGAGGCCCTTGTCTGTTGTATGGCTAGTGAAGATCTTCCAATCCTTGGGCTTTCTATTGATCTTGCTAGCTATTTCCTTTGCCATGAAGAAGCTCTGCAGTTTCATGCAATCCCATTTGTCCAACCTTTCTTTGATTTGTTGGGTTTCTGGATCTTTATGAAGAAAATTTCATCCTGGGCCAAGGAGCCCTAGAGTTTCTCCTATTATTCACTGTAGCTAAAATATAGAACCAACCCAGATATCCCTCTGTAGATTAATGGATCAAGAAAATGTGGAATATATATATATATATATATATATATATGTAATGGAACTCTATGCTTCCATCAGAAAGAATGACACTGCTCCCTTTGTTAGGAAATGGAAAGACTTGGAAAAAATCATATTAATTGAAGTAAGTCAGACCCAAAGAAATATAGGTCCCATGGTTTCCCTTATTTGCAATAATTAGTAAACTTCTAAGACAATTTTATCAGATGAGCAGAAAAGCTCAAAAGCTATGTACATATGACCATATAAGATGATGCTAAGTGAAATGAACCCCAAGGTATGGACACAAGAGGTCTTTCTTTGTTGTTGTTGTTTAATGTACTATGTGATATTTTTATTTATTTCCTTTGTATGTTCTTCCCCCCATGGTATACCCCTGTTGTCACTGTACTTGATTTTGTACCCTGCATCTTATATATACATTTACCTAGTTTTAGGAGGGGAAGGAGAATAACAGAATGCTGAACTATGGACACAGGATGACCATTGCAACAATGATACTCAGAAGACATTATGTTGGAAATGAAACTTACAAGTTTGTAGAGCGAGGGTAAGTTAGGTGAAGGAGGGAAGGGATAGTAGGAAAAAAAACAAAAGAAATGTACGTACAGAATCTTTATAATAAAATATTTTTAAAAGAAATCAAGGCATTTTAAATAGTGAAAAATAATAGTGAACTTTGAGATTATAATATATTTAATAAAATTTGAGATTATTAAAACAAATTTAATTTGATTAAAAGATCCTTTCTACTCTAATTCACATTAGTACACCAGAACTACTTATTCCTGCCTAATATTAATACCATTGACTATCGGCTCATTTCTCTCTCCACCATTACTAACTTGACTTTAACAGCACTAGTAAGGATAGTGGAAAGGCTTGAGGTGTTTTCGTGTGTGTGTGTGTCAGCCTGGGCTTGAATTCAGGGCCTGGGCACAGCCCCTGAGCTTTATTTGCTCAAGACTAACACTCTACCACTTGAGCCATAGCTCCACTTCCTACTGTTTGCTGATTAATGCATAATGTGTTAGACACTTTCATTCACCTTATTGGGAACAAAGTATAGGATTACATTAACTTCACACCAGCAAAATCGTCATTATGGTGCTTGTCATACTTATAGAGTGTCATAAATAATCCATGAATTAATGTTCAGGAGACTAGATTACTCTTCTACCTCTGGAGTTGCTTGCTGTGGGTCAGAGCTGTAGTCTATAAAGTCATAAACAGCTGTGGGTAGTATAAATGCTGTGATGGCAAACAAGAAACATTGGTCTCTAAAGACTTGTAATCTGACACCTGTCAAGAGCATTCAATTCTTTTTTTTTTTTTAAAGAATAAAATGGGTTTAACTTGACCTCTTGCTTTGTAGGTTCCTGAAGGGAAGAAGAGAATAAAAATATGGAACTGTTAGAATCAATAGCTTAAGTGATTTTTCAGTATCTTGCTGAGTTCAGATTCTAGAGGCGACAGCATTACCTTTTTCCTGATAGTAAATGATTACTTTAGGTTAGTGAGAGCTAAATTCCTTAAGAAAACATTTTTATCAGAGTTTCAATACTATATATCATTCAACTGGTACTTATACCAACAACTTAAATACATAGTATTCTTCAATAAAGAAGCTATGAATGGAAAATAAACATAGTTATCAGCCAAAATTGGTCAAAGACTAAGAGGATAGCTTCAGACAATATAATAGAAAACAAAAAGTACATTTTTTCTATGTTATATTAATTATACACTTGTTATATACCTTTCAGTAAGGCATATAATGAATTTATCATTCATCAACAATTATATATACTACAGTGAGAAGAAATGAAAGAGTTGCACTCAAGCATAGGAAATACATAGAATTAAAGGTATAGAAGAAAATTTCTCCTGTAATAGTGATTAGAACATCATGGTATTTTATCTTGGTAGTAAGTCTTTAACTCTCTGCTGTATCTTTTGGTGATTCAATACCTAGAGAACACAAGAAAGTTTCTCACTGAGGCTACAACACGAAGTCATCTCTTCAAATTTGTACCTATACCTGGGACACAGAAAAAATGAAAGTAAAGACATGGAGAGTATGAATGTTTTAATATTCCCCCAAATATAAATGACATATCATTTTCTTTGTTCGCATTCATGAAAATAGATTACAGAAACCATACCCATATCTCAAAGTAGTGCTGTGTTATACCAGAATATTTCCTTCCACTGGCCTCACAGCTAAATTCCATTTCCTAATATAAGATAGCTGAGTGAGATGAAATGTTTAGTTAGAACATGATTATTTTTTCTAAACAGTGCTAGTTGACAATGAGAACTTCTTTTTTTAGAAACTGTAATATACAGATATACATGACTAGCATGTTTTCTCCCTCTAAGTAAGCAACCTGATATAACATTAAACAGTATTTAGAAAAATCTTATTATAACTGAGTCGAAAAGAGGAACTAAGGTTAATCAATACTAGTGGGAATGAGATGTTTTGGTGGCTCCAGTGGAGATAAGCTTGTTTGTAGAATGGAAGATGTGTGAAATCTGTTGAAGAATTTTTTTATTCATTGGTTGCTTCCATATTTTGGCTATTGTGATCAATGCTGTACTGAATACAAGAGTGCAGATATTTTCATTTCATTTGGATTTATAGCCAGTAGTGGAATTGTTGCGCCAGATATAAGTTTAATTTTAATTTTTTCCCAAGGTGATTGTAGCAGTTTATACTTTCACTGACAGCATGTGATGGTTTTCTGCTCTCCACATTTTTACAAAATGTACCTTTTCAGGTTGACCCACTGTAACAATGAGATGTTCAAGGCACTATGTTGAAAACCAACTTTACAACTTTGTGGGGGAGAAAGGAAGAGTTGGGGACAAGGTGGGGAAGGAAGGGATTGTAGGGGAAAAACAAAGGAGGAGGTAACAATGCTCAATAGGAAATGGACTCATTACCTTATTCATGTAACTGTAACCCCTCTATATAGTATTTTTATGATAAAAATACATACAAAAATTACCTTTTACCTTTTTGGTAATAATCAATTTTAGCTGGTGAAACTTTGTAGTTTTAAATCACATTTCTCTAGTGATTAGTAATGCTGACCATTTACTCATATAGTAATCAGCATTTGTATGTCTTTTAAAAATTATTCCAGTCTTTTCTAATTTTTAAAAATTTTATTTATTTAGTTATTTATGTTTTGTGTTGAGTTGTTTGAATTCCTTATGCAATTTGGACCTAAACTGTTTATCAGATATATAGGTAAGCCAATGTGGCAAAGATCACAGTGCAATGGTATGTAGCCTTCCAAAAGAGGAAAGCCTTGTCATTTGTGGTAACATAGGATGAATCTAGAGGGCACCATATGAAATGAAAGTATGCATGAACAGAAGAACATGACCTCATGTGAAACACAGAAAAACTAAACCTCATGTAAACACAAATAGAACGCTGGTCACCACGAGTAACATGTCAGAGAAACTGAGGCAATGTTCTCTATACAAGACATAGATTGAAAGGATGTAGCACATAATATGAGTTAATGAGATGTATTCTACTTACCATGTCCCATGCATTTCTTTTTAACTGGGTTGCTTTGGACAAGTTAATTTCCCTGAGTATCAATAGTTTATTTTACCATCTCTAAAATGGGACAATGCTTATGTTATATGTTTGTGAGAAATAGGGTGAAAGCCGGGCGCTGGTGGCTCACACCTGTAATCCTAGCTACTCAGCAGGCTGAGATCTGAGGATCGCAGTTCAAAGCCAGCCCAGGCAGGAGAGACTGTGAGACTCCTCTGTCCAATAAACCATCAGAAAACCGGAAGTGGCGCTGTAGCTCAAGTGGTAGAGTGTTCACCTTGAGCTGAAGAGCTGAGGGACAGAGTTCAAGCCCCACGACTGACCAAAAAAAAAAAAAAAAAAAAAGAAATAGGGTGAATTATATAAAGTAGCAAACACTGCAAAAAACAAGGTTATTATTCAGTTAATGTTCTCCATTATTACTAGTTCACTGAGCCAATTGAGAGAAATATGTTGAAGCAAGGTTATGAGATTTGAGTTTCTGCTTGGTTCTTCGAGTTGCTAACTTAGACACTTTTAACTTACCTCTAGGTTACTGTTCCTAATTGTAGATGGTTAGTTTAATTTCACATTGTGAGAAGAGATGGAATCTATCAAAGAAAAGAGACTGAAATGTAATTGATATAGAAAACACTACAAAGGAAGTACATTGAACTATGCTGCCTAACAAACAAATGACTTGCCTCGCTTCAGAAAGTTAAATTGACATAAAAATGTATACTGTGCACTAGGATAAAAATGGCAATAGCAGTTGAGGGAAAGAGGAAATAATAAAGTGGAACTGAAATTAATAAATGAATCACAGTTACATTAGCAGAGGAAGTAAGGAGATATAAGACCAGGATGATACATAGTCCTCATTAGAAATTGCTTCCTTTATTCTGACTTTCCCTCCTCAGTGTCCCACTTGTCCGACCACAACAGCCTGCTGACCCCAGTGAAACATTCTTTTCTCCCCTGTGACTTACAATTCATCAGATTTCCCTAGTCTTTGGCTTAGACTTTGTGGTTTATATTATAATTGCCTACCTTTTCTTTGTCAGTTACGGTGTCAACCAAATGTAAATCCTAGAAAAACCCAAGTATTTGTCTTTCCTAAACTTCAAAAGGCAATTCCACAGCCACATTGCTTGCCACTCTTCAAATCAATGTGTTGAGTTTGCTACACTTTATTAGCTTGATTTTTCTGCTTGCTTATTAAACTTTTCTTCCTTTTTTCCCTCACTCTGTTAACTCACACTTCTTTGTAGGGAATTTAAAAATCTTTAGCTGGGCTCCTGTGGTTCTCACCTGTAATCCTAGCTACTCAGGAGGCTGAGATGTGAGGATCACGGTTCAAAGCCAGCCCGGGCAGGAAAAGTCCGTGAGACTCTTATCTCCAATAAACCACTAGAAAACTGGAAGTGGTGCTGTGGGTAGCTCAAGTGGTAGAGTGCTTGCCTTGAGCTGAAGAGCACCTAGGTCCAGAGTTTAAGCCCCACGACCACCACCACCACCACCACCACCAACAACAACAACAAAATCTTTAGTCTTCTTTCTACCCTCTCTGTTAAGCTATTGACTCTTGAAAATTCATGGTCTCCTTTTTGTTCATGAAAAGATGGAGAAATGGGGGGAACAAATGTAACAGTGATATTCACAAGAAAATATGTTGGAAATGATCTGTACAACTTGGGGGGTGGGAAGAAGGGAAAGTGGGAGAAAATGATGGAGTAGTAACAATTTTGACAAGAAATGTACTATCTTACTTATATAACTGTAACCCCTATATATATCACCTTGACAATAAAATTAAAAATAAAAAAACAGACAAAAAGATGAAGAAATGGCTCACCTTTCTATTAAAGCCCAAATTGTTCATGTGCCTACTGAGTTCCAGCTCTTTCTACCAAACAATAATATCTACAAGCTATGTTTTATTCTAAATGATCATAAATCTTTCTCTTCCTATAGGATATTCCCTTCAATACAAAATGAGCCTTAATTCCTATATTCTTTAATAAAAAAATCCTTCACTGACCTACAAACATCTTAAAGTATGTTTCCATATCTGGCATTTCTCCCTCTCTTCCTCTCTCTCTCTTCATCTATTTATCTGTCTCTCAGTCATGGGGCTTGAACTCAGGTCCTAGATACTGTCTCTAAACTTTGTTTTGTTCAAGGCTAGTTCTCTATACTTTAGCCACAGCTACACCTCTAGATTTTAGGTAGTTAATTGGAGATAAGAATCTTATGGACTTTCTTGTCCAGGCCAGCTTCAAACCATTATGCTAAGATCTCTGCTCCTGGAGAGCTAGGATTACAGGTTATGAGCCACCAGCCATCATTTTCATAATTTCAATTCTCTAAAGAGAGATATACCCTTCTCTGGCTATAACTCATCCATTTCAGATTATATTTTGCCTTACCAATATTCTCAAAATCACAAAGTATATAATTTTTCAGTTTTTTAAAATTTATTTTTATTTATTTTTTATTTATTTTTGGGTCTGGTCGTGGAGCCTGAACTCTGGGCCTGGGCGCTGTCCTTCAGCTCTTCAGCTCAAGGCTAGCACTCTACCACTTGAGCCATAGCTCAACTTCTGGCTTTTTTCTTTTTGCTTATGTGGTGCTGAGGAATCAAACCCAGGGCCTCAGGCATTCAAGGCAAGCGCTCTTCCACTGAGCCACCTTCTCAGCCCAATTTTTCAGTTTTAATAAACACAAATAACATTTGGCAGATCTGACTGCTCCTATCTGCTAAAGTCATATAAATATCTATTTTATTGTATTTTCATGAATTTCTCACAATTGATCTTTTCTAGTCTCCTCTAGATTTGTTCTTCACTCACTTCCCGTATTTTAACATAGTCTATGGTTCAATCTTAAGACCTTGCTTAATTTTCTCTACTTGTTTATATCATGAAATCATATTCATATCCCTTCCATTCAATGTCATATGATAACTCACACATTTTTATCTTCAACACATATTACTCAATACCATTTTCCCCAAAAGACATCTTCATTTGAACATCTCATGGCGAAGAAAGCTTAACTGATCCAAATTTTAATTCTTCATTCTTACTTCCCATAACAACTTTTCACAACCCTTCTTATTCTAATTTGGCAGGAAAAGGCACCAGAGTGCTTCACGTATTCATTAATTAATATATTACCTTGTTTCAGAAAGTTATTTTAAGTTGCTATAAGAATACATACATTGCAATAAATAATATAAAAATAAATAAAATGCATACATTGAAATAACAAATGAAACAATCATTTATTAATGAGTCACAGAGGAAGTAGGGAAGATACAAGAACATATAGTTGGTGTTAGATAATTACCATAACCTCTCACAAATTAAATCTTTAATTTATGAACAATCTCCTTGGCTTCCTTTCTAGCTAAAATTACTACTCTGCTTACAAAAATTTTCCAAAATTCTTTTCAACACTTGTCTCTTCTAACCTATTTCTGTAAAATAGAAATATATTTGATAAATTCATCTCATAGTCGTTCCTAACATCTTTAAATTTACTTCTATTGCTCTTAGACTAAATTCATTGATCATTATGCTTTATGTCCTCTGGATTTTTTTTTTTTTTTGTGGGTCATGGGGCTTGAACTCTGGGCCTAGGTACTGTCCCTGAGTTCTTCAGCTCAAGGCAAATGCTCCACCACTTGATCCACAATACCGCTTCTAATTATCTGGTGGTTTATTGGCGATAAGCGTTTCATGGACTTTCCTGCCTGGGCTGACTTTGAACTGTAATCCTCAGATCTCAGCCTCCTGAGTAGCTAGGATTACAGGCGTGAGCCACCAGTGGCCTCTGGATTGTTTTTAACAATCATTTTCTTTTGCTGTGAAAAGAAAACTTGAAAAAAAAACATCTTAAGTCAAGAAAGATTCATTTTGTTCAGTTCAGGGTCTCCTGGTTACATTATTTTGGGCCTCAAGTGAGTCATGGTGTCTGAAATGTGGGGAAGAGGAGAGTATTCACTTCACGGTAGCCAGAAAGTACAGGCAAACACAGTGAAGGGGATAGAAACAAAATTTACACTTCTAGGAGCACTCCAGTAAACTCTAAGTAGGCCCTACCTCCTAATTTCTATCATTTTCATTAATGCCATAAAAGTATGTCCGCCAATGGATCAATATTCCTACTGAAGAGGTTAGAACCATGGTGATTCAATCAGTATCCAAAAATTCCAACACTTGGTAACTAAGATTTAGCATGTGAGCCTTCAGGCCCGCTTTACTTTCAAGCTGCTGCATTGCTATACCGTGTTATATTTCTTTCTTATATTTGATCTTATCATCAGTATTTTTGGTCCATATCTACTTTACTTGAGATCCCTCGTAGGTTCTTGTTTCTCATATTTCTCTGACTTTAGTGTAAATTTAATGCCCTCGGGAAAGTTTTTAAGGACATTCTCCAAATTAGACAGACCTCAACTTTTTCATCCCCTTTCTCTCCCATATAGAACTTAAATTTCTTCATAACACATATCTAATTCTTTTTCTATTTGTTACTATAAATTATTTTATTTTCAATTGTTATTATAAAGGTGGTATGCAGAGAGGTTATAGTTTGATAATCTGGTGAAGAGTTCGTTTCTTTTTGGACAATGCCACCCCTTCTGTCACTCTCTTCTAGTTTTTCTCTTCTGTCCCACCCACAGGTTATATAGTTCATTTTCAACATAGTGTCTAGTGAGTAGCATTGCTATATTTGATCACCCTTTGTCCCTCTGTTTTGGTTCCTTTTAATAGATAATTTTATTAAAATGGTTTTCCCATATTTATTTAAATTTTATATGTAGAGATCATATCTAATGCTAGTTTCTTAGAACTGAATAAAATGCCTGAACAAAATATATATTATGACTGGATTGCTGAATGAATATATTGACATTCTTTACAGATCAAGACATGATAGATTGTGTTGTAATTTCAAACAAACATTACACATCAATACATTAAAAATACAAATTTTTATTTCCTCTTTTAATATTCAATGTTTTTCCACCATTTCAGGAGCTTACCAACAGAGAAGACTAGTATAGCAGAAGGAAAAAACTGAAAACTATGAACTATATTTGTCTCATAGTTTCTTGTTGCCAGTGTCAGTCATGTTCATGCATATTTTATTTGCTAAGTCAAGTTAAATAGCTCATCTAGAGTTTGAGCTGTTGTTATAAAATCATTATTTAGAGAAGAGAAAACATAGTCATCATTCCAGGGAAGTAGCTGTGAATATTTCAAGTAATAATAAAATCTGTCATATATGCCTCTGATCATGTGATGACAGTAGTTCCCCAGTTGGTTAAAACGATTCTGAAGTTAGGTCTAGACTCAGTACAAAATAAAATGGCTTGTTTTATATGATCATGATATAGGGGAGTAGCAGCCCATTTGCTATATATTTGCTTTCTCTGACATAAGTATAATGTTGTTGTTGTAAATAATTAAAGGACTGTCATGTGCAGGGGAAACTGAATTGAGAAAATACATCAGAATTGAGTTCTTAATGAGAAAAAATGCAGTTAAGCATGTTTTATTCAGCTAAGGTAAACTGCACCCTACTCTTGATAGCTTTTTGAAGATGATATAACCTGTTTTTTACAGGAAAGTGGGATTTTAAATCACTAGGGTGTATTTATATAATAGTTGCATGTTAAACTATCAGCAAAGCTGGGAAGTTTCACTTTGAGTGCTAATTCCTTTCACATTTCCTTCTAAATTTTAAAGTCTATGAAGCCATCATTTAGGCCAAAGGACACTGAACTCTTATTTTTAATTGTAAAAATACCATACAGAGGGGTTACAATTACATGAGCAAGATAATAAGTACATTTTTATCAAGCATTGTTGCCTCCTCCTTTGTTTCCCATTCCCATCTCCCCCCTCCCCCGTCCCACCCTTTCTCTTCCTCCCCCCCCCCATTATTGTTGCAATGGGTCCACCTGTATCTCTATTTAAACAATTGTATTCCCTTCCCCTCCACAAATTATACCAACATCAACTACAGTGAAAACAGGAGTTATACCGTGGGGGAGGGACATACAAAGCAACAAAGAAATCATCTTATAAATATATTAGAAACAATAGCAAGAAAGAAAAACCATCTGAGTCCTTATCTTTGGGTTCATTTCGCCTAACATCAACTTATCTGACTGTTTCTGCTTGTCTCAGACATATACTAGTTATTGCAAATAAGGGAAACCATGGGACCTATGTTTCTTTGGGCTTGGCTTACTTCACTTAATATAATTTTTTCCAAGTCTTTCCATTTCCTAACAAATGGGGCAATGTCATTCTTTCAGATGGAGAATAAAACTGTCTTATCCATCATGTGCTCCCACCATGATGTATGTATTCTCAAAATAAATCAGGTAATTTTCAGGTAATTTTTTAGGGTGACAAAATGTGAAAACACACTCACCTCACCATATCAAGCTTATAGTTGCTGCATCTATGCTCAGATAATATTAAGTTGAGAATAATAGTTACTATATAAATATCAATAGTGAGTCTTTAAAACTGAAAGTGGTTGTTAAAAAATTTTTCCTCCATAAAGTGTGTCAAAAAGGAGTTATATTCTTTGGCAAAAATCAAGAACTCTAACAACAACAGATGCTGGAGGGGATGTGGACAGAAGGGAACCTTACTGCATTGTTGGTGGGAATGTAAACTTGTTCAACCACTTTGGAAAGCAGTATGGAGGTTCTTCAAAAGACTTCACATAGAGCTCCCCTATGACCCAGCAATCCCACTTTTGGGCATTTACCCAAACGTTTACAAACAAGACCACACTAAAGCTACCAGCACAGCTATGTTTATTGCAGCACTATTTACCATAGCTAAGATATGGAACCAACCCAGATGCCCCTCAGTAGATGAATAGATCAAGAAAATGTGGTATATATACACAATGGAATTCTATGCCCCAATAAAAAAAATGACATTGCCTCCTTTGTTAGGAAATGGAAAAACTTGGAAAAAATTATATTAAGTGAAGTAAGCCAGGTCCAAAGAAACATAGGTCCCATGGTTTCCCTTATTTGCAATATCTAGTATATGTATAAGTCAAGCGGAAAAGGATAGATAATGTGATGTTAGGAAAATGAACCCTTAGATATGTATTTTAACGTTTTTTTTTCTTTCATGTGATTATTTCTAACACATACATAAGATTATTTCTTTGTTGCTTTGTATTTCCCTCCCCCACAGTATAACCCCTGCTTTCACTATATTTGATGTCAGTATAACTTGTGTAGGAGATGGGGAAAAACAAATCGTTTAAGGATACAGGTGGACCTGTTGCAACAATGAGAAGTACAAATTGTCATTTCGAAAACGAGCTTTACAACTTCGGTGGGGGGGAGGATTGGGGCAGGAGGGGGGGGGCTGGGAAGGGATGTGAAGGGTAAACAAAGGAGGAGGCTGCAATGCTTGGTAAGAAATGTATGCATTATCCTGCCCATGTAATTGTAACCCCTCTGTACAATACGTTCACAAATAAAATAAAATTAAATTAAAAAAGGAGTTATATTCTGCATGCTTCTGCACAAAGAAAACATATTTATATATTTTCTGTGGCTTTAGATAGAAAAAGTGCACTTGTGTGTTTTCAAATCTAAACACTCCTTACTTAAAGTCGAATAGACAAATTGAAAATGATAAGAACAATGAAAAGAAGAACAATGATAAAACTACAAAGGTGATTCACAACTTAAAATAAATATAAGATAAATATGTGAAATAGGTAGAACTTTATTTCTAGAGGTATATTTAAAACAGTCAAAAACAGCTGAGAATAAAAGATTGCCAAATACGTGTATATCAAAATTTTAAAAATTGACAAGTGTTGATCATATATATATATATATATATATGTATGTATGTATGTGTTTTTTTATGATGACTATTTTGAGTAGTATTGAGGTTTGAACTCAAAATCTTGTGCTTGGCTAGGCAGACATTTTTCCACTTGAGCCAGGTCTGTAGCTTTTCTGGTTAGTGGCTTTATGAAGTACAGTCTTTCACCATGCTCTGCTTGCTTAGACCACAAAGGAATATGTTTGTTTATTCGTAGCATAGATGACAGGAATATGTCACCATGCCAAGATTTTTGTTGAGTGAGATAGGGTCTCTTGAACTTTTTTGCTTGAACCAAGCTTAACCTGTGATCCAACTGATCACCATCTGAATAGCTCGGATTTTTATAGACATGAGCTCTTCATGCCTGGCTCTTTATTTATAAATTTATTCATTTGTTCATTCATTTTTATAGTGCTTGGGTTTGAACTCAAATGGCTTGTACTTGTTACCCAAGCTGTCTGCCACTTGAGCCATGCCTACTGTGTTCCATATTTTGGGCTTTTCTGATTAAAAAAAATATTATATTTTTATTTTTCTTGTGGTTTTCCCAGACTATGACCTTCTACCTCTGCTTTCAAATGCCTGGGATTTCAGAGAGCACCACCACAAGTGGCACAGCATGTTGATTTTGATATTATGAAAAATAAAGAGTGGCAAAATTATGGAACGCAAACGCAATTTTAGAGAAGTAGAAGGAGATGGAAATAATATACTGTAGAGATGAATATTATAAATTCATTCCTCATTAATGAGCACATTCCCAAAGCAACCTTGATATTGGGGACTCCTTTAGTTTTGGTTTCCATTGCTCCTTGTAGTTTGTGTTATTAGCATAAGTGTGGTATATTTTTACTGTTTGAATAGATATCATTGAAAATAGAAAATATGCGACAGCCTGCAGTGCAAACCAGAGACTTTATCTTGTGCTAACCAGAACAGAAAATTAAAGCAGATAATAAAGATAATTAAAATGAATTATTGATAAAGAAATGACCCATCAAGGAGTATTTATCTTGCAATCATAAGGCCCTGGGTTCAAAACCTATGGCCATTAAATAATAGGACTATTGTGTTTGACTCTTCAAAACCTAGAAGCTGTTATTTAGCAAAAAACAGAGTATTACCTCAATGCATTTTAAAATACTATAGTAACTATGATACAAACAAGCACCAAATATATAAAGATAAAAATGAACCAGTTAGTGAAAATTTGGTAGCAAGAACTTTCTCTATACAGGGAATGGGTTTTTCAGGGGACTAAGGGTAAGTGGTAATGAAAATGGTTCTTTCCATGTTGTAAAGACAGGCAGAAGCTACAGAAAAAGGAAAATGGTAAGATACATGGTTGGGGCAGGAGTTTTTCTGAACAGACTTGCAGGTTCTTTTACCTTAAAATACTGGGTCTGGATGTATTCTGGGAGTATTGGAGGATGTAGGAATGTTTTAAGCAATAAAATGTTGCAATCTTACCCTTTCTATGTGAAGTTTAGGCAATGTGATTTATGTACAGTTAGAGTTGTAGTAATTGAGAATATTGATGGGAATAATGCACCAACCATAGAATAGAGGGGCCCAGATCCAAGGTACTTTGGAGGTTGATTCAAGAATATATTGGCAATCGATGAGATGAGGAGAAAAGGTCTAAGAGAAGAAAAAGAGAATGACTGACATGAAGAATAATTCTGGAAGGTCAGATCTTTGTTGTGTTCATATAATTATGTCTCCTAACAGACCAAAAATTCATACTGTCAAACAGATTTTGAAAATTTGAGTGTATTATAGTGAAGAGATACAGAAGTAAAATGCATGAGGTCATAAAAATATCAAAGATGTTGATAAATAAATGGATCTAGTGATGTCTCTTCATGATAACCACAGAGCAGGCCAAGTACTTTATAAATGCTGAAGACACCGCTTGAAAGAATACAGTCATTTACTCTGTTGTACCATATGTAGTCTTTCATTGAAAGTGGTTCTATCATTGAAAATTTCTCCACTCCAGAGTACTGAGAGACTTGACTCATTAGGAGCCAACACCCGACAGGATGAAGGGTTATTATCTTAATTGCTGAACAAATTTGAAAGAACTTTGGAGTTAAGGCAGTGATGGAAGTGGAATTATAGAGCATGGAGTAAGCCACCAGTAAAAAATAAAATTCCATATTCTGTTTCTTCCTTATGAGTTGAAAATAGGTGGAATTGTGGCATTGCATGTTATTCTGGTTCCACGGATGCATTCTTAACCTAGAGTAGTGTGATCAGAACCAAACTACTGTAGTTAAAACCCTTTTATCACCTGAAACTGACTTCTAAGGATTGAGTGATAAAACATGCTCTCAAGAAATGCTGCAGAAATTGTCCACTCATTTTAGTAACTCATCTTTTTGCTTGAGAAGGGTCAAAAAAAGGGTATTAACACAGATCTGGAAACAAGGAGAGAGATTCCTGGTGACACCTCTTCTCCCACTAGTTGAATCTTTTAAAAGGTGATTTTTGTGGCACTATAATAAAAGAGCAATAGGAGAATCAAAGAAATTAAAATGCAAACCATTTTCAGATTAAATGCTGGGAAATCCTTTGGAAAGCAATGTATAATTAATCTGTCAAATGCTTTACCTCACACAGTATTCAGACAAACAACTGAGAAAAATTCTATCGAAAAGACAATGGAATGTAAACTAACTTGTTGGGAAAGACTACTTTTAATGTTCTCCCTGTATTGTGTATTTTTTTTGTTGTGACAAATCCTCAATATGTAAGAAATATGAATAGCATTTGTAGTTACATTAGCATACATAAAATTACAAGGATTATCAATCCCTGTTTTTATGACACATGTTTGTTATCATCTTTTTATGAAGATAAAACTACTGTTCTTGAAAAAATTGATAAAAGATAAGTCTGTAAAATAGTAGCTTGTCATGGGAAATAAATATTTTTCAGACCAACAGAAGAGTTCTTTGTAATTCTCACTTTTGAGAATTTCAGAAGATGTTTCAAAATGCAATCTGAACTATGAATCAGCTGATAGAATTCTTTTTTTTCTTATTTCAGGACAAAAACACAGATAGTAAGCAGCATTTTCTATAACAAATAAACTCATGTAAATAATTTTCTTAATGTCATATGCATATTTTTTTTCTGATATGCCATATGTACTTTGGTCTCCCTAACTTTTATTAAATATTTTCTCCTCTAAGTTCCATTACAAACCTTTCTGATCTGGCTATTGTACTCACTGAGAGTATATCTTCATCACCTACACACACCATTTTATTTGGCTATACTTTATTCCTGTATAAAGAATAAAGGGCTTGCAATGTCTCAGGGAAGGTTTCCTTTAACCTTTGTGGTCTAGGGTCACAGCTTTCTACTATGCTTACTTTGTCCATTATACTTCCCTCAATTATCCTTAACATATTGCTATAGAGCTGCCCTCCATTCACATGGCTCTCTTTTCTATTCATGCATGTTCCTAAGAATCATATACCCTAACTTCTGATATTTCTATAAGTTGTCAGAGTGTCTATTACAAGGTAGGCATTCACAAAATAGCTTTCAATGAATAAATGAATCAATAAGTCAATGAATAACCTCTTCACCTTAGAAAATAGTACTTAGAAATCTGTCTATAATAACAGGGAATTTGAATGAAAGTATGAAATAAAATCTATACACATATATTTACATATACACACTCTTCATAAAATTTCAATTTGCAGATGTACTAATGTTTTGTTAATATTATGGAAATAGTAAGTAAACAAAACATTGGTGTATTTTCACTTGAATATTACATTTTTATGTCATCTTTTAACCAAATAAGGAAAATTTAAAGAATATATTGAAAAATGTCCCTTATTCTTATGAAGTGGGGAGATCAGGTCTGACCAGTGCCACCTTGTCCACAGGGTGGATGACTGGGTGTGGTATCTTGTCCTCCTGGTGGGGGAAGTTGAAGCCCCCAACTCCCAGGTGACAGGCATGCCTGAATCCCTGGAGACAGGAGCAGGAACTTGAATGATCAATTAACAAACCTGTCAGTCCATTGCCCAGGATTTTCTGTGACCTTGCCCGCTGACCTGACCCTATTTAGGCCCAGACCAGCTCAGGCACCATTATACCATGCTTCCTGTCTACTTGTTCCTATCCTGTCTCTGGTTTCCTGGCTCTTCTCCCATCACCCTGGCATCCTACTTCAGCTCTCCATTGAAGCTGAATAGGCTTGTTGATACTGTTTTTGTTCTTTCTTACCTCTCCAGCCTTTATGGCTCAGTCTCCTCACAGTGTTAAGTGTATTTGCTGGCTGCTGGTTTTTGAGACAAGGGTCCATCATGCAGTTGCCAGCCTTTTAGTAAAGACTCTAAGATTGATCCTTCAAAATGTAGCTTCTCTATAATGGGCTACGAAATTCACCTTACAACAATTATAAAATATTCTTTTCACAGAATACATCAGTTATCAAACAGAATAGTATTCATTGTTTTATGCCAATTAACATTCATTTCATAAAATAGCATCTTTTATTCTGATGATACATTTTTCAACTATCCAGAGTTGGACAGATAATCACTAATGTCATTGATAGACTCCTCTCTCTCTCTCTCTCTCTCTCTCTCTCTCTCTCTCTCTCTGCCTCTCTTTTATCTTTTTCTCTATCTTGACCATCTCCACATGGAGTGAGAGACAATTTCAGTAAAAATTATATATTCTATTAACATTTTCCTATATTCTACCCTTTATATTCACTTCTCCTCATATAACAAAAATTTTCTTTACTTCATAGCTACACAATGAAATTGTCCTACGCTATGTGTGACATCTTGAACCATTTATATCAGTGATAATTAGGTTCCCAACCACTGAATCTTCTGAACCTGACTTTCAATTTTTAAAATAGGGACAATGATCACATTAGTTATTGCAAGAAAGCCTATGGAGAGCAAATCTTATAAATTATGTTGTTGCATGTTATAAATTTACAATTAGCAGCTATAAAATGATGTTCACTGCCTACTGATATTTCTTTAGCAACTGTAGATTACCATAGATTACAAACTAGAAGAGCCTAACACTATTAACAACAGCTTCTTTCATACCACTTTATACTTTGGTGCAAAGAGGAACATATCTATATGTCTTAAGTCTTCTCTTTATATATTACTTCTTTCATGTATCTCTTAAATATTAGAAGGCAGATTTCATTTTTATATCCCAGTAATTATGCAAAAAAATTCAGGACAGAAGACCAAGTTTTTCTCTTCATAGGAAGTAAAAGTATGGAAGAAAAAGGGTGTCCACTTTTAAATGATTATGATTATCCTATATTATCTATAGACATATGAAAATTAAATTATAATTGATTTCTATTCCAGTCAATGAAAAGATTTCATACCTAGGAGGGAATTTTAACTGAGTTAAAACTTCTATTTTGTTTTTTAGCTGATTATTGGATGATTTAAAGTGACTTTGTTTGGTTGGTTTTGTTTTGTTTTTGGTATGCAGTGAGCACATTAGGAGAAAAGGTGGAAATTGCATGAATAGATGTTTTGGCAAAGATAAAATTTTTAATGGCATACTTAACTAGATAATTATGATAATTCTCTAATCGACTATTTATGTGTAGATACTCCCAGAAAAATCTGGATGAAACAAACATATCTAATTGTTCTGGTGTGCTTTGTTTTAGGTTTTTTTCCTTTTTGTCTTTCTGGTATAAATCAAATTGAATGGAAAAGTTTTGTCAGAGCAGCATAAAGACATTGTATTGAATGTACATAGAAATACAAAAAACTGTAACAGTAGCTTCTAACCTGAGGTGGTAGGGTAGGCATCAAATTATTTCAAAATGCACTAGAATTCACTAGGCTCAAATGGTACTACTATATTTCAGAGTTAGCTACTTGAAATTTCCTGTGGTATCTTTAAAAACTGAGGCTGAAAATGATTGAATTGGTCTTTCAGGAGTCTTTTCCTGCAGTTTGGATATTCGCTTTCTAAAACAAACTATTTTTGTTAGGGCTGAGAATTCAGCTTTTTCTACATATGTCAGGCTAACTGATGAATTATTGGGCTGATGAATTATTTGAGCTTGAGGTATATTTTTATAATATGAAGACAGAATATTCGAGTGGAATCACTTTTGCTTACCAGTTGTTTTTTTTTTTTTATCAATAGTACCAGGAATATTTTGAATGAGTACTTTCTTAGTCATACAAATAGTAACACAGAGATCAATAAGCATCACGCGATTTGAATATTGAATTCTCCCTTAGAAAAGGCCTTAGAAAGTTAGCTCATTGATGTGGGAAGTCTTTAATTGCAGTTGACTTTAGATGAACACAAAATCCAAATGTCAGAGGCTCCTTTGTAATTGGGAGAGCAATGAAGTTAAAACAGCCATGGTCATCAAAGTGCTGAGTTCAGGAAATTCCAGGAAATCACCAGTCCTTTGAAAAGCCAGGAGCAGTTGGGTCAACATTAGCATATATTGTGTGGATAAAGGGCTGCTTTTATTCACTGTTATGTCCCATTTTTTTAATGTAAAGATATATTTCAATTAAAGTGGCAAGATGATAATGCCTAAGAACACTTGAATGGCTTCTCTAATATGCAAGATTAAAATCAGTTAACAGAGCTAAGTAGGCAGTTTAAGAGTCTAGATTTGAGGCTAGGATGTCAGGGGTGAGGCTCTCTAATACATACATAAATCATGAACTTCTGTGTCTGCATAGCACCATAGAGCTTAAATCTGTGATTTAAAAAAATGAGCAAAGGAATAATGATATAGTTTAAATGACTTGAGGAATATAATTTTGCATTCAGGTGGTTAGACTTGAATTGTGGAAATGGTGAAGAGAGAATCGAGTGATAAATTGGCCTGAACTTTGAAAACTGATGGTTGTACTGAAGACACACAATTTTTCTATTATAATTACTTTTCACGTATTGAAAATACAGTGAATCTTAGTGAAATTATTTACAATAATATTAACAACAACAAGGACTAATGGCACTGTTAATGATCAATTGTTAGGATATTCATTTCTTATATGGTAACCTATTTAATCATATTAAACCTCAACAGAGCACATTTGTAATTGCCCAAGTCTGGTCATGTGAGAGAACACCATGAAGCTTGAAACTGATGGTCTATAGAATTTGTCATTATAAAGATCGTTTTCTGAGAAGTTTTATTATCTATTTTATATTCACTGGTCTCTGCATCCTATCTTTAGACTTGGGAAATGGAGTATTTTTTGTTTTCTATTAGCAGCTTACATTCTAACAATATTAATTTCACTTAATATTTATACATGTTAGCTACATCTGGCTAGCAGTTTTTACTTTGCCAGGTTAATTAGTAGCAAAATTTCTTTTGTCTAGTGATCATTTAGTCACAAACACAGAAAATGAAAATAAGAATGACTTTTGTTTTTTCTTTTTGGTGGATCTGGAAAATTAAAGGAGGAAGCACACACACTCTTTATGTACTACTACTTTCATGTTCAGCAAGAAGAGAAAAAAATGGACACATCTTCAACAAAAAGCAGTGCAAGTACATGCTGAATATGTGTAGCCAACAAAACACATCTATAATACATTGACGTGCAAGATAATTGAAATTGGTAAACACAAAGGAAAATGTTGCCACTTTCTTCAGTGATTAAAATGTTGCTCTGTTAAATGCTGATGATGTTATATTACTGGTCAGGGTTGAAAGCAGTAATTAATACTTGGAGTCTTTATACTGAAGCTTATTGTACTTGGAATACAACATCAAACCTTAGACATATTACCAGCATTTAAAGTAAAGCAGCCAAAGTAAGGAGAATATTTGCTTTCTGATGTAGCTACAGTTTATACTCAACACTAATTGCTAATATTTGTCATTTCACAGTTTATTGATTGGTTGGTCTTTGTTGCTTATTAAGATATGAGTTGCCAAGTACTTGCCAATACATTCAGTTGTTGAAAGTTAAAGAAAGAAATTCTCTCAGAAAATTGCAGAAAGAATGGCTCACAATTATAAAACTAGGTCTCATTATCTAAAAAGTGGGTCTGTCATTTCCAATGACTTTGCTCTCTTATGTTGTCTTTTCTTCTGTTCAGGCTTTTATATGCAGTGCCCTGCAGCTCTGTGAATTCAAAGGCTAACTTAAACTTTCTGTTATTTTCCATTCCCAGGATTTGTTCATTATTCAAGCTGACTGTTTTGTGGTGGTGCTTGTTCAGTACTTCAACAAGCATTTATTACAAGTTCATTTATGTGCATGGGACAGTGTGCCAAGTGCTCTATTGGTTTTTAAAAAATCAGATTTGGTGGGTACTAGATTCTTCAAACAATTTTGTCAGCACCACTTATTTCTTTAGTGATATTATTTGATATAACTAAAACGCTATTAGTTTACCTTTGCCCTCGAAATTCTTTTAGCATGTGTTCTGAATTAATAATCATATGGTACTTTGTCAGTACCTTTAACACTTTCTCTACCTCCACTACTAGCAATCTAACATATTAATTCAAAGATACATACCACATTCGGATTTGAATAGTTTCCATGTTTATAAAATTAAATTAATCAAATGAATCCTGGTGAATTAATTTCAGTTTCCTCCAGTCACATACAAACCCCACGTTTTCCATGTCATTCCTTATTACAAAAGTACTATATTCATTGTTTTTGTGTGCATTTTAAGTTTTCTTAGGCTCTAACCTCTTTCCAAACCAACTCATCAAACTATTTCTTTATGCTCTCCGCAGTCCACATCATTGTATCAGTTTGCTTACCCTAACCATAGAAAGTACCACAGACTGTAAGAATTCAACCTTAAAAATTTGTCTTCTCTCAGTTCTGTAGAAGTCTGAAGTCAACTAGACTTCAGGATTGTTTTCTTGTTCACAGCTAACATTCTACTACTTGAGACAGGCCTCCAGTCCATTCATGACTGAGTTCTTCTGAAATCTCTCAGTAAGCCAGTAGACATCATTCTTTCTCCTGTGTCCTCACATAGTTTTCTCTCTGTTATTATCTGTGTCTACATTTCCTCTTCTTAAAAACCACCAAATCTATTGCACAGGGATCCAGTTTAATGCTTTAATTTTCATTTAATTACCATTTTAAAATCTTGTCTCCAATCACATTCCAAGGTGCTATGGCTGATATGTCAGTAAACAGGGCAAGCAAATAGAACATCAGAATGGGGCCAATTAACAAGGAGAAGAGTGGACTACAATGAAATGAGAAAGTAAATTAAAACTGTGCAATGCTAGAAAGCACAAACCCAGGGAAACCTTCCCACCACAAGAGAAAAAAAGGGATGGCAACAATTAAGGCCCTTTTCCAAAATTCAAGCTATCCTAAGAAGTGCATATACTTAAATTACCCAAAAGAAAAGAAGAAAAACAACTTAAAGTGGAATCAGATAAGATTAAAGCCCATGGTAGTCAACCAATGAGGAACTTCTGCACATTAAGGAAAGAATTACTTGAAGTAACCAGAGTGTGTTTGCCTAAGAGACACACAACTTTTCACAACACCAGTAAAGCCTCAATTCTGCTGCAGTTTGGTCTCTGAGTCCATTCTTTGAGCTTACACAGGTAAATTTATTTCTTGAAGACAGTCCATTACATAATTCCTTCCTTATTAAAAAATCCTTTACCTCTTTCTATATTTCAAATACCATAAATTGATCATTACCTTAATTTTGGCATCTTCAGTATTATAATTTTGTGTGATGTACTTCGCAATAACCCATTCTAGGACCTATATTCTAACCATCTTCTAACAATTGAGCTAACCAATTAATTCTACCTATTTGCCACTTTCAGGCATTTTCTATTACTTGGTTTTAAAATGTAGTTTGGTTTCCTTTTCCTCCTTCTATTCTATAACATCTGAGTAAACTCCACCCTGTTCAGGTCGGCTATCTTGACTTTCCACTAGCATTTGAGAAGATTAATAAGACTAGAAGCATATGCCTCTGTAGTAATGTCACTGTTTTAAACAAATGACCCTAATTTGAGGTGACCCTTATAAGAAATATTTCTTCTTTATGTGTCTCGTCAAGTCCGTTTCCTTATGTCTGAGTTGACATTTTCAAACATTAATCCTCTGTTAATCCTCCTGTAATCTCTCCTCTGTTCTCACTTCTATCTGAAAATTCAATTTTTTTTACATTTAGACTATCATATATTACCATAAGAAATGTGTAGTGAACTGAATAATGTGCTCCTCCCTCCTCTAAGGATGCTCATGCCCTAATTTCTGGAACCTATGAATAGTTTAAAAATAGGATATAGTCCTACTTACTCAATTATAAGTGTATTTATTATAAACCACATGTAGTAAAGATGCACCTGAATATTTGATACTGACATGTAAGTTAAATCATATTATTAATCAATTTCTTTTTTATTTCTTTTTTTTAGATTTATTAGGGCATTACAGATACATTAAAACTATGTGCTTGGTGGGCTATTTTGTATATAGATTTTCTTTTAGGGTGATAAAATGAATCTTAAAATGCATAATAGTATGAGGGCAATGGGCATGGTGGGTTGAAGTCATAATAATAAGTGATCTTATATACCCTTGGATAGTAAAATATATCTATTGATTAAATTTTTTCTCTATGTCTGTCTCTTCTAAACTAGAGTCACACTTTCAAGCACCAGCTTACCATTTCTATTAAGAATTCAAGCAGACATTGTAAGTGTGAAACTATAGTTTTAAAACTTCCTTCCTAATCGACCCTTTCTCTAATGTTCCCATTACAATTTCACGAAAGAATTTCACTCTTCATCCTGTTTCTCAAGCAAAACACCTACAATTCTTCCTTGATTCTGTGTGTCAATTCCATGTCTGTCACTGAGCAAGTTCTTTCTGCACCATCTAGTATTTTCCCCAGCTCACTAGTTCCCAGTCTCCTCTCTCAGCAACATTTACATATCTTAGCTTGTGTGGGCAGTAATAACTTCCTTTTGTATTAGATTTGCATTATATTTCTGGATGCTGGGGTCTGGGTACACAGCACAAAACTTGCCTCATTTCCTTGAATTAGGAATGAAAAAAAGCAGCCAAATTGGAAAGAAATGGTTTTTCATTTAGTGTAATTAAAATTGGATATAGATTAAGAATCTTAGGGGCTGGGAAGGTGGCTCAATGGTAAAGTGCTTGCCCTGCATGCATGAGGCTCTGGGTTCAATTCCTCAGCAATACATAAGCAGAAAAAGCCAGAAGTGGCATTGTGTCAAGTGATAGAGCACTAGCCTTGAGCTGAATTGCTGAGGGACAGTACCTAGACCCAGAGTTCAGACCCCAGGACCGACAAAAAAGAAATACAAAAGAATCTTAATTACAAAGCAGAGAAAAACTAAATGTCTCATGTAAATAGCCAATTATATTCTGAATTTATAATGAGAATCTCTCACTTTTTTTTAACCTTCCTTTATTCTTCATTCCCTCTTTCTCTGATTTCTTCCCTTTCTTGTCCCTCTATTTCAACTTTCTCTGGCTTCCTTTCTTCATTCCTTCCTCCTTTCTTTTTCTGAAATTTTCCAGTTCTATACAGGGAAACATAAACAAATAAAACCAAACTATGAATAATAAAATAATTTAATACCCATCTTTAAATGGAAAACTAGAAGTAGGAGATAGGCATTTCTTTATTCAGCCATATTTATTAATCTCCTTTCTGATACTAGATATTTTACTGATAATAAGAAATAAATAACTAATCACATAGTATTTGTTTTTAAAGAGTTACCTTATGAGGTGGACATGGATGTACATGCCTATAATTTCAGTACTCAGGAGGACAAGAAACAGGAGTGTAGTTAAGTTAAAGGCCAGCCTGGGCTATATAGTGAAATTTGTCTCAAAGATAAAATCGTTAATGTATAGTAAATAGTTCAGAAAATGATCATTTGTCTCAAGAGATTAGAGTATCTGAAAAGGATGATACTTAAAAATCAATGTTTGGGCTGGGCGCTGGTGGGTCATGCCTATAATCCTAGCTACTCAGGAGGCTGAGATCTCAGGATCATAGTTTAAAGCTTGCCTGGGTAAAAAAAGACTGTGAGACTTTTATTTTCACTTAACTACCAAAAAACTTAAAGTAGAACTATGGCTCTAGTTTTAGAGAGCTAGCTTTGTGTTAAAAGCTCAGGAACAATGCCCAAGTGCTGAGATCATACTCCAGGACAAGCATGTACAAACACACACAGACACACACAGACACACACACACACACACAGACACACACACACACAAACACACACATACAACCAGTATTTGGTAAGATAAAGTTGGTTGGTAAGATGTCTTTATGAGAAAGTGACTAAGTAGAGACTTGACCAATGAAAAACTATCAATATAATACTCAGTGTAAAAAGCTGCAAAGGTCAGTTGTGCTTTAGAAAGATCATTTAAACATTGGAGCAATGAAGAAGAGGATGTTGTAAAAAGCTAAACCACAGAACATGATGGCTGTTGTCAGGTATGACAAAAAATTATTTTAATTGCAAGTGTGGTAGGAAGCTCTGATATAGTTTTAAGAAGCACGAAATCCTAGTTTACCTCAAGAAAATAATCTGTTCTTGTGTGGAAAATACATGGTAAGGAGACAGAATCACAGGAAGACTGATAAGTGCTCTGCCATCAATTTGTGAGAGAAAACAGTGAGTTTTCTCTAAAAGAATGTTTATGTAGAAGAATGAAGAGACTCTAAGTTTGACTGGACTATAGTAGAAGAGAAATGATAAAAGGTTTACCGAGTGTGAGGGATTGTATATGCTATCTGAGATCACAGGTATTAGTGGCCCCAGGGCATACATATGAGAACAAGACCTCATCCATATTTTGACAATCTGAAGTAGAGCAAGAATTAGCATGACCAACACTCTCTGTCCATATTTCTGAGTGGATTTCATATGAATCATAATGGGTTAACTTCCAAGTAAACAGTATATTTTACCTTCATGTGGACTCTACCTTTTGATAATGGACTGTACAACCTGATGTTAAAGGATTTTAATAGTGCATTTGTCTGGGATTTTTGAAATGTAATATTTTAGACATATCATGTGCAATACAAGTTTATGAGATTTCTCAAGTCTATAGAAGCCTGATTGAAATGAGTGAACTCATCAAATCCTGTTCTTACTAGGATAAGAATAAATCTAGTTACAGCTAAGTGCCCCATACTTCACCGGGAGTTAATGGATGCCATCAAATAAAGGTTAGATGACACAGTGAGTCATTCTCCAATTAGGTCTAGTGGTCAGCCTCCTGATAGGGAAGAAAGTGTTGTGGACATTTGCATGGTTTTGCCTTCCCAGAAATGGAAAGAAAGGCCATAAAGTAGGAATTCAAAACTCCTCTTCCATCACTGGGATATAAGTATAAAAATGAGAATATTAACATTGCTGGTGCAACATCCTGGCATTCTTCGGTGTGTTATGGGAAAACCACTCTGAGGATTGCAATTCAAAGCCAGCCCTGGCAGGAAAGTCCATGAGACTCTTATCTCTGATAAACCATTAGAAAACCTGAAGTGGCGCTGTAGCTCAAGTGGTAGAGCGCAAGCCTTGTGCTGAAGAGCTGAGGGACAGCGCCCAGGCCCAGAGATCAAGCCAAAAAAAAAAAAGTCCATAATTTAAGTATCAAGTAACAGAAATATTTAGTTGACCCTTAGCCATTTGTGCTTTAGGGTCATCTTCCCTACTCATAGTCCTTGTACAGTTAAACATGCAAATGTAACTTTCATAAAACATATGTAAACTCATGCAAAATGTGTGTTTTCAGTATTTTGGCTTTATTGGTGAGGTAACTACTAATTTCTACCACTTCTCTTTGTGCAGGCTAGTTGGAATCCTGTAGTCAAAGTGTGCATATGATGTATAGTTGGCACCTGTGGCAGGGCTATCTGTCCTCCGGCTGGAATCCCCAGTGCTTGCCTCTCCAGCATTCTTTTGTCTACTTGCACTCTTCTGATAATTCTACTGCTAATCATGTGTAGAACAACTATACCTTGGAAAGCATCTGTAATAGTTATGAACTGCTGCATAGTTACAGGCTTGAACTGCAGTCACACTGGGGCATTTGACACTCCTCACCCATTTTTTAAATTCAATACTAACACCTAGAGGTTCTTGATCAGCAACCATACTTCCTAGCTTTTTCTTTGTAAAAGTTTGTCTCCTTCCTTGCTGATAGTTTCGGCGATGAAAGTATGTTCATTTTTTAAAATTATTGAATGATGTTAGCATTTTCACAAAATGTATTGTGATGACCTGGTCAGGCCTCAATTCTTGTGTCTTGTGCTACCTGCTGTCCATGGTACCAAGTGTAATGTTAACTGTTTTGAGGTTTGGTGCTGCTGATTGGCTGGGGAATTTGCCTTGCTGGTCAGATTACAGGGATAGTGACTGAGCTATGTGCTATGCACATGTGGATTCTTTCTGGATGTGGTAGCAACTAGGCTTGAAGCATGGTGGGTCTCTTTGGGACTCTGTGAGGTTCCTTCTGTTCTCTAGATATCAATGAAACTCCTATATAACCATAACTCCTTAATTTTAAATACCAATAGTGGTGTCAAGTATATCTACATACATTTTGCATGTTATGCCTAATTATTTACAATGAAAAATAGATCATCTCACAAAGCCCAATCTTTTAAAGGTCCATAGCCACTCTTAATTGCTCTACTGTGGGGACCAGGCCTTTATATATATAGACACTCAATATCTGAACCATAGAGAGAGACGCAGATAACAGCACTGCATGTTTGAATGTAACATAAGAAATATTTCCTAGGTAATTAAAATTTTCTCTTCGGTACAATGAGAGTAGAAACTGAATAGAAGGGAAGATAGAATTTATAGGGAATAAAAAGGTTATACCTTACAAAAAAAATAGAAAATAACCATAAAAACTAAGTACATGAGCCGGGTATTGGTGGCTCACGCCTGTAATCCTAACTACTCAGGAGGCTGAGATCTGAGGATCAAGGTTCAAAGCCAGCCCTGGCAGGAAAGTCCGTGAGACTTTTATCTTCAATAAACCACTAGAAAACTGGAAGTGGTACTGTGGCTCAAGCGGTAGAGCACTCGCCTTGAGTTGAAGAGTGCAAGGACAGCGCCCAAACCCAGAGTTCAAGCCCCATGACCGACCCAAAAAAACCCAAAACAAAACAAAAAACAAAAAAAAAACTAAGTACATGGCAACTCTGAGCACTAAAGGATGGAAACTATCCTGTAATTGAACAAACAGTATTTGTCAGGATACTGCATCTACTGTAACCAAAATGCAGTGCTAATTTAGTGATTTAAAATAAAATTATGTAATTTGAAAAAAGTATTCTGTTTTTGATAATTATGTAACAAATTCAATTTGTTAACTCTCCTGACTCTTCTCAAAGATGTGACTTAGAATCTTCTTATTTTCAGCCATGACTCTATTTATTTGGAGAGAACATACAGTTCTATCCAATGAAGCCAAGATTGGAAGCAGCACTCACACTAGTCCTAGTATGGCATTATCCCAAATAGAATTTCATGGTCACACTTATTTCAAGATATTCTCAGGTCATATACTCAGTGTGGTCAAGTGTATTCAGCACTTGTTTTTGAGTTTTGCAGACTAGTATTGTCTGGAGAGACCATTTTTACTTAAGGCAAGGTGCTGACTAAAATTTTTAATAAAAAGAGAGGACCCAGTGCACAGACCAGGGAGTGATCAGGGATGGCTATGAATCAGGGTCAGAAGAGAAGAAAGAGAGATTATTAAAGGATGAGAGTATGGGATGATGTAGATATCTTGAGATATTTACATGCTATGTGGTGATGAGAGTAACCTGGAGATGAAAGTGTATTGGCTAAGATCAAAATTTCCCCTTGGGCTCAAGTGTACCTTCTAGATACTCTAGACACAGGGAATTTTGCTAAGTATTCTGACCCTTGAAATCCTGTGACATGAAGTCTGAATAAATATACACAATTTGTGCCTATGAAATGCTCACCATATATATCAACATATAATCTATTCTTTTCAATTTTTGTTAATGTCTTCTGCTATATTCTATACATAAATGCAATTTTATGTGATACTACTTTGGTATTCTCCCTTGCCATTGGATATATCTTTCTAAAACCTATGTTATATGTGTATAATTTATACTTGATTATATGAGATATTTGTAATTATTTATGTAAAGATGAGCATAGGTCCTCATGATGAACAATGGAAAATCCTATTATAATTATGTTCTAATAGGAAAAAAACATTTGGGCACCATTATTTCAAATTACAATCCCTTTTCCAGAAGTTTAAACTGCAATAAATATGAAGATTGTCTTTTGAGTAGAATATGTTAATAAAAACATTTTTATAAGGAAGGCATAGTTTAATACCATATAAGAAGTTATTATTAGTACTGTGTTAGAAATTCTTAGGAATAGGAGAAGTCCTCAGTTGTTTCAGAAAAAAATGAGTTCAAAGATTCATATGCTAAGCCTATTCCTTTTTGGAATAAAACAACACCACAGTATTTTTGAATGCATGCAACAGTTTGTTGATACAATTGTTTTTCATCATCCTATGTGCTATTACTATGCATATGCTGCTATCTACATATGTCACTCTATATTACTGTAATTGGAAACAAAGAACTAGAGAAGACTAGGAAGCCATTAATCAAGCAAAAGTTGGGAGTTGGGAGAATGTGGTGGATAGACATCAGGGAACCAACAGAAATCTCTCTGAGGAAGCAGAGCTTAAGAGTCCCATCAAGTTATCCACATCTAGAGAGTCACATCAAATAAGCTATAATTACAAAGCCAGTTATATCAAAGAAGAAAATTATAAGCTATCTCCATAAAAAGACAGAATTAAGTGCCTGCTGGTGGCAGTGTTGACAGTGGTGGCAGCAACACAGGGAGCTGGGGCAGAGACAGAGACAGCACACAAGTTTTCTACTTACTTTCACTGTGAATTAAGAGCAGGAATGGGAAACCACATACCAACTGGCTACAGACAGACAGGGAGACATCACATCACATTGCAGATTGCCCAAAACACCAAAATAATGTGTTAGTAGTCTACAAAAGACATACTCCCTCCCAGGGAACAACATCTGAGGAAAAACCGAAAAACAAAAAACAAGAGAGAAGGGATAGTAGGGGAAAAACAAAGGAGGAGGCAACAATGCTGGATAAGAAATGTACTCCATTGTTCATGTAACAGTAACCTATCTGTACAGAATTTTCACAATAAAAAACTTAATTAAAAGAAAAAAAACCCTTCTTCTACTCTAGAAGAACACCATTTTTGAAAGTGGCATAGAGCCTGCCAGAGCATCTGGCCAGAAACACTTGCTGGATACGTGGTGCCCTTTTGAAGATGAAAAAGGAATCTGATATCCTTGTACCTCCCCTCTCTGGCAGAAAGCAGAATAACTCACCCAGGAGGAGGCAGTCCTGCCCAAGGGGAGGCAGCCCTGACCCAGGGGGGACAGGTTGAGCAGGTAGAGGCAGCCCTGCCCATCAGCAGCAAACAAAGAAAAGCTCATGCTGCAACTCAGCCCACAGCTAGCCAGGCACCTTGGAATCGCAAGATCAAAAGTCTCAAAAAAACTCACTTAGAAAAACCGGACAGGTCATAAAACTGAGGGTGATTTTTGGGCTGGGTCAAAAGGAGGGTCTCAGGAGCTTTCTTCCACCCCCAGGAAAACCCCAGATTCTAGATATATCAACAGTAAGACAAACACCCAAGCTCACTGCAGAGATCCTAAGCAGCATAATATAGCTATCTCCATCCTGTTCTATCACACAAAGCAAATCCTACCTCAGTTTAAGTTAGGCTGTGAGGAGGCCTACAAAGGCTCCAAGTTTGTAAGGCAGACATTATTCTGGCCTCTCTATCATTTGAGAATTCATCTGTTTACTTTGAGTTACAAGTACTGTTTAGACAAGCCTGAGTGAGGGAATTTAGGAAACAGTCACACCCCCATATCCAGAAGGCTTCTGCCACAAGGAAAGCTGACCACAAGAAGGAAATCAGATATTCCATTAAGTGACTGAATAGTGGACATCAGGGAGACACAAGGTCCCCCAAACAAATTGGAGAACGATTTTCTTTCTTTTTTCTTTTTCATAGCCTCTGTATTTAGTCCAGATATATAGTCTACAGTGATTACTCATCCTCTTTCTTAATTATACACATACTTAATTCTGGTTATATATATATTTTTTTTTTTTTTTTTGGGTCCGGTTGTGGGGCCTGAACTCTGGGCCTGGGCGCTGTCCCTCAGCTCTTCAGCTCAAGGCTAGTGCTCTACCATTTGAGCCACAGCGCCACTTCCGGCTTTTTTTCTTTTTGCTTATGTGGTGCTGAGGAATCGAACCCAGGGCCTCGAGCATGCAAGGCAAGCGCTCTACCACTGAGCCACCTTCCCAGCCCCCTCTGGTTATATTTTTGATTGCTCAATTTTCTGTTTCTGTATTTTCCTTAGTATTTTTAAAATTTCATTATTGTTTTTATCTATGCAATTTTTAAAGTTTTATTTATTTATTTATTCATTCATTCATTTATTTATTTATTTTGGTCCAGTGGTGGGACCTGAACTCTGGGCTTGGGCGCTGTCCCTCAACTCTTCAGCTCAAGGCTAGTGCTCTACCACTTGAGCTACAACACCACTTCCAGCTTTTTTCTTTTTGCTTATGTGATGCTGAGGAATCGAACCCAGGGCCTCAGTCATACAAGGCAAGTGCTCTACCACTGAGCCACCTTCCCAGCCCTTTAAAAATTTTTTGATTTTAGGTGTTTTCCTTTTATTCCTTTTGCTTTCTTTATTCTTCTATTCTTATTTGATCCTCCCTCTATTTTACATTATATCTCTTACTACTTCTTTTAATTCTTTTAATTTCACTTCATCTTGTTTTCCTTTATTTCTAGTCCTCACCTTCATTTTTTTAGTGTATTGATTCTTATTTGTCTGTGAATTAGAATATATGTGTTTCCTTTTGACTGTGTCTAACTGGCTCATCTTGTTATCCTTCCAGTTCAGATTGTTTTGTGGCTTACAACAGATTTGCCCACTGACTACAACTTCCAATATTCTCCTTTCCTGAGCCACAATGCCTGTCCCCAAACCGAGAAAAGGAGAGCTAGATTGGGGAATACTTATCTATGACTTTGAACCTCTGAAGTCTGTGCAATTGCACATAATTCGAGCATAGAACATAATGAGCATAAAAAATGATAAGCCCATTCAGATACAAGAAGCCATGGAAACCCCAAACAGACCGGATCAGAACAGAACATCCCATTGTCACATTCTAATTTGGACAAGATCAATAGAGACAATGAAAGGATCCTTAAAGTTGTGAGGGAGAAAAAAAATTATCTATGAAGGAAAACCCATCAGAATAAGTACACATTTCTCATCAGAACATAGAAGCAAGGAGAACCTGGAATGAAGTATGCCACACCTTAAAAACAAAAAAAAATTATCAACCAAGAATAGTGTATCCTGATAAATTTTCCTTCATAACTAAGAGACAAATAAATACTTTCCATAAGAAGGAAAAAATTGAAACAATTAATCTCTATCAAGCCAGAATTGCAGAAGATACTCAAAGATGTACTACACATTGACAAACAACAAGAACATAATATTGGCATAGAAGTGGCTCCTTATCAGAGAACCAGATAAATACTGTAAGAAATGATAAGACACAGCTCCTAAAAATGTGGATAATATGCCAGGAACTACCAAATACTTCTTAGGCATAACTCTCAATATTAATGGACTTAACTCTCCCATTAAATGACATAGATTGACTAATTGGATCAGAAAGTAAGATCCATCTATCTGTTGTTTTCAAGGGACACATCTCGCCCACAAAAATAAACTTATTCTGAAAGTAAAAGCTGCAATAAAATCTATCAAGTAAATGGTTCCTGTAAACAGGTCAAAGTTGCAATTGCAATATCAGATAAAAATAGACTTCAAATTAAAATTAGTGAAAACAGACAAAGAAGGATATTACATACTAGTAAACGGATTTCTCTTACAGGAGATTAACATAATTCTAAATACCGATACACCAAATGCTAGAGGACCCAACTTCATCAAACAAATAATCCTAACCCTAAAACCACACATAGATTCAAACACAGTGATTGTTGGTGAATTCAACACATCATTGTCACCTCTGGATAGTTAAACATGGCAAAAATTACAGAGAAACCTCAGAACTAAGTAATTGCATTGGCCATTTAGGTTTAACAGATATCTACAGAATATTGCATCAAGCAGTATGATAATATTCTTCTCAACAGCACATGGAACATTCTCCAAAATATATCACATTTTAGGCCACAAAGTAAATGTTTGCAAATTCAGAAATATTGAAATTATTCCCTGAATTCTGTCAGGCCATAACTGAATAAAATTAGAAATCAACAGCAAAATCCACAAACAAAATTCAGTAATTCATGGAGACTGAACAACACCTTTGTTGAATGACCAATAGGTCATTTAAGAGCATCAGAATGGAAATTCAAACCTTTATGGAATTTAACAGAAACAAATTCATACAGTACCAGCTCCTCTGTGACAATGCAAAGGCAATGCACAGTTGAAAATTTATAGGTCTGAGTGCCTACATCAACAAATTGGAGAAATTTCAAACCAACAATTTAATGATGCACCTTAAGCTCCTTGAAAAAGAGGAATAAGCAAAAAATCCCCAAAGCAGACAGAAAAAAATAATTAAAATTAAATTAGAAAAAATAAATTAGATACTAAAAAATCATAAAAACTATCAATAAAACAAAGAGTTGGTTCTTTGAAAAAATTAACAAAACTGAAAGACGCTCAGACAATCTGACCTATAAAAGAAGAGAACACACCCACAAAAATAAAATTAGCGGTGAGAATGGGAACATAGTGACAGAAACAAGCAAGGTTTAGAACATTATAAGGGAATATTTTGCTAACCTTTATGTGAACAAATTCAAGAATTTGGAATAAATGGAAGAATTCTAGCAAATATTGATATATCTAAACCAAACAAAGAAAAATTAAGGCAATTAAATATATTCATAACAAGTAATGAAATAGAAATAGTAATAAAAGAACTCCCATCCAAATAACCCCAAGACCAGATGTATTCACAACCAAATTTTGTAAGGTCTTCAAAGCACAACTCATTCCAATTCTTCTAAAACTCTTCAATGAAATTGAGAGTGAAAGATCACTACCAAACTCATTCCATGAAGCCATCTTAACCCTTATCCCAAAACTCATCAGAGAAAGAGAACTATAGACCCATCTCTTTGATGAACATTGATGCAAACTTCTCAATAAAATTCTGGCAAAACGACATTAATAACTAATGAAAATAATCATACACTAGGATCAAATGGGATTCATTCCAGTGATGCAAAGCTGGTTCAATATAAGCAAGTCAGTTAATACAACTCAAAGTAACAATAGGATCAAGAACAAGAACAAAAGTATCATCCCAATAGATGCAGGAAACATATTTGTCAAGATCCAACACCCCTTTATGATAAAAGCTATGAAGAAACTAGGAATCCATGGAACATTCCTCAGTGTAATAAAGACTGTATATGACAAACCTACAGCCATCATTATAATTAATGGTGAAAAGTCAAAAGCATTTTCTCTAAAATCAGGAATGAGATAAGGATGCCAGTTCTCGCTGCTCCTCTTCACTATAGTATTGGAATACCTAGCTAGAGCAATAGGCAAGAGACAAACATAAAGGTTTTTCAAACAGAGAAAGAAGTAAAACTCTCCCTCTTTGCAGATTATATGTTCCTATATTTAAAGAACCCCATATATTTCTCTCCCAAGTTACTTGCACTGACCTGAAACTTTGGCAAACCAGTAGAATATAAAATTAACCCAGAAAAAAATAGCTTTTCTGTATGTGAATAATGAGAAAAGTGACACTGAAATTGGGAAAGCAATTCCTTTTATAATAGTCCCTCAAAACAAAACAAAAACAAACAAAAAACCCTAGGAATTATCTTAACCAAAGATACGAAGAAGTTCTATAATGAAAAATTTAAAAACCTGAAAAAGGAAATTAAAGAAGATTTAAGGAAGTTGAAAAACCTCCCATGCTCCTGGATTGGGAGGATTAACATTATGAAAATGACAATAGTGGTCAAAGCTATCTAAAATTCAATGCAATGCCCATCAAAATTCCAAAAACATTCTTAAATTATATAGGAGAAACAATTCAAAAGCTCATATAGAATAATAAAATACCCTGAATAACAAAAATAAGAAAAAAAACAATGCTGGAGGATAACAATACCAAACTTCAAGCTCTATTACAAAGCCAGAGTTATAAAAACAGCTTGGTACTGGCACAAGAACAGGCCTGAGGACCAATAGAGTAGAATCAGAGACCCGGAAAGGAATCCACAGACCTGTAGCCACATAATATTTGATAAGTGATCCAGAAAGACAGAATGGAAGACAGCCTCTCCAACAAATGGTGCTGGCAGAATTGGCTATAAGTGTGTTGAAAACTGAAACAAGATCCTTATCTATTACCCTGTACTAGAATCAATTACAAATGGATCAAAAACCTCAATGTAAGACCAGATACCCTGAAAATATCACAGGAAAGGATAGGGGAAACACTAGGGCTCCTTGACACAGGTCAAAATTTCCTAAATAAAGACCCAGAAACACAATCATTGAAGAAAGAAAGGCTGGATAAATAGGACTGCATACATTGAAGAGTTTCTGCATGGCAAAGGACATAGATAGCAAGATAAATAGAAAGCCCACAGAATGGGACGAGATCTTTACTAGCTATACATCAGACAAAGGCCTCATACCCAAAATATACTTAGAGCTCAAAAATCCTCCAAAAACAAATCCTCAGAAACGAAAAAAGGAACAATCCCATTAGTAAGTGGGCTAAAGATTTAGAGACTTCTCTGAAGAAGAAATAATAATGGCCAATAAATACCTGAAGAAATGTTCAACATGTCTGGACATAAAGAAATGTAAATCAGAGCAACAATGACATTCCACCTCACCCCAGTAAGAAGACATTATCAAGAGAACAAATAATAACATATGCTGGGAGGAATGTGGCTACTACACTGTTGGTGGGAATGTAAACTGGTTCAACCCTTCTGGAAAGAAGTATGGTGGATCCTCAAAAGACCAAAGATGGAGCTCCCCTCTGACCTGGAAATCACACTCCTGGGCATTTACCCAAATGTCCACAAAACAACCTGCACTAATGCCACCAGCACAGTTCATTGCAGCATTATTTACCATAGCTAAGAAATGAAATCAACCCAAATTTCTCTGAGGAGATGAATGGATCAAGAAAATGTGGTATATATACACAATGGAATTCTAAGCTTCCATTCGAAAGAATGACATTACTCCATTTGTAGGGAAATGGAAAGACTTGGAAAAAATTATATTAAGTAAAGTAAGCCAGACCCAAAGAAACATAGGCTCCATGGTTTCCCTCATTTGTAATAACTAGAATATGCCTAGGATATTCTTAAGAGAGGACCATGATAGCTCAATAGCTATGTGCAAATGACCATATAAAATGATGCTTATTGAAATGAACTCCAAGGAACAGAAACAAGAGGGGTTTTTTTGGGTTTGTTGGGGGGTACTATTTGCAGTTACTTCTTTTTCTTTCTTTCTTTTCCCCTGGTGTATTTCATCATATCACCGTTTTTTTTTTTTTTTATGTCTTGCATGTAAGTTTATCTGATTTGGGAAAGGAAGGGGAGTGACAGAAACAGTGGAACACAGGGTGAAACAATTCAACAATGTTCTCATTAGACACTATGTTGGAAATTAACTTTACCACTTGGGGAGGAGGGGGTTTGGGAGGAGAGCATTGGGAGAACTTCAAGGAGTGGGGGTAACATTGTTAAAAAAGAAATGTCCTTGTTACTTGACTTGCATAACTGTAACCCTTCCATACATCACCTTTGGATAAAATTTAAATTAAAAAGAAATTAATTATGGGGCAATTAAAAATGAAATTTAAACATGTAGTTCAAGTGGTAGAATACTTGTCAATCATCTTCCTAAGCCTTGAGTTTAATCCCTAGTACTGCCAAAACGTAAATTGTAGTATAATGTTTCCTTAGCTGAGATCAAGTACAGCATTACTTTGATAAAATTAATTTAAAAAAAGAAAAAATAGAAAACAAAATTTACTCCTGTCTTATAGGCATTGCTTCATCCACTTTTTTGACGAGTAACTGAAACTTTATTCACCAATATGTGTTTCAGCTTTAGTTTCTCTCCCAATTTCTAAGTTTATTGATTTTAAATTAAGCAACTATTACATAGTCAAGTTTAGTAGATTTCTGATTGGAAATGGATCATTCTTCCTTTGTAATGGCTGATTTACATGATATATTTATTGTCCTCTCCACCTACTTTAATTTTTTAAACAATGAAATACAGATAGAAGAAAAACGTTATTTATATGTCCACTAAGACATTCATTTCTTTCTTTCTTCATGGATATACATTTTTAAATATTATATCAAATGCTCAAAAATATATAAGCTACTAGAATAAGAGGTGAAATTATAGCTAGATTTTGTGAATATTCATTTTAGAATAAGTAAAACTGTAGTTAGATTTTGAATTATTCATTGTTAAAAGCATAAAATGTACACAGTTCTTATAAAACACATAGGAAGAAAAGATCAATCTTCAACAAAAAAGGTCAAAGCTGGTCTGATCTGTTGTCTGATACTGTTTAATTGGCTTAAATCCAGTTAAACTCAGAATAATTAAAAAGGGCTAAGAAGCTAAAATCCTTCTCAGTTGGCTTTCAAGTGTATGCAACGTTGTCAGAAAATCACGTAAGCAGATGAGAAAATACATCCACTGCATTGGAAGGCCACAGAATTGAGCTGTCTGAGAATCGAGTTAAGACAGAAGACAAGATCACGGTGACAGCTATTCTAAGTCACTAATACAGGTGGAGAGGGAGATTGTTATCAAATTGCTGATTATAAATACAACAATTTAACATTAATCTAAGACATTATAGGGAACATTAGTGTGTAATTACTTCAGTTGATAAAGTATAGGCTTTGTTTCATACAAATTTTAATGGGTAATTTCTATTTCCCTAAGTGTATATAAGATAACTAATAAAATTGTTATTAAATATTTTAAGTAGAGATCCTCCATATTTTTATACAAGTACTTTAAATTGAGGGAAAACTAATACAAGTCTCCTAAGATCATAAGACTAAGTCATAGACCACTCACTGCTGGAAATTTCTTGGAAAGATTGTACTATGATTTCTAAATTCATATCAATCTTTTAGTCCCTTTCAGTTAATATGTAAATTGTGCAGAGTTAGCAAAAGAATTCTAGGGGAAAAACATCTAACAAAGTACCAAGAGGATTTGGGTGCTATTCTTGATTCTGATATAAGCAAAAAAAAAAATCATCTTGATAAACACACTTCAGTATTTCCTAACAGCATCCTCTTATCAACAAAATGGGTTTATCATACCCTTATACAAGTATGGGCTGATCAAATGAGCTGAGTATCATAGAGAGAATTCTCAGATATTGCTTTCATAAAATATTGCTATTTTCTACAGTTATGTATGTATTTCATATGAAATAAACAAGTATATATCTATGTATCTATAATATTGTATACTGTGAATCAAATCACTAAATATATAGTTGTAAATATGAGGATCATTTAAATTACTAAAGTTTACTAAGCCATAAGTTCACATTGAAGGATTTTTGCTGTATTTGGAATCAGATGATCTTTGTTTGAATGAAAAAACAAAAAACAAAACAACACTGATGAGACATGGAACTTTTGCAAATTACCTAATCTTCTAAACTTTAATTTCTTCATTAATAATTGCTTACAGCTGAGCAAATAAAGACATGTAATGAAAAACTATTTACTTCTACCTGAAATTTTATTCACCTTATTACTGAAACAAAATCACATACTATAAAATATATGTATTAAACAATTTTAATTATGCCTATATTTTTCCTCAATAGGTGAATGGATCAAGAAAATGTGGTACATATACAAGTGAAATTTTTAGTCATCCATTATAAAGGATAGTAATGTATCATTTGCAAAAAAAAAGAAAAATGTAAGGATCTGGAAAACAGTATGTAAAGTGAATTAAGTCAGGCCCAGATAGACAAAGGTTGTGTGTTTTCTCACATATGTGGAGGCTAGAACTATTTTACAAACATGTAAGTAAAGATGTTGGATGTTATGCAAATGCATATGAATGTGTTAACTAAAATATGGTAGGTGCAAGGGAGAACTCAAATAGTATAATTCTTAAAAAAAAGCAATATCAAAATTCAAGAAAATAAACAGTAGGAAGTACAGCGTGCAAAGGATGGGGTTGGGCCAAGGGAAGAAGAGTAGACAAATGAAGAAGAGAAGGTGGGGGAAAAAGCAGCAAAAATTCAATGTATATCTGACAAAATTAATAAAAATCGAGGAAAGGTTTGGGTTGGGAGGGATGAGTGAGAATGTTTGAAAGGAGTGACATTGATCAAGATGCATAATATTCATAGAATGCTTTGTTAAATGGAATCTCCTTTATTTAATTACTTAAGGATAATTTTTTTAAAAAAGTATGAGTATATTGGATATAAGCATATTTGAACGTTTTTTATTCTGGAGAACTAAAACTCTGCCCATTGAACAAGTCCACCTTCCATTACATTTTATTTTATTTCTGTGTATCTTTGTATATCATACCATATAGTTTGGTTTTAATAGCTCTGCATCATGTTCAGGAACTAAGAAGTATGAGGCTCCAAACTTTGTCTTTCTCAAGATTATATAAGGAGCTGATAGAGTGCCTGATTAGCAAGGTCAAGATCCTGAGTTCAAGCCAAAGGATTGCCCTTCTAAAAAGTGATTGTTTTAGCTGCTCAAAAGTCCTATGACACTTAACATATTTTTTGATGTCTGGTATATTCTGACTATATTTTATTGTTTTATGCATTTTTATTGTAAAATAATACTGTACAGAGGAGTTTCAGTTACATGAGCAAGGTAATGAGTACATTTCTTATCAAGCATTGTTACCTCTTCCTTTGTTTTTCCCCTACCATCCCTTCCCTTCCACCTCTACAACTACCCTCCCCTCCGCCCCGCCTAAATTGTAAAGTTCCTTTTTCAACATAATGTCTTGTGCATCTCATTGTTACAATGGGTCAACCTGTATCCCTATTTAAGCGTTTTGCTTTTTTCCCTTCCCCTCCCCGAGCTAGAGAAGTGTACATACAAGATGCAGGGCACAGCAATCAAATACAGTGTAAACAGGGGTTCTACTGTGGAGGAGGAACATACAGAGAAACAAAAAATCACACGGTACATTATAAATTCATTAGAAACAATAGCAATAAAGAAAAAACTACTTGTGTCCCTATCTTAGGGTTCCTTTTGCTTAACATCATCTTATATGGTCATATGTTCATAGCTGTTGACCTTTTCTGCTTGTCCTAGACATATACTAGTTATTGCAAATAAGGAAAATCGTGGAACTTATGTTTCTTTGGGCCTTGCTTATTTCACTTAATATAAATTTTAAAATATGTTTTTTTCTATTTCTACAAAAAGTAATATTGATATTTTGTAGGGATGGAATCAAGTTTGTACATAATTGGAAGTAGTGTGGACACTTAACCACATTTTATTTTTAAATCATGAACCTCAGATTTCATTCATACTTATTTCAAGAGCCACAACATAAATATTTCCATCAATTACATTCTCCAGTAAGGCTTTATCTTCTTTATGTTAAACAAACAACATTCACTAATACAGAATCCAGGCAGACAGTATCTTTTGGTGCAAGTGTAGAAAGACTAAACATACTCAATTACACGCTGCTGTCAGCTAATTCTTCCACGTAGTAATATTGTTCACACATTTACAAACAATGTTTCCAGAATGTTTAGTGTGGCATAGACCTGTGAGATATGTGCAAATGACGAAATTGAAATCAGTGTGTCTTATGAGATGTAGTAAAAACATATCCAAATTCAGTCTAAAATAATAAGACAACCTGTGTGTTAGAGAATGAGAGGAGAGATGTATCTTCTTCAGTAAAGCTGGCTGGGCAGAGAGGTACCTGAAGAAGTGAGATTTAGGTTAAAACCTTGGAAGCATGAAAGAGCATGTCACATAAATAGTGTGATAACCTCAGAGTGCATTTTTTTTAATAATTGACTTATCACACTATTCCTTTTCTAGAACTGTTCTGGACTGCAAATTTTATAAGACACAACTGTGAGACAAACTTAATACATAGCTACCAGAAATAGTGGGAGAAGAAACGTGAAAATGAATGCAGGTAATAGCATACACAAATAGTCTTTCTAGTATTTTCCATATTGATCAACCTTAGGAGATTTATTTTACCACTTTCTTGGTGACCATAAACCACTCACATTTCACCCAGCAAAGAGACTTTGCCATTGACCTTAACATTATTTAAAAATGATGGCTGCCATTTTACTCAGTAGACTTGTGTGATGTATCACAACTCTCTTACTCTCCCTGAACTGGATGTTTTTCTAATAGCTCAGTGCTTGTTAACCTAGCAAGCAGATATTGTCCTCTCCTTCTCCCTGCCAGAATAGCTCAACCCTCATTACAAAGGTTGAAAAGGCTTGGTGCTCATTTTCCCATTCTCCCTTACAGCAAATACACTGATAAATTATTCTCTTTTCCAACAGGGCACAGCGTAACGTTTCTAGGAATGTCTTTTTGCCTTAAAAGAAAATATCCAACACAACTATGTCTATCACAGCATTATTCACCATAGCTAAGATATGGAACCAACCCAGATGTCCCTCAGTAGATGAATGGGTCAAGAAAATGTGATAAATATATATACATACATGTATATATGTATATATATATATATATATATATGAATTCTATGCTGCCATCAGAAAGAATGACATCACCCATTTGTTAGGAAATGGAAAGACTTGGAAAAAATCATATTAAGTGAAGTAAGCCACTCCCAAAGAAATTTAGGACCCATTGTTTCCCTTCTTTGAAATACTTATATATATATATATATATATATATATATATACATACATACATACACAATCTTATCAGATGAGCAGAAAAGATCAAAAAGCATATACAAATGACCATATACGGTGATGCTAAGTGAAATAAACCCTAAGATATGGACTCAAGAGGTCTTTGTTATTGCTTTAAATGTACTATGTGATTTTTTTTGTTTCCTTTGTATGTTGTTCCCCCCTATGGTATCTATGGTATATCCTTGTTGTTATTGTACTTGATTTTGATGCCCTGAATCTCCTATATACATTTGTCTAATCTGGGGAGGGGAAGGGGATTAACAAAACGTGGAAGTAAGGACATAGGATGACCCATTGCAACAATGTTACCCACAGGACAGTATATTGGAAATGAACTCTACAACTTTGTGCAGGGGTCAGAGGTAAGAGTGGGGTGGGGTGAGGAGGAGTGTGGGAGTTGGGGGAGGGACAGGATATTGGGACAACAGCAAGGGAAGGGGTAACAATGATTGACAGGTAATGTACTCATTGCCTTACTCATGTAACTGATCTATACTGCATCTTTACAATAAAATTTTAAAAAAAATACCTAATTACAGAACATTTTTCTTCTATTTTACTAACTTTAAAAATTGGCATATTTAAGATGTACTTATAGAAGCTTTTATAGTTTTTTTTAAATAAAGAAGCATTAAGACCCTTTGGCATTATTGAGTTTCTGAATTAACTAAACACATAACCACACAAAACCAGACTCTCTACAATATGGGATTTGTTGGTAGATTAATTAAGTTGTACAAAACATGACTAAATGTTCTAATTTCTACAGTTCTAATGATTATTTGTATAACATAGATCTTAAAAATCATGGTAGTGTTGTCATGGACACATTTCTTCACCATGACATACCTTGGATTTCTCCATATTGTGTGGATAGCAGTATAATTATCTCAGAAGTTTGTTCTGAAGATCAATGCAAGAAAATTCATTAAGCATTTGCACTGATACTCAGGAGCGGCTATGTAAGGAAACTGTTCTCATCTTTATTTTTCATGCCATTTTAGCTCCCTTTCTTCTTTAATATGCTGTCTCTGCTATTTGCAATTCTTCCCCACCCATTCCAACTTGTCAGCCTTTCTTTCCCCTTCATGTCAAAGTCACCTTCATGTTGAAAAATCTAATGGTCCATTCTTGCTCCCATTTTATATGAAAAAGGGATAGCATTCCATAATTATTACTATTATCTCTGGCTCCCAAGTCATTACACTCAGTTTATTTTTGTTTACTTTTCTAACTAATTAATTTGTTTCTATTTTTGTTTCATCTTCATTGCTCCTTGTGTGACTCACCCACTTTAGAAAATAAAACAAAACAAAATCCCACAAATCTGTTCCTACAATAGTTAATTTCCGTAAAATGAAATGGAACTTCTTAGTCTTGTCCAGATAAATCCATCTTAAATCAGCTTAGTCTTCTTACTTTCAAACCTTATACTTTCCTATCAATCTATACAATTGGTTTTACTTTTAATCACCTTAGTGCAAGAAAATTATTCTAATACCATCAATTCTTACCTCATGTCTGATAATTGCAATAGGAAAATAGATTTATGGAAACTGAAGGATAGAAAAAGTTTTAAAAATAAGAATTATTTTCTATTAACTTTTATATTCAAGATAGATACATTTTTAATGATATAAATTTATATGCACATTTAATTTTAAATAAAAATAAATTCTCATTAAGGACCTTAACTTTTTGAAGATAAGCCTGTGATGAATTTGAAGGTATTTTATTCATAAGGAAATGATCATTATAATGCATATCTTTTGCCTAATCCCAAGAATACTTAGATTTTGCAGTAAAGGATTAGAAATACTTCTATTTTATGTGACATCAATGGTTAAAATGATAAGTGTATGAAAGATTCATATACACATAAATATGAGAAAAAATCATTGAGAGGTCATGGTAGCATCCCATGAGCCTAGAGACGAAGTTATTTAAAGTAAGACATGATGGTAAGATAATTTATCAGATTACTAAGATTTGAAGCCTAATTGAGAACTGAAAATGTAATACTTAAATGAATTACAGACCATACTGAAAAGAGAAAATATCTTTGTGCTAATGCCCACAGAAATATCAAATGAATTCCCTGACCTGAACATTCACATGATTTTGTATTAGTACATTTGCAGTGTACAGAATGTTAATATACTAGGAACAGAATGAACAAATAAAGGATCCATTGGCAATATTTTAAATTTTAATTTAAATCTTTATTTTAAAGTTAAATTTGGGGGCTTGGAATGTGGCTTAGTGGTAGAATGCTTGTCTAGCATGCATGAAGCTCTGGGTTCAATTCCTTAGTACCATATAAATAGAAAAAGCCAGAAGTGGCGCTGTGGCTCAAGTGGTAGAGCGCTAACCTTGAGCAAAAAAACGTTCAGGGACAGTGCTCAGACCCTGAGTTCAAGCACCAGAGCTTGCAGAAAAAAAAGTTAAATTTTATATTATTTATGGTACAGATATTCTGGATTTTCTAAAGGAAATATTTATTTTAAACTCTATTCAATACTGTTCAGAGCATTTTTTTTCCATTTTGCTTTCAGAAAAATACTGTCTTTCTTCTGAGCTTTTGAATATTCTTGCTTTCACAGAATCCATGATGCTATTCTGAAAAAAATAATTCATGTAAATCTTCTTCAAGACACTGTAATTCTTTTCTCTAAACATTAAATTTTTCCCATGTGTTCAAAAACGTCTAAAGTTTCTCAAACTCCAATGATCTAAAGATGACTACATCACATGTTTAAGTTTAAAAATTTATTATATTACAGTTCAATTCTGATATATTTTTTCTACCTCATGTTAATTAAGATATTTTTCCCGGATTATGAAACTGGTTTGTTTAGTATTATAAATGAAAAATTTAAACAAATATAGGATACAAGGGAAGATTACAGATACTAAAATTTTTTACACATTGTAAGGAAAATAAAATTTCATATGTAAATGTAGTGAGTTATGATTTGGCCATATTACTTATTATGGGCTTTCGTTTGAAAGACCATTTCTTTCAGAAATCACTGATGGGTATGTGTAGTTCTTAGTGAGTAATGAGTATGCATTCTTCATAATCTTGACCAGGACTCGATAGACTAGGTAGTATCATTATTATTACTAATGTGTCACTGTTGTTATTATTGTTATCAGTTATGGAGATCTACAAATTGAAACTTCATAAAATTAAGATGACCAGTGTTACAACATGAATAATGGTGGAGACATGTTTCAAACCCAGAGTTCAACCCCAAGTCTGTTGTTATACAATATTTTAAATTCTGTGTATTTCAGTAATTATTAAGTAACTGCATAGCATGTATGACTATAGGTTTGTCCTATTAAAAATGTCATTTTTGAAATGAATTTAGTACTAAAATTCTTGGGACATGAAATTCCACTTTTCTGGTAGAAAGGTTAAATTTGGCTTCACTAGATTATAGTGCATCACATTGTGGAGTAAACAAAATATCAACAGAAAAGATAATATCCAGCAATGAATTCTAGTACAAATAATATTCAGAACCTAATATGTAGACACTACTATACTAAAAACGGATGCAGTGGGAAACACAGAGGATCCATCAAGCATGATATATGAGTGGAATTTCTTATTTCAAAGCAGTTTGAAAGACAGTAACTACAAAAATGTGCTTGAAAATGTCAGTGTTACTATTTTCTTTATGTGCTTTTTGTTCCATAAACGTGATTTACAAAATGAAATAGATGCAGTAGCTCACTGAATGAAATCATTTTGATAAAGGAACATATGACATGACTAGTGGGAAACTTATACATCATAGATATACTGAAAATAAAATACAGAAATCATCTTACATTGTGATAATTATACACCATTTTTCCTTGCTTGATAAATTGATTCTCCTAAGATTGTGGATGCCTGCACCCAACTTTCCATCTCTCAATTTTCTCATACATAAAGTAGAAAAGATATTTAAAGTAGATCACACAGTTTATTTTGGGCTTAACATTTTTCAAGAGACTGTCCATTGGGCTAGGAAAGAATAAAAAGACTCAAGAAATAAAACTAATTGGTAATTTATGGAGACATAAATTTACTTTTGCTTTGCAATTCAACTGCAGACTTTTAAAAAAGGTTTTGTCTCACTCCTAGTGGCTTCCACTTCTGCCCTATCCATTAGTGTACATCGACTTTCTGCCTCTGCTGTTCTTTAGGGAAAGTCTGTGTTGTCCGGGTTAAACACACTATGTATTTGAGTAAGTTTTCTATTCTAGATTTGGTTCTTTTGAAAATCCAGTTCCCAGACGTGATTTTATAGAGGAAAAACATAGAGACATCAATAAACGAGGCAAAGAGGAATGACAGGATGATATGCCAAGGAGAGATGGGGCAGCCTCTGAATATCAGGTGGCCCAGATCTATAGGTAAATGTTCAGTAAACTTTCCAAATCAAGAAATAACTGCTTCACTGCAGCGTTGGCACAGAAGAAACAGTACCACTAAGTTTCTAAGAACTGTAGTGCTTAGCATTCATGTTATGCTGAAGATTCAAGGTCTTTGCCTCCTTTCCTAGGTCCATTTCATCTTTGGCTTTTCATAAAATCCTTACCACAAAAGAATAGGGAGCTGCAATCAGTCTGATCTCAATAGATTTTTAAGAAATGAAGTATAAAAAAATGTAAGGCAATGGCGCTTCATCCACATGATTTTTTGAATGAAGCCTTATCACTTGCTCATAAAGCATTCAGCCAAAAACTATTTTAAAAAAACATTATTATAGGTGGAATCTAAGTTCTGGAATGATTTCAGCCACTGGATTGAGAACAACAGATTGAAAGATCTATTTTTATTAGGCGAATTTGGGGTATTCTTGTCATTGGTAATAGGGCTTTAGCAATGGCCTGGTAGGCTATTTAAAATAATATATAGAATGAATAAAAGCATTAAGGCTGGCTGTGTACTCCTCCAAGTGTAGGCCACTCACAGGCATATAGAAACATGAGCAGTTGCTTATCTAGAAGAGAAGTGATAATCCAAAATAAAATCCTGAATATTTCAGGGATATTTTAATCTTGGTTAGAAAACACTCTTCAGTTGGTGCAGAGGCAATGACTTATTGAATAACTGACAGCTGTGGCCTCTGAGGCCACTTTCTCTCTCAGGAACAGAAGTCAGATTTTAGTGATGGGGAAGGTAGTGTAAATCTTTACAATCTGAGGTCATGCTAATCATCTGAAATCCATTTGTCAGACAGATAATGCAAAGAAGTGTCTGTTAATATTGAGATTAAAGACTTAGCTAACATGGATCCTGGACCACATAGCTTTTGAGTCAGAGGATGTAGAAGAAATCTATTTAGAATGGATGTGAGCAGGCATTTAATAAGTATGCTGGATCGTTGCTGCTGAAAGCTACATATGATTGAAATTAACAATGTCTTCAGAGTTAGTGAAGTCAATGGAGAAAATAGATCAAGGAATATTGTCAGGCATAAAATATTGTCAGGTGAAAAGGAGAACAGGAAAATATCCCTTTCTTTCTGTGGCTTAGCCTCAGTTTATCAGCTAGCATGAGAAAATGCTCATCAGAATTATGAAAACTCCCCAATGACAGTTTGCTGCCTTTGGTATGCTTTCCACTCAGTCTTTTTCAATGCTCGTTCTTTTAAGCTCTACGCACCTCTAGCACCAATACAAACATGAATAGATGATCCAGTTTGTGCATGTACTGGTTTCTACATAGCTTCTGAAACTCATGCAGCACAGACCAGACAAAACTATTCTGGTTCCTAGTCACCACTGTTTCAGGACTCTTGTCAATGATCTGTATTGAAACTCTTGGGGCCTTTCAATCTATTCTCAAACCTCTTGTTACATCTTATGATCAATATTCTCAGAAAGTGAGCAACCTCCTAAGTCTGAGACCATATGGGTATGGGACTGGACTTCAGGTCTGTTTGCTTCATGTCCTTTAGGAAACAACTCTTCCCTCCCCTCACTGCATTTGTTCTGACAGGAGATCCACATCTCCCAAGTCCTAGAAGCATAGGAAAGGCCGGTACCTAGAATGACTTTGAAACAATGCAATAGTGTCATTACAAAGGTGCTTGTGAAAAGCTCCAACTGCCCAGTAGCCACCATTTAAATCACTTGATTTTATAATTGTGTAACAATTTGCTACAAAAGAAAAGAAGCCGATGTAGCCTGCATGCCTTTAGATTCAGATAGTCTTAATTACAGAGAAATATGCTTCCATTCTGAAGGCTGCAGTGAATGCCACAGTGGCATTCTGCCTTGTCGACTTTATTATGTGGGGGAATATTTCCAGAATACAACAGACTTTCTGGCTGGGTCTTTTGTTTATCAAATATTTTATATGTTGACATTGAGAATTTTCTATTTGCTTTATTTCAGATGGTCATATATTACATAAAATATTAGAAATGATTATTGGTTATAACTTTTCCTAAGTCAGGAAAAATTCAATATCGACTTTATTGTTCATATTTTTCTCTATGTAATATTGAAAAGTAAATTTCTAACTTCTGAATGCTTTCCCAGCTTTACTGCTGGTAATGACAATGGATTATATTTTGCTAGCAGCATTTCTGATTCTAACCCAGTTCAGCTATTTGCTCTTATGTCTTTATGTTGTACAAGAAGAATAGGAGTGATCTAAATTGCTAAACGGTATATTCCTGGTGTATGCATTGCTCTTCTTTATGTAGACTCCTTCATGATTCTTATTAAGGAAAAAAATCAGAACCAGACATTATGTAAGTAAAAATATGAAAGTGAAGAATCAGAAGTCCTTGAAATGTAATACATAGAGCACACTGACATTTGAGGGTGAACTCAAAGAAAACATAAGGATTAATAGTAACTAAGCAGGATATGGCTGATAAGAAGTAGAAGTTGAACTTTTGAGGCTTGTGTTAGCATTCAGTCATGCAGCTTTATCTAGGCTTCAAGAACAAAGGGAGAACTATGCAATAGAATGAAGCTAAGACGTAATATGATAAGACTGTCATCAGATAAATATGTCACCTGTTCGCCTTCCACTAAAGTGACATTGGTTTTAATATAGTAATTATTGGAGCAAGATATGGCCCTTATTTCAAAAATCCATTTCATCTTTAGTCATATACATTTTACAGATAGAGACAGCAGTTGCCTTCACACTGCCTTAGTAGTAATACATGTTTGAGTCCTTTTGTTTGTGGTTTTGAAGAAAGAACTTGCTGTCATTTCTACATAGTACCAAGATAAGCAAAGCAAAACCACTCTATGATTATATGAAACTGGCTTAAACATTCTTATTTGTGAGGATAAATTAAACTTCAATCTTTTTTTTTTGCCTTAACCAATCTTTCAGCATTACTTTTTTTTCACACAATGGGTATGGTTTTCCACTTTTTCCATGCTATTTATGGTACCTATGAAAATACCTGCTCAGTTTATTCACTGTATTTGTTAATAGCCTACTATGTGGGAGACACATATTCTTCTTCATATGAAATTGAACATATATATCAGAAAAAGAAATGGCTTCACTGATAGCTAACAAAAGAGATACTATATGATTTTTAATTAAAAGTGAGACACAGGCACTTCCAGAGAAACTTTTATGTATCAGTATTTAGGAAGACCATGAGAATTAAATTTCTCATTGTTTGTGATAAATATGTTTGCTAAAAAATACTGCTTGGAATGTTAAGAAACAGGGGCCTAATTTACCCAAATGTTTACAAACAAGACCACACTAAAGCTACCAACACAACTATGTTTATTGCAGCATTATTTACCATAGCTAAGATATGGAACCAACCCAGATGCCCCTCAGTAGATCAAGAAAATGTGGTATATATGCACAATGGAATTTTATGCCTCCATCAGAAAGAATGACATTGCCCCATTTGTTAGGAAATGGAAAAACTTGGAAAATATTATATTAAGTAAAGTAAGCCAGGCCCAAAGAAACATAGGTCCCATGGTTTCCCTTATTTGCGATATCTAGTATAAGAATGAGTCAATCGGAAAAGGTCAGATAATGTGATGTCAGGAAAATGACCCCTTAGATATGTATTTTAATGCTTTTTTATTTCATGCATTTGTTTCTAACGCATTCATAAGATTATCTCTTTGTTGCTTGGTATGTCCCTCCCCCACAGTATAACCCCTGCTTTCACTATATTTGATGTCAGTATAACTTGTGGAGGAGATGGGGAAAAACAAGTCGTTTAAGGATACAGGTGGACCTGTTGCAACAATGAGAAGTACAAGGTTATGTCAAAACGAGCTTTACAACGTTGGTGCGGGGCGGGGGGGGGGGTTAGGGGGGGGGGGGGGAGGGGGGGAGGCTGGGAAGGGATGTGAAGGGTAAACAAAGGAGGAGGCTGCAATGCTTGGTAAGAAATGTATGCATTATCCTGCCCATGTAATTGTAACCCTTCTGTACAGTATGTTCACACAAAAAAAATTAAATTAAATTAAAAAAGAAACAGGGGCCTAAAACATTAGCTTATGGCTCTCATAACTGTTGCTTTGCGAGAGCTCATTGTCCTAGCCAGCTCTACAAAGAAGCTCTTCAGTGTTTTATTGAGCTGTCAGAATTGTCTTTCAAAGTTTGGCTTTGGCTCAGCTGTGGATACCTGAACTCTAAGATTTAACCTGCTCAGCAGGGCACAACTGTCAATCTGTCAGAGCCACAAAACTATGAAGCAGACCTCTCTTACACCTGGAAAATAATCCATTGTTAGACAATCCTGTGGTAGACATTGTAATACACAAACATTTCATTGCTAGAGTCTTATTTTGTAGATTGCTTCTTTGCTTATTTAAACAATACAAAGAGTTGACTCCTATAGGCTTTTCTACTTTGAAAAATATGATTATTTATTTATAGTAGGTTAATATGATAGTAATGAAAAAGAAACAAATGGCATACCTTGAAGAGCCCATAAGGGTGGGCACTTTGAAATATAATCAGAAAACCCTTATGCCTTTGTATTTTGATGTGTTTTTTTCCCCTTAAAAGTAGGGCTTGTCTTAATCCTAAATTTCAAATGTCAGGGTCTGAATTTGTGTGCTCTCATTTTCACATCATTACGCACATTCATTTGGTTTATTAGAATTTTTATTATGTTATATTGTCTTTTCTAATATATTTTGTATTTCTTCAGAAGTTGAGCTTTGCTCTTATGCTGCTGCTTTGTCCTTTGTGCTAAACATATTGCCTAGCAAATATTAGGTCTTAATATTAGTATATAAAAAGAACAAATTAATTCTTCATTGATATCTATTCTCTAATGGGAAATAAAGATTATTATGTCAAGGTAATACTAATCCTATCTCACTAGTTGCATAGGTACGTTTTTACCACAAATTTTAAGTTTAAAAAAGAATAAATTAAAATATTTTTCCTTTGTGGGAGAAAGTGGAGCTGTAAGGAAACTGACTACACCAAAGTACCAGAGTATTCCAATACTCAACAAAGTGTATTTTAGTGTTTACAGATACAAATTCATTCACTATAAATTCCATTACCAAAAAATTCATATATTTGTTCCTAAGATCAGGTGTATGAAATTTAAAATTATTTGAATAGCCAAATATTTAATAAAAATAAGTGTGTATTAATTTATCAAATTATTATAAAATTGTAATTGTTCAGTTAGGAACATTTTACTTAGAAAAGACAAACCCAGATTTATAAGAAATGGCACAGAATGAAAGTAAGATACTTGACATTTGTGAAGCTTTTTTTTTCAATTAGTTAATCACATTTCCACACATTTTCTGATATGATCATCCTGAAAACTTGATGGCAAAATGGAATCAAATCTCTCATTTTACAAAATCTAGGACTCAGTAAACAAAAAAACTAATGAATCAGTTCAAGAAAAAAATATTAATGACTCAATTCAGGACACACTACACACATTACACACACACACACACACACACACACACACACACACACGCATACACACACACTTGCTATGAAGAAAAAGGCAGGAAGAGGGCTGAGATTCATTCTTGCTTTACAAATATCCTCATTTTTGTACTAAGGACAGGGTCTTGAGTCTCAGGAGTAGATGTGTAAAAAGGACCAGACAAACAGCATAGATTTCTATTTCTAGGCTACCTAAAAAGGTTCAAAACTGAATCCAAGCCAACTGCTAGAGTACAACCTGTTTCTGAGCCTTCACTAGAAGCAGTTGGTGTTTCTGCAGTACCTCATTTTTATCATGTCTCTACCCTTCAATAGACATTTATACTTGATTGACACATTTCTCCATTCTTACATGAAAGTTTACATTAAAATTCAGTTTAACAATTTTCAAACATTGATTTCATTCTTTCACATCTCTTCTGAAGTCTTATCTTTCAACCCCACGTTCAAACTTATGTTGGGAATTCTTTCCCATTGCTGACAGAATCTCATGTCTTCCATCCTAGACACACTTGGTTTTTCTCTCTCATATAACTACAAGGTCTTTCCATTTATTTTACTTAAACATCAAAGAAACAATATACAGAGCCAGGAACAGAAGTGATAGAACTGAAAGGATCCTCCTCCTTTTCCTTCATTTATTAAAAGCATGGTAAAGGAAAATAGAGATCATTCTATTCAATATGGAAAGTGTTGAAGCAAAGATATAAATTTACTTTTATATTAGCATGAATTAATTAGACAAACATAATGGGTTTTATTACAATATTTTCACACATGTACATAATGTGTATCTTTCACATATGTGTAGTAAGAACGCCAAACTTCTAATCACTCCAGTAGCCCAGGAACTTACATCTGTTTAGTGGAGCCAAAATTGATTCATATTGTCCAAAAGACAAAAGAGATGCATTAAATGTGAAGGTATGTCTAGAGAAACAGCTATGCATCTGATCATGGCAAGGTTTAATCCTATCTAGCCAAAATAGTTTTATATGTAGATCTGGCTGTATAAGAAATACCAGGAAATGTTATTAATATAATTATATTAATGTCTGATTATTGCAATGTAAGATACAAACCTCTAGATTTTCCAAAAAGTGATTCTGATCTAACACAACTATAGGAGCTAGTGCCCCAGCAATGTATGAGTTACTTTAAGTGGGTAAATCACATGTGAATAAATTATGTTGTAGATAGATCTTTCTGTTAAAAGAACAGAGGGAGGATTTAATGGGTGCAAACAAGACAGAATAGCTTTAACCTGAAGAATTCAAATCTTGAAATGCCTCAAAAAGTTGCTGTTTCCAAACCCCAGTGAATAGCTGCCAGGAAGCCACCAGCGAGCTCACTATGACCTTATGCCCAACCACAGGGAACTGCTACTCAAAGCTGCTATTATCCCACATGGAGCCCTAGCAGAAAGCTGGCAGGATCCCATGAGCACACATAAATATCAGAGAGATGCCATTTCATAAACAAGCATAAGCATTTGTAAGCACAGTGGGGGTTGTGTTTGTCCACACTTATCTTGGCGATTATAAGAATTATTCTTATATCCCCTTCTTGCCCACCCCTCTTACAGTGACATGCATTCCTAGCTCCAGAGCAGCCACAAACATAGCCAATCTCCATCATTTTCCCACCCATGAAAAATCAGCTCAGTAACCATGTACCCCTGGCACGTAGACTCTCATTCTTCATCTTTCACGTGCTTTTTATTTTGCCTTACATCTTTAATATACTAGTGTTGCAATTCTCTCAAGCAAAGAGTCTTTCATATCTTCATAAATTTCCAGATGTAAGAGCATGAAAACTTACTTCCTTATATATTACTTTCATCCCTTTATGTCTTTATTTCTTGTTTTCCTAGAGATCTATTTCATCAACTATGTTCTTAGTAATATACTCATTTCTCTTCCCTTAGCCTCTTTCTATATAACATTAACTAGCAAATGCCCAACGTGAATAAGACTTGGATTCCAGATCCAATTTCTTTCTTTTCTTCTTTCTTTCATTCTTTCTTCCTTCCTTCCTTTCTCTTTCTTTCTTCCTTTCTCTTTCTCTACTTTACTCTTTCTTTCATTCTCTTTCTTTCTTTCTCTTTTTCTTTCTTCCTTTCTCTTTCTCTACTTTGCTCTTCTTTCTTTCTTTCTTTCTCCCCTCCTTCCCTCCTTCCATTCTTCCCTTCCTCCCTTCCTCCCTCCTTCCCTTCCTTCCTTCCTTCCTTTCTTCCTTCTTCCTTCCTCTCTCTCTTTTTCTTTCTTTCATTCTTTATTTCCTGTCCTGCGGCTTGAACTCAGGGTCCTCTGTGCTGTCCCTGAACTTCTTTGTGCTTAAGGCTAGCACTCTACCACTTGAACCATAGAGCCATTTCCCAGCTTCCATTTCTTTACTTCAACAGGCAGATATTGATGGAGAGCACCACAATACTCAAGTACTGTTTTTGAACTAAGTTAATATTCTTGAGGCCTCTTTATTCCTCTAGTAAGCTTGTCTTCTAATTCCTACAATTTAATAGTTGCTCACTCCTACAGCCTCACCCTTTATTATTCACCTTCATTTTTCTTTTCTCTCTCTCTCTTTTTTTTTTTTTTTTTGGTTGGTCATGGGGCTTGAACTCTGGGCTTAGGCACTTTCCCTGTGCTGTTCAGCTCACTGTGAGTGCTCTACTGCTTGAGCCACAGCGCCACTTCCAGTTTTCTAGTGGTTTATTGGAGATAAGAGTCTCAAAGACTTTCCTGCCTGGGCTGGCTTTGAACCGCGATCCTCACATCTCAGCCTCCTGAGTAGCTAGGATTACAGGCATGAGCCACCAGTGCCTGGCTCATTTTTCTTTAAATGGATAATATCTTTAGGTAAGTCCACCAGTGTTTCATATCCCATTCTCCACAACAGAATACAGAATAGCAGCTTCAACTTATCTGATATTCCTCACCAGGAATGTATCATCGTTGTAGCAAAAATACATGGATGATGCTACAGAATTGCTTTAAAATCTCTCAAGAACTTTCCATTATATGTAGAATAAAAGGTAAACTCGTTTTTCAAAGATTCCAGAAACTGCATATCTGGTCTTTTCTGTCTCTTTAATCTGATGATATTTTAGTCACATTAGTACTTGTCACACTTTTTCAAAAATACCAAGCTTTGTCCAACTTTGAATGCTATTCTGGACCTCTGGAGCTCCTTGCCAACATTCTGCTACGACGAAACATGTGCTTACATTTTTATCTTAATTTACGTCTCAGGAAAATATCTTTCTAGGCCAGTCTTTCCTGACTGTGCTCTTAAAGTTGTTCTTGACTCTTACCCTCTCCCTCAATCTTATGCTTATTTCTTTTTCTGTAAAATAACCAGACTAAAAATGAGACTTACCGCTAATTCAGACACCATGAAATAATACCTTGTCGTCTTACTCCTTCAGAAGTATGGGGAGGGACGGGGAGGCAAAGTTCTCAACTTTTGTTCTACCTTAGGGTAGAGAGGATGTTTTTGCATTTAATTTGGCTTTAGCATTATATCACAGCAGGCTTTTAAATTGTAGTTCCTGCCTACTGAAATTTATTGCCCTAAGATACGAGAAAGAAGGTTATAAGTAGAGGGACTACTTCATTCCCATCCAATGTTTATGTATATAGTGCTTGTATATCTGTACATATATATAATATACTATCTGTACATTTTATATATAGTGTACGTATAACATATATGCTATATTGTGCACCTAAAGTATATATGCACTATATGGTATATACAGTAAATATAAACCATCACAGTGTCTATAATATATAATAATAGAATGCACAAAATATATTATATTATATTATATATACCATATTATATTATATATACCATATCTATATATGGTATATATATATATATATAATATAAAATATATACTATATACATTGTGTGTAGTATGTGCATGTGTCCCTTTGTAGGGACATACTACCAAACCCATTTCAACAAAATTTAAAGCACTTGGTATGTGATGTGTGTATCCATTTTTACTTAATTCAGAAATCTTAAACTTTCCAAAAAATTTAAAACTTTACATCTCCATAAACCTTTGTTTCTTTAAGCATCTTTACGCCTCTTAAAATTACAGGTAAAAAGGAAGTAATATTTCAAAAGTGTTCTTACACAGACTACTCTCTGCCTCAAATATTTCATGTATCCTTTGCTCTTATAGCATTTGATGCTTGCCAAGTACATTAAGAAGAACACTTTTTTTTGTAACATATTGGTAATGGTTATAGAGAATAAAATGTTGCTAAGTAAATTTGGCAAAGGCTAACTTAAAAATAATAAGTTTCTCTACCATGGAAATTTCTTTTTTTAATTTTTATTTATTTTTTATTGTAAAAATACTGTACAGAGGGGTTACAATTACATGGGCAAGATAATGAGTACATTTCTTATCAAGCATTGTAGCCTCCTCCTTTGTTTCCCCTTCCCATCCCTTCCCAGCCTCCCCCTGCCCCCCACCCTACCATGGAAATTTCTTTAAGAATCTCTACCATGGAAATTTTTTGAGTTGATTCTTAAGATGTCTTGCAAGATCCTTATGTAGCCTTGAAACTTTTATCGTTTTGTTCAAGTACTGAGGCTTGAACTCAATGCCTGGGCAATATCCTTCAGCTTTTTTCTTCAAGGCTGGTGGTTTACTACTTGACCCACAGCTCTACTTCTTGCTTTTTGGTGATTAATTGGAGTAAAATTCTCATGAACTTTTCTGCCCAAGCTGGCTTTGAATTCCAGTTCTAAGATCTCTGCCTCTCAAGTAGCAAGGATTATAGAAGAGGGTTGCTACTTCCTGGCTAAAACCTTTCCATTTTAGAATGGCTGATGGTATGAATACCCAAGATACATTAGCTGGTTAAACCTTGGTCTAAACCCCTCATATGCCTATGAGTAGAATATCATTGCCAGTATTCCATAGTACTCAATCACTTGAAGTTTAACAAGGATGGGGATTATGCCTTTTCTATTTTAATTTTGTGTCTAGGTATTTTTGGTAAAATAATATTTCATTACTAGTATCTAGCTCACTTAGATGTACTAAGAAAGGAAGCATTCATACTTACCTGCTATGAGCAATTCTCTAGTCTCTTCCCTATTCTTACTCTAGAGGGGCACACATGCTATATCCCTATATATTGGAAGTATCTAGTTAAGCATGCTGACTTAGCTGTGTCAGCTTAGTCAGCTCCAAAGTGCTTAGCTAATGGACTACAGTTACAAGGTCTCAGTCTTTACTTTCTTTGTGACTGTTTGCAAAAACTGTACTACTGCATTGTTTCCTTATTTTTCTCCTTTCCAATAAATCCTATTATTGAAACTAAAGGTACTTGCAATCATCTGGAATAAATGGAAAGAAGCTGAATATGAATGAGAGAAAAGGCAATTCACTTTTGATATTTCCTGAGTATATAGCCATATTCTCCGAAAGCAAAAATACATTGTAGTCTATCATGAAGGTGTGTTGTAATTCTCATTCCCAGGATACGTGGATTGTAATAAACTCACAGACAGATTGTAGCATTACTACATATAATACATATTTGTGTCAAGTGAGAGTTAATTAAGAATATATTTGCTTTACTTGGTATATTTTACAATTAGTTTTTAAACTACTTTATATTTACCATTTTATATTATGTTTTAAACATTAGATATTTTAATCATCATTTAAAAGTGTGCATATTGTTATTTGATGTGTATCTTTTATGTAACTTTTTGTTGTTGTTGTTGTTGGTTGTGTGGCTTGAACTCTGGGTTTGGGTGCTGTCCATGAGCTCTTCAGCTCAAGGTGAATGCTCTACCACTTCCAGTTTTCTGGTGGTTAATTGGAGATACGAGTCTCATGGATATTCCTCCCTGCGCTGGTTTTGAACCATGATCTTCAGATCTCAGCCTCCACAGTAGCTAGGATTACACATGTGAACTACCAGCACTCACTTATAACTTGTATTTTTTTAAAGTTACTTTGATTAGAACTAGTTTTTGGGGGGTTGGGGAAGGGCAAAAACTGCACTATATATTCACTTTTTTCCTAGCTTCTTAAATGTATTGCTCAAATTTCCATTTTTTACTAATCTGGTTTTTAACCTGATCTATAATTTGCCAAGGTATGTTTGTTAAAATTTTCCATTATGATGCTGGTTTTGTTAAATTTACCTTGTAGTTTTCCCCTTCATAAATATATAGATATATATTTATTAAAATTATATTACAGAGATACATTTACACAGATAATTATATTTTCTTCATGAGTTGATTATTTCATGATGACATAATGACTCTTATTACTTATTTGTATTGTGTGAAAATTTGTGTTCTGGTAAAATGACCTCAGCAAATCTCCTGTGTTATAAACTCTTTGACACTTCTCTTTGTGAACTATGGATCTTTTTTTCTCTCTCGTGAACACAGCAATATTGTAATTAGGAAGGAATACAGGATTGCTTTTTTAGGACTAAAATATAAAAGGGTGTAGATGAACATGAGGGCTATGTAGAGAGGTCTCAAGTAGGTTTTCTGGCTGGTTGCCAACGTCCAAGATCATAGTAGCATCAACACCAAACAAGAGAATACATTTTCTGGATGACTTCTTTTTCTTTTCTTTTCTTTTTCTTTCTTTCTTTCTTTTTTTTTTTTTTTGTCGGTCTTAGGGGATGAACTCTGGGCCTGGGTGCTGTCCCTTGGCTTTTCAACTCAAGGATAGTGCCCTACCACTTGAGCCACAGCGCCACTTCTGGCTTTTGTCTGCTTATGTGGTGCTGAGGAATCGAACCCAGGGCCCCATACACATGAGGCAGTACCACTGAGCCAAGTTCCCAGTCCTAGATGACTTCTCAACAGAAGATACTGCCTGGTCTTTCAATTTTTCTAGATATTGAATGATATTGTGAATTGTTGACTACAGATTCTAAATAATTACTAATATTATTTTAAACTCTTATTTTTGTAGTGATACATTATGCTTCAATAGATAGCTGGAATAATCTGATCATAATCCTGCTAGCTTTATCTCATTATATTCAGGATATGCATTTGGGGACTTTCTATAGCTATATGTGACTGAAAAACCCAAAATGAACTACACTGTGACTTTTATTCTTTTTTTAGGAAGGAAGTTTGCAGACGGGCAGTCCAGAGCTGAAAGGGCAATCCTTAGTTACCACGGAACAATACACTTCATCTCTTTTTTTTTCCCCTTCTGTCATTTTTAGCACCATGCTTTAATCTTAACCTTCACCTCATATCCACATTTCAGGCATTAGTGAAGGAAAATGGCAGGAAGTACACAATGGGTCTTCCCTGCAATTGAGTGAACTTCTATTAAACAGATTTCCTTGAAATGTTTATGTTTCATTGGCTATACCTACTGCAAAGGAGTCTGGAAAAATGCAGTTTTAAGTCTAACAAATTTCCATTTGAAGAAAATCAGTGTTCAGTTGCTAAGGAAAAATGAGAGAATGTATTTGAAGTAGTTCCTACAGACATTATTTGCTGCAAGTGGTATATCATGTCTTTTGCTCTAGTTATGTTTCTTCTGTTCTACTTTGTTTCTTAGATAGAGGACATAGCTGGAGTATTTGCAGTTGAGCAAAACAAGTTTAATACATTCATATTTCCTATGATTAGGCTGACATTCTACTAACTTGATTTATATTTCTTTTGCTTTTTAAATAAAACTGGGAATGATTAAAAGAGGCATATTTATAAAGGACTAAAACAACCATATATTTACATTGACAATGATGAATCATAGCTTTGTGATTTTATCTTTAACACTATGATATCTAGCAATAAAGAAGGTTTTTAGACAGAATTGTTTCTAAATGAACTCAGATATAATTTATTATTATCATTATTTTCATTATTATTATAATTATTATTATCAAACAAAGCTAGCATCAAACACTTGAACATAATAGGCTAGCACTGTACCTTGAGCTTTTTTCTCAGCCCCTGGTTTTCTAAGACAAAGTCTCATATTGTGACATAGGCTAACCCTGAACTCCCTATGAAGCCTAGGCTAATCTCAAACCCAAGATCTTCCTACTTCAGGCTACCAAATGCTGGGATTTAGAGATGTGCTGCTGTAATGTTGTAATTTTAATTTAAATCTCATCTGAAAATAATGATATTAATGATACATTGGTTCTGAGAGATCAAAGAACAATTTGTGCCAGGGGAAATTAAGTCTGATAGCCAGGGAACAGAAATGGTAGTAACACATGGTGGCTAGTGTAATCCTAAGAGTTTGTTAGATAAGTTCTTTTTATTATAGGATAAGAGCTGAATCCCACTTGTTCTAGAAAAGAGAGATTTTGTGTAAGAAAATGAGATAAGGCTAGAAGTCAAAATATGACCAGGCTTTAATATGTCCAAAGCCAAAAATTGGAGAGCTGTTATTATAGGGCACAATTGCCTCGAAGGCAGATTCAGCATGTTATACTTTTTCTTCCCTATTTCTCATCTCCATGGATGCCCAGCTTGATTCATAAGTCTATTTCATTTTTTTCTTTCCTGCATTTAGGTTCTCAGTTATTCTTCTCATCCCATAATGGTTGACCCAGTTTATTTCACTTGTGGCAAAGTAGTATGCATTATTTTTGTCACTACCGAACACTAGCAAACTATCATCCATTTTGTTACAGTCAGATTTTGCTGAGCAAAATTTTTGAACCAGATCAGAACCATAGTTCATTGGCTGGAAAATGGACCAACTTTCCTTGATTATTTTTTGGACATTTAATCCATTAAAACTAAAATTTTGTGAAGTCTTTTCTGATATACATTGGTAGGGATAGTCAGGAACCCACATGGAGATACATTTCTTTCATCAAATATTTACATAGATGTTTCATTACTGGCAATTCTTTGAGGATGCAATTTTTGATATTATATTTTAAAACTCACATATGCACCATTTACTCATTGGAAAAATTTCAATAGTCTCAAATTATGAAAAAAATACTAATTTTAAGTTTTTTCAACTCCTAAGTGCTTTTTCTTTCATGTTTTTTTAAAAACAAGCTTTTAATTAGAACAGAATCTGTGCATGCTCCATATTGAGTTTATTGTACTATTAACTACATTACCATGGTACACTTGTCACAATTATTGAATCAATACTAATATCTTACTATTAACTAGCAATCACAATTTATTCTGATTTTCTATTTTCCCCATGATCCTTTTTCAGTTGCAAGATCTCATCTAGAGTATCATAATACATTTAATAGGCATATCTTCTTAGGCTTATTTTGATTATAGTTTTCCTTTTTCTTTTCCTTTTTAAATTCAAGGTTGTTTCTAGATTTTCTTTGAAATTCATATTTCTAGAGCTCCAGAAATTATGTGTCAGAGTTAAAGCTTTAGTAATTCTGTATGTTAACGTATGAAATTATAAGCAAAATAAAATTCAAGGGTAAAATATTCATATACAGAGATATTATTTTTTTAAATGACATTTAAAATCCTGTGATACAAATAGTCTTGGTGCAGTTGTTTTACTTAGAACATGCATTTACAAAATTTTACTGGTGAAATAAATTATTGCTGCATTTAGCATGTACCTAATTAAACATTAAAAATCTACAAGTCACATTTGTTTAAAGTTCTTTAATAATTTTCAATTTAATTATCTAAAAACTATCAATCATCTTATTAGTCAATATTTGAAACTTCATGCATGTCAATGTAATTATTAATGCCAGCCCATTTACTGGCTCATTTACTCTGGCTATGCACAATTATATGTGACATTTAAAAAAAAACATTGTTTTCATCATGACAGAATCATTTTTCTGAAGATCAACAGAAGATCTATTTTTTGATAATTCTCTCCTGTATTGTTTTCATGACTAAATTCATAGACTGAGATGAACCAGATGGTAATGGAAAATACACCAGTGGTACTCCACTTAATTAGCATCTTAAATTGTTTTTCTTTTTACTCCAAAATAATCTATATTTTATTATAGGAAGCCAAGAAAACACACTATCTCCTATCTGATGATATTTTTACTTTCATTTCTCATTTGATGCTCACACATATTCAGCTATAGATAAAGTAAATAGAAACTCAGCACTCCAGGACTCATTCAAGTTTGAATAAAAGTGGAAGCAGGGGGCTGGGAACGTGGCTCAGTGGTAGAGAGCTTGCTTTGCATGCATGAGGCCCTGGGTTCGATTCCTCAGAACCACATAAGAAAAAAGAAAAAAACCGGAAGTGGTGCTGTGGCTCAAGTGGTAGAGTGCTAGCCTTGAGCTGAAGAGCTGAGGGACAGCACCCAGGCCCAGAGTTCAGGCCCCACGACCCACCTCCCCTAAAAGTGGAAGCAGTATTAGCTTCCATATTTTGTTTATTTAACCACACTTACAATATATAGTGTCTCTATCTCTTTTCCTAGAAATTCCATTCTTTCTCTTGAGAAATGCATTCTTATACAGCCATTGGTTAAGATGTAATGTTAATTCTTGCTGGCATACTAAATATACCTTTTTTTTGACAGGGGTTTGTGTAACCCACTTTTTCCCAATCACATCATTTAATCTTCCATTTAACATATTTGTATAATTCCTACTTTATGACAACTCTGTTTTAGATGTAATGGTTTTAGCATTCAATAATACACTGGCTTTTCAGCTTTAGGGATTTTGTACACGTAAATAGATAACTAAAATAAACAATAAATATGCAAATCAATAAGCATAAGAAGGTAATGCTACTATGAAGAAAATGAAATACTGTTGTACAGGAAAGGTGATATAGATGCTACAGAGGTAATAGATAGGTGGAGATCCAGTGAAGAGGAGTCAAATACAAAGAACCAAAGGAATGTGTTCCAAACAAAAGGGATAACGAGTTAAAAATCTTAGGATGGGAACTTTATGCACTTGAGAGTTATTTCCAAAAGTTATATTACTATATTGAATAAGTGGGAGAATTTAAACAAGTATTTCAAAGAAGCCCTGCTTTGACCAGACTACCTTGCCATTTCACAAAAGAAACAATCCTAAAAGTAAGATTCTTACAGAAAGCAGTCATCTAAACTAATTGGATGCAAACTTTCAGTCTTTCTGTTATACTTGATGTTACCTTTTCATATACACATACATTTTTCAGTTTTTGTTTTGCCTTTCTGGATCTCATTTTTCTCTCCTATCTCCACAGAAAACCTTATTCAAGCCAGGCATTGATAAGCTCATGCCTTGAACCTAGCCATGTGGGAGGTAGAAATTGAGAGAATATGGTTCAAGGCCAGCTGGGACAAAAAGTTCATGAGATACAATAGCTGGACATAGTGTCATGTACTAGTCTTCCCAGTTAACATGAGAGGCATGAAAAGAGGATCGTAGTCTAGTCCTAGCAAAAGCAGAGATTTTTTTTTAAATTTAAATTGTATTGTAAAGGTGATATACAGGTAATGAATATAGGTGATTCAGGTAATGAGTACATTTCTTTTTGAATAATGTCACCCCCTCCCTCATTCTGTTCCAGTTTTTCCCCTCCTGACTCCTTTCTCCACAGTTGTATTGTTCATTTCCAACATGGTGTCTAGTGGGTTTTACTGCTGAACTGTGATTTTTAACTCCAACCAAAAAGGGTTGGGGATGTGGTTTAAGCAGTAGAATACTGTGTTGAAAGTGTAAGGACCTGAATCCAAATCTTAGTACTACTTTCATCACCACCCCTTCAAGAAAAAAGACAGATTCATTTTTTATGTCACCTTTTGATTGTTCCCTTCAAAAAGAAATTCTCAACCTCCCCAGACTCTCAGCAACTAGACTACTCTGACTTTTCTTTAAGTGAACTTACTATGTAAGGCACTACAAACTGCTCTCTTCACACTATGCATTTGCCATTGAAAGATGCTTGCTCATTTGTTTTTGTATTTTTCTATCCCTGCTAAGCCTTACTTGCAGAACAAAATTACTAATTATTGGTTTAATAATTATTCATTATTATTAATTATTATAGTTATTGATTTAGTAATGTATGAATTAATGAACATGAAAATCATAAAGAACTTTAATATTCATGAAGAAACATTTTTATTTGAGATTAAGACAAATTAGTAGAAGAAAATAATGACTCAAAATTAGGAATATAAAAATAATAACAGATGCATATTGATTATGTTTCGTTGGTTAATGGAGAAAACTATAGGAAAGCTGGTAGTGACTTAGCTGCTCTTTTAATTGTCTACAAAGTAAGAATTTGGCTGATTCATATCCAAATATTTAAGTCAATTATTACTCATAGACTTTTTGGAAAGCAACAAGGAAGAATACTTTGACTATTTTTAACATTCTTGGCATTTTATTCTTGAGGCAAACTTGAAAGTATGTATTATAAAAAGTAAATTCTAAGTAAACTTCTGGCTGGGATTTCAAAATATATTTCCAGGCTGACATCTTTCTCAATGTTAAAAAGAAGATGTCAGTGTATCTGGTATATTGTTGACATTTTGGTGACAACATTACCATCAACTATTAATGTTAACTTACCCTGAAAGGGTTAAAAAGAAATCCTATAAGGGAATGAATAATGTTCTCATGCAAACAAAAAGACCGAGCAGAGATTGTTAGTACAAGTGACACAGGTTATCTAGCTAGCTAGCTAGCTAGCTATCTACCTCCCTCTCTCTCTATATATATTTTTTTTCTTCTCTATAACCAGAAAATGAAGATTTCTGTGATTATGATTGGGAAAGTGCTTAGAGAGATAAATTTAAACAGATGAGGAATTTGTTTGAAGTCACTTTACGCCTTTAAACAAGATGGGTTTTGTGATAAAGTATAATTGAAATTTTCAAATGTTTAACTGCAATTTTAACTATCAGCCAGACTATATTTAACTTCACAATATAAAATGTTTACATGGAAATATCTAGTGCAGTAAAATGGTAATACTCTCTCCTAAAACAAACAAACAAACAAAACCCAACTATTCATGTCTATCCAGTAGCCTTAGGCCCTGGATAAAAGAACTTGAAGCACTGCAATCATGAAATAGTGAATGAAGACTATTCTATTGTCCATTTTTGATGCACAGAACTTTAGAATACCTGCCTGAACTATTCTGTCTTATGTTCTGAGCTCACACATATAAAAAGAAATGAGGACTGAGCTTTAAAGTGTAAAGAGGACTTGGGAATGAGCAATTGTGTTTTACGTGGATTCACTGACCCTTTTTCTAGGGCCCAAGGTCAACAAGAAGCACAGTAAAGGAGGTGAGCAATCCTTTGGTATAGTGACACCGCATGTTGGAGTCTTGTATGCTAACAATTAGTGTGGAACTTAATTTTAACTACAGTTCTCTCATTTCATATTCAGTTCTTTTGGGGTGTGTGTGTGTGTGTGTGTGCGCGCGCGCGCACATCTGTGCTAGTCCTGGGTCTTGAACTCAGGGGTGGGCACTGTACCTGAATATTTTTTTTACAAGGCTAGAGCTCTACTACTTGAGCCACATCTTGACATCCAGCTTTTGTTCCCCCTCTCACACATGCCCCAAACTGCAATCCTCCAAGCTCAGTTTCCTGAGTAGTTAGGATTACAGGTGTGAGCTACCAGTGCTGGGCTCTTCAGTTTTTCGTAATCCATGGCTCTATTAATAATTACTCAAATTTTGACTTCATAGCAACATTAATAAAATTGCTTACTTTAATATTTTCTCACATTTTAAATTTCCTAATACATTTAATGAAGTTATTTTGTAATGCATAAACATCTAAGGAAGAGGGAAAAATATGTACTGATCTTCCAAAAAGTATTGACAGTATTATATATATTTTGAATGTCTAAACACAATGTTTGTATTATATTCTTCTGTATAATTTGAGTCATAGTATTTTACTTTTCCTATTTACATTATTTCCAAATTCATACTAACAAGGTTAAAACCACAAGACCATCTTTATGCCTAAAACTTTATATTTTTTCTTACAAACATCTTCCAAGATTTACTTAAGTGTAAGATACAATTTCTTTAAAAAATGGACAAAAAATGTTTTTGTGAACACCATCTTTCATTGGTTCCTGTAAAAATTGTCCAAATGTATAGTCTGCTCTAAAAGACTGCTGATATGTCATAAACCCTTGAAAGTCTGAAATTTAAATGCTACTATAGTACAAATAACACATCTCTGTTTCAATTCACATTAACATTATTGTGATAGAATATTTCTAAGTTAATGTATTCTAAAGTTGAGACATATAAACCATTGGCAATGGGGAAGGGGAAAATAGTTTCCAGTGCACTTTTCTTTCCTGTGTGAACATTTTCATCAGCTTCCGTGAGGGGGGGTTACTTTTGCCATTGTATTCTAAGATGAATATTGAAATTTTAAACTTCACATACACATTGTAAGAGCAGAATAACAAGATTTTGAGTTTACATTAGAAAAGAATGAGTAGCGGTATGGTGTTATTTGAAAACTGGTAAATGATCTTTAGGGTTGAAAATGGAACATATCAATAATACACTTAAAAATACAATAGTATAGCTGAGCACTGGTGGCTCAGGCCTGTAATCCTAGCTACTCAGGATGCTGAAATCTGAGGACTGCAGTTCAAAGCCAGCCTAGGCAGGAAAGTCTGTAAGACACTTATCTCTAACAAACCACTCAGAAAACCGGAAGTGGTGCCGTGGCTTAAATGGTAGAGTGCTAGCCTGAGCTGAAGGGCTGAGGGACAGCACCCAGGCCCAGAGTTCAAGACCCATGATTTAAAAACAAAGCAAAGCAAAACAAAACAATAGTATTTGAATAGATAGGTATCCATCCAAATTTAACATTGAACATATTATAAAAATAATGTGAGAGACGGGTGCTGGTGGCTCACGCCTGTAATCCTAGCTACTCAGGAGGCTGAGATCTGAGGATCGCGGTTCAAAGCCAGCCCGGGCAGGAGAGACTGTGAGACTCCTATCTCCAATAAACCACCAGAAAACTGGAAGTGGCTCTGTAGCTCAAGTGGTAGAGAACTTGCCTTGAGCTGAAGAGCTGAGGGACAGCGCCCAGGCCCAGAGTTCAAGCCCCACCACTGACCAAAATAATAATAATAATAATAATGTGAGAATATATATTATATAGACTATACGTTAGGTTTGATATCAAAATTCTATGAGCAAGCCAATTGTACTGATTGTATATAACTAATTCACATAATTGTATGACACATGTTTGAGTGCAAACAAACAGACAAACAGAAGATGTTGTCCTACTGAGAAACATCACCCTGGGTGACATGCTCACATGAGAAGTATTACTTGCTTGTTATTGGACCTTGCTTGTTATGTACACTTGGCAAACTGCCTAGAGATGAGGAAAAGTATAATTGAAAACTTGGAAATTAAAAGCAATTTTTTTAAATTGAAGTTATGTCTGCCCAAATTTACATTTCAAAACTTTTAAACAGTGGCATTAATAGAATTATTTTCTTATTTTGAGTAGGTGGATGGATAGAAGGAAGGAGGTTTCTGTTTTACTGAGGTATCATAGTGAAGTATGCTTGATATAAAAAGAGCCAGCTAATAAATATTCACAGAGTGGAAAAGATGTGAATACAAATATATCTAAACACAGGGCTCTCAATACTGAGGCTGAATCAAGCTGTTAGATGTAACAAGAAGAAATATTAGGTCACTTGCTAACTAAGCTACTATTTGAATGCCAAACATCTCCTATCTCACTACTTACTAACCTTTAGTCATAGGAGTAAAGAAAGCTAAGCAATTTAATTGATAGCCTTCTGAAGAACAAATAGAATTAGCATAGATGAATAGTTTCTTTCCCCATTCTGGGACATTTTTCTCTGTTCTATCTTTATTAGTGACACGTGTAGTGTATCTCAGTTATTGTCTTCTGTTTCTCCATTGGCTCTCCCTTCTGAAGGCAGCTGTCACACTGTATTTACCTCACTCTGCATTCTGTCAATGCTGTGAGCTAGCTGTAGGGTATCTGCTTAGGAACGACTAGAGGGTTCCCAATAGGGACCAGTGACAGCGGAAAGAATAAGCAAAACTACCCACAGACGCACTGGCTTCCAACAATTTCGCGGAAGTGTGAAGATTTATAGTAGAAAATAAAGCACCTCACGCTGGGTCTGGCTTCAAGCTTCCCTTGAGAACCTTCCATCTAGGCAATCTCTTTTATCCTGCGAACACAGTGTTCTATCTGTGGGAGTTTAAGTTTCATATTAACAAATTGGCTTAATTATTTTTAACCAAATCATTAACTACCTGCAGAGACTTTAGAAAGAGCTCCCAACAAGTTTGACTTGTTCTTTCAGGGGAAAATTACACAAAGCTGTTAAAATTCTGAATAGTTTTCTAGGAAGGGGCATGGATTCTTCTCCTAGGGAGAGCCTAGGCATACAGGTAGGCAATTCACAGGAAACCACAGCTTCTAGAGAAATAACTAAAAAGTAAGTGAGCTTGCCTGCAGCAACAGAGTTTGTTTATCATGAAAGACTGATTTCCATTAGGTTGTTTAAATTTCTAATCTGGTAGTCATCAAATAGAAGCATTGAGGTATGTTAATTGAGGTGTGTTCTGCCAAACTCCTCAGAGCATATAGATATGAATATTTTATTACGAAGAAGAATCCAGAGCAAAGAAAATCAATCTGGTGGGTTTAGTTTTGCCCACTGGGTATGGCAATATTCATTTAAAACTAATTGTGGTCAAGAATTAGTTTCTCTTCGTTAACTCGGATATATCTATGCAACACCACATTCACCATTCTAAATCTCAAAAGTTTGAGGAGTCACAAAATTATTGAATATTTTATACATGATGATTGACTAGAGAAGTTTCATAGCCTTAGAGAAATGTGCAAATATGTCTATTAGAAACTTATTATTTTACTGACATTGCAGGAAAAATCGGAGGTGTATCCATTTTGGGCTATCATGTTAAATATGACTTTGTTTTATTATGCTGAGTCCATTCAAATTTTCAGTCATAATTTTCTATTGCTACTTAGATGCAATTTGTATATGTACATTATACTGAGTCCATAGCCATACATAGCTCAATATTCTATTAATCCTCACGATATAATAGTATGCTGTAAAAACATAATTCTGTCCACTTAATCAGTATCCTAAAGGTAGTTAAAAGTACTTCCTAAGTGTTACAGAGGAACTTCTTGAGCATCTTGTTGCTGCTCTCTAAGAGATGGGTATGGATGACCAACAATTCATCTTTTCAGCTTAAATAAACTGTAGCCAGCCTTCTGCCTAACTCCCTTTTGCATCTCCCTTTTGCTTTCAGACTGAGTCTTTTCTCTCTCTTTACCAATCTTACATATCAGAAATCTCTTTGTCAGGGAACTGAGAGCCATCCTCTTCAAAAGCAAACATCAACACAGATAGCTCTCAGTTTCCTGGCAGGATAGGTGGCTAACTTTTGTAAGAGATAAGTGATAAGTAGCAATTAGCAAACCCATGTGGCTTATAAGTAGATGAGTCTGCCCTCAACATCCTCCAGTATTTTTCTGTTAGCTTTCACCAGCACTTAAAACCCCTCTTGCCTATTGTTTCAATGAAGTTTTAAGTTCAATTGCTCCTACTAATTGTAGTGATAATCCTGAATACAACCTTTGTTGCCAGTTTAACTCCATTTTCTGGACCTGGCAAATTTTCAGCATTAGAATTATGAATGATGCTGATGACTATAAGGATCACTTGACAATTGGAAAGAAATTTCAGAGGATTAGTTATACAATGTTTGATCATGATAATAAGAATATGTAGAAATACTGTGGGGAGGGAAGGGATGGTAGGGGAAAAACAAAGGAGGAGGTAACAATGTGCCATAGGAAATGTGCTCATTACCTTACTCATGTAACTATACAGTATTTTTACAATAAAAAACATAAAAGGACTTCTAGATTCTTTATGAAGAATGATTGAAGTTTCATCACTGAGATTATTAGATCTATTAAAATAGATATTCATGTTCATGTGCACATGTGTATGCATGTGTATGCGTGTTTGTGTGTAAGTGTGTGTGTATGTGGTCCCTCTCATTGCTTCATGAAATAAAGATCTTAAGCAATAAATTAAAAAATAATGGAATTAATTTAAATCAACAATTGCACTGTTCTTAAGAAAACTTCATTATCAATAGTTTAGTATTGTATTTATTTATTTTTTTAGTGTGAAAATACTGTACAGAGGGGTTACAATTACATGGGCAAGATAACGAGTACATTTCTTATCAAGCATTGTTGCCTCCTCCTTGTTTCCCCTTCTCATCCCTTCCCATACTCCTCCCCTCCCCCCACCCGATTCTCCCCCAACCCCCCACCAAAGTTGTTAAGTTCGTTTTTTGACATAACGACTTGTACATCTCATTGTTGCAATGAGTCCACGTGTATCCCTAGTTAAATGATTTGTTTTTTCCCCCTTCCCCTCCACAAATTATACCAACATCAAAAACAGTGAAAGTATGGGTTATACTGTGGGGAATAGACATACAAAGCAACATAGAAATCATCTTATAAATATGATAGAAACAATTGCATGAAAGAAAAAAAATTGAATACTTATCTTGGGGTTCATTTTCCTAACATCAACTTATCTGACCTTTTCTGCTTGACTCAGACATATATCAGTTATTGCAAATAAGGAAAACCATGGGACCTATGTTTCTTTGGGCCTGGCTTACTTCACTTAATAGAATTTTTTTCCATTTCCTAACAAATGGAGCACTGTCATTCTTTCTGATGGAGGCATAGAATTCCATTGTGTATATATACCACATTTTCTTGATCCATTCATCTTCTGAGGGGCATCTGGGTTGGTTCCATATCTTAGCTATGGTAAATAATGCTGCAATAAACATAGTCATGCTGGTAGTAGTTTAGTATTTAAATATTTAAATGTTTAGAAAGGAAACAATAAGTCTTGAATTTTTGCTGGAATATCATTTTCTTATTTCATGTTAAATATACACATAGCTACCCCCAAGACTTGACTGAAACATAATTGTCCATGAGTATTTTGTAGGCAACTGTCTATTTTATTTGTACCTTTTAAGACTAGATGTCTGGTTTGAATACTGCTGACCGTGTCTTTGACAGCACTCTGTTTTTTGAATTTTCTAGAATTAACATGGGTTTCTTTGGAGAAGTTCTTCATCCTTATATTCTTCTTACAATTGTTTCCTTTAGGGAATGGTTTGTGCTTTGCCGAATTACTTTCTGATTCCCTTAGGGCTTGTTTGAAATTCTATTTAGCTTTATGTTTAGATATTTTTAGTGAATCGCATTATTCAGTGTGTGGCCTGCAGTGTCATATGTATGCAGACGATACCCAGATATTCTTTCCAGTCCCTGAAGACCTATGAAGCGACTTGATGTTTTGCATAATTGTCTGTGTGATATTCAAGCATGGATGTGTTCAAATTTCCCTGAATTTAGTACAGATAAAATTGGATTGGTACTGATGGATTCACTGGCATAAATGTTGAAAGTGTAATTGAAGTTGGTAACCTTAAAGAAGATGATTTCTTCAGCTCTAAAAGAAAATTACTCTTTGACCTTAGGATTAGTGCAAACTCATGTGTGTGTGTGTGTGTGCGTGCATGTGTGTAAATGTGTTATTAACTATAGTTTTCATTTCTGTACTTGCCATATGCTGATGTGCCACATCATGAATTCCCAATTTTAGAAGAGTTTCTATCACAATTTACAATCAGTGACCTCCACCTGCCACCTTTCAGTCTGATTTTAATAGATTACAAATCCTTCTACATCCTTCCCTTCAGAACTGGAATCTATTCTTTTATGCATGAGGACTTTACATATACTGTTGATTTGTAAGGTTGAACTAAAAGGCTTATTTGTTTGATTTAGGCTTTTAAATATTTATTGTATCTTCATTTGTATTAAGTCCACATAGCCACAAGATATAGACACATGAAGGACACTTCATAAATGTAATTGGGTTGATTGATAAGCTATGTGCCATGTTTGCAGAAAATACTATTTTACAATGAGAGAAACCATTAATGAATCCACAGTGAATCTGATCTGTGAATAAATATATATCTAATATATCTTCTCACCAGGCAGCCAAAAAGTGTACAACATTTTAGCTACTGACTTAAATAAATGAGCTAGAACAAAATTCCTATGGAATGGTCTCAATTAATTAGCTTAGTAAATTCCAGGTACGGCTTTAACTAACACAGATACCTTGAACTTTCTTCAAGTTCTTAAAAAAATGTGGCTTCACATTCCTGTTTCAGGGCCTGTGGATGCCGAAGTAGTTAAGACTACACTAAATAGAAAAAAAAATGATTTAATTGATACAGAAACACAACTGCCAGATACAGTTAGGGATGTCTGAATTTAGTCAAGACTTTCTGGTAAGAGTGGAGAATGTGATACCAGAAGTGGAGCAGGCTCACACACAGTTTGCAGAGCACTTTAGGAATCCCTTCTGTGTTCTGTGGAAATCATTAACACACCAAAGAATGTCTCTACACTTGTGCTGTCTCCCAAGAAGAACCAGTGACCTTCAGTGTTATCAATTTACCTAAGTTAAAAAGACCTCCCCTCAAGAGTACAAAAATGATTACCATTATGTCAAGTAAGATTAAACTTTTTCATCAGCAATACAAAGATTACTTGACCTCAACACTGTAGCAACTTAGGTTGTGCTCTTCATTTCCTTTGACTTGAACTGTCACAGAAAAAGCTATTACATATTGTTTCTAACTAAGAACAGTGGGGGAACATGTTCACATAACCCTGTATCCCTGTATCCCTGTGGAAGAAACCTGATGAGTTTTCTAGATGTTGCATTTTCCATTGTTACATATCCTACCTGATATTCCTGGTATTGCACTGCAAGAAATAAAAGGAGAGTGTTTTTTGAAAAAATTATTCATTATGTTCTTCTTTCTCTAACCTTTTAAAGTATTATTCTATGTCCCAATAGAATCACTCATATATATATTTTTCTTACTGTTTTCTATGATTTTATTATGTTTTATGCTGTGATATAAAGTCATCTGAGGAATTAATATGGCTTAACACAGCAATAAAACCATGTGAGACAAATGTTCAGACTTGTTTATTTTCCATAGCATTCCATATTAAGGTAGTGAGTATTGCTAAGTCTTTTTTTTTTCAATTGTGAAAATACCGTACAGAGGGGTTACAATTACATGGGCAAGGTAATGAGTGCATTTCTTATCAAGCATTGTTGCCTCCTCCTTTGTTTCCCCTTACCATCCCTTCCTATCTCCCCCCAACCCCCAAACCCTCCTCTGCCCGTGCCAAAGTTGTAAAGTTAATTTTTGACATAACATCTTGTATATCTCATTTTTGCAATGGGTCCACCTGTATCACTATTTAAACAATTTGTTTTTTCCCTTCCCCTCCACAAATTATACCAACATCAAATACAGTGAAAACAGGGGTTATAACGTGGGGGAGAGACATACAAAACAACAAAGAAGTATCTTAAATATGTTAGACAAAATAGCAAGAAAGAAAAAAAAACATTTGAGTCCTTAACTTGAGGTTTATTTCACTTAACATCAACTTATCTGACCATTTCTGTTTGTCTCAGAAAGGAAATGAAGTTGTTGAGACATGGAAATTGGATTAAATTATTGGATACTCAATTGGTGTCTACTGGAGAATTGGCTGCCAGTAGGGAGAAACCTTCACATATTTTGGTGATCAGAATCAGAGTGCATTGAACACCAAATATGGAGGAGAAGAAAAAGCAGTTTCATGTCCAGTTAATCAATATATGTACTGAGGTAACAGAGAATATAAACTTAGAGGATTCCAAATGCATAACATGTCAATACAAACCATCTTTAAGTTTCAGTGATTTGAGCCTATTTTTCCTCAGTCTGACAATGGCTCATTATGTAAGTAACTCACTGTGACATGCTAATTCCTTTCATAATAGTTCTGGGTAGACCTTGAATTTAAAAGAATTTAACAATTTAGGCTATAAAACAAGAAATTGTGTTGTCTTTACTTATGCTGTTAGATACAGTTAGTCTTAGATCCCATTTTTGGTGTGTTATAGATAGAAAAGTCTGTGAAACTCTTATCTTTAATTAACCACAGATGCAAAGAATGCAGAAGTGGAGTTATGGATCATAGAGCACTAGCCTTAGCACAAAAGGTTAGGGACATCACTCCAGCAAAGAGTTCAAGACCCAGAAACAACAGCAAAGAGAGAGGAGAGGAGGAAGGAAGGGAGGGAAAGAGAAATACACAGAGACACAGAGAGAAATAGGAAACCAGTATTATAAGAAGAAGCTATTAAAATACAACAAAATAATATTCTACTACTTTCACAACCAGATAGTATTTCTAAAATCAATAGCAAAACAAAAGAACATGTATATAATTCAAGAAACAAAAAATGTATGAACAATGAAAAAGAAAATGCATGATATCTTTAACCATGATCAGAAAGGGAATTAGTAGGAGGAAAGTAGTCACATACAGTTGTCTGTGGGTAAATCACTTATCAGATTATACCAAAAAGCAAAATTAGGGAGAGAGTTACAAAGATACAAATGCATTCATTGGTAGACTGGATGTGTATAAAATCAAGATTAAGAAATTCGATGAAGTTTCAAAGATTTGGCACGGTACTATTAACTGATGAATGAGGGCTGAAGCTTGCTATGAAATTGTTAAGTATTTTGGAAATGAAAGCCTACAAATGGATGTAGCAACCTAAGGCTTCCCCAGGGCATGCAATTTCTTACCGCCTTACTTCTCATCTTCAAATGTGTTTGTTGGGTGGTCTCTAAGAACAGGCATATGGAAATCTGAGACTTCAGAAAATAAAATATAGGAAGGAAGGAAGGAAGGAAGGAAAGAAAGAAAGAAGGAAGGAAGGAAGGAAGGTAGGAAGGAAGGAAGGAAGGGAAGGAAGAAAGGAAGGAAGGAAGAAAGGGGTCTGGGAAGGTGGCTCAGTGGTAGAGTGCTTGCCTTGCATGCATGAGCCCCTGGGTTAGATTTTTATTTAGCACCACATAAGCAGAAAAAGCCAGAAGTGGCACTGTGGCTCAAGTGGTAGCGCGCTAGCCTTGAGCTGAAGAGCTGAGGGACAGCATTCAGGCCCAGAGTTCAGGCCCCACGACTGCCCCTCCCCCAAAGGAAAGAAAGTAGGAAGGAAGGAAAATTTGCTTTCTATTTCAGCCACTTTTAAGGAGCCTCAAAGGGCATTTTATGGTGAGGCACTATGTTAAAAAAAATCTCTGTCAAAGGTAGATGATGGAATAATTTACTATGACCAAATTAAAGGATGCTGTAATATCACATAAATGCACATAGAGGAAAATCAATTTCATTGCACCCTTTACATGGAATTTAGAATTAGCAGATACCCCAACCTGCTGTCATACAGCTGATATATTATTGGACTATGGTATTTAAAGTTGTTAATTCAGAAAATTACCATTTGAGAGTGAATTATTACCTTATAATCAAATGAAGATTTTATACATGGACAAAAAAAATTCTTGGTAAAACCAATACATCCAGTCGTTTGCATTAGTATTTTTTTCCTTATTGTGATTAAAAATGAAGATGGGAAGGGGAAACAAAGGAGGAGGCAACAATGCTTGATAAGAAATGTACTCATTACCTTGTCCATGTAATTATTTTTTAATTTAATTTAATTTTATTTGTGAACATACTGTACAGAGGGGTTACAATTACATGGGCAGGATAATGTATACATTTCTTACCAAGCATTGCAGCCTTTACCCTTCACATCCCTTCCCAGCCTCCCCCCCGCCCCCCAACCCCAATCCTTCCCCCCCCCCCACCGATGTTGTAAAGCTTGTTTTGGACATGACAACTTGTACTTCTCATTGTTGCAACAGGTCCACCTGTATTGTCCATGTAATTGTAAATTAAAAACTTAAAATATGAAGAAACCCTGTCATATACCTTTGCTTCTCAGAATCAATTAACTAAGGATGGAAGACAGAACACAAATAAATCAAAATGAGAATTCCCAGTTATGAAATACTTAAACATATTTTTTTTCATTTTGGAATTGGGAAAGAACAAATGAAAAGAACACATTCAACCATAAGTTAGTGTAGATTCTTGACACACAGCACTATTTGCATTTTTTTCCTTATGCAGTCAGGCAGTTTGTGCATATTTAATGTCTGACTTCCATTTCCCTGCCTGTGAACAAACAGGCAGTAGCAGTTACACATGGGAACAGGATGTCTTATGCATAGAAAACATGTACCAAAAGAGGAAAGTTTTGATGAAAACTTAGAAAACAAATATCTCATTGGAATACAATTTGTGAATTTTTTAGCAGTTTTATGAAAAACTGAAAACTATTTGCAAAGAATAAATGAGCAATTTCACACAACTCTAGTTTGCTTCTTCTTGTTTCCTGTTTTGCTCTGTTATGCATGGGAGAGAATCTTATGCAGAAATGTCTTATATTACTGACCCAGCTCTTTCTGAAAGTGGTTTTGTCATCTTTCAAGTCCTTAAAGAATAAGATGAAAGGAGAAATAGGTAAGAGTTTGCGTTGAGGAAAATGAAAGTTGAAAGGCACAAAATACAGCGAACATAGGGGCTGAGTATTCTGATAGCTGTTCATTATCTAATGAACATTCCAAAATATTACCTCAATATAAAGAAATAGTCTGCTTGAGTGGAAAAGCAGAGTGATTAGAAAACAATTTTAGAGGAAATAGAAAAGATTTAGAATTCCTAAAACATACAAAGGAGTTTCAGTTCACAGCCTGTAGAATTCAAACGTGAATTGGTAAAGTTAGTATTTGATATAATGTTAACCTAATATTGAAAAATGGAAATACAAAGTGGTTGAACAAGTTTACACTCCCACGAACAATGTAGTAAGGTTCCCTTCTGTCCACATCCCCTCCAGCATCTGTTGTTATTAGAGTTCTTGATTCTAGCCATTCTAACTGGGGTGAGGTGGTATCTCAATGTTGTTTTGATTTGCATTTCTTTTATGGCTAGAGAGGTTGAGCATTTCTTCATGTTTCTATTGGCCATCCTTCTTTCCTCTTCAGAGAAGTTTCTCTGTAAGTCTTTAGTCCACTTATTTATTGGGCAGTTGTTTTTTGAGGATTTGTTGTTGGGGGATTTAATTTTTTGAGTTCCAGGTATATTTTAGATATGAGACCCTTGTCCATTGTATGGCTAGTGAAGACCTTCTCCCAATCCATGGGTATGGAGATTCCTCAAAAGGCTCCACATAGAGCTCCCCTATGATCCAGCATTCCCACTTTTGGGCATTTACCAAAATGATCACAAACAAGACCATACTAAAGCTACCAGCATAACTATGTTTATTGCATCATTATTTACCCTAGCTAAGATATGGAACCAACTCAGATGCCCCACAGTAGATGAATGGATCAAGAAAATGTGGTATATATACACAATGGAATTCTATGCCTCCATCAGAAAGAATGACATTGCTCCATTTGTTAGGAAATGGAAAGATTTGGAAAAAAATTATATGAAGTGAAGTAAGCCAGGCCCAAAGAAACATAGGTCCCATGGTTTCCCTTATTTGCAATAACTAGCATATGTCTGAGTCAAGCAGAAAAGGTCTGATAAGTTGATGTTAGGATAATGAACCCCAAGAAAAATATTCAAATGTTTTTTTTTCTTTCATGTAATTGTTTCTAGCATATTTATCAGATGATTTCTATGTTGCTCTGTATGTCCCTCCCCCATGGTATAGCCCCTGTTTTCACTGTGTTTGTATAATTTGTGGAGGGGAAGGGCAAAAACAAATCGTTTAACTAGGGATACACGTGGACCCATTACAACAATGAGACGTACAAGTCCTTATGTCGAAAAACGAACTTTACACCTTTGGTGGGTACGTGAGGATAGGGTGGGGGGAGGTCGAGGGAGTATGGGAAGGGATGGGAAGGGCAACCAAAGAGGAGGCAACAATGCTTGATAAGAAATATAGTCGTTATCTTGCCCATGTAATTGTAACTCCTCTGTACGGCATTCTTAATATATATATAAAACAGCAATATCAATAAATTATCAATAACAAATATAGTATATATGAGATTCTTTTGCAGTGAACATTGTCCTTAGAGTATATCTCATGGGAAATTATTTCAGCATAGTAGATTCAAAATTTGTTTATTATTTTCTGTTTGTTTGTTTTTTGGGGGTCCAGTCGCGGGGCTTGAACTCTGGGCCTGGGCGCTGTCCCTCAGCTCTTCAACTCAAGGCTAGCACTCTACCACTTGAGCCACAGTGCCACTTCCGGCTTTTTCTTTTTGCTTATGTGGTGCTGAGGAATCGAACCCAGGGCCTCTGGCATGCAAGGCATGCGCTCTACCACTGAGCCACCTTCCTAGCCCCTGTTTATTATTTTTTTAAATAATTAATTCTTAGGGGAAACAAAGGAGAAGGCAACAATGCTTGATAGGAAATGTACTCGTTACCTTACCCATGTAATTGTAACCCCTCTGTGTGATATTTTCACAATAAAAATTTTAAAAAGAGAAAAATGGAAATATATTATATTCTAATAAAATTGCAGCTTATGTTCCAAATTCTAAGCACAATAAGCCTGACAGAATTTTTCTTCCTCAAAGAACTGTTTTTAAAGTCAACCTTACTTTTTCCCCCTAGGAAGTAAAAACAGTCATTTCCAGAAACCTTAGAAGTTAACTTTGTTTCTTCCCTCAATTTTGAAGATGCTATTCTTTTTAAAAGAGGAATTACTGTAGGTGAGTCACATATTAAGTTATGACAAAGAAAATGACAAATGAAGAATTTTTTTTACCTTTGTATCTCTTATCTTGTTTCTAAATAATTATTTAGGGTATGATAGGGTATTAGTACTGAGTCTGTATTAAAATGGACACATGTCAAGAGTGTCCTAAAATAGTTGGACAATCAGATTGTGTTTTTATAAATGAAAAATCTCTACTTTATAAATGAAAATCTCTTCTTTAGGAAAGGGAATATGAAACAGTTGGATATGATTTAATTGAAGGTTGTTTATAACCTCTTTATCAACTCAAATTCAGGGAAAGAACATAATAAAATTTAAAATTTTCATTGCCATAGGGTAACAGACTAATATGGTAATATACACATAACCACACTACTCACAAAACTTTCTTTTTTGGGATTTGATGCATTGTATTTTATTTTTTATTTTATTTTATTGCAAGGATGCTGTACAGAGGGATTACAGTTACATGAATAAGGCAAGGAGGACATTTCTTGTTGAGCATTGTTTTCCCCTCCTTTGTTTTTCTCCCACTATCCCTTCCCTCCCCCACACCCCTCATTCCCCTCCCACCCTTACCCAAAGTTGTAAAGTTAATTTCCAATATACTTTCTGTGGGTATCATTGTTGCAATGGGTCATCCCGTGTGCTTGTTTCAACATTTTGTTATTTCCCCTTCCCCTCCTCAAATTATACAAATGTATATACAAGTTGCAGAGTACCAAAATCAAGTACAGTGATAACAGGGGATATAAAACTTTCTTAAGTGTCTGGTAGGTCCTATGGAAAATAAGGCTTACTAGAATAAATAATACCTGTGTGGGCATATTAATTTTTTACAATGATGTTAATACCATTTTCACATTTAATGTCACATGAGTAAGAACTGCAACTCACTATTTGTTCTCTACTGTAGGATCTTTCAAAGGTTGTAAATTGGTGATTGCCATGATAGTGCTTTAATATCTGATTATCTCATTCCCAATTTAATCCCAGAGCAGTGATAGACACTGATTTTTCTCAGGACATACAGCGGACAATGGCAGGTAAGGACACTAAATCCAAGCTGAGTGAAACAGCTATTTTAAAATGTTCTTTAGCTGGGTGCCAGTTAATTCATGGTTGAAATTTAGCTGAGATCTGAGGATTGAGGTTCAAAGATAGCTTGTGTACCAAAGTCCATGAGATACTTAACCACCAAAGAGCTGGAAGTGGAGCACTGGCTCAAATGATAGAGTGTTAATCTTCAGCAAAAAGCTCAGAGACAGAGCTCAGGACCTGAGTTCTAGACACATAATTGGCACACACACACACACACACACACACACACACACAAGCACTCTCCTCCCCCTCCCTTGCTTTGCTGCTTCTGATACATTTATTGACATTGCAATTTATTGAGGTTCTATTAATGGAAAGAGGGATATGAGTACTTTTACCCAGGCTTTTGTTTCTTTTTATTATTATCTAACTATTTCTACAAAGGAGTTGCCTTTTAACAAAGTGTATGAATACAATATATCTTGATCAATGTCTTGACTAAGTTTTTGACATGATTTTAATCATATTTTCTAAGACAAATCATGTCATATCTGTAAACTAGGGTGTAATGATAAGAATACTGGACTGGAAATTCATCTGTGTTTTTTTTTTTTTTTTTTGCCAGTCCTGGTGCTTGAACTCAGGGCCAGGGCACTGTCCTTGAATTTCTTTTGCTCAAAGCTAGCATTGTACTTACTTGAGCTACAGCACCCCTTACAACTTTTCTGTTTATGTGCTACTGAGGAATTGAACCTAGGGCTTTATGCATGTAAGACAAGCACTCTACCACTGAGCCATATGCTCAGCCCCTCATCTGTGTTTTTATTACATTATATCCTTTGGATGGTTTTAATTGATTAGGAAACTTTGGTGGTAAGAATATAACATCTAGGTATGGGTACAAAAATGTACTGAATGCAATGGATAGATTACAGGGCTCTTTGTAAAACCTTAATAATGTAATGACCCTTGCAACCCTATATCAAACTCTTAGATTTTATACACACACAAAAAGTGTCTCTATCTCCCTAGATTACAAAATTTATAAGACACATGATAAAAGGGCCCCTATTTTAAAGCTGTGCTAGCTGTCAAGAACCTCTTTAGATCACTATTTTATTCTTTAGCAAAAATCAATAGAAGTCACTTATTGTGCTTTTTTGTGGACAGAAATAGGATGGAGATCATCGATGGGTATAATTAAAAAATCCCAAACTGTGCGTATAAATTGAGAATCACTGAGACAATGGAGGTAACTGCTTGCAAAATTTACATAGATTCATTTGAGGAGAGTGGAAGCATTAGTTACTTTACCAAATGGTTGTTTCTCGACTGGTATTTCAATAGCACTCTTTCATGCATGGAAATTTCCACAAGATTTTAAAATGCTTCAGTATCTGAGCAACTTGTATATAAAGCATTTTTTTTAATGTGTGGATGCTTCTGAAAATTGAGGTTGTAATAAAATATGCTGAGCAATAGTAGTTGATGTTTCTGAGAGGCCAGAAAAGACACAATCCTTTAAGATGCCATAACTAGTAATCATTAAGAGGAAGAATTAATCATTATAGAATATATGGTATTTAACATTCAAAAAATAATATTTTTATTTTCTTCACCTAAAATAGATTCTATATGCTTATGAAGTATATGGTTCAAAGAACATGTAACTTATTAATTGAAATTAGTATGACACATGACTATAGTAGGCAATGAAACACATTAATCTGATACATAGTATAGCATACAATATATAGTACATATAAAATATATATAATACATTTATATAATATGATGCAATATTATATGATTAATTTTTATAAACACCGGCTATTTGTCAGACATAATGCTAACACTATAAATTTTAAGCTTATAGATCTTCATGTGAAATCAGTGTTATTCCAATTCTACAAACTCCGCAAAAATCCCGACATCTTATTTTCCATGTTTATTAAAAGTCTGCTTTACCTACATTTTACTTCATTTAGTTTGGACACAGTTTCCCTTTGACTTTGAACATATTCATTTATTCTCCCTCAATTTTTAAATGTGTATTTGTGAACTATTTCTATTTTATATGGTCACAGAAGAAACATTACACTTTATTAAGTATGTTATCTTGTTCATAATATATACCTTCTAATAAATTCTAAGACAGACATCAAATGAAATTGACACAGGAAAAATATCAGTTATTTAGTTTACTATCTATTGGAGAATATTTAGACACAAGAATGGTAGGCTACTAATTGAAGGAGAGAACATTGAATTAAAGACTTTTAAGCCCTTAATATACCAGAGAGATAGCATGATACCATAAAATAGACAGAGCATAAACAGCTATTTCCAGCAGACTTCATACAAAGTAAAAATGAAACACAAGGAGACCCATCAGGGAGCCACACTGTAGAAGCAATTGCTGTTAGTAGAGACAGTTGAGCTCTGGGATAGAGTGCTGTGCTGCTTCATAGCTCAGTGGGAGCTCATGGAGGAACAGCCACCCCCTATAGACAGGAATGCAAAAACAATGGACTGGACATTTGCTGACAATGGGACTCTAACATACTATTCTCTGAATAGTATGATTACTTCCAAAGATGACAGAAAGTTTTCTAGGCACCTTTTGCTGTGTCCTCTAAGTGGCTGTCCCTCAGCTTATTTCATTAAACAAGGAAATTGACAATATTGTAAAGGAGGGAAATGACTTTCAAGGTTTCATAGAAGAGAAGTCCTGGAATGTTTTCATCATTATGTTTATTAGAATCAGAAAAAGCAAATAAATTTAATTGCCTTCTTCAAATAACTATATACTCAGGAGTTATATAAATAATTCTTTGATTTCCAAATACCAAGTTAAATACAATCAGAATACTGGTAGATAATTAGCATGCCTGCCTAGCTACCTGTCTGCCTGACTTCTTTCCCTCCTTCCTTCTCTCCTCCCTTCCTTCCTTCTTTCCTATCTTTTTCTTTTTTGTTTCTGACAACATTGGGTTTGAACTCAAGGCTTTCTACTTGCTAGGCATGTACTACAATGTCCTACCCAAGCCTATAGTATAATACAATATTTTTTCCCCTGTAGTTCTGGCTTTTGAACTCAGGACCTTGGGCTTTTCAAGCAGTCACTTTACCAACAAGTCTAGACTCCAACCTATTTTGTCTGAATATAGTTTGCTGTAAGTAATAGAAGTGAATGGAAAGTAGATAAGTTATCTGTTTTTTCTCACTAATATTATTTATACCCTAACAAGTACTGACACTAAGCATTCACTTTATTATCTGTTGCTTTTCTCAGAAAACCTCATGAGCGAGGACTTAGGAAAGTAAACCTTCAAAAGCCCTGGGACAAAGGAAATGGTCTCAATGCTAAATATTATTTTTTCTCTGTAGTAAAATTGGTTTTAAAAAATGAAGAAATCAGTCTCCCCACTAAAGCAAAGTATATTGTTTGAAACTACACACATCTGTAATATGCTGATTAAAGGTACCCAAAGAAAACCAGTCCCACTTCTTGGATCCTGTGAATCTTACATTATATATAGTAAAAAGCAAAACTAAACAAATAAAGTTTTTTGCCAATGTGATTAACAATACTGAAACTGGGAAATAATCCTGGAGCATTACATGGGCACCCCAAAGACAGCCACACTTGTCCTTGTAAAAGAGAGGCAGAGATGAATTCCATCATGGCAAAGGACCCATTACAGTAAGGATCCAACTTGAGCCGAGAGAGAGAGAGAGAGAGAGAGAGAGGAGAGAGAGAGAGAGAGAGAGAGAGAGAGAGAGAGAGAGAGATTTGAAATGTTACTTTCTGCACTTTGAAGATGGAGAAAAAGAGACATGAATCAAATGCTATAGATCTAGAAGCTGAAAAGGCCAAGAAATAAATTCTGACACTGTAATTTCAGTCCCAGTGAAACTGCTTTTACATTTCTGGAACTGTAAGGGCATAAATTTGCATGACTCTGAGCCATCAGGTTTGTGGCAATTTGTTATAGCAGCTATAGGAAACTAATACAATGCATGTAAATATTTTCAGGACAAATGAAAATTGTCAGAGACCAGGAAAGAAAAAGAGACTATGTTGGGGGATGGAAATCAGCATGTATGGGGGACAGGGATAGAGTGGGTGAATAAGGGTGAATATGGTTGAAATAATTCATATGTCTATATGAACAAAGAAGTAAAAACTGCTAAAATGTTTTTCAAAAAGGAAAAGGGGAGATTAGGAATAGAGATGGACCCAATGAGTTTCATTGGATTGTATGTATGGATAGAACGCCCACAAAGAACTTCCAAAGTAATTAAATTTCAGCAACAACTCTCAAAAATATTAATGCATATAAGAATAATCTTGGGAAATATTCAAAAATCATATTCCTAACCTTACTGTCAATAAATCTGACATAAGCAAATTGAAGAGAACCTGGGATCTATGTTATAATTATTCACTGTAGATAATATTCAGAAAAAAAAATCTTGTCTTAATGTTGCCCTTGGTTCAATTTCGTTTTTGTCGGTCGTGGGTGCTGAACTCTGGGCGTGGGTGCTGTCCCTCAGCTCTTCAGCTCAAGGCTAGCGCTCTACCATTTGAGCCACAGCATCACTTCTGGCTTTTCTCTGTTTATGTGATGCCAAGGAATCGAACACAGGGTCTCATACATGTGAGGCAAGCACTCTACCAACTGAGCCAACTTCCCAGCCTTGGGTTCAATTTAAAAAATATATATATAATTACTAGACCCTGTATTTTTCAAGGTAAAAGGTTTGTTGGAAAAAAAGTCTTCTTTGTCTTGCATATCTTACTTCAGTGTTGAACTAGTGAGGTACATCCTAACCCTTCCTGATTTTTATGTGCTTTGTAATTGAAAAAACAGCCATTGTTCCCAGTCTTTGTATATGGGCTTTAGACAAGGCAGTATATTCGCAAGTTGCCTGGTCAAAGGTCCTAGGACCCCTCAACATTTTTTTTCTGATTTTCCACTGGCCCTGTCCTTAGCCTACAGAATGGTAGATCTACAATGATACCTGTTTACAGCAGTGTCTAAACTTGGCAACCATTCTGTCAACTCTCTAAGTCAGTGGAGATAGCAACAAATCCACCAGGGAGCCTCCAGACAAGCCAATCACAGCTCCAACTCTTCTTTTGGAGTCTTTAGTCACATGGTCCACTCCTGTGCTTCCTTCCCTAGAAAGCAGAGGGAATCCAAAGCCTTCCTCTCAGTTACTCTGGCTTTGCTTCACAGGGACAATAGCATGCATATGTGTGTGTGAGATATAAAAAATTCCACTTTTCCACAGAAGTCTAGTGTTGGTTTAGAGTAGCCTAGATACAGTAGCTGCTCAGTTGTCACTAGAGTATGGCCAGAGTTATTCTAGTCTATGTATATTTGCTATCTGCCTTGGGGAAGAAGAGCCTCTGATTACATCTTGTTAGATTCACATTTGCCTGTGCTTACATTTTCATGTTTCGAAAATGAGATAGATGTTTCATCAAGTAGTACCATAATCATATTTTCCCCCTTTGGTGCTACATAAAGGAAAATTCTATGTTAAAATGATTTAAATTTGATGAAACATCTAAGTAAAAGAATGAAGTTCTATCATCCATTGTAAAATGGTGACAATAAAATTAGATCCAGTTCCATAGTTAGAGTTCAGGCTGATCATTAATACAACATTTTTTTCATGAAATTGTTGCTATTTTTATCCCTTGACAGTCTCTAATCCTCAGAAGACAGAGCATAAGAACTTATAGTTTTGTCCATAGTCATCCCCTTTATTGGTAGATATTTCCCACATGTAGAAAATGCTGAGAAGCTAGATATTCAGTAAATCATCAGCTGATTAGGGATTTCCATTGAATTTCCCTTGAAATAAAAGTGTTTTTGCACAAAATATCAGGAAAACAGGCTCAGTGCAGGGATAGAGTGAGTTCTAGAAATATTTGAAATTATTGTTACACCCCATTTTCCCTGTTTTTGTACATTCTATTAAAAAGGAAGAATAAACTTCCAAAAAGCTCCCATGGAAATCTTCATAGTTTATAACACCATCATACATTGCTTAAATATTCAATTTCCCTCTGTATAGAGAGGTTTCACTTAGTGGAATAAAGCTGCGATAAATATTTTTTGATGAACTACATTGTATATTGAAATTACCTAAAAACTACAGTTTGATAAACAAAATCATTTAACTGAATTTCATTTGGAAAATACTTGATTAAGTATTTTTCATTCAAATAAAATAAGAATAAGGAATCACAGACAACCTTAACTTTTAGGACCAAAAATAGCTCACATGATGGTTTTGCCTGAGCTTAATTATGACCACACCTATGTGGCATATTTTACAGCATATAATCTGAAAATATTTCTCCTCTAATTTAATTATTATTTACAAGTGGGAAATAGTCATGATTTTCCTGACAGAAGCTGTTTTTTATGTATCATTCAGTCTTTTGGCGCCTTGAAAACTAAATTGATATTAAACATTTTTTCCAATGTCCCCAAATACTGGTGAATAGTTCTTAAACAAAGGTTCCTTATGACAAAATAAATCTATACCTAAAGGATCCATATGTGTACATCTGTTTGCACATCTACTAGGCAGGCAAACTGTTATAAGTGTTAACGTGGCTGCATTTGGTAGATGTGCAAATGCCCTGGTCCCAGTCACTCCATTCTAGTGTTCCTTTCTCCAATGGTGGAGAAAGGACTTTTTAAATTCAATGCCTTGCATGAAATATTGGCTATTCTCTTCTTTTTCTTATGTGGTTAATAATTTGCCATTCAATAATTCGCCCATTTTTTATTTAAAATCTCCAGCATTTGTTTCTTATTTTTTCTCTCAACTGCCACTATTCAAGTTCAGACTCACATATTGAATCATTGCAATAGCTTCTTGATTAGTTTTCCTCTGCAGCTTTCCCCTTTGCATTATTTTCAAATCCAATGACATAGTAACCTTTTTAAATTACTGTTTTTATCATTGTATTTCTCTGTGCATAAACTTTCTAGGGTGGTCTTTGTGGGATTAAATCCAAATTCGTCAGCCTTGCATGAAATCTTGTTCACCATCTGACCCTGTTCACTCATTTAACAAGTATTTATTGAGAGTTGACTGTGTGCATTCTCAGTTTTTTTTTTTATAATTCTCAGTATCTTAAAGGACTTCAGATTTATGTTGGATATATGTGGAAAATACTGGTAATTAATTAAAAAACTGATCTAGATATCAACTTCAAATGTCTTAAAAGACAGCCTATCATGTACAATTTATGTGAGTATATTTGGCAAATATTCTATGTTGAATAGCAATAATATCTTGTTTTAATCTGCATTACAATGCTTACCATTATAATAACATGCATTATTACACATTTTATAGGCTAATGCATGAATAAACATACTTTATTTTATTTTTAATTTTTATAATTTATGTTTATTGTAAAGATGATGTACAGAGGGGTTACAGTTATATAGAAGGCAGATAAAAAGCAAATTTCTTTATGAACAGTGTCATTCCCTCACTAATATGCTTTTTGTAATCCAACTGAAAAAATATAGAGACAAATTAGTGTTTAAATAGAATATTATTCAAATTAAAGTATTTTTGTATAATAATCCTGTGACTGAGTCCAATTATGTTAGATTTATTAGTTCTTATTTTGTCTGTTTATGCATAGGTTATATATGTATTTTTCTGCCACTAGAACTATAACTATTACAGGATGTAGCAACATATCACACATTTCTTATTCTTGGGCACATAGAATGCCTATGATTTATCTTACTCCTTCTGTCTAGCAACTAGATTCAATTAATTACATGATAGAGTTGTGATTGAAGTGCATGGATGTTAGTGAGATGAACCCGTTTTAAGTCTGTCTCCTTTCCATTGTTTCCCAGACTTCTCTGTTGGCATGTCTGTGCAGTTACCTTGTATCTGAAAGCTTAGCTACTAATATAATGACAATATGAATTGCTTCAGACTTTGTACATGCAGAAAACCAACCATATTATGTTAAATTATCAAAACTTTGGGGGCTTTTGTCATTGCAGCACCCTGATGGCTGCAGGCATACTATGTAGTAGATGTAAATTCTCATGCCCATTGAAATGCTATCAGAGTGATTTTGGCTAGCACTGTTGGAAATGTACAGCTGGACACAATGGCTGAGACACAAGCAGTGAAGTTGACTATCAATAATCTTCCTGGAGATTTCTTATCAATCATGGCTGGCTCATGATCATGCATTATCTGTGATTGGTACCTCTGGTGTCATACTTATTGGCTATGTTTTCCTCATTCCCATAATTCCCCTGAGTTTCTCATTGTTTTAATTTTCTAGTAGATTTATTAGCATGCTTATTCTCTTCTTTTTAAAAAAAATATTATCATTAAGTAGCTGTGTAAAGAAGGAGCCAATTCAACAAAGCAGTTTATAAATACAATATACAAGATATCTTGATAAATGTGACTCCTTTTAACATTCTCACCCATCTCTCTTACCCACTCTTCCACACTCTTCTTAATTTTGTAGGCTATCCATTGGGTTCTGGAGGGCATTTTCTCCCTCTTCTCTTCATTGTCTACTTCTTCCCTCTTGGCCTCACCCTTTTCAACCTGTTTCTTGGTGGTTTATTTTGCTGAACTTTAATTGTGCTTTACTAAGGAAGTACACTTTTTGAGATCTCCCTTGAATCTCCTGATTTTCAGTTAAAACATTTCTATACACTTGCATACTGCCTGACATATTTACTTATGAGTTTATAATCTATATCTAACTTTCACATGCAGGGGGGGGAGGGGTTAGGGTGGAGTGTAGTTGTGGAGTTAGGAGATAAGTGATGGTAGGGGAAAAAACGAGGAGGCAACAATGCTTGATAAGAAATGTACTCATCACCTTGCTCATGTAACTGTAACCCCTCTGTACAGTATTTTCACAATAAAAACTTATTAAAAAAAGAAAAACATGCATTGCTTCACTTGGTATATTCTTTCAGGTTTTTGTATTTATTTACAAATGGTACACTATCAACATTTCTAATGGATGAGTAAACCTCCATTTATTTTTCATAAGCTCTGAAACTTTTGAGGGAAGATGCCTTTTTATCTTTGCTTGGTCTTCTTCTTCTAATACAAGTTTTAAAAAATAAAATTTTCTTAATAAAGTCTAAGTGATTCAATCAATGTATGAAAGCAATTAATAATATAATTTGAAGGTTTTTTAAGTTCTTTTAAGTTTTAATATTTGTATTTCTGTAGGTAGCTAGAAATTGAATACATTTTTATTTCTTGGATAAAACTCTAAAACATGCCATTGCAGACTCTCACTTCTGGTTTATATATAAATGACCTTTATATTTTTACCTGTCATTGTCATTTCTGAGTATTCAAATTAAATTAAATGTTTTAAATTTCATGTACAAGAAACTTTTTCAAACCTTCAAATTACAAACACAATTCTTAATTACTCTGGTAGTTTGTAGGGTAATGTCAAACTTCCAGAGCAATTGTTACCCTCTAATTTCAGAGCAACTTTTTCCTCTGGTTCCTACCCAAACACAACGCTTCTTTGCGCTGTTTGTTGGGACTTTTGCTGAACCTTCTTTATGACATTTAGCATAATGAATATTTTGAACACATCTGCCTTAATCACTTTACTTCTAAATATCAGGGACTTTTTCATTAAAGCTCCATGTAGAAACTAATTTCGAGATTCATTTCTAACTTTTTCACTAACCCTATTACTCTAGACCAGGCCTTTTCAAAGTCTCCCTTTGGGAATTTACAAAATACTGGTTTATTTTTCATTGCATTCTTTCCAGTTAAATATGTTTGAGATTCACTGCCATATAACTCAGAATACCTAGGAAATTCTACTTTTTATCATTTTAAGATGATGAAATTAGTTTCTATTTCATAGTCAAGATTAGACATATAAAGTGGAGACAGTTTACTTAAGCATAATCTAAAAATATAAAATGTTTACTTATAAAAAGTTTACTTAAGTGTAATCTAAAAATATAAAATTAAAATTTTTCTTGCATACATTATTTAAAAATAATATACTTTAAAGTAAAAAAATGTACTAGGAGATTTGCCTCCTAATTTAATATAAAGCGGAACAACAGAAAGCAATAGATTGAAGTATTAAATAACCTCAATTATACCTTAATATTTATTAAAGGAAATCCTGTTTTTTAATCTATGATTTTGTTAGGTAGGAAACATTTTTGTAACTAAAGGACTAGATATTACTAGACTATTATAGCATTGAGCTCCATAAATAAAAGAAATCATGTATTACATAATAAGTTATTTGATAGTCCTATGATACCTGACTTATAGAATGAAATCTTCATTAAGTAACAGAAACTTATAAATATCTAATTTTAAAATATTTACTTGTTGAATATTCCTTGGATAAAGCATTAACTCTAAATTGAGGTTTGTTTATTCTAGATACAGGTTATTATTATTATTATTATCTTGGTTGGTCCTGGGGCTTGAGTGCTGTCCCTCAGCTCTTCAGCTCAAAGCAAGTGCTCTACAACTTGAGTCACAGTGCCTCTTCTGGTTTTCTGGTGGTTAATTGGAGATAAGAGTCACATGGACTTTTCCTGCCAGGGCTGGCTTTGAAGCGTATTCTCAGATTTCAGCCTCCTGAGTAGTTAGAATCTCAGGTATGAGCCAGTAGTGCCCAGCTAGATGCAATTATAATCCATCAAATTAGAACAAGCCAAAGATTAAATACATCCACAACTATTCTCCACATCATCTATAAGATAATAGTATCTTCACAAAGCCAAGCTTGATAGTTAACATATATATGTATGTGCTCACTTAGGTTTTGGACCTTCCTCATCGTGGAAAGTGAGCATTTTGATGTCTATGCTGATTAAGACTCTCACAAACAGCAAATGTAAATGAGAACATCTCATGACCAATTCGCCACAGCTTGCCTGTTTCATCCTGCAAATGGAAATTCAATTACCCATTCAAACCTTTGCTTTTGGCAATGTTAATACAATTAATGAAGGTGCAACAATTTAAAACACCATTGGCTAGCAAAATTTCGTGTTTTGCAAGATTAAGTATGCTTCAATATTATACCTAAACATTTGGATCTTATGCCTAATAAATTTTAACCTTTGAATCAACCTTACTAAAAGCACAATAAAAATGTAGGATAAAACATATTTTTAGGAGAATTAAGTGTTAATATTCCAGATAGACTTTGTTTCTAAGTGAGTAATAGAATAGAGTGGGCTGCAATTGCTCTAATTTTGTCTGTTCTTTGGCAAATAAACAAAACCTAAATGTATACAGATATCTCTCTTTGCTGAGCAATTTCATTGCAACCTATAATTGCTCCACTATTAGTGATAAATTCTGATTTACAGCTTAATTGGCCAGAAGTGAATATAGCTTCAAGGTCATTGCAATAAAGATAACAAGAACTTTAGGGGTATATAAGTTAAGCTAGACATTGTTTTGTGCAGCAGTGGAGAAGATCTGTTTAATACATTAGAATACAATATGAGCTGTATTGTGTGGCACTGACTCCATGCATATAACACAAGAAAGGTCAATTTGAAGTACTCACAGAAATCATGCAGTAAAATATTTTATATTTAACAACATGACTCTGTTGCTTTTTCCCTACAAGAGATACCAATAATTACATGATGCCAAAAGGGATTAAAAATGGACCAATTAAAGCCTCTAGGAAAGTTAAGCTCTAAAAGAAGCAGTAGAAAATACTCGAAAAATAGAAGCAAGGATTTTAGGAACCTAAAAATCTAAAATTGCATACTGAGCTGATGCATAGAGAGAGCCTGTTATTTCTTCATAAAATATAAGTGGAATCTTAGGATGTAGGGAGTGATCCTGACTATGATAGAAGAAACAGTAACAAAGGCATTTATACAGAACTTTGAAGCTCATTATTTTCTAAAGCACATTGAAATATGTAAAAGACATCTTTGCGTTTTCATGGAAATAGAAGAGGAAATCTGGTTGGTATATGAACAACTAATTTTCAACTGATACCCAAATCACACAAATTTGAGGCATGATTTATAGAAGAAAGAATAACATTTTTCACATTAAAAAAGAAACAATACTATCTAAAAAAAGAATAACATGTAAAATTAAATACTAGAATAAGCCTAGTCCCTAGAGATATGAATAAAGTAAGAAAGTATAAGATTTTTTGACTGCCTACAGTTGAAGAAATACTCAGAAAGCTAACAAAACTTCCACTATTAATAGCCATGCTTGTCAGGTAGAATGCTAACATATTTGTCTAGTTAGAAGGATGTTTCTTTAATAATACCTAAAGCCAATTATTGTTATTCTATTAAACAGGCATTATGTGCTAATAAGATGATCTTCATATAAAGTACATGGTTAGAATTAGCCTCTCTGCATTAGTTTCACATATTTTAAGTCTCATATAAAAAATGAAGAAAATGTCTTAAAACAGAGAGAAAACTTGGATAGAGGAGGAAGATGGCATCATGGGAGAGTGGCAGCAAATAGGAACAGAGGGTTTTGAGTTAATCCCCTGTATTGCAAATAAATAAAAACCAAACACAAGAAAAACAGTGGGATGGTAGACACTGTATGAAAGCTAATACCACATTTAAATGTTGATATTTCTATTAGTAGATTTTGAGAGGGAGCCCTGATAAGTGCATGCACAGACTGTCTGAAAAGTGAGTCATAAGAGAGTAAAAAGAACTATATTTCATATAAACTATCTGAGAAGTAGATCTTGGTTGCATTCATGGCTTGAATTGATCTGCTTTGTGAATAGACTGTTTCCCCCCACTCCCTGAGATAAACTGCATTCACAGAGATTCCAGTATGTCTACACTATTAGGAATTTTTTTAAGAGGTGATTCTTAGATTTGTGTTTTTCCCTTCTGGTGCTCTTTTTCACCATAAGCACTAGCTCCTAGAGACTCAAGAGAGCCACAAAACCCTATTGTAAGTAAATCTATAGGCAGGAAAGGGCTTGGTGAGGACAACACATCCAAGAAATATGGACAAATAAGAGCAGTTACCTCTGCACAGACATTACTGGAACCAGAAATCTAGACACTATTATTATTGTAGGCAATCAATAGGGTCTACATAGATCCTTGTCTCCCTCTAGCACCTGGATTTTTCAGAAGAATATAACTTACCAAGAAAAAAAAAGAAATAAAGGCAAAACATTTCAAATAAAATGAGGGAGAATGGAACATTAGCCTTATGGGAATTATTGTATACTCTTCAGGAATATATTTACTCATAGATAAGTGGTTAGATGAGACATTGTTCTGTTTACACTGATTAAGAAGGCCAGGTGAAGTCTGGCTGAGATCTGATGATGTTTGTTTAAAGCCAATCCAGGCAGGAAAGTCTGTGATACTCTTATGTCCAATTAATCACCAAAAAGCCAGAAGTAGATCTGTGGCTCAAGTTGCAGAGAACTAACCTTGATCAGAAAAGCTCAGAGGTATCTTCTTTCCTGGCATACATAGAGATTTCTATACCACATTCACTTCTCAGAAATCAAATGAAGGTTCACACAGTGAGAGAACTCTTAGTGATATGAATTTAAATAGGAGCTGTACAATGCACCAGGTATGTGACATTGAGGCTAACATTAATCTCATTGAGTCTTACATTCTTGGGAATTATAATATCCATGTAGTTAGATTATTTCAATAATCAACTGATATCCACATTTTTTCATTTATTGTAATTGTTTTTAATATATATTTCCCATATATATTTTTATTTTAAAAATACTGTTCAGAGGGGTTACAGTAAGGTAATGAGTACATTTCGTATCAATTATTGTTAATTCCTCCTTTGTTTTTCCCCTACCATCCCTTCCCTCCCCACCTTCCCATTAATATATATTTTCATTGTAGAGCTACTGTACAGACGCATTATGGGTATATGAGAAAGTAATGAGTACATTTCCTGTTGAGCATTGTTACCCCTTCCTTTGTTTCTCCCCTACCATCCCTTCCATCTCCACCTCCCCAACTCCTCCCCTGCAAAGTTGTAAAGTTGGTTTTCAACATAGTGTCTTGTGCATCACCTTGTTATGATGGGTCAACCTGTGTCCTTTTTTCAGCATTTTGTTATTTCCCTTCCCCTCTACAAATTAGAAACATGTAATTGTTTTTTTTAATGTGCTCATTTACCACCTTTTAAAATGTGCTCATATACAACAAAAGTATGTGATGTGGATATGGTTTCAATGAATATGTTGGAATTTGTTCTTTAGGAGGGGAGATGGTAGGGGCTGTACGAGGTGGGCCTAGAAGGTGGATCTTGAGTTATTGAGGGCATTGGCACTGAAGAAACCCTTACAGCTCTTTGAAGAGGTTTGCTATAAAAGGAGCAAACCTTTCCCCTCTTTATCTACTTTCTGACTCAAAATTAGACCATTTTTTAAAGACAGTATTAAGTATTACATGTTGAATGAACTGCAGCTGGCCATGGAGAAAGTTGGAGAAAAGACATTCCAAGAACAGGAAAGTGGAGTTTTAGAGGCAGTATGTAGAACTCTGGTTTAGGGTCGAGAGAGATCACTGTATAGAATGTAGAATAGATATAACATAATGCTGACACAAAGGATATGAGGTATTTTTTGCTTTATAAGCTATAGCGATTAATCAGACTCTTAAATATTTCTTAGTGTGATACACATTTTTAGAAGATAAAGGAGGAAGAAGAATTTGATATATATAAATAAATAAGGGCATACTGAAATCTGAAAAAAAAATGTCATTGAAGGTAAGGGTTTAACCATGAGGACATAGGGGCTAGAAGGAAGTGGAACTTTCCAGGTTAAAGAAAAAGCCAATGGAAAGTCAACATGCTCTGAAAAGGAGCAAACTTCCTTCATTCTGAATTCCAGGTCTCAATGCAATTGAAGCAGCAAAGCAGTGTTATAATCCTGAGAGCCAGGACTCTGTTGATACTGGATTTTGAGTTTCAGAGAACACAAAATAAATGATTTGAGTAAATAAGAATGTATAATATAAGGGGCAAGAAAAGCATAGAGTCCAATAAGGATTAGAATCTAGAGGGAGGTATACAATCCAGAAGCACAGGATGGTTGATGGTGAAGAATCTCTACAAGAACCAAGGCCATGATGTGCTTACCCTTCACTGTCATATTCAGTTCTGGAAAGTCCACAGCCATGAATAGAGGAAAGGCAGTATTACACCATCCTGTTCTCTGTATTAGCGTTTTCAACACTACCAACAGTATGAAGTTCATGTTTTCATCAACAATATTGAGTGCGAAGGAGACACAGAGAGAGAAATAGAGAGCAGGAAGAGCAAAAGAAAAAGGAGGAGAGGGGAGAGAAGCAGAGATGAAGAAAAGGGAGAAGTATAGATTGAGCTCAGAATCAAATACAGCCTTGATAACAACTAATGATATGAAAACTATATCTGCTATATTCATGTTCCTAGAGAGCAGAAACAGACAGAACATTCCATAGTGAGAATTTATATGGAGAGAAAACCTAGGCATAATCAAATCAACCTCTACATAGTTTCACCTAAAAATCTATCCCTTGACCTTCTTCATCAAGGTCTGAAATCTACAGTTTGGAAAATACCATTCCATATTCTGTCGGTCTAACATTCTTGTGGTGTGAGAGTCATGGGTCAGAGGATATGTAGTGGCCTATGGTTTTCCCACAGATTCCAAAGGGAATTGCATCAGAGTAGTCAAAATTATTTCTTGGAGAGTTAAGAAAATCAAAATAGGTAGATTTTTGTTTTATATAATTTTGTCTTCTATTTTGTATGCTTTTTGATGAACATAATAGTTATGTGCAACTTATCCATATAAAACAATGCGAGGCATAATGAAAAATAATTTTACTCATGAAATGGACAATTAAAGTTAAAAATCTTTTAACTTTAACTTTTAACTTTTTAGCTAAAAAAGATTTGGTCTGTCCTTATACACCCACACTATCTAGCTTTGTGATGCTAGCTGGAAGGAGGAGAATCTGGTTGACTGTTGTAGTCATCTGTCTGTTGATCTTTAAAATGTATATGTGAGCTACAGAATTATTTGAGAAGCACTGCTTCTCGCTGAATATGTTGTGTATTTCTTTTATTAGAATCACAATTATTCTCAATTTCAAGACACAAATAGCTTCAAAGAGTTTTTAGATCAAGTATTATAGACTGTTAAGAATATGTCATAAGTTTGTTCCTAAAAATAATTTTGGTAAGTGAAAATCCTAGGACCCAAATTCAGTACTAACTCTACATACTATTTATCAAGAGAATATAGTAATTCAAACATTCTATGAGTGGTTGAATCATCTTATGTATCAATACTCTAAACTTGGCATTTTGTTAACTGCACAAAATGTTTTAATTAAGGTATGTTAGTCATGCGTACATACTTACAGATATACTGTGATGTGTTCATAACCAAATACAAATTGTGTTTTAATTATCTTCATATTTATCTTAGCCTTAGCCATTCTTTCCTAAATGTGATTATGTCTGAGGTATGATTGTCCCCTATATATATATATATTATATATATATATTAGATTAGATTAAATAAATCAAGATTTCAGGGATGAACACATAACACTGAACCAATTCTGTCAATTGGAAGGTTGACAAATGAGATCATTTTTATAACTACAGAAAAGCTGTATTCTAAACACTGAACATTTTGCTGAGATGGGTGACCTAAAATATCAAACTCATAGACATGTCTCAGAAGACAAAGACAAACTACCAGAAAGCACATGTGTTAACTTACTATTGAGGGAGAACTTTAAAAGGGATGACATGACATATAACAGCAGTTATCACTAAAATGGGAAAATCTGGAGAGCCAGGCAGATTTTGTGCTAAGAATGGTAACATAATTAGGGGGAAAAATGATGGCAGCTCTATATGTACTTTGTGACATCACCATTGAGACTGCTGTTAGGAAGAAAAATAAAGTTCAAGTGAATGTTATTGTATGGAATGACATAAAAAAGGAAAGAATTATGAGCATACTACCATTCTTAAATATTTTAGTATGAATAAAAAATTTATCAGGGAGAAGATGTAAATTCTTTGTGATTGGGGATTCTGTAGCTTCAAATAGTATAGCAATGCATATGCATAGGAAGTGCCAGTGGGTACCCCCAGTAAAACACCTCTCAAATGGAAACTAATGTATTTATGTTCTGAGCTGGCTGGAGGCAGGCACACCAATATGTCTAAGGAAAATCATGGCCACTAAAAGTGCTCCTAGCTTGAGGCTGATTTTAGACATTTTCTGTAAGTCAGATGAGGAAAGTTGATATGCCTATTTTTAGAATAGAAATGTCAACAGGGTCGTTTTGAAGACATTAGCCTAATTTCCTATAATTTATTAATAAATTCACGCTGTGGTTATTTATATACATATTCATATATTTTACTTATTTATGTCTGTGTATGACCCTCAAAGACCCCTCAGCTCTCCTCTAAGCCAAGGAGATGACCTTACCTCTATTGTCACAAAGTGACTTTCCTCAAGATTGGAGCTTTTTATACTTGCACAAAATACGTGGAGTTCAAAGTAATATTATTAGTTATATCTATACTCTGTTTAAGTAAACATACCGAGACACATGTGGGTGTCAAAGCTCTGTTGCCTTTAGGAAGAAAGCTAAGGGATTGGTGGCAATAAATCCAAAGAGACCAATAGAAGCCTAGAAGTAAGGGAGATAAACCAGAAAAGATTCAGGAATTAGAAGTGGAAATTTTCATGTGTGTGTTGTTGTACATCCCCTACTTTGTGGGCACGTTGCCTCTACTGGTATTCACAACTTGAGCATCTCTGGTTCTTAATGCATTTGCAGCTTTCCACATCAGTGAAGCTGTCAGTGAAAAAGATATTTAGAAATTTCCTGGGGTACAATTCCACTTTGGGGTATTTACCCAAATAGTCACAAACAAGGCCATACTAAAGCTCCCAGCACAACTATGTTTATGGCAGCATTATTCAGCACAGCTAAGATACGGAACCAACCCAGATGCCCCTCAGTAGATGAATGGATCAAGAAAGTGTGGTATATATACACAATGGAATCCTATGCCTCCATCAGAAAGAATGCCATCTACCTCATTTGTTAGGAAATGGAAAGACTTGGAAAAATTATATTAAATGAAATAATCCAGACCCAAAGAAATTTAGGTTCCATGGTCTCCTTTATTTGCAATAACTAGTAAACGTCTGGGATAATCTTACCAGACAAGTAGAAAAGGTCAAAAGCTATGTACATATGACCATATAAGATGATGCTAAACTAAATGAATCCCAAGATAGGGACACAAGAGGTCTTTTTCTTTGTAGCTGTTGTTTTTAATGTACTTATAATGTACTATGTGATTTTTTTTGTTTCTTTTGTATATCTCCACCCACCCACCCATGGTATAACCCTTATTTTCACAGTATTTGATGTTGGTGCCCTGCATCTTGTATATGCATTTTTTCTAATTTAGGGAGGGGAAGTGAAAAAACAAAATGTTGAAATAAAGATACAGATTGACCCATTGTAACAATGAGATGTACAAGACACTATATTGAAAATTAACTTTATAACTTGGGGGTGAGGAGGGAGGAGTTGGGGAGATGGGGAGGGAAGGGATGATAGGAGAAAAACAAAGGAAGGAGTAACAATGCTCCATAGGAAATGTACTCATTACCTTTCTCATGTAACTGTAACTCTTGTAACCTGTACAGTATCTCACATATATATAATATAATGTTTCTAATATAATATAATGTATAATATATTATATAATATAATATATTATATATATAAGAAATTTGCTGGGGTATATGGCCATAATTTTTATTTTGGTTAGTTAAATCTATTTTATAGTTGATACAGTTGAAGAGACTCTCCTAACAATTGGTGCAAATTGCTCATGTTTAGAGTTGCATATTAAAAAATAATTAAAACGTAAACCAATTTTACCATTTAGTAAATTATACCTTACTAGCTATCTATCCATCTATCTATCTATCATATATATGTCAAATATTCTAAATGATTTATTGAAGTCTAGATAATCTACTACATAGAAAGTTATTTTCCTTGATTTTTTCCTTACTAATAAAACTAAATAGCTACCAATGATGTTTCTGTCAGCAAAATCTGCGTAAATTCCAAGAGGGCAATATTCAGATTTATGGTATATTATGAGAGATTATTCCTGGAAGGTTTTAATTATGTTGCATATGTCTACATTTTCTACTGGCCAACAAAATTGTAAAGAAGTACAAAGCAAGATTGTTGTTTATAATTTTAAAACAAAAAAGATAGCAGAATAATTTTGTGCTTTTAGAAAATTTGAAAATATAGCGCAGATAGTTGTCATGTAGGCATAGCTATTTCCTCTATTATTACATTAATGCATATTTATATTGTATTACTAACATTTATATATTTTTAGCTAATATCACATTTTCTTAGTTTTCACCTAATAATCATTTTTGCTTGCAAACTATCATCAAGGATTCCACATAGTATTTAGTCATTGTAATCCTTAGATTGTTCTTGGATGTGATAGGTCCTGAGTTTACTCATTTTTGATATCAAATTTTGTTTACAGAAGTATGTTATGAATAGAAGTATGTTTCTATTGCTTTCCTCCATTTCTACCTTCTCTCCCTCCCTCCTTTTCTCCTTCCCACCCCTCCTTTCCTCTCCCTCACTTCCTCCCTCCCTCCCTGCCCACTTTTTCCTTCCTTCCTTCCTTCCTTCTTTCCTTCCTTCCTTCCTTCCTTCCTTCCTTCCTTCCTTCCTTCCTTCCTTCCTTCCTTCCTTCCTTCCTCTCTTTCTCTCTTTCTCCCTCTCCCTCTCTCTCTTTCTCTTTCTTTCTTTCTTTTTTTCTTTCTTCTTTCACTTAAACTCAGGACCCTGTTCTCTCAAGAGGCTTTTTCTCTCACAATTGATGCTCTAACCCTTGAATCATGACACAAGTTCCGATTTTTCGCTGGTTAATTAAAGGTAAAATTTTATAGATTAGTTTCTCCAAGCTGGCTTTAAAACAAGATCTTTAGATTTCATTCTCCTGAGTAGCTAGGATTATAGGCATGAGTATTTAGCATCTTGCTTTCCTATTGTTTACTAAATTATAACTATAAAATAAATAAAATCCATATAAAAATCACACGTATAAAAACTAGTATCAACACATACATAGGCACTTTTATTATTGACTTTTAAATGTTTACAAGGTTAATTAATAATTTTCATACTTCCTTTGTGCAGACTTTTGACATCTAAGGCTTTTTCTATAGTATATGTGGAAAATTTATGTGGGGACTGCTATCTTTAAATAGTAGTCTACAATGGTTATCATTCAACATCCCAGTTTATTAGGACAATGAAAACTGTTAAATATTCATCATTCTGCTCTTTCATTTTTAACTCCACCCCTTCCATCAATTTTCTTAGTTACATAAAATATGCAGTGAATATTAAGTCCTTAGATAATTTATCTATGCCACTATTACAGATTCCATTAATAAATATGTCTTTATTATAGTTACCAGAAAATTTCACTGCAAATTATATTTTAGTGTTGTTGGGCATGACTGGCTTACACCTATAATCCTAGGTACTGAGGAGGCTGAGATCTAACCATAGGTTTGAAGTCATCCCAGACAGGAAAGTTTATGAAACTTTTACTCTAAGTAAGCACCAACAAAAGCCAGGAGTAGAGCTGTGGCTCATGTGGAAGTGTTAGCCATAAGCAATAAAGCTCAGGATGGTACTCAGTCCCTGTGTTCAAGCCCCAGGACTGGCATAAAAATATTGATGCTTAGTACAAATACAAACTTTATATTTATATTAGTAGTCTTAGGAGCATTGATACAAAGTTTTTCATATAGTTCAATATAAGATGTAACTACTTTCAAATTTTAATTTGAAGGTAGGGCAAGAAACTCAATTATGATACTCAATAAAAATAATAAATTTGAATAACCAAGAAAGACCACAGAATAAAGATAACTAAAATGGATCAAGAGAAATAAAAAGCAAAACAAAACCAGGTTCTACAGTAATCATGTATGTGACTAAATCCTACTTCAAAGGACAACGTAGATAAATCACATGTCATTTTTATGCAAAACCCACACAGTGCTATTCTTGCTATAATAGGTCAATGGAGAAAGAATATTTTTGACAAGATCTATTATTGGTGCAAGGTCTATTATTGTTGCAAGTTTTAAAACAACATTACAGATAAAATCCAGTAACTTCATCAGTTCCCCCCAAATAAAATACAAAACCATATACATATTTAATATATTGAGTCAATATCATATTTTGACATATAAAACTCAGAGCTATAAACCTCTGGGGGGAAAACACATAAGCCATTAACTTACTGTTTACAGAGTAGGGAAATAAAATACTTAATTGGTCAAAAATATTTGTAGCCATTGAAGAAAAAAATAATTGGTAAAAAGAAGCCCTATCAAAGTTAAAATGTCTTTTTCATTAAAGGATAAACCATTAAGAAAACTCAAGTCATAGCAAATATATCTGTAAGTAGTCTTGAGCTCAGACTATATACATAACTAGATTACATCAACAATACCAATATGAAAACTCCCACATAAGTTGGGAAAAGATTTAAAATACTTAAATATTTGGGAAAATTGTCATTACTACTTCCTTGGGATCTGTCAATGTGAGTGTGACCAAATGAAGCAAGGATGTCATATAAGGGAACTTCCAAACACTACCAAGGGAGAGAGAAAATGGAAAATCACTTTGACAATTGTTTCTCAGCCTCTCATGTATTTAAACTTAAATTATCCATATTATCCAGAAACTTGAAGAGAAATGAAAAGAAATGTAAAAGCAAACCTAATAACCATCATTTTCCCATATAGGCTATTTTCAATACTTACACTTATTTCTTTTCTTTTTTAATTGTGAAAATACCGTACAGAGGGGTTACAATTACACGGGCAAGGTAATGAGTACATTTCTTATCAAGCATTGTAGCCTACTCCTTTGTTTCCCCTTCCCATCCCTTCCCATCTTGCCCCACTTCCCCTTCCTCCTTCCCCACCCCCACCCCCCCAGTCAAAGTTGTAAAGTAAGGTGCTTTTATTTATTTATTTTAATGTATTTTTCAATGTTTAAGTTATCTTTAAATAGTTACACAAAGGAGTTGTCATTTCACAAAGCAGTTTATGACTGCAATGCATCTTGATCGATGTCACCACTCACAACATTCTCACGCATCTCTTCCTTATACACACCTCCCCTCACTCTTCTTCTGTAGGATAGACATTGAGTCCTTGACTACATTCTCCCCCTCTGCTCCTCTTCCCTCATCCAACCCTTTCCCCTGGACCCTACCCCAGCCTTTTCGAGTACCTGCTTCCTGTTGTTTATTTCGTTGAACTTTGCCTTTATCTTTAAAAAAAAACAGGAACAAACATTACAGTGGGTTTTAGGGGTTTTATTAAATGATGTCTTCACATACATTTTCTAAATTAACAGTTCCTCTTAGCTTTACTGCTATAGATACATTGCAATAACCCAACTGTGAAGAAGCAACTTCCATAAACTTGTTAGGATAATCAGTTGTTCCACTCCCCTAAATGATACCTGAGAAAAAATTGAGATTTTTTTTAATCATCCTATTCTCAGTGAATAGTGTGCTAAAGCTCTCTAGTAAACATTAAAGATATCCTTGGTAGAGAAAAACTATTTAAAGACTGCTTAGAAGTAACAGTATCCTTTTAATTGAATGGAATCTTCACATACAGGAAATGTTCAATAAATGGATAGCAAAAGCTTGTTGACACAACTAAGGCATAACTCTTTAAGGAGGGCTTCTGATATTGTCACAACAAATGAACTATTAAATCCTTCAAAGAAAAGACAATGCCTGCAATGGTTAACTGTACTGAAAACATCTTTCTATTCAAAGATTTTGATATATCTTGTTTTCTAGTGGTGCAAACACGTTTTGTAGTTGTGACTGTCCATCTTGCATGAAACTTTGTTGGTGTGAAAGCAAAACCTACAATACTACAAAAGTTATGACCATACAGACATAGTTATGAAGGCAAAATAACTTAGCTGGCACCTTGAAAGTTTCCATGAGTGACCTTTGTAGAAAGACAATGTGTGAGATTGCTCTGACTCCATGTCTGAATTGTGGTTTTTGAATCTTCAAGTAGTAGCAATACTGAAAAAACTATTGCAGCACTTATTAAGATGATCCTTACATGACAAAGAAAGTCATTTCTTTCCCATGAACAAGTCTGAAAATCAAAATACTTTTCTCTCTTTGAATTCATTGCCAGTTCCCTTGAAAATAAGATACCCACAGAAAAGGTGGTTTGAAATTTAGTATTCACTGAATTAAACTAAGTGAAGGACACAGGAGTGGGAGAAAATTTAGTCACTTTTTAAACAAAAAAGATTGAATCTGATTGTAAAAGATTAATTTAAGTGGAAGAAGACAATTGATAATTTTTAATATATTTTATACCCTGGAAAAACACATTGGACAAATGTTTCTGAAATTAGCAGTAAAGTCACAGTACAAATACAAATACAGATTTAAGTAATTATTGTGATATATCATAGGAATTTAGAGTTTTATATGCTTCATATTGCAATTAAATATGTATAAAATTTGTGTCACTTGCATATTTTTTTATCTTTCTGTTTTATTTTTGTCAGCAATTTTGTCAATGTAGTGTTAAATTCTTAAGTTCTTTTTTAAATTTTAATAAGGTATTTTATTGTGAAAATACTGCACGGAGAGTTTACAATTACATGAGCAAGGTAATGAGTACATTTCTTATCAAGCATTGTTGCCTCCTCCTTTGTTTCCCCTTCCCATCCCTACCCTCCTATCCCCCTTTCTTTGCCAAAGTTGTAAAGTTCATTTTTCGACATAACGTCTTTTACATCTCATTGGTGCAATGGGTCCACCTGTATCACTAGTTAAACAACTTGTTTTTTCCCTTCCCTTCCCCAAATTACACCAACATCAAATATGAAAACAGGGGTTATAACGTGGGGGAGGGACATACAAAGCAACAAAGAAATCATCTTATAAATATGTTAGAAACAATAGCAAGAAAGAAAAACCATTTGAGTCCTTATCTTGGGGTTCATTTCACCTAACATCAACTTATCTGCCCGTTTCTGCTTGTCTCAGACATATACTAGTTATTGCAAATAAGGGAAACCATGGACCTATGTTTCTTTGGGCCTGGCAGTTGCTCCTCAGTAGATGAATGGATCAAGAAAATGTGGTATATATACACAATGGAATTCTATGCCTCCATCAGAAAGAATGGCATTGCCCCAATCGTTTGGAAATGGAAAGACTTAGAAAAATTATATTAAATTCTTAAGTTCTATATTTCATCCTTATACATTAAAAATATCATGAAATCTGCATTCTCCTCATATGTACTTAGTGATGAATAATGGCACGTTATGCAGTAGAAACATAATTATTTCTTTAGAATTTGGTTGGAAATTCAGAAGTAACTTATCTGTGCAGAAAGGCACAATTCTAGAATAGATGACCTTCTATAACTACTTTACTTCCCCTCCACAGCATTTATGAGGCCTCTCTTAAATGTTATTGCAGTTGCATACTAGAAATTACCCTGTGTTGCATAGTATTCTCATGTTAAGGTTGCACACGGAGGGCTGCTACATAAGCCCCTTTTCTGAGTCTCTGCTGTGCCTACCACTGAGCTGAGCAGATGTTTCATCTTCTCATAGAATGTACAGATGGTACTCTTTACACATGATGGACTATAAAATGGCCCAGGACACTCAGTAGCTGGAAACATCTCTTTACTAACTAATGCCATACCCAATTCAAGGTGTCAATGTTAGAACAATGTCTGTATGATGTCAGTGAATACAGAGTTTGTTTTTTAAGTGGGAGAAATAATTCAATAACAGAATTCAAACAGACTCAGGAAGGCTGATTGGTCACTTTTCAATTTTCTTGTTGAAATTGTGGCATCCTGTAGTCATAAATTATTTGTCTTTCTTTTGTGCCTTCTTATTACATTTTTGGCTTAGCAAGTGCATGAATATATGTATTCTTGCATTCAAATCAGATTTATGGCTGGAAAATACATTTTTAGAAAATTATACCTTCACCTCCTTGGATATTGAAAAAATTGTGAGAGAAAGAGTTATAAATTAGCATCTGAAGTAGTAAAAAAGAAAAACTTCTTTTTGACTACCTAACAGCCTATGATAATAATAATATTGCTAAATGTAAGAAAAGTTCCTATTGGAAATATATAACCCTTTCACCCCCAATTTTCCAATACTGTGGAAAGCTATACATGTTCTATTAACCTGGTAAAAATTTTCATTTAAACTAAATAAGAAAAATAATAAGCATATTACCTTTTATATTAGGAAATAAGTTCAAATTATTTTTCTAGCTTTGATCCAATTTGAAAGTTTAGTAAGCATAATCATAATAGAAAAATATGTAGTCATCGTTTAATATGTTTTTAACTTTATAAGACTTCATAAACTTGCCCATTATGCAGTATTTTAAAAACATGGAAAGAGGAAATTATTTAAAAAAAGAATTATATCTTCCAAAGGTAATGTATTTAAAAGCATTTCTTTCTAGTTATTTTCTGAGTTGAATACATGTTAAGCTATGATCTGTGCATCTTATTTTCTTGTGTGGCATTAATTTGGGTACATTTTAAAACACCAAACCTCTTCAAAATGTTTAACAAATATATAATGTCCCATGATATAAATTATACATGTTTAATTAAAATTCCCCCTAATGTCTCCATATTTTAATAATGTACTAGATATTATATTATGACTACTGATGAACTAAACAGATATGGATGGTTATAGGAATGATTTTGGTTTTCACTAGTGGATCAATACCATAGATATTCTCTTTATTGTTTCAGAAAAATAAACCTACACATTCATGAAGGAAAGCACATAGCTGTCAAGTTTCTATTCCTCTCCTCTCACCTTTTACACAAACCTTGTGAACACTCTTAGGTAATTCACTGTTTAACCACCAAATCCTAAATGAATATTTCCTTTTGGATTTCCCCCATTTGTGGTGGTACAGAGGAAGTTCGTGTAGCTTTCATTTCTGCTGTGGTTTCTTCTGCACCATGTTTACAAACAACTAGTACATGTCCCTAACACACAAATCATAATGTTAATAATCTTCTGATGAAGTAATATAATTGGATGTATGCATGTTTCTTTATTCACAACTTATTTTTATGCTTGGAAGCTTGAAGAATTTCATTACATCAGTTTTCCAAAATTACAAAATGTGAGAATATTTGTTTATATCTATTTCACAGAGACTACTACCTGCTCCTTGTATACTCACTGGCATTAATTTTTAGAAGTACTTTTGATTTGTTTACTTGGTGTATATCTTCTTTTTTATTTTTATTTTTATTGTAAAGATATTGTACAGAGGGGTTACAATTACATGAGCAAGGTAATGAATCCATTTCCTATCGGGCATTGTTACCCCCTCCTTTGTTTTTCCTCTGCCATTCTATTCCTCCCCACCTCCCCAACTTGCCTTCCCCTTGCAAAGTTGTAAAGTTCAACATAGTGTTCATCCTAGTGTCTTGTACACCTCGTTATTACAATGGGTCATCCTGTATCCTTATTTCGGCATTTTGTTATTTCCTTTTCCCTCACCAAATTAGAAAAATGAATATATAAGATGCAGGACACTGGAATCAAATACTGTGACAACAAGGGTTATACCATGGGGGAAGAACATACAAAGAAACAAAAAAAAATCAAATAGTGCATTATAAGTACATTAACAAGATCAGCAAGAAATATAAAATCTCTTGTGTCCCTATCTTAGGGTTCATTTTGCTTAGCATCATCTTATATGGTCATATGTACATAGCTTTTTACCTCTTCTACTTGTCCTAGACATATACTAGTTATTGCAGATAAGGGAAACCATGAGACCTATGTTTCCTTGGGTCTGGTTTACTTCACTTAATATAATTTTTTCCAAGCCTTTCCATTTCCTAACAAATGGGGTGGTTTCATTCTTTCTGATGGAGACATAGAATTCCATTGTGTGTGTGTGTGTGTGTGTGTGTGTAGAAATATATATACAATGCATATATATACATATATCTATATATCCCATTTTCTTGATCCATTCATCTACTAAGGGGCATCTGGGTTAGTTCCCTAACTTAGCTATGATGAATAATGCTGCAATAAACATAGTTGTGCTGATAGCCTGGCCTTGTTTGTGAGTGATCATCTGGGTAAATGCCCCACAGTGGGATTTCTGGGTCATAGCGGAGCTCTATGTGGAGTCTTTTGAGGAACCTCCATACTGCTTTCCATATTGAGTTCTTTCTCTAGAACTAACAGTGACTATTAAACCATTTGGCTAGTAGTTTGCATTTACTGTTTTACTCTTCTATACTCTGTGTTTTAATTTCAGTAGCATATTTAAGTTCCAAAATCTCTATTTCTTCCTTCCCTGTTAAAAGTTGCATTTCCTGCTTGTTTCCAGATGGTGATCTGTAGTTTTCTTTCTAAAGCTTTCTATCTATCTATCTATCTATCTATCTATCTATCTATCTATCTATCTATCTATCTATCTATCTACCTACCTACCTATCTGTGTGCAATATAATAAATTATAAATCATATTTAAGTAAAATATATTAAAATATTTCAATTCTATTTATGCATGTTTCACTTTATTTTTATTCTTTCTAGAGTTTTCTACATGGATTTCCTGGTGTTCTGCTAATTATATGGTATTTTCATACTGTTTTTCTTTTCTTTTAAAACTTTTACTTATGTTTTATTTTATTGTGAAGATGCTGTACAGAGGGGAACAGTTACATGAGTAAGGCAATGAGTGCATTACTTGTTAATCACTGTAACCCCTTCCTATCCTTGCTGTTGTCCCACTATCCCTTCCCTCTTCCACCCTCCAACTCCTTCCCTCCCCATCCCCTCCCCCTCCCACCCGAAGTTGTGAAGTTCTTTCCAATATAATGTCCTTTGGGTATCCTTGTTGCAATGGTTATCCTGTGTCCTTGTTTCAGAGTTTTGTTATTCCCCTCCCCAGATTAGACATATACATATACAAGATGCAGGGTATCAAAATCAAGTACAGTGACAAAAGGGGATATGCCATAGGGGAAAGAACATACAGAGGAAACAACAACAACAACAAAATAAAATCATGTTGTACATTTAAAACAATAACAATAAAGACAGATTTCTTGTGCCCATATCTTGGGGTTCATTTCACTTAGCATCATCTTACATGGTAATTTGTACATGGTTTTTTAGCTTTTCAGCTCATCTGACCATATTATCCAGTGGGTGGAGGGGGTGGCCGGTCGGACGGTGTAGCTGTGGGGGTGGGAGGGAAGGGATGGTAGCCGAAAAACAAAGGAGGAGGCAACAATGCTGGGTAAGAAATGTACTCATAACCTTGCTCATGTAACTGTAACCCCTCTGTGCAGTATTTTCACAATAAATAACTTAATTAAAAAAAAAAAAAGCAGCTCGGGCTGGGAAGGTGGCTCAGTGGTAGAGTGCTTGCCTTGCATGCATGAGGTCCTGGGTTCGATTCCTCAGCACCACATAAGCAAAAAGAAAAAAGCCGGAAGTGGAGCTGTGGCTCAAGTGGTAGAGCGCTAGCCTTGAGCCTTGAGCTGAGGGACAGCGCTCAGGCCCAGAGTTCAAGCCCCACGACCGGAACCAAAAACAAAATATAAAGAAAAAATAAAGAGAAAGAATGCTCGCAGACTGGGAGATCTTCACTAGCTAATGGACAAGGGTCTCATATCTAAAATATACCTGGAACTCAAAAAATTAAATCACCCAAAAACAAACCCTCGAAGAAACAACTGCCCCATTACTAAGTGGGCTAAAGACTTAAAGAGAGACTTCTCTGAAGAGGAAAAAAGAATGGCCAGTAGACACATGAAGAAATGCTCAACTTTTCTAGCCATAAAAGAAATACAAATCAAAACAACATTGAGATTCCACCTCATCCCAATTGATTTCCTTTATTTGCAATAATTAGAATACATATAGGGTATTTTTTTCACCTGTCCTGGGGTTTGAACTCAGGGCCTGGGCACTGTCCCTGGGCTGCTTATGCTCAAGCTAGTGCTCTACCACTTGAGCCACAGTGCCACTTCCAGCCTTTTCTGCTTACATGGTGCTTAGGAATTGAACCCAGGGCCTCATGCATGCAAGGCAAGCTCTCCACCACTGAGCCACCTTCCCAGCCCAATTTTTTTTTACTTTTTATTTCATTTACTTTGATTTCCTTTTTATTATCTTTAAGTAGTTGTACTAAGAAGTTTCCATTTAACTGAAGCAGGTTGTGAGTACTATACATCTTGCTTCTAACTTTCACACTAGAAATAAAAGTATATTTATTCATCTCAATTCTGTGGGAGGCGAGTCAATTAAAGAAATATGCTGATAGCTTCAAGCATTCAGTAAGCATAATTTTTCCTCCCCACTATTTCCATGTGGTATATGCTATGAAGAGATATACATCCTTTCTCTACAATAAATTCTGGTCTTCCCTGGAGATTGAGTGGATAGGTGGTTAGGACAGTTGTTTGACTTTTTTAAGATTTTGGGTGTGGTTTTGACATGAAAATGATTGTAACAGCCTCTGAACAATATTATTCATTATTTAAAATACCCTCATGCAAAGTATAGGGCTTGATCAATTCCTGAGAACTTTGTAAATGAAATTTTTCTTGAAAGAAATGTCTCACTAGATTTGCATTTTCCAAAATATTACTATTTTCTTTTTTGTTACCTTTTTGAGACATTGTTACTTAAAATTCTTAGTTTTCTTCTTTGCCACAAAACAACTAATATTCAATGCTATTCCTACAAGGCAATAAAAAAGTCTAAGTATATATACTCAGGCCAATTTGCTTGGCAGAAGTGCAAAGACCATCTCGTGCTCTTAGCAACAATGTCTGAGATATTTAATTATTTCATTATACTACTAAGATAAAGACTGGTGTCAGTTCAATTTTACAAAAGCAAAAGGCTCTGAGACCATGCAGTATTGCAAGCCAAAGACTTTCCTGCACTGTGGTAATCTACTTTTACTACAGAAGAATAACCTGATTGGTGAAAATTTGCTAGTATTAAAGTGAGCACAATTTTGCAGCCTTCATCTGATGGCTCAGCCTGCAACACGCTTATATGTCCAGCTAAATTGCTGACTACACCTGTGAGTCTCTGTGGTCCAAATCATCATTTACCTAAGAAAAGGCTGAACAGTCCAATTAGTTCTCATTTGAGAGCATGCCAACAGCACAATAAATGTTTCTTAATTTTGCCAATTCAGTAAGTATGGAAATACAAAGACATGAGAAGCCTTTAATCTAAATACTTTACTATAAAGATATAGTAGTGTTCTCACTTGACTGTATTTGCTCCAGAATGAGTGCAAAAAGGATGACTAAGAATTATATATATTTGGTAATTCTTAATTAACAGTATACAGCCATCAATTTAGTTTGGATATAATTGATTAGCATTCCCTATCTATTCCACACTGTCTTAGAAAAGTAAATAATTTCAATCATTTTTACCAGTAGAGTATGGCTTTTGTCACCAATAGGAATTATAAAAGCATTCACGTAAATGTCAGTTGTTGACCAATTGAAATTAAGCAATACTTAAAACTGATTTATTAATCCATTTATTAGATCTTGTTATTTCATGTGTTAATAAAAGCACACAAATTCTGTTCTAAATATGTTTTTCAAATAGCTTGTTAAGCATATTTCAAAATAATGTTTCTATCATAATTTTAGTTATTTTATTTAAGGAATTTAAACACAGAGAAGATTTGTAATCCTACATAAAGGGAAGAGATTCTCCAGAGCAAAATAAATAATAAGTTGATTTATTTTTGTTGGCTGTGAGGCCTGAACTATGGGCCTGGGCACTGTCCCTCAGGTCTTCAGCTCAAGGATAGTGCTCTACCACTTGAGACACAGCACCACTTCCAGCCTTTTCTGCTTATGTGGTGCTGAGGAATTGAACCCAAGTCCTCATGCATGCAAAGTAAGCACTCTACCACTGAGCCACATTCCCAGCCCCAATAAGTTAAATTTTAAAGATGCAAAAAATTCAGTCATATTGTAAAATGGGCCATTTTTCATGTCAATTGAAACTATTGCTATGTTATAAAGCATTTTTAATTTTATATGCTGTCACTTTATTTTGTTCATTTTACATCTTTCCAATTGTTAGTATGTTGCTTTGTTTTCAACTACAGCTGTCCTTCTAAGCAAGGTGTAGAATTAAGGAAGAACTCTAAATGCATCATTTTTTAGACATGTTTCGTTAGATGTGCTGGCAATATTCTAAAGAAATAATGGAACAATTTGCCATTGTAATTTGGCTATTGTAGAACTTAATTTGCTGTACTGTAATCACTGTGGTTTTCATTTTCTGTCAATGCACATTTAAAGTTGAAAGAGCAAATCTGTACTGAACAAAGCAACCAACAGCCAATTAGAGACATCTGGTGATAAAAAGTTTAAGGTGTATAGTCAAACTTGGCCTGGAAATGAATATATATTGTCAAATATAAAACTTGACCCTGGAAAAAATTCTTATGCATTATCTTGGTAAAAAGTAAGTCCAATTTTGTACTTCATAAAATATACAATTAGATCTATCAATTGGGAACTAACCATAAAATCATATTTGTAACTTTACCACATTTTAATTCTTTAATCTGTTATACCAGTGACATCAAGATCCATGCCTTCAAAATAAAATGTTCTGAGTTCTGATATAAAGAACAAAAAAGAAATCTATAAAATTCTGAATAGTGTAATAAATAAAATAGATATACATTACAGGTATATAATGACTACAAATAAAGCAAAAATGTGCTTGTTTGTGAGAGAAAATAGAATGAAGAGGTATTCAGAATTGTTTGAGATTGTTTACCAGATGAGCATATTACAATATTGGACTTGTTATGACTAAAGCAGCTTTGTTGAACTGTCAGGATAAATTTGCTAATTAATACAGTTAGTAACATTTCCTGTAACTTAGGTTAATCTATTTACCCATTTTATCTTTTATTCAAGAGTATCTAAAGACAGGTACTGGTGGGCTCATGCGTGCAATCCTAGATACTTAGGAGGCTGAGATCTGAAGATCACGGTTCAAAGCCAACCCAGGCAGGAAAGTCCGTGAGACTCTTATCTCCAATAAACCACCACAAAACCAGAAATGGCACTGTGGCTCAAGAGGTAGAGCGCTCGCCTTGAGCTGAACAGCTGAGGAACAGTGCCCAAACCCAAAGTTCAAGCCCCACGACTGACAAAGAAAAAAAAAGAATATCTAAAGGATACTCCTAGGAAAAACAAACTGTAATAAAAATAAGAAGACATATGGTGGAACAGAGTACTTCTACCTTTGAGACTATGTATTTTAGACTTATGTCAACTACAAATAATGTCCATTAGTATCTTGAAGAACTATTACATTGAACATATTTTTATCTTTAATCCCACTTTTGTCTCATTTTATTTTACTTTATTGTTAAGATGCTGTATTGAAGGGTTACAGTTACATGAGTATAACAATGATATTGCTTGTTGATCATTGTTACCCCTTCCCTTCCTTCCTTCCTTGTTGTTGTACCACTATACCTTCCCTCCCCCACCTCCCATACTCCCCAGTAAAAGTTGTAAAGTTCATATCCAATATACCATACTGTGGGTATCCTTGTTGCAATGGGTCATCCTGTATCCTTGTTTCAGCATTTTATTATTCCCCTTCCCTTCCCCAGATTAGACATATGTATATTTTAAAATTATAGTTCAAAAGTTTTCACTTTTTGATACATACAATACTCTCAAATCCTAGCATGATCATACTCAATAAATATTTTGACTAAAATAAGCAGTATGAGATCCAAAATGAAAACAAAATAGAAAGAAAAGTATATTAAAAAATACTAGGTAAATGATTGATTTTCATAGTCATTTTCAAGATTAAAAAACATGTAATAAATATAAATGTTAAAAATACTAAAAATTGCATTTTAATAAATTTTAAATTAATGAATAAATATATACAACAATTATTACATGTATTTTGTTTTGAACTACTGGAGAGAACTTGATGAAAGGATTACCTCGGTACCATATATACAATTGGACAACTACTTTAAAATCTCAAAAACTGTCTAACCCTACAAAGCTTTTTTTTGTGTGTGTGAAAATACCGTATAGAGGAGTTACAATTACATGGGCAAGAAAATGAGTACATTTCTTATCAAGCATTGTTGCCTCCTCCTTTGTTTCCCCTTCCCATCCCTTCTCATCTTCTCCCCCCTCCACCAAAGATGTAAAGTTCGTTTTTCGACATAACAACTTGTACATCTCATTGTTGCAATGGATCCACCTGTATACCTATTTAAACGATTTGTTTTTATCTTTCCCCTTCACAAATTATACCAACATCAAATACAGTGAAAGCAGGGGTTATACCATGGGGGAGGGACATACAAAGCAACATAGAAATCATCTTATAAATATGTTAAAAACAATCGCATGAAAGGAAAAAAAAACATTTGAATACTTATCTTGGGGTTCATTTCACCTAACATCAACTTAGCTGATCTTTTCTGCTTGTCTCAGACATATACTAGTTATTGCAAATAAGGGAAATCATGGAACTGTTTCTTTGGGCCTGGCTTACTTCATTTAATATAACTTTTTCCAAGTCTGTCCATTTCCTAACAAATGGGGCAATGTCATTCTTTCTGATGGAGGCATAGAATTCCATTGTGTATATATACCACATATTCTTGATCCATTCATCTACTGAGGGGCATCTGGATTGGTTCCATATCTTAGCTATGGTAAATAATGCTGCAATAAACATAGTTGTGCTGGTAGCTTTAGTATGGTCTTGTTTGTGATCATTTGGGTAAATGCCCAAAAGTGGGATTGTTGTAACCCTATAGATCTTTTGGACCATATAGTAGAGAAATTACTGATCAAGATTTTATTATTGAACACCTCTGAATAAGAGAAAGTTAATAAACTTAAAAGTAAACTACTTTCCAACATTAATGGCATTGTTCCTTTTTTCTTTCCTGAAAGGAAAAACTGAGCCAAGGGAGGAAAAATATGCAACCTGATTGTAATAGCATTACAAATGATTACATATATTTTCTAACACAAATCAGAATCTAAAAACTTTTGAGGAAAATGAAGAAATAATGGTTACCCTGAACTATTGTGAAGTGTATATATATATATATGTATTATATTCAAGAGAAGACAAACTATTTTCTCTTTATTATTTCTTTATGGACAAGATAGTTCTTTACTAGCAAAGAAGGAAAACCATGGACATGAATAAAAATCATCTCAATTAAAACAAAGGCTTTTGTGAAAGATCAGAGTTCTTTCAGACCAGATAATGAGCTGTATATTTTGTGACCTAATAAGAAGTCATAAGAAAATGATACAAACTATGTTGAAGCTACTTAAGACTGAACCAAATGGCTGTCCATTTTATTATCTGCTTAAGAATTTGGTGTCTGAGAAAGATAATAGAATGATTGCTTTTTCACAGTGAATGAAAGCAGTGATGTGGAGTTTTTTTAATACAACTAACATCACTTGAAATAATAGTTAATAGTAAAAATGAGGATGGATCAGGTATTTCCATACATAGTCATTCTTACATCAAAATAAGACCTTCACTTTTAGCAAGGGTTTTCAATTTTGTCCTCAAAATTAATTTTGTGTTTTTAGGGGGAAATTTACAGTATATGTTTTATTGAAGATAGTTTTTAAGTTGTTGCCAAATAATATAATGTGCATCAGTGCTTACAATATGTTTAATCAATGCTTTGGTCTGTGTTCAAATCATTCCAAAGTATGGCCATATTTTTCTCCCTTTAAATTTGATTGTGTTGCAGGTATTTAATTCTGTCTTAAACTGGTTCTTTGTTGACTATCTTCCCAGCCCGTTGCAATGGTCAGACAAGTCATAAAAGTGACTGCCAAGAGCTAAAATTGGCATGCATATAAGTAGTTCTGAAGGGTATTGGCTGTCTGAAACCTGAATGATCCTACAATTTTCAAACCGTTATCCCAAGTCTTTTTCCCATAAAGAAGACCAGAAGAGTGTCTACAAATTTGTGATAGCAACAAAAATATATTACCAAATTATTTTGTAAAATTCTATTTCGTTCCCCTATTTTGTTTGAAGTCATTGATCAAGTTCCACACAAAAAGCACAGAACATGTCCCCAAGATTCTATTTTATGGATATCTATAGTTACAGTACTAAACTTTCTAAACATATGTCTGCTTTAGGTTAAGAATATACACAGTGGATTTATTTTATATTATCTGTAGTTAAGGCTGATTATATCCAAAGTTCTTTGATGGTCTGAAATGAAGGGATTAATCAATATTTTCAGAAAAAACAGACCTGATTCTGTAACTTGTCTTCATTTTCTCTATGGTTCTCAAACATTATTCCTTGGAAACATAATCTGTGATATAATTATTTCCTTGTAGCACTTCTGTGTCTCTGTCCTCTGTCTCTGACTCTGTCTTTCAAATTAATGAATTAAGGACACATCTTCAAATGGAAAAAAATAACTGGTAACAATAAAATGAAACTGATAATGAGTTATGTAAGACATTCAGGTCTAAGACCAGCTGAATTATATTGTGCCTTGTGCAGCTGTTAAGTGAGGATAGAATTTATTATCCCAAATCTTTTAAGTGACTCCTTTAATCTCTATTCATTGAAATTAAGGATATTATGATTAAGTGTAAGAAAAAACAAAACACTTGTGTGTGTACGTGTGTGTGTGTGAGAGAGAGAGAGAGAGAGACAGAGAGAGAGAGAAAGAGAGAGTGAGAGACAGAGAGAGAGAGGTAGAAAGAGAGAGAGAGAGAGAGAGAGAGAGAAAGAGGAGATATCTGGGCACTGTACCTGAACTTCTTTTGCTCAAGGCTAACACTTTACCTATTGAACCAAAGGTTCCCTTTCATTTTTTTTTGGTAGTTTATTGGAGTCTCATGGACTTTCCTGCCTGGTCTGGAATTAAATTGTGATCCTCAGATCTCACATACATTGAGTAGCCAGGATTACAAGTTGAGCCACCAGTGCCCAGTGCCCAGCAAGAGGAACTTTTCATGAAGTTAGGACTAGAAAAAAGGAAAGTAAATGTTAACAGAAAGATTTCATCGATAGTGTGCATATTTTCAGATGTAATTGAAGAGATAGAAAAGTTCTTTACGTGATAAATATGGGAACAACTATTGGTGGATAACTGGAAGTTGTTAATCTCAGAATTTACAAAGTAGAACAAAAGAAGAATTTATTATAGATTTATGAATATGAAATATTCTTATTGTATATCAGAAGACTTGGAAGCAAAAGAGAGAATACAAGGAAGAAAATGTAGTTAACACCAGAGCAGGTGTCAACATTTTTTAACACTCTAATTTGGACACTTGTATAATGAATAATATTTATTAAACCCACATGGGAAGTGTCATGACATTTATTTTCTAACCAACAGGGGAATCTAATTTCAGTGAGGACCCAGTGTAGAATAAATTACTGCCTCCAAGCAAACTGATGCATTCGTCCTTTTCTTACCAAAGTGGTAATGGAGTGAAATGCTGATCAGGCAGTATGCAGAGGCAAGTAGCCAGGGAACAAAGAACACATATTAGAAAAGGATGAAAGGTATCAGCACCAATTAAATAGAGATTCTATTCTCTAGAAGTATTGGCCAATATTCTGAGAATGATGTTGAGAAATAATACTTTCTTAAGTAATGATTTTGAGTCTATCTTGAAAGATACCTACATATATAAATATATGAAATATATATGTAATATATGTCTACACTTTAAATCCAGCTTTAATTCAGAGATACATACTAACATATTTACTTTTAGAGGCTTAAGTTAAGTTGAAATTTCTCTCCTAGATGTTGAAAACACAAAAATAAAAATTACAGGACAAGCCCTAGCCCTCTAATAATATGAAAGAGGTAATTAATTATATTGACTATACTATTTTCTTTTGACAGTGATAGATTAAATGATAATGAACTAGCATTTTTGTTAGAGAAAAAGAAATTATGAAAGAAAACAGATAAAAGTATTTTCCACATATAATGAAAAAGGCAACATGAGCAGCTCTCCTCCCCACCCCCCAAAAAACCTCTTAATCCCCAGGTTGTCACAATCTGGAAGCATTTACTGCATCTCTTGTAAAGAAAGAGTGCATCTTGTTTATACATTCTTCTAATTTGGGGAGGGAAAGGGTAATAACAGAATGCTGAAACAAGGATACAGACTGACCCACTGTAACAATGAGATGTATAAGACACTATGTAGAAAATGAACTTTACAACTTCAATTGTGGGGGTGAGAGGGAGGAGTTAGGGAGGTGGGGAGGGAAGGGATGTTAGGGGAAAAACAAAGGAGAGGGTAATATTGCTTGGTAGGAAATGTACTCATTACCTTATTTATGTATCTGTAACCCCTATGTACAATAACTTTACAATTATATATATATATATATGTAGAGAGAGAGAGAGAGAGAGAGAGAGAGAGAGAGAGAGAGAGAGAGAGAAGTGTTCTGTACATTTCCTAGAATGAGAAGACAGATATTGCAGTTGAGAAATGTGAAATGGCTGGAAATTTTTAAGGTCCATATTAGAGTCTTTTAAGGAAATTCCTCAGGTCTGTAGGAGTTGCCCTTAAGTTCTTAACTCTAAATCACACTTTCAGTGAATGATACTCACTGAAAATAGGAGAGGAATTCCTATCAATGAGGAGTTACTTGCCAAGGAACTATAAGCAAAAAGACTCCTAGATTTCAGAAAGTTGGAATAATTCACAACAGGAACAAGCAGTAGGTGTATCCCATGGTGAATATTTGTGGTATTGGATAGATGTTCCAGAAAGCATACAAATTAGAACTAAACTAATCCGCAATTCAAGTGTTCATTCTGTTTCCTTTCACAAAGCTGGAAATGAAGCCTGGAAGTAATCAAATGGACATAAATTATCTGTGAAAACTAACTTACTATTCCTTTTTCAAAAAAAAGTTTACATTGATTCTCACAAATATTTTACTATTTCCACTATTCAATTTCATTTCTAGACATGATAAGTTGCACCTTGTCCTCTGGAAGCAGAAGGAAAATGATCAAATCAAATAGAAACTCAAAAATGAGAGAAAACATGGAAGTGAAATTAACAAACTTTAAGATAGTTTATAAAAGTCCTCAAGGATTTTGAGATAATGCAACATAATCAAGATAGAAATTAAAACTGTGAGCAAGACAAATAGAATTTATGGAGCTTACAATGCAAACCATGACATAAAAACATAATGGGTGAATAACAGATTACACATTATAGAAAAAAGATCATCAAAACTCGAACGTTATATAGAGAATAACAAAAACTACCAGAGTAAAATAAAAATATAAAATAAAGATAAAAGAATAATGTAATAGTTTACCTGACAGATATGATTAAATAAACTGTAATATTGTCTATGAGACTCTCAGAAGCAAAGAATGTGAAGGAAAGGGAAAATTTGTTTAAAGTAATACACATGAGCTTTCAAGGCTTCCATATGTGATGAAACTCAAGCAAGACAAAGAAAATAATGCCAAGATGTGTTATAATAAAGATACTGGAAATAATTGAAAAGAGAAATTACGTAAAAACCTCCAGAAAGGGAAATGAAGATATCCATATGTTAAAAAGAGATAATTGCAAGTTTATATTTTTTTAAAAGCAAGACAGATGACAACAGAATGACATCTTAAAGTGCAAAAAAATGTGTAAAATTAGAATTCTGCATCTTACTAAATATCCATCAAAATTAAAAGAAAAATAAACACTTAAAAAAATTCCAGGGACAATCTGTTGAGAGTATCTCTACAGTACAAACATTTATTGAATGAATTTCTTCAGGCTGAAGAAAAAGAATCAGAAATGGATTTTCTTTTTTTTCAAAAATGGATTTTCTACAGAGAAAAATAGCGTATTATATTAATACTTATGCAGCTAAGGATTAGTGCAGAGAGATAAAAACATGAGTAAATATATATTTTTCTCATCTAAAATTATCTCAATGTATTTGCCATTGTAAAGAGAAACAAAAGCAATACATTATCGTTCTTAACATTGGAAATGTATAATATCAATATCATAAAAGACAAAAAGAAAATGGGGACATGTTATTCTATGGTACAAAAATTATAGGTGAAAAATGTTGTTCATAAGATAGAATAGTATTGGAGATTAGAGCATTATCAACAAAATATAAAAATAACTTGAATCAATAGAAGAGACAAACTGAAATAAAAAACATCTTGTCATAAAGTATGTTAGATAAAAGAGGAAAAGAATATTTGGAATTAAACTTAAATAAATACTACAATAATACTTTTAAGCCCAATAATAACCCAAAATATAAGTGGACTGAGTAATCTCAATGAAAGAGAGATGATAAGGATATATCAAGAATTTTGCCTGTAATCTTAACTACTTAGGAGACTAAGAATGAAGATAACAATTTTTTATTAATACTTGGGTTTGTATTCAGGGGATCATATATAATAGGGAGTCATGTTTCAAACTTTTTTTCCTGTTATTCTTTTGAATGGCATCTTGCTTTTTTGCTTGAGATTGGCCTCAGCCCACGATCTATTTGTATCTCCAACTTAGTTAGGATTACAGACATGCCAACTTGTCTCACCAAGAGGATACCCTAAGCAACATTGGGAGACTCTCAACTAATAACTTACAATAGAATAAAATGTTATAAAAACAATAAATGATCAAAAACATAGTAAAAAATATCTGAGTAGAAACCAGCAATAAAAATAAAGAACTATAAGTTGTTATAAAATAATGGAAAAGACAAACCATGAAAATAATAGTGGTAAGACACAAGGAATTAATACATTGGTATATAAAACATATATCTTCCTAAAACTATCAAAAAATAAAGTTATGCTATGTGAACTATTTAACACGTAAGTTTCTCCTCCAAAAAATACCTTAGCAGAACCTCTATGAGCATTCATTAGCAACACGTCTGATGTTCCTAAGCTATTGCCACCTTAGTAAGAGAGTTCTCACACTCTTGAGTTAAAACCAGACCTCTGATTACTATTGTCTAATTTTACAGCCTGGTTTCTCATTGGATTCCCCACAAAGAACTTCACTACAGATAGGGCGTGAAACTTGCAGTCATCTAATCAAATGTCTCCATAGTTTTACAGCTTGCACCCCCACCCCCCTTGCTGGAATTTACAGTCTTATTCCTCCACCTGCGTATTTCTTATAAGTAAGTATCAATATCCAGTGTTAGCTCTTAGGTAAAGCTTTCCATTATACTTAAATATGGATAAGACTCTTCAGCCATGAGCTCTGCAATGCTGTTTATTTCACCTATCTCTTCTTGGTTTCTGAACTGTGTTTGCAGGGATTTAAAGTATTTGATGAAAAGACATCGTGTTGTTGTCTCTGTACTCTTAGCAACAAGCTCAGTGCTCAGTAAAAGCAGATACAACTTTTTCAAATTATAAGTAAATTAGAATATTTGATGCCAGTGTTTTTATATGAGCAAAGGTACACTAATTTAAAAGCTAAAGAAATTATTGAACTTAGCAATCGTTTCAGTTACCACGTTATGTTTCCAATGAACAGCTAAACTATATTTCCATAAATAGCAATACTTCCCAAGGCTATCTACAAATTCAATGTGATACCTATCAATATTCCAATATTCTTCAAAGACATAGAAGATGCAATACAAAAATTCTTATAGAACAATAAAAGACCCCGAATAGCAAAAATGATCCTTAACAGAAAGAACAGTGCTGGAGGAATATCAATACCAAATTTCAAACTCTACTACAAAGCTATAGTAATCAAAACAGCTTGGTACTGGCACAAGAACAGACCTGAGGACCAATGGAATAGAATTGAAAACCCAGAAATGAACCCACAGACATATAGCCACCTAAACTTTGATAAGGGAGCTAAAAAAATAGAAAGGAATTAAGACAGCCTCTTCAGTAAATGGTGCTGGCAAAATTGGTTAATCATCTGTAGAGAACTAAAGCTAGATCCCTATATATCACCCTGCATCAGAATCAACTCCTAATGGATCAAAGACCTTGGAGTCAAAGCAGACACCCTGAAAACATTACAGGATGGAATAGGAGAAACCCTAGGTCTCCTTGCCCGAAAATTTCTTAATAGAAACCCAGAAACACAACAAATCAAAGAAAGGTTGGACAAATGGGACTGCATGAAATTACAGAGCTTCTGTATGGCAAAGGACATAGCTAGCAAGATTAATAGAAAGCCCACAGATTGGGAAAAGATCATTAGCCATACAACATACAAGGGTCTCATATTTAAAAATATACCTGGAACTCAAAAAATTAAATCCCTCAAAAATTAAATCTTCAAAGAAACAACTGCCCAATAAATAAGTGGGCTAAAGACTTAAAGAGAAACTTCTCTGAAGAGGAAAGAGGGATGGCCAATAGACACATGAAGAAATGCTCAACCTCCCTAGCCATAAAAGAAATGCAAATCAAAACAACATTGAGATACCACCTCAACCAGTTAGAATGGATATAATCAAGAACTCTAATAACAACAGATGCTGGAGGGAATGTGGACAGAAGGGAACCTTACTGTATTGTTGGTGGGAGTGTAAACTTGTTCAACCACTTTGGAAAGCAGTATGAACATGCAAAGGAAACAAATAAAAAATACCACACAGTATATTAAACAACAACAACAACAACAAAGAAAGACCTCTTGTGTCCATACCTTGGGGTTCATTTCACTTAGCATCATCTTATATGGTCATATGTACATAGCTTTTGAGCTTTTCTGCTCATCTGATAAAATAGTCCTAGACATTTACTAATTATTGCAAATAAGGGAACCCACAGGACCTATATTTCTTTGGGTCTGGCTTACTTCAATTAATATGATTTTTTTCCAAGTCTTTCCATTTCCTAACAAGTGGGTCAGTGTCATTCTTTCTGATGGAAGCATAGAGTTCCATTGTATATATATTCCACATTTTCTTGATACATTAATCTACAGAGGGGCATCTAGGTTGGCTCTATTATTTAGCTACAGTGAATAATAGGAGAAACTCTAGGGCTCCTTGGCCGAGGATGAAATTTTCTTAATAAAGAACCAGAAACTCAACAAATCAAAGAAAGGTTGGATAAGTGGGATTGCATAAAACTGCAGAGCTTCTGCATGGCAAAGGACATAGCTAGCAAGATCAATAGAAAGCCCATGGATTGGGAGATCTTCACTAACCATTCAATGGATAAGGGTCTCATATCTAAAATATGCTTGGAATTCAAAAAATTAAATCCCCAACAACAAATCCTCACTAGACATCTTAAAGATAAACTTGACTTTCACAAAGCTTCAGCAATTTCCAGATCATTTTCCACTAGAAATGAAACAATGTGGGGAGAAAAGAAGCATTTTCATATTTCAATAACAGACAAGCTTAATTTTTAAATTACATTGAAGACATCTTATCCATTATTTTCCATGTCAGTTAGTGTCATTTTAAGTGAGATGAGACATTTAAATTTAAATTATTCCAAGACAAACAACTTGGCTACCAAGTTCATTTCTTCCTTTTATTGACAATACTAAATGTTCTATTTTACTGACAAAACTAATTTACCTAAATAGCAAATTAATTTTGTTTTTACTTACTAGAACACACCTTTTTTCAAGTACTGTACTAGATATTGAGCATGTGTGACATAGGCAAAGAGAAAGTAAAATATTTTTAAAAATTGTACAAAATTTAAAAATTATACGAGCGTTCTCTGTTTGAAATGATATTTGGCATCTGCTACTTACAAATTTCTTAAAGTTTGTATTGCTGATGAAAGAGAAAGACAAAAATAATTCTAGTTAGCAAAAACTTTGGAGATGTATGGTTGGATTTTATCTGGTTTTGTTTTAGTAGCTTTAACTCATGCCATTAATGGTCACTGAGAAGGAAATCCAATCTTCAGTTTTTGATTGCTCAAATACAAGCTTGTAACACTTTTAATTTTTTTAACCTGCTGGTTGCACAATGTACAAAATGAGGTTTTAATTTTTCCTCAAGAACAATTTTCATCATAAGTATTTTCATACATTTAAGATTTTTAGGATTACTTTCACCTTGGTGAAGTGAATTTCTCTGCTCAAAAAAAATCCAAAGATAAACATTGCTACTACTAAGATAAAATTACAAAAAATATATCATATAAGAGGTAATAAGGAATCTTAGAAACAGATATCCTCAGTAAGGACTAATTGGGTGAATGAACTAAGGGGATTTCAAAAAACAAAATAACAATAATATTTTTAAAAAAGAAAAAAAACTGGCTTCACAAGGATTCTCCTGTTTTGATTACAGGGTATGTAGATGTTTTCAAATCTCTATTTTAGAACATTTCTAAACTATCACATAGTTATGCATTATTACAAATGTCAAGCAAAATGTTACTAAGTGCAAAAAACAATACAAGAAGTCTACCTGTCATGGTAGAATTGTTGCTAGGGGTGTGGTTGGAATGTTAGTGTAGGTAGTTGTTATGTGTCCCTAAATGGAAACTTTCCTGCTTATGTTTCTTACATTTTATAGGGAAATTTGTGAAAGTGATTATTCTAATAAGGACATTGGGTATGTGTTCTGCAGGAAGAAATACAGAGCTTGCTGTGAGAAGAATCTATTGTCTGTCTACCTATCTGTCTGTCTGTCTACTATCTATCACCTACCTATCATATATACTTTATCTACTTATGTACTATATTTTGGATAACCAAATCTCTGAAGAAGTATGGACTCCATCATCTGTAAATGGATTTTTTCCAGTGCAGTCATGTCTAAGTAGCTTTTCCAGATTTCTACTTTAGGACTAATTTCTTATACAGTACAAATACACACACTTCTTTCACTCTTTTTTCATTAGAAATGAGTTGAAATGAAGTTCATTGCCTGCTCTCTGCAGAAGCTGAAGGTCTCATAGCTGGTGATATTTTGGCCAACCTTCCTCTGCCTCTTTCTGAAGAGGAAAGTGAAAATCTCTTACAACTTTTTATAGTGAGCTCCAAAGATTATTGTTTAGATAAGCCTTCTTATTTCCCTCCTTTACATGTGTAGTAAAAACAATAGTTTATTATGAGTACTTTCAGAATGCTAATACTAAGTATAATTTTTTAGTATATATCTAGGCTTAAATTTAATTTAGAATTTAACAGACACTTTATTGAAGAAAAAAATGGTCAATGTATTTTCTTAAGGTGTTCATCCTTAGGACAAACCTATAATGAGTATAATCAATATTTTCCTTAAAAATAATTAGTTGAGGGGCTGGGAAGGTGGCTCAGTGGTAGAGCGCTTGTCTTGCATGCCTGAGGCCCTGGGTTCGATTCTTCAGCACCACATAAGCAAAAAATAAAAAAAAGCCGGAAGTGGCGCTGTGGCTCAAGTGGTAGAGCGCTAGCCTTGAGCTGAAGAGCTGAGGGACAGCGCCCAGGCCCAGAGTTCAGGCCCCACCACCGGACCAAAAAAAAAAAAAAAATTAGTTGAGAGCCTAGTGAGGAAAACAGTATTATAGATGCTCACAGAAGGAATATATACTAATTTGCTTATTTTTAAAAATAGTATTTTTGTACCTCCAACTTTCAAACACCTCTAAGTGCTCAAAACTAATATGAACAAACTCTTCTCATTTATCTAGTCCCTAGATCATGATATGATCTATTTAAACTTAAAACTATGATTATCAACATCTCCCCTTTCGAAATTCTAAATTACTTCTTTGGAAACAAGCAACAAAATACCTAATTGCCTTGAAAAATACTTGTTTATTATTATCACAAAATAAATTACAAGGGTAATTTTCCTCTCTGCTTACTTGAGTGATTCTCTGTCTTCTATGAAATTTAATGACAATATTGTTATTTGGAAAATTCTGAAGAATTTTAAATATCAAGCATGGAATACTTTTCATTTCTCTAACAAACTCAATATGATCCCTTTTATTACATTCTTTTTTTAAAGTGTATTATCTTTAAGTAGTTATACAAAATAGTTGCCATTCAATAAAGCAGTTTATGAATACAATGCATATTGATCAATGTTACCACTTTCAACATTTCCAAACATCCCTCTCTTATCCCATCCTTTCCCTCCATCTTCTTAATTTTGTAGGATATAGATTGTATTCCTGACTGCATTTTCACCTCTTATCCTGTTCATTTGCTTACCTCTTTCCACTTTGAACTTGACCCTACCCCACCCCTTTCAAGTAACTGTTTCCTGTTTGTTTTGTTCAAGTTTGACTTTGCCTTTCTAAGAAATTATACTATTTGAGTTCTACCTTGAATCTATTGTATTGCAGTTAATACATAGGTATGAACTTGCATACCACACACACACACACACACACACACACACACAAACACACGTTTGTAAGCATTCTGATAGAGTACATATTTATATAAAAGTACATAGTTTATATGAATGTTCTATCTTATATATAGGTACATAGTGTCTCAATAACCAATTGTAGTAGATTGTTAACCTAATTGCTATTGGTTAAAACAAAGCACAGTTGAGCTAATTATGTATTGGCTCTTTCAGCTTTTCACTGACAGTAGCACAGTGAAAAGCAGAACTCCAATTCTTGGAGAATGGTCACCATTCTTTTGAAATAGCTTAGAGACATTATAGGTACATGCACTTATATGACCTCTTATACCTGTCATATTACTATTTTAAGATGCAAGTATTCTCCATTTAGGAAAACAAAAAAACAAAAAATCCCTAATTCAATTGTGAAAGGTAAAATATCATGTTTTCTCATTCTAGCAATGATTTTATGATCCTGTTGGAAAGCTGTCATCTATAAGCTGTGCTCCTTTCTTTGTTTAAGCTCTTTTATGCCATTGCAAGGCAATATTAGATGCTATTCACAAAGTGATAAGAAAGAAGAAGACAGCATGGAAGTGTGTATAGTTCTGTTCTCCCATTAGCAATAGAGAAGGAGAGGGAAAGGAGATGGCAGAGCCAATCTGTGGCAAATAATAAGAGGTTCTGATGAAAAGGATAAATGTCAAGAGGCTCTGGTTGTATTACATGAGCACGTTTTATTAGAGGTGAAAATTAAATTTAATAAAGATAGTGGCACTGGAAAATGGTGTCCTGAAAATCAGAAAATGAAGTAGCTAAGTGATGGAAGGAGAGAATAAGTGGGAAATAGTAAGGAGACAAAAGGAATATGCCATATTCAATTCTCTTTTGTTAAAGCTATTAAAACAAATTAAAATTGCTAATGCCTTTGAAAACCAATGGAAAAAAACGAGAAATTTATAAAACCATGAATTTGGAATACTGAAAATTATTTAAATTTTTTAAATTTTTTTATTGGGAGAATACCGTACAGAGGAATTACAATTACATGGGCAACATAATGAGTACATTTCTTATCAAGCTTGTTGCCTCCTCTTTGTTTTCCCTTCTCATCCCTTCCCATACTCCCCCCATCCCCAACCACAGTTGTAAAGTTCGTTTTTTGACATAAAAACTTGTACATCTCATTGTTGCAATGAGTCCCCAACCACAGTTGTAAAGTTCGTTTTTTGACATAAAAACTTGTACATCTCATTGTTGCAATGAGTCCACGTGTATCCCTAGTTAAACGATTTGTTTTTTCCCTTCCCCTCCACAGATTATACCAACATCAAATACAGTAAAAGCATGGGTTATACCGTGGGGGAGGGACATACAAAGCAACATAGAAATCATCTTATAAATATGTTAAATCTATTGCATGAAAGAAAAAAAACAAAAAGAAAACATTTGAATACTTATCTTGGAGTTCATTCCCCTAACATCAACTTATTTGATCTTTTCTGATTGACTCAGACATATACTAGTTATTGCAAATAAGGGAAACCATGGGACCTATGTTTCTTTGGGCCTGGCTTACTTCACTTAATATGGATATTTTTTTTCCAGGTCTTTCCATTTCCTAACAAATGGGGCAATGTCATTCTTTCTGATGGAGGCATAGAATTCCATTGTGTATATATACCCCATTTTCTTGATCCATTCATCTACCCAGGAGCATCTGGGTTGATTCCATATCTTAGCTATGGTAAATAATGCTGCAATAAACATAGTTGTGCTGGTAGCTTTAGTATAGTCTTGTTTGTGATCATTTGGGTAAATGCCCAGAAGCGGGATTGCTGGGTCATATGGGAGCTCTATGTGGAGTCTTTTGAGGAACCTCCATACTGCTTTCCCCAAAAAACAAATCTTCAAAGAAACAACTGCCCAATAAGTAAGTGGGCTAAGACTTAAAGAAAAACTTCTCTGAAGTGGAAAGAAGGATGTCCAATAGACACATGAAGAAATGCTCAACCTCTCTAGCCATAAAAGAAATGCAAATCAAAGCAACATTGAGATACCACTTCACCCCAGTTAGAATGGCTAGAATCAAGAACTCTAATAACAACAGATGGTAGAGGGGATGACGACAGAAGGGAACCTTACTACATTGTTGGTGGGAGTGTAAGCTTGTTTAAAAATTGTTTTTAAAAACATAATATAAACAATGCTTTCATGATCTTATACCTGTTATTATAAAATGTAAAAATAAAATACAAACGTCCCTAGCCATAAAAAAATGCAAATAAAAACAACATTGAGATACCACCACCCCAGTTATAATGGCAAAAATCAAGAACTCTAACAACAACAGATGCTGGAGGAGATGTGGACAGAAGGGACCTTACTTCATTGTTGGTGGGAATGTAAACTTGTTCAACCACTTTGGAAAGCAGTATGGAGGTTCCTCAAAAGACTTCACATAGAACTCCCCTATGACCCAGCAATCCCACTTTTGGGCATTTACCCAAATGTTTACAAACAAGACCACACTAAAGCTACCAGCACAACTATGTTTATTGCAGCATTATTTACCATAGCTAAGATATGGAACCAACCCAGATGCCCCTCAGTAGATGAATGGATCAAGAAAATGTGGTATATATACACAATGGAATTCTATACCTCTATCAGAAAGAATGACATTGCCCCATTTGTTAGGAAATGGAAAAACTTGGAAAAAATTATATTAAGTGAAGTAAGCCAGGCCCAAAGAAACATAGGTCCCATGGTTTCCCTTATTTGCAATATTTAGTATATGTGTGAGTCAAGCAGAAAAGGTCAGAAAATGTGATGTTAAGAGAATGAACCCTTAGATATGTATTTTAATTTTTTTCTTTCATGCATGTGTTTCTAATGCATTTATAAGATTATCTCTTTGTTGCTTTGTATGTCCCTCCCCCACAGTATAACCCCTGCTTTCACTATATTTGATGTCAGTATAACTTGTGAAGGAGATGGGGAAAAACAAGTCGTTTAAGGATACAGGTGGACCTGTTGCAACAATGAGAAGTACAAGTTGTCATGTCCAAAACGAGCTCTACAACGTCGGTGGGGGGGGCAGGGGTGGGGAGGGGAAGGATTGGGATTGGGATTGGGATTGGGATTTGGAGGGGGGAGGCTGGGAAGGGATGTGAAGGGTAAACAAAGGAGGAGGCTGCAATGCTTGGTAAGAAATGTAGGCATTATCCTGCCCATGTAATTGTAACCCCTCTGTACAGTATGTTCACAAATAAAATAAAATTAAATTTAAAAAAATTAAAATACATTTCTCATCAACAGTTTATAAATCAATTTTTCCCAAAATTTATACCTTAGCATTAAAATGTGACTTGCCATAGCACACATTATAATATCTCTAAAGCCTTCAAAATTATTGTGTGAATAATCCATTTTAAAATTATGAGATCATCTGCCAGTGTAACAAATTTCATTATTTTAGTAGCTGGTAAAATATTAAAAGAATAACATTCATAGATTTTCTAAGTTAATTTGCAGTTTTATTATTTTCTGTTTCATTTATTCATATATGACATTAAAGACTCTGCAGTCTTTGTGTTTCAACTGAAAGTTTAAATTAAACATTCTGACAATAAAACTGTGTTATTGTAATTATAATGTGCATTTTTGCTATGTGTGTTCATATATTCTATCTGCTATATTTTAAATTTCTTTAGATCTGATCCCCTTTTACTTCTATGTTGTCTTGCACGTAGTTTGTACCTAGTAGACACTGAAGAAATTCTACAAAGTCATTGGCTGTTGAGGGAATTTGCCTGTCACAATGTAAATTTGTTTTGTGGGGATGAATTATTTCTTCCAATGATAATGAGGTTGTATAAGTGCATGATGTCATGGCTATCACAAGAGAAGAAAACAGAATTTTGTTAGCAACCTTTCAACTCAGTATTTTCCCTAAATGATGGTTGGCTTACATCAAATAGTATACCCAGACCTAATGTTGCCATCACAGGTATATTGGATCTTAGAGTGGAAACCACAGTCAGATTGTCTTCTGGGTCTTTGAGTATGGGCTTAGTTTCTTTTCCTTTTATAAGGGAGCTGACACCTTCTAAGATCTCTTTATTACACTATTTTCTCGGCCATCAAATAAACATTGATTCCACCAAAGCCAATTAAAGATGGTCACTGATGGCTTGCATGGCTTTAAGTAGAAAGCAGAGGGCATTCTTCACTGTTGTGGGTATAGAAGGATCGACGTTCCTTTCATGAGAAGCTTTGGGTCATGATTCTAGTCTCATTAAGTGGAAGTGTCAGATCTCATATAGATTTTCACATTCGATGAATGCTATTGAAACTGACAGCTGCTGTATGAGAGCAAACAAGGCAAAGAAGAGAAACTTCAGGTATAAAAATTAAGCTAAAAAGGTAAAGAAAACATTTATGTTTTTCTGGTTTTTAAATGCTGAAAGTTCTTTTTCTAGGATATTCTTTAGAAAGATTAGGTCAGAGGTTATTCTTTTAAAAGTATTCTTTTGAGTTGGGCTACTACAATAATTTAAGAGTTTCTTTGATGCTATAGTTTAGCTCCAGATAGGCCCCCAATAATCCATGCATTGAGCTGTGATCACAGCGGGTGATACCACAGCCAGAAGATAGGGAGACACAGAAGAAAGATTGGTCAGTGGAACTTGCCTTTGAAAGGAATGTTGGAATCTGATCTACCTCCCTCACTTCCTGACTGCCATTAGGTGAGCAGTCTATGTTGCCATGCATTCCCACTATAATTTATTGTTCCATCAAAGCCAACAAGGCACACCAATCATGGGCTGAAATATCTGAAGCTCCAAGACAAACATTTTCCTTAATGAAGTTTGTCTTCTCAGGCATTTGTTGGCTAACACATTTGATCGATACACTTCTTAGTTTTTCTGGTTACTTTTCAATAATTTAAAAGCAACTGGTCACTGCAAAGAGCCCCTCTGTATTATTTTATCACCCATGCTTTCCCTTTGACAGGGTGTACAAAATGAGCTAAATATTATACAACTATTTCTAAATTACCATCTATTTTCTAGTTCATTAAAAATTCCCACCATTCTTAAGGACTGACAAAGTTCTAAGATGTTTTTGAAATCTATCTTGCCTTGTTCCTGCTGAAATAAGCTTGCTTTATTCTTTATAAAATTATACGTTTTCAATAAAAATTGAGCTCTACAAAAACTTAAAAAAACACCTATTGCTTTCATCCTTGTTTATATTATTTATTTTATGAGTATATAGATATACTATATGTATACACCTGTGTGTAGGTCACAGTGCCTAGTACACATTTACATATACATATTTGTGTATACATGCCTATGTCTTTATATAATATGTATATATGCCTATATATATATATATATATATATATACACAAAGACCATCCCCAAATGGCACAAAAACACTAAAATATCAAAGAGAAATTCTTTTGTTATGCTGTGAAAATTAATATCACATATGTATTCATGTCAACCATAGAGGGATGACATTTACCAAGAAAATGAAATAGGAGACAATTTTTACTATATCTGTTACCAGACATAGTAAGAAAAAAAGCAGACATACATTACTTTTTAGCTGAAACAATTTAGTTTTTCCTCTTTTTTTCTTACAGATTTCAATTAATAGAACGATCTATTTTATCAATCATTATTTGGATTGATATTTTAAATTAACATATTGTAATTATACCACTGAAAATATAGTTCCCAAACAGTGTTGATGGTTCATGTCTGTAATCCTAGTTGTTCAGGTGGCTGAACTCGGAGAATCTCAATTCAAAGCCCATCCTGGCAGAAAAAACTGTGAGACTCTTATCTCCAATTAACCACCAGAAAACCAGAAGTGGAGCTATGGTTGTGGTAGTGGTAGAGCACTAGCCTTTAGTGAAAAATCAGACTCAGGCCCATGATCAACCAAAAACAAAACAAAGCAACACAAAACAAAAACAACCTCAAAACCCTGAAATTAATATTTTATCCTTTTGTTCTGATTAATTCTTTTGTTCTTATAGCTGTTTCTTCACACAATCTAAGTGCTATTAAATGATTATTCTTTCATTTACTTGTATAATCATATTTAACACTAGTACATGCTAGGTGAGTCACCTTTCAAACAAATATTTGCATTGCCTCCAAGCTCTTACATTGAAATTTTGACCCCCAGTTGGTGTACCAGGGCCTTTGTTAGTCAGTCTAGTTGTGAGGGCTAGTTCTACATAAATGGTTTTTATGCCTTTATAGATAGAACTTGGTGAGCTCCCTTGCCTATTTTACCAAGTGAGGACACAAGACAGTACTATGAATCAGAGACCAAATCCCACCAGACATCACATCTTCATGTACCTTGATCTTATACTTCCCTGCATCTAGAGCTGTAAGAAATGAATTTCTGTTATTTATAAGGCACCTACTCTAACATCCTCTGTTATATAGCCTTCATGAGCCAACACAAATGATGTTAAGATTTTTTTTATTGTGAAAATACCATCAGGAGGGGTTACAATTACATAGGCAAGATAATGAGTACATTTCTTATCAAGCATTGTTGCCTCGTCCTTTGTTTCCCCTTCCCGTCGTTCTTCGACATAACGACTTGTACATCTCATTGTTGCAATGGGTCTACCTGTATCACTATTTAAACGATTTGTTTTCCTTTTTCCCTTCCCCTCCACAAATTATACCAATGTCAAATACAGTGAAAGCAGGGAGTACAATGTGGGGAGGGACATACAAAGCAACAAAGAAATCATCTTATAAATATGTTAGAAACAATCACATGAAAGAAAAAACATTTGAATACTTATCTTGGGGTTCATTTCACCTAACATCAACTTATCTGACCTTTTCTGCTTGTCTCAACATATACTAGTTATTGCAAATTACTGTAGCACTTCACTGAGTTTTGTATTGTTCTAAGATTCACTTTTCTTCACTTTAAAACTGTATTTAGAAGCAAACAAAAGCCTGTGATGGTCTAAACAGAAGTTTAGTAGATCAAACTATCTGATACATATAATATTCAAATAAGAGAAAAATCATAAAAAGTACACTGACAAAAGTTCATCTCTTATATTTATGAAAATGAATATGCCAAGCATATTCATAGTCAATCAGAAGAGAGTGACAAGAAAATACATTTTCCAAGTAAGTAAAATTGTAGATAATTATTACTATCTCTTTTCCTGTGGGTTGAAAAAGAAAAGTCATAAACTTAGAAAGTCATTACAGATGATACCTGAGTGATTGTTGGAGTCCTATAATCTTCATTTCCCATAGATATGATATAGTTACCTTCCTACTCATTTCCAAGACTTTTCTCCAGATGCTTTTAGTCTTTGTTTCCAAAATCTTAAAGAATGAATAATTCATACTACAGTATGACTAGATTAAAAAATACATTCCTGCTCATTCTTTCTATTTTATTCAGGGAACTTTAATTCATACAAAGATCCTATAGCTCCCTGACTCAAATTAACAAGTAAAACTAATTATATGGAATTAATATTTTATATAAATAATTAATTTCTTACTTTTAATCTAAATTAAAATTAAATATTCTATCAATGCTCATCTTTATGCACTTATAATCTGCATATGCTTAAACATATAGAAGAATGACTAATCCAAACTATACTACCACTCATTAACAGCTCACAATAGATTTTTATTCCATGTCTGTTAAAATAAACATGTGAGACAATGAAAACATTTCTAATTTCTGTGGGCTTGGGCTGGAAGGTGATTCATAATTAATAAGAAAATAATGTTTCTAGGCAAGTTTAGATGCATTTGTAATTTATGTCTGTTAATACAAGTCCATCTCTGTACATGGGAATTAATTTGTCGGCAGACTGACTAAACTCAAAAAGTGAATGATTTATTTTTTGAATTATTTTTCACAATTACCCTTCTCGAAATACAAAATAGGATCAAAATCAAGGATAGAACTTCTTTCCTTTCTTAGTTCTGTAGCTAATCTGGGTCTTTATTTTATGAGACTGAATTATGCCCTACTGGCTCATGCCTGTTTTGTGAGGTAATCTCTCCATGTACATTTTGAGGACTCCTTGACTCATTCTTAAGCGTAATTTTATTACCTGAGGTTACTATCTGCAATATCAGAATAGAAACACATTGTCTTTGTCATTTATTTTTGGCAACTCAGATACATCACAAATTTTTCTTCAGCTATCCTTGTTTCCTTCCCTTCTCTTTCTCCTTTCCCTTTCTTTCTTCTCCTCCTAGCTCCCTCTCTGTCACCCCTCTCCTCTTCTTGTCCTCTCCCTCTCTCTTTTTCTTTCTCTCTTTTCCTCCAAGTCCCTATTCTCCACCTAGCTGCCTCATTTCTCTTCATTTCTTTCCTCTTGAGGACATACTTCTTGTGGTTTTCATATATCATTTCCACATCGTTGTTTTGGGAATTGGTTTTGGAAAGCTGATCCCCTATAGAAGTTGGTACAAATTTTGGTAAAAGGTTGTGATTTTCCAAGTTACAATTAGCACAAGTGGAACACGTGTATCTTGATCTTTTTAAACCTTAATCTTTATTTAGTCTTTCTTACTCTAGTCACTGAAAAGAAAGTCCCCTGAATCATCTTGAAATTCAGTTTATTATTTCATTCAACACAAATACCCATGTATTATCATCTGTATAATTTGTCAGCTAATTTAATAATAAATACAATAAAGAAATTTCAGAGATCAACTGATACAATTTCACTATATAGTACACAAAGAATATGAGGCTGAAAGACTACAAATTTTCAGAATTGAAGTGTATAGATCATAGTTAGAGCAAAAAAAAAGTCACTACTTATTCAATATTTTTCTCCTTTTATCACTGAAAAATCAATTTTTATATTTAATTTTTGTTTGACCTAAGTCATGCTTAGTAAAAGTTACTAGAATTTAACCACCATATGGCTGATAGAGGAGAGTAAATTGGTCTCCTTTGAACTGAGCAAGGTAATTTCTTTGTCAAAATAGTTTTATCATTACATAGTTTTTCATGTAGGTAATATTAATAACAATTTACATAGTGGGAAATTGAGATTCAGATGATCTGATCTCTACACAGTAAATTCTAATTTTGACTAATGCAGTTACTGATTTTCCTGTACGTACAAACATGTTCAATGCTGGATCAAAATTTGATAACACTGCTCCATGCCAGTGGCTCACATCTATAATCCTAGCTGTTTAGGAGATTAAGCCATCTCAAGCAGGAAAGTCCTTGAGACCCTTCTTTCTAATTCGCTGCCAGAAAACCAGAAGTGGAGCTTTGGATGAAATGGCAAAACAGTAGCTTCGAGCTTTCTCAGGGACACAGTCCAGGCCCTGAGTTCAAGCCCCAGTAATGGTGCAAGCATACATGCACACACCCACACCCACACCCAAACATGTGCTCACGTGCACATATAGAAAATGTATGTTTTTAATGAAATGAATTTAAAAAGTGGGTTTCATTCTAATACACATATATTATTTACTATATAGAAGCTGTAGTTGACATAGATGCTATGCAGAGAAATGTATTCTAGTATGTTCTTTGAAATTCATCATATATATATATATATATATATATATATAAATTGTTATCAGTCTTTCTGTTAATTTTGTCCCTGTCACCAAAGAAAGGTATCAAAACCGTTATTGAAACAAACCCAGAAGAAATAAGGGAAATTAATGAGTTAATGTAATCTATTTATGACTTATTTATTACAACCATATTTTACACAAGAAGAATAATTTTAAATTAAGATATAATCAATTAGACCTGAGTTCTAAATATTGATGTTCAATATCAGGCTGGGAAAGAACAAATTAATCATCTGCATATTTATTATATTTGTTGCTCAGTCCAATACTAAGGAATGTACCATACAAGTTGAGATAAATTGTTCAAATCTGCCACTTTGATTACAATAAACACAAGAACAAAGATAACATACTGGCCTTTTCATTCTTCTTTAGTAATATACTCTAAGAAGTTTCTCATTTTGGGGTATCTTTGGTCAGCAAACATACTAGGGTCTGGCAAAGTGTTTTCAACATACACATTTAATTCTTTCTCTTTTTTTGTATAGGAGGATTGAGAAACTGTCTCTCCAATACCAGTTGGTCCAAAAGAAGCTAATTCCTCTATTAGCTTTCTGAGCAATTCTGGCTTCATCCTTTCAGTTTGGAGGATTTATATCTCGTGAAGGCAGTAATAGGTAATAAACTGCCTTATTGCCTTCTTAAGTTACAGCTACCACTTTTATGGTAATTTAAAATCCCACAATCTATTCCTTTATAAATTCCGTTTAGTTTGAGGAAGTTTAAAGCTTACTATGGCTGTCTTACTAAGTGAAGAATGTTGGAGCAAAGGAATAATTGGTCTTGTGAGTCTGTGGGGCAGAAGTATGATCGTCAACATAACAAAGAATTGTCATTCATTGTAGCCTATTGGAACATTCATAGTGGGAAAGAAGAATGAAAGTAATTGTTATCCTCCAAGCTAACATGGACTTCTCTACTGTGAGTTCATTTCTCTCCAAATTTAATAATATATTAGAAAGCAGTAATGATTTCCTACTTCACAATAAAATATGAGCTTTTTTTTAATTAAACACATAATTTACTTCAAAAATTTCTGCAAAGCAGAGAGCTGTGTGTATCTTATGTAGATAACATGTAATTGTTGATGTGAGGTTAACATGAATTTATATCATCTTTTTTTAATATTGTGTCAATCCTGAGGCTTGAACTCAGGCCTCATACTCTTGCTCATGGCTGGCACTCTACCACCTGAGTTTTGTCTATACTACTGGCATTTTGATGGCAATTTGGTGATAAGAATCTCATATATTTGCATTCCTAGGCTGATCTTAACCACAATACTCAGATGTCAACTCCTAAGAATTCAAGATAATAAATGTGACACATTGACACCTATCAAATATTTATCTTCATAGTACCGGATAAATTGTTTGCATGTAATCTCTTTATATATATGCTTACTATAGAAACAAATATATTGTGTTGAAAATTTTCATCCTGTAAGTTCCAATTTTAATGTTTTGTTGACATTTTTATTCTGTATACTTTGTTATTTGGTGTATATCCTGTTTCAGTATTTTGTCTTTGCTCTAGCAATCAAAATGTTATTGTTTTTAATAACTATATACAGAGAGGCATGTACTTTTTATTATTAATAAAAGTTTTACTTATAATAATGTATCATTAAAATAATTTCTTTTGTTTTTAACTACAGATTTTAACATATATATTCATGTATGCAACTATATTTTATATGTTTAGAAAATAAAATTTCTTTAGTATCCAAATAACACAAATTTTATCCAAACAGGAACACTGTGAAAGAAATGCCACTATTTTTGTAGTAAATGATCAAACCCAGAATATTGAATATATTAAGCAGTTTTTCTCTCATTGAGTTACACTTTAACCTCTCACAGAGGAACTCTTTAGCTTTCAGATGAAAAGCTGAAATAATACTTAATTTTAAAAATGTAATAAACGTAAGGGAGGTTAACAAACACTTAAGTAACTGTTTTCATAAGATGGATATGAAATCTAACTTTTTCTATATTTCATCACCAGCATAGATAGTATTTATCTATTTCTATTTTTTTTTTTTTTTGTCCGTCATGGGGCTTGAACTCTGGGCATGGGCGCTGTCCCTCAGCTCTTCAGCTCAAGGCGAGCGCTCTACCACTTGAGCTACAGTGCCACTTCCGGTTTTC
>NW_012267217.1:16447077-16453207 GCF_000151885.1 Dipodomys ordii
AAGTATTGCCATTTTCACGATGTTGATCTTTCCAATCCAGGGAGGCTTTGCCATTTTTTTAGTTCTGTGTTGATTTCCTTTTTCAAGATTTTAAAGTTTTCATCATAGAGGTCCTTCACTTCTTTAGTTATGTTAATTCCTCAACCACACCAGCAGAATCTTCCCATAATTTAAAGGGAAAAATGAAAACTTTCCAATGAATACTGTTGAATTAATATCTAATTAATATATTAAAAATTAAACTTTATATAAATAGATACTCATTAGGAGCTACAAAATAAATGAGGAGAAAATAAATGTCCAGTGAAATTATTACTTTTTTTTCCTCTTCAACAAGTCACACATATAAAACACATGTACAATTTGACTGTTGTCATTTCTGTGCCTATAGCATGGGTTACTGTGAGTTACAGAGATCCCTTGACCCAACCATGTGACTCACATCACTTTCTTCTTGTCCCTTTACTCTGTGCTCTAAGCTTATGAAATTAGACTAAATTCCGCAACTACATTACATATTTACATTTGTAAGGGATATGTCATCTTATGGCACAATTTTCCAATTTCTTCTTTGATTAATATGGTATACTGAAGCAGTAAGGCTGACTTTTCACACTGTGAGTCCTAAATAATGGTTCAGAGATGAATACTTGCTACAAAAACATCACAGAAGATAGCCTGCCCTGAAAGGATTTAACCTTACAATCTGCTAAAATAAACAGACCTATTAGCTAATTCCTTCTGAAATGAGGTTTAGCAAATGTAGTGATAGCTGACCACTCAATTGCAAGAATACAATAGCAGACTGCCAGTGTAACTGTAGAGTTTCATAAGATATATTCTTCAGCCAGGAGTCAAAGATGAGGAAACTTAGCAATTTCCTGATGACTGTGTCATTTACCCACAGTTCCGATTGTTACTTTTACTAACTTTAAATTCATGACTGTGTGTACTAGTATACTTTGTTGTTTTTCTTGACCATCATAAAACACTAGGAGCTTTGCTTATCACTTCCCAGTAAGTGCAAACTCAGGAGAAAAAAAGACAAATAATGACGCTAGTAAGAAAGTGGTTCATAATGCCTTCCTTTCCTTAAAGATTCTAGGGGACAATTGATTACACTTAGTTATACATTTTTAATCTAAATTGTGTCTGTCTCATGTAAGGGAAAAGCTTAAATTTCATAGTTGGATATTTCTCTAGATGGAAGTCTTTGTTTGTTACTGGCAAAATTTTTATTGGTCAACTTAATACATATGTCTTCTGTACTCTGCACTATTACTTCCTTCATCAGTAGAATTAACTGCAGTGGTTTACACTTTGCAAATGGGAATAGGCCATTTGATATATTTTTCTCTTTTAACAAGTGTTTAAGCAGTGTTTTTAAACCAAGGTTCTACAAAGGACTTTTTTAGATTTGCCACTGTCAAAAAATATGATCATCACAACCAGCTTAGAATGCCTAAAAGTAGATTATGAGGTTGTTGTGACAGATACCACTTCAGACACTTGAAAGATTCAAGTAAAAACTACATTATGTTTTCTCCTTTGAGCCTGGCATGAAATTATACTGACTATCACTTTAAAGAAGGAAGTTTCATATCACTGCATGCTTCGTCAAGAGTGCAGTTGGATGGTAAAGTTTAGACACTCATTGCAGCAGAAGAATTATACAAAGACATAATCCTTTTGAATGAAATATCTATGTATATCCTAAGAAACTGTTGTTGTGTTTTGTTTATTTTGTACAAGCTGCTCAAATATCCAAACACTTAGAAAATTCTTCTAAACACACAATTTGTACTATGAAGCATGAAAACTTTTCATCAGTGTTGATCTTCTGTCTGCAAATGTTTATACAAATTTTTGATGCAAATATATGGATAACTTTTTAAATTTAGTTTGTCAGGAAACAGAAAGTAACCACTTCTAAGTAGGAGTCTTCAAGTCAGGTCAGTAACTACTGTTCTTTGTATAGTGTCAAAAGAAGTGTTTCTAGAGTTTAAATGTATGCTTGTTACTATTTATACACATGTAGAAAAATAGGCGCTTTTAAGTTTTGTGATTTAAGGTGATATAAATTATTTCTAATTAATTAAAAACTAATTTCTATTTATATAATCATTAATGCTAATTTAGGACCAAATAAAGAAAAATGGAAATTTGATTTACAAACTTCTGAATGGAGAAATGGAAACATCTGCCTCTTAATTCACTGTATTTTTAGAAAAGAACAAACTGAGAATTGGTTCATATGGTTTTGATGTATAATATCTACATCTTAAATTGTGTTTCACTAAACCAATACACTTTGTTTCCTTACTTTCTATACTATCAAACAGATGAGTGATTACTCATAAATATATGTTGAACACATAATATATTTCAGACTTTGAGCTAGGTAACCTTAAGTTGTGAAAGTTGGGTTTCACCCAAGCAAGAATAAAAATAAAATCATATGTTGTGCCATATATTACACTAACATACTATATAATGACAAAATTGTGGTATTCATTATTGACCCAGACTTGTTTAGGAATCAGAATAAGTTTAGCTCTTTTGTTATACCAATTGCTTCAAGGAGCTAAGGTCCAACTCAGTCTGTCAACGGTGTCCAAGGATATTAAGCAGGGGTTCTGTTTGGAAGAGGGGGGGTGGAGGGCATTGATTGTTTAGGTTTTGTTTTGCCTATTCCTGGGCTTAAAGGCAGTGACTTGTGTTCTTGCTTGTTGTACTTTCTTAGCTGAAACTCTGCCACTTGAGCCAGGCCTCCAGTCCTGTCTTTCACTTGTTAATTGGATAGAGACTTTTCTGAACTTTGATCCTTCTACCCCGCCCTCTATAGTAACTTTGATTACCGACCTGAGCCATCCTTACCCAGCTAATATTAGGAAGTTTTAATACTGGTATAACTCCGGGTTCAGTTTGATGGTAAGGAAAAGAAACACCTTTTCTAATGTGATGAAGAATGTATCTGTGGATGGTTGTTATTTTGGGCTATTTGAAACCAATGTAAGATAGTAACTGTCATTTGGAGAAAACAAAACCTCCAAACTTATAAAGGACAGCAGTAAATGGATCAAAAATATATACATATATTCTGGTCTATCCTCCTATTTGATTCTTAGAATCAATTAATTCCTATTTTTAAGTCAGCTCTTCTCAGTTCCTCTTTAAAATACCTTAAGTGATAAACCATCAGAAGACACAGGTACTTGAAAAAGATTAATTCAGGCAGAAGAAATGAAGTGGAAACTGATTTAAAAAAAAAAAAGAGTAGTTATTGGCCAAGTCAGGTTCACAAATGCAAATGCTCTAGCTCAGGAGACTTCTGTTAATGAAACAAACCAGGCATAAGATGAATTAACAAACATTACTCAGGAGGCTGTTTACATGTATGAATGCAATGCTGGTTAAAATAGATCCTTGCTTTTCAAAGAGGATTTAGAAGGTTAAATAAGATGCTGTGTGGAAGGTGCTGAACACAGTGCCTTATAGACATGAAATAGCAGGTCTGGAAAGGTGGCTCAGTGGTAGACTGCTTGCTTTCCATGCATGAGACCCTAGGTTCAATTCCTCAACACCACATAAGCAGAAAAAGCTGTCACTCAAGGGGTAGAGTGCTGGCCTTGAACTGAAGAACTGAGGGACAGTGCCCAGGCCTAGATTTCAGGCCCCACAACTGACAAAAAGAAAAATATAGACTGAAGTAGCTAGTTAGTACTATTAGTATTATTTGTGAAACTAATCACAAAGGTGTGAGACTCACATCAGACTTTTAGCTGATTTCTTTTCTCATTTAAACAGAGAAGATAGATCAAGAGAGCAGGTAGATATTAGACTAAAAAACAAGTGAGCTACAGTTTAAAAAACACAATGCTAAATTTGGAGACTAAAGTAAAATGGGAGGCAGGACTAGAATGACTGAAAGGAACATTTGGATACAACCAATAATAGAATGATCAAAAGAATGATATAATAGCAAAATAAAGAGAAAAATGGAACATTATTGATTGTTCACCTATATCAGTAACTATGATGAGTGTTTTGACTTTAGGAAGTTGAAAAACGTTTTAGAAAATGTCAACAATATTTGATAAATTATCCTAGAACTACATAATTGTTATTATCATTTGAGAGTACAAGTCTCACTTTGGAGAAGTCAAGCATTAAGGTATATGGTAGTGATAGAGCATACATTTATAGAAGTAGGTGAAGACTTAAGATTAGCACCAAAAAGCAAGAGGAACTTCCAAAAAGTAAGGTTGACAAAGAAACAATATTTTTTTCTGTATTTTAATTAAAATAGAACCTGAACATATTTTAATGCAGATAGGAGAGGTCTCAGTAGAGTTTCCAAGAAAGAACAAAGCAATGATGATGGATGTGCATTGATAGAAAAAGAAATGCAGATGTTGGCTTGCATTAGGGTAAGACAGGCACCTCTTCATCAAAAACACGATAATGACAGAGGAAAACCATTCTACACAGACCAGAGAATTTGCTGACAGCTGTAAGTTAAAACCAGGCTGCTCATATACTAGCTTTTGCCATGAATTAGAATGTTTGTCCAATGTTTGCGCATAAGGGATATGGTGTGTTTGCAGAATGCAAAATCAATCTTAGAAGAGCCACTTTGAAAATAAACAAATGCTTTCAAGGAATGCATAACTGGAGGGAACCATCTTAGGTTGAGTGTATGCATGACATTGGATCTGTTTACTCATGCTCAAGATGATGTCTGGAAACTACTTTTTGAAAGATGTCTGGCATTTAATATTGATATGGGGAGAAGAGATGAGTTTTAAAAAATTACCAACTTGGGCATTATGTTGGCTGTGCTCACTTGAGTGAATTTGGGTATTAGGTGTGTCCTAAAGCAATGCTTGAATGATGAGTACCTAGAAACTAAGGAAGAAGAACAGGGAATTAGAGAGATGGAAATGGCCAAATTAAGTTTTTAGTAGCTGTGAGAAAGACAGAAATAAAGTAGTGAAAGAGCAATATTGTGCTTTCTCTTAGTATTTATTATAGAATGTCTGGGATGAATACCAATTCTCCACCATACCTATGCCTTTGTAGTGGTCCTCTATTGTACTTCCTGTGCAGAGGTAGAGTCTTTTACTTTGCCCTTCACATCTAAGTAAGAATTTGTGATTATAATAGACTAGAAGAATGCAATAAGAAAGATACTGTGCCATTGTTAACCATTGTTGAACTTTGCTCTTAAGTAGCCTCACTTGCTTTGCTTTTTTTTCCTCTTGCTCTTGTGCCTTAACCGCTGTTGAGAAGATTAAATGTGTAAAACAGAAGAATTGGTTCAACGGTTCAAATTGAGCCTCAAGATAAGGGTGATGACAACGAGGTTTAGCAAAGATATTTACCATACGAAAGACATAAGTACATTGTTGCATCCCTAACACAGATGACAGAACTATCCCACCTACACATAGATCCAGGACCAAATAATGTTCATTGCAACATGCCACGGTGGTTAGCAGTCGTTATGCCAAACAATTGTGGTAAATAATGACACAACAGTTCTTTTTGATAAATTAAATATAGACCATTCTCACAATGTATTTCATATGAAACACTTGCTTACCATGTGCATGTATTTGCTTATGAGATACTTCCAAAAGGAACGGTTCTATAAGTCTGCAAGTGACATGGTACAAGGAGTACAGGATATGTAGAATCATCTCTTCCTTTGCATATATATTAAGCCTTCAAAATGTGATCAGCAATTTCATATTGCTTGGATTTCCTGAGGGAGGGGGTCAGCTGCCCTGTGTCTCTAGTTGATGAGCTACTTGCCTTCGTCTTCCACCTTATTTATTATTTTTATTGCAAAGGTCATGTACAGAGGGGTTACAGTTACATAAGTGAGTGGATGAGTACATTTCTTTTTGAAGTATCTCCCCATTCTTCATTTTCTCCCATTCTTTCCAACATTCAAATATTTTGTTCAAAACTGTCCTATGAAATTTTAAAATAGATAATGTATTTGGAATAATGAAGTCCTCAGCAATGTGAATTCTTTTTCCTTTAAAGTTTGGCTTTGTCCAAAATGAAATATTTAATTATAACAGCTCCCAAACAAATACAGAGTAAGCACTCAATATTTGAT
>NW_012267217.1:16453465-16454018 GCF_000151885.1 Dipodomys ordii
GTCCACCTGTATCCTTAAACGACTTGTTTTTCCCCTTCTCCTCCACAAATTATACCAACATCAAATATAGTGAAAGCAGGGATTATACTGTGGGGGAGGGCATACAAAGAGCAACAAAGAGATAATCTTATAAATGTGTTAGAAACAAATGCATGGGAGAAAAAAAAACATTAGTATAACACTTTCTGAATCCCTGTAATCACAGCTTCTCTGCTTTCAAGGATCTGGAAGACTTGACTGGAAACCTTTTAGGTAGTCTATGATAATGACTAAACTTCAAGTTTCTTTTTTTTTAATTTAATTTAATTTTATTTGTGAACATACTGTATAGAGGGGTTACAATTACATGGGCAGGATGATGCATACATTTCTCACCAAGCATTACAGACTCCTCCTTTGGTTTACCCTTCACATCCCTTCCCAGCCTCCCCCCTCCCCCCCAATCCCAATCCTTCTCTTCCCCCCCCCAATCGACATTGTAAAGCTCATTTTGGACATGACAACTTGTGCTTCTCATTGTTGCATCAGGTCAACCTGTATCCTTAAACAACTG
>NW_012267217.1:16454068-16463273 GCF_000151885.1 Dipodomys ordii
TGTATATAGATGAGCTGTATAAAGTCATCTGATCCTAGAGAAAAAGATTATAGAATTTTCAGGCAAAAAATACAGAATATTATTATTATTATTTCTTCATTCACTTTCAGCAGCAAGTTTAGTATCATCAATCTGACAAAAAATTGGGGTGCAGATCATTTCCAGTGGCAGGTGACTATGATGTGGAAAGGTTTCAGCAAGTGAAAATTGAGATAGTATTATGAGACCTAAGAAGTTCAACAGTATTATATTCTGGTGCAAAAGGCCAGCATAATATTGTCGAGGCTAAGTGGTGGGATCACCTGCTACCAATGTTAACATTTGCCTTAGTTATTAATTGTGTATTTGTATAGTTCTGAGATAGATAAGTGATTCTGTTTTATAACACAGTTGTTATTGATGACATTTATTCATTCAAATTTAAGCATGTGGCACTTCAAATCATTTAAACATTAATCTATAGAATAGATAGTGTATTTCTCACTTCCCTTCTTTGAACTTGTGTAGTTTTCTTCATCCTTATATTCTACCATCTCTTCTTGCCTCTCAGATGACATCTAATAAATATCCTTATATATGTCCTAGATAATGATAATATAAGCAAACACATCCAGAGTGTACTGACCACTGGGAAAAAAATTCCCAAATAACACAGTGCTCTCCAGTATAGTCAGACAGTCCATTCTCTGAAACTATTCTTGTTCTGAAACCAGTTTTCATTCATTTCCATTTTTAATGTTTTTCTTTTCCAGTCAGTATGCCAAACCTCCATAACATGTGCTTTCCATTAAATGTCTTCTAGATATTTTGTTCAGTCCATTCAATATGTCTTATAAATAGAGTTATTATTGTCAAATATTTGTATATGAATAACCTCCTTAATTTTGCTAGTTGTAGGATAAGCGAAGGCTGCTTCTCTTCCAGGCACAGCTCTATCATCTGAACCAGATGGTTTTCCTTACTGTGTCAAGGTATGAAAATCTTATTTAAGAGTCTCTGGGGTGTTGAGAATTCAAAGCAATTTCATAACCTCAGTACTAGGTATGAGTAGTACAAGCTGTAGAACAGATTTCTCTGTATCATCCCCATGATACAGAGAAGCAGCTGCTGGCTGCTTTTGGCAGACTAGTTATCTGTTAGAATGTTTTCTGTTCTCTTGGAAAAAAATGTAACTACCATATTCTCAAATCTTTGCTAAAAAGGGTTTGTCCGTATGGCCGCAAATAGGCCTAATATCTGTGACCTGATAAGTAAAAAAAACAAACTGACAAATTAACAGTGAATTATTTTTCCATATTAACCTAATACTCCTATTGTACTTCAATTCACCATGTGAAGAAGTCAGCTCTGCCTTTTTAAGAAACATTGAATTGCTGACAGCCACATGTTAGTGATTTGAATACCCATGTTTAGAAATATACTATGAAAATACTATTTGTCTTACTATTGACCTAATGGGAGAATTAATGTTCATGAAGACAAAATGCAAATAAAGTATACGGAATCTTTATTTGAGTTAAAGCATCATGAATATAAATTAAAGCAAAGTTTATTATTTTTTGCATTATCATTCTCCTCTTCTCTCAAGGCAGATTCCCATTACATTAAACTAAATGCTATTATAGAATATTCATTGTTCCATAATGCATGGTCACATTACAACTTTAACAGATATAAATGATTTTTAAACATCTATTATAAATAGCTTGTAACAAATCTATCAACTACCATCTATCTGTATGATATGAGTCTACCACATTTCTATCATCTATATTTCTTTTTCATTTTATATTATTTTCTTCAAGTAGTTGTACAAAAGGGTTTCAGGTTAACATATCAACTTATGTTAACCTGAATGAATCTTGGCCAGAATTACTCCTTCATCATTTACCCTTCCCTCATCCCTTCCCACTGATCTCCTTCAATTTTCTAGTTCAATTTTTTTATATTCTTTTTTCCCCCTCTATATGGTAGTTCAATTTTTATATATGTACATTAGGTATTATACAATTTTGGGGACTGTGAGCTTAACCCAAACCATCTTCATTGTGAGGTCAGAGATTTTGTCAAAAGAGTAGAAATAGAGAGGTTCACAATATAAACAACTATCCATATAATGATAAGTATTGAGCAACTGAAAAAGAAGTACTACTAATATTCACAGTAATTTGAGATGGTGTATACAAAGCAAAGGGCAGATTCTGCTCACAGGTTCACACATGTTTATTTTTTTGTCCCTAATCCCAGAAGGGAATTGCATTCCAGAGGATCCTCAGATATCTAGACAACAGCTGCATTTGACTCTAATTAATATTTAACCTTTTAGATAAATTCTATTAAAACGTAAAATTTACTTTATAATCCCTAGCGATACAGCTCAAGCAATGTATTACTAGTATGGCTAAAAAGAAATTTATGGAAGGCATCTGAATAATAAGCTGAGATTTAACATAAATGTATGCAAATTTGCCAAACATTGTAAATTCTTGGAGAATGTTCCCAGGATTTTTTCTTTTTATTATGTTAATGGTGAAGATCAATTGAAACACGAAACATATGGAAATTTATGGTTCTTATATTTAATACAAATGCTGAAAATTCTACAAAGCAAATTACATTACAAAAGGTAATGGAGTTTTGGATTTACTATGTAAAACGAGGAAAAATTTGGTCACAACTGAATCTTTTCAAAGGTGGAATTACCTAAAGCTATTATAAACTCAACATTGGGTTAGGGATGACTTTGCCATGGCAGATTAGTTATGGTGACCATATTTTAGCTCTCTGACATTGTTCCTAGAGTCTGAAACTTTTGGGAATAAAATTTCATTAATAGCTGCAATGAACAGTGCACAAATTTGGATTGGTCTAATCCCAGTTCCTGTTTACTGTTTTTAACTTGGTTTCTATGATAGTGAATATGAAATATAAAGCATTCTTAGTCATCAAACTTAAGTGAAACATAGACAGAGAAAATCTCTGTTTTTAATTTTTTCCAACCTTTTCAGACATAACATATCCTCTCTCACAGGAGGATATAATAGATTTCTCCTTCCAGTCTTGCTCATTACTGCCCCTGTAGACTGTTTGATGTAACAGCTTGTATCTTGACCTTTCAGGTGGACTCCAGGGCCCCAGTAACAGAATGAATATATGTGAATATATTGCAAACATGTGAAAAGTAGAGGTTGTATTGGTGGTTCATAGAGGATACAAAAATCAGTGTAATTGTTCTTGCTAAAATGAATCTTAAAATGTATGAGGATGAAAATTTATTTTGTAGCTTTCTTTCCTTTTCTCCTCCCTTCTTTTTTTCCTTTCTCCTTCCCTCCTTCCCTTTCTGCTTCCTCTCCTCCCTCCCTACTTATTCTTTCCTTCCTTCCTTCTTTCCTTCCTTCTTTCCTTCCTTCCTTCCTTCCTTCCTTCCTTCCTTCCTTCCTTCCTGTCTGTCTTCTTTTTGGTAATATATTTTGGAAGAAATAGGCTTAAAGAAATACATGAATAATGAGAAATTAAGATATTTGAGTCAAACATCTATTATTATTTTGTGATTAGAATATTCAAAATCCACTCTTGGATTTGTAGGATGCAAGGTACAAAAGAAGAAGGGCAGATAGAAAGAGATACGCTAACAGGACTAAAAATATTCAACAAATGAAATGTTAAAACCTTCAGTTTTTTTTTTTTTTTTGAGTGATGGCATTAAAAAACTGCCTTTTTTATTCTGTGGCACAGGTATATTGTACAATGCAATGGAAAAGTCATGTGAATATATTTTAAACCTTTAACAGCTTTCTAGAGATAAAAGTCACATACTATACAATTCATTCATTTAACGTGTCATGTTATCCTTTTTTTAAAAAAAATTATTTTTATTTTTTGTGAACATACTGTACTAGAGGGGTTACAATTACATGGGCAAGACACATTTCTTATCAAGCATTGCAGCCTCCTCCTTTGTTTACCCTTCACATCCCTTCTCAGCCTTCCCCCGCCCCCCCCCCCCCCCCCCCCCCCCCCCCCCCCCCCCCACCCCCCCCCCCCCCCCGCCCCGCACCAAAATTGTAAAGCTCATTTTTGACAAGACAACTTGTACTTCTCATAGTTGCAACGGGTCCACCTGTATCCTTAAACAACTTTTTTTCACCATCTCCTCCACAAATTATACCGACACCAAATATAGTGAAAGCAGGGGTTATACTGTGGGGGAAGGACATACAAAGCAACAAAGAAATAATCTTATAAATGCGTTAGAAACAAATGCATGAAAGAAAAAAACATTTAAATACATATCTAAGGATTCATTTTCCTAACATCATATTATCTGACCTTTTCTGCTTCACTAAAACCTTCAGTTTTTAAGCTTCAGGAGATTTCAGTTACTAAAACCTGTGTATTAACAAATGAGAAGGAATTGAAATTTATTTGCATAAACCCAAAGGAGGAAAAGGTGAATTAAATCATGTATTATTAGTAGAATAAAAATTTCAATTCAAAAGTCTATACTATTATTTGAAATATCTTGACTTGCAAGAGAAATTATTTTGATAGATTTTGTAATTTTAATTGGATAAATTTATGTTCTTGCTAAAGTGGAACAAAATTGACAAAGTATATGATTTTACATCATTCAAATTTAGGGAATCAGGAATAAGTAACATGGATAATTTATATTAGTACATTTTCTTATAAAGTATTTCTTTAATAAAGCGTGTTGAATAAAAGCAAAGGGTATAACTTGAAAAAGTATTTGGTCTGAAATATTTGTACATTTCAACATAAACATATAAGTAAATGAGAATTTGGTTTTGCCAAATTTAATTTGATCTTACTTCCAAATTTCTTATAAAATGTTGCTTTAAAAATGACTTATGTAAAAAATGAGATGAATATCAATTCCTCACAAAATGTGTTTATATTAGTATAGACAAACACAGAAAAATCACATAACATCAGTTTATTATTATTAAATTTTTAAATATTTATAAAATGTATTCCCCTTATGGACTTTCTAAAAATTTCAAAAATTTAAAACAATCATTATACTTAACATGCCAGAAGAAGTGATTGTGCAGATTAAAAGAAAATATACCCATATGAGTCCAACCATATGTGAATTGATAGACATGGATACATAAAAATTTTAATATAGATACGAATATATATGTGATTCTAAACACCAGGTTTAATCTGTGGTGAGAAAAAGAGAATCATAACCTGTGACCATGTTAAGAGGCATGTTGAGATTGATAAGCATGGTTGTGGTTTTCTTAGACTGATAATGTCAAAGATCTTATATCTGTCAGGCCTCCTTCACATTTTATACATTAAGTGGAATTTATTCACATCAATAAAAACAGCTATAGATGATAGATACATACAGAGGGGCACAACTACAGAATACGATCCTAGTACAATCTTTCTTCCTACCTCCAAAGATTAAAGAAACTCCTACTCAGAAATAGGTAGGTTCTGCTTTTGATCTGTTCGTAATTTCTTGTTTCTCGTTCTTATTTCCTTGTTGTTCACTGATTCCCCATATTCCATATTAATTATCACATGAGGTTTTTCCATTTGTTCATGATGACTTGTTGAAAACTTTAAGCAAAATGTTGGCATTGTTTGTACAATCATTTCATAGTGGTTCTCTGTGTGTTATATCACAAAATTGTTCATTTTATAAATCTCCCTTTCTGCTAGCATGGGCCCTTCCAAACACTCATCCCTCCTGAGAGTTATTAGGAAATAGATTATCTCGTCCATCTACAGTCCCAGTATGAGTGCTTCTATGTACACAATGACTTCAATAAGAAAGGGACTATTTTCAAGCTTAGCATTATCTTAAGGAGTCTTCCCCATCACACAGTGATTATTGATAACCTGACAAAAGGATCAAAAGAATAAAATCACAAGCCACCTGCAGCCTCCTGTTCTTTAGTCTGATGCCTGTTTGCCAATAGATCAAAATCAGAACAATGCTATCTTTAATGTTAAAATGCCTCTTAAATCCAAAGGCAGGGATGTTCTCATGATAAGAATTTTTGCAACGCTCCATTCACCTCATTTATGTTCCATCTATCTCATAAAAAGCAAGTTTTACTAACAAACCACATCTAAGCCCTGAACAAAAATTAATTTGCCAAAACTTTGTAAAGAAACCTTGTAAAACAGTCACACAACATCAGTTATTCTAAATATTGCTTCAGTACCTCTATTTGCTTCTGATACATTTTTATGACCAAAAAGAAATCAACAAAAAGAGAGAGCTATCAAGTAATTCTCATATTGTCAGATATCCAGTTATTTAATATGTTAAAAAATGTTCCAGATTGGGGACAGGGTTCAACAATAAGACTGCAAACTTAACATGCATGGACCCTGAGTTCAAATCCCAGTACAACCACAAACAAGAAAGAGAGAAAGGAGGAAGGGAGGGAGAGAGAGAAAGAGAGAGAGAGAGAGAGAGAGAGAGAGAGAGAGAGAGAGAGAAATTAGGAAAGGAAAGATTTATTGAACCTTTGAACTTCTGGCTGAATACCAGAGTAAATCTGAAAAACAGTTCTGTTTACTGTTTGACTTTCTTCAGAATCAGAGTAAATGGTACTACATTAAGGAGATTGCTGTTAACAGGCTAGCATCGCCTTTGCAGGATGCTCTTTACATATACCTCTCAGGCCTGTGAAGTTCCCACAAGAGTAGGAGGAATCAATACAAGAAGAAATATAGCTGCAACTGAGTGAGAAATCCAGCTCGACCATGACATTTTGAAAATGAGTGCTCGACCTGATTCTTAGCTGTAAAAATTAGACTGAGTGATTTCCACATTTTCCCACGTAGACACGGGTCAGCAAATCACTTGGAGGACTTCTGATAATAAATTAACTGCAATGCTTAAAGTCAGATACTTCTCCAAGTCTCATGACATCTTTCTGGAACAGATACGCACATATACATACACACTTATATGTGTACATGTATATATATGTATACATGTATTAAATTATAGATGAAATTAAATTTGTGTCCTTAATATATTTTTTCTTTGTGATACTGAGGATCAAATTAGTGATGTAATAAAAAAGGCCTAGAGGTTGTTGCCTTGGCCTGTGAAGACACAGATTAAAGCATCATCTGTAGACTTCACGGAAGACACTGAATCTACCAGCGTTTTGAGTTTGGACTTCACCTTTAGAACTGTGAGGAACAAATGTCTGCTATATAAGCTTATTGTTTGTGGTACTCCTCATAGCAGACCAGATGGGTTAAGACAGGGTCTAAGTGACTTCAGCAGTGAATAATGGCTGTGGATCTGTGTCAGCTTGGAACATCAAGCAACATGACTGGTCTCAAATGCAGGAAATCATTGTGACCTCTAAGGAGACAAGTCCTAGGCCATGGAAAAGACTTTATGAACAGAAAGCAAACCAGGTTTTACAAACTCAGAAGGAATTATGATCATGCTTTCCTACATGATCTGGAGAAGACATCATAGGAGGATGAGGAAGACAAAGCAGTGATAAGTACATTTCATATATAAGTTTGAGAGAAGCTTCATGAGCTTGGGTGAGGTAGACGCTTTTCATGATGGTTGGGGGGGGTGGAGGTGTATCAAGCTAAACAGCTACTAGAATGTGAGGGGGAGAGCAGTTATATTTCTTCTGGATGTAGCTCCCGAATGTAGCATCAGTGTAACCAAAAATGTTTTCCAGAAAGAATAAAATGTAGGGAAGGCAAGGTAGACTGAGAATCTGCAGGTGACCCAAACACTTAATATTTAGATGACTTTTTTGATAATCCAGGATTGGTGTTAATCTTTTAAGTCTGCTTTTCATTTTATTCCTGTCTTGTGGCCTTTCTTAAACCTTGAGTTAGAATAATCCTTATTCCCTTGCTGGCCTACGAACTTGGCCTATGGTGCAAAAGCTGAATTATCAAGGATGTGAGTTCAGATCCATTAACCTTAGACGAATATCATGTAATTAAGGTGCAGTGCTTTCTAGAAGGAAGGACATGTGTAAATACTGACAATCTTCAGCCAATGTTATTTTAGAAGAAAGATTCGCCTCTGTTGTGTTTTGTCCCCTGGGGAGCAATTGAAGGTCATGTTGTTAAAATTGCTGGTGTGCTATAATATTTGTGTCAGCTAATTAAACCTGTCATATCAAACATTTTCTATATGACCTGAAATGTTCCCTTAATTCCCTCTGTTTCTATTCAGTATATAGAGGAAAAAGAATAAGCCAATCTCAGTTCTCAAATTCACCCGCTTACTCTTTGTATGCTTTATTGTGTTTGTTAATTTATTTTTATTGATTTTATTGCATTTTAATCTTCCTGTAATTGTGATGTAGAGAGGGGTTATAACTCCATAAGTCAGATAAAGAATATGTTTCTTCTTCAACTATGTCACCCCTTCCTTTGCTCTCTCCTAGTTTTTCTCTCTATATCCCACCCATAAGTTGTATAGTTCATTTTCAACAAAGTGTCTAGCGAGTATCACTGCTAAATTTGTTTCCCCTTTGTCCCTCCATTTCTGTGCCACCCCTTACTTTCCCCAAAACAGATAAATGAACAAAGGAGACAAAAGGGAAATAAAACAAAAGCAGCAACAAAGGAAAAAATACTTCTTGTTTCTATTTCCTGGAGTTTATTTCTATAATTATTTTATGTGATCAAATGCACATAGCAATTGCACCTTTGTGGTCCGCTCCTAAGAATGTCCTCCTTTGGTCTCACTATGTATGAATGCCTAACTATTCAGGAAGCTGAGATCCGAGAATTATCCTTGGGAGCCAGCCCAGACAGACAAATCTTCGACGCACTTATCCCACTTAGCAAAAAGCTAGAAGTGGAGATGTGGCTCAAGTGGTAGAGAGCCAAATTTTAAAAGCAAAAAAACTAAGCAAGAGTGTACAGTACTGGCACACACATACACACCCCAATACATGTGCATACACACAAAGTGAAATATTATATTGCACTATCTTATATTTGTAATTATTTTATACTCCTTAATAAGCCATCAGAAAAATAATTTAAATAATAGTCTTCATTTTTGAATTTTCTTTATAAATACCAATTTTATTTATCAATTCCTTGGAATTACATGGTTGAAGAAAATGGCATTGAAGAGAGCTTTCTTTTAAGAACAGTTAATGAAACTAGCTCTTTAGAATAGCTATCCAGTTTGTGCTTGCAATTTATT
>NW_012267217.1:16465213-16468396 GCF_000151885.1 Dipodomys ordii
GAGGAACAAGTTCAGTGATAATCTAAGTCTATGTAAATCAAACACATACACATATGCATGTATGCCATCTATCCTATAATATGGAATTTAAGTGACTGTTAAATTGTTTATGAATGTATGAAACATGTTTTATTATTCTCTCTCATTAGACCATTCTCACAAAGCATAAGAAACCATATATTTTTTTTTATTTAATATCAGTCGTGGGTCTTGAACTCTGGGGTTGAGTGCTGTCCCTCAGCTCTTCAGCTCAAGATGAGTGCTCTATCACTTGAGCTACAGCGCCACTTCCGGTTTTCTGGTGGTTTATTGGAGATAAAGTCTCATAGACTTTCCTGCCTGGGCTGGCTTTGAACCTTTATCCTCAGATCTCAGCCTCCTGAGTAGCTAGGATTACAGGTGTGAGCCATCAGCACCTAGCAAGAAGCCATACTTTCAAAATTAGTTTTAAAATTAAACAAATATAGCATATGAACACTAAATCAGAGAAAAGGAACAAAAAAATATTATCTATGTTATGTTGTACTCCAAAGTTCTTTGTCTTTTGCTTGAACTTATATATTTTTAATTCCATTGAGTGAAATTCTAATGGCTCATGCTTTATAGTAGAACTTAGAAAATCAGCAAGACATCGGTTGCTTATTTCAATTATTTCAACTAATTAAAAGGTTGAACTCTGAAGAATCAGGGTTCAAAGCCAGCCAGACAAAAGTCTGTGCAGTTCTATTTCCAATTAACCAGCAGAAAGCAGGATTTGAAGCATGACTCAAGAGGTAGAAAACCAAACAAGCAAGCAAAGTGTAACCTCTAAATTTTGAATTTAAGACCTATAGAAAAAAAATTTACAAAGTCACTAAGTAGGATATTTAAAAAATGCTTTAGCAAAATGAGAAAATGCACATGACTTGATAGACAATTTTATTTCTGATAATATAATCATATGCATGTATTAAAAACATTCCTTTCTATATATAATATTTCAAAGTATGAAACATGATTACTTCTTGGCTTAGAGACAAGATTGGTTAACTTTCTCTTTTAGTTTGCAAATTTTTATACTTCCAAAGTTTTACAGCAATTCTTATCTATTATAAAAAATGTATAACAACTTAATTTCAAATAAAATCTTGAGTATGACATGCATGGTAGGCCACCTGAGACAAAATGAATATTCAATAGACTTCATCTCTTTACCCAACCAGAAATAAATAGATCAGTATTTGTTTTGTTATCAATAAAATCTTACTCAAATTATCTGGAAAACAACTGTACTCTAGCATCCCACAGTCTTGAATAAGAGGAACAGCATAAAACTTAAAGACAGAGGTTAGCCCTGGGCATGAAGAGCCTGTGCAAAAGAGAGTTAAAATGACTCATTGATGCACAGGGGTCTAATTAAGCAAGTGAAGCATGAGGGTGATATCATCAGAAATTGTTCTAACGGTAGGGAAGCGATTAGGGACACTATTGCAATGGTCAAGTTCACTCATAATGAACACATGAATAAGAAACTGTGCATTAGACACTGAAAGCAAACTTTTATCTGGAACATATTTTTTTCCTCAGTGATAACAAGCAAAGGCAATGCTCACTCTAATTTGCTTTTTGAAGGGAAGATGAAAAGTCAAGGTCTTCAGTGACCATAAAACTGGAAATCAAATGTTCTGTCAGGCAAATGCCATGGTCAGGGCCATAGAGAAAACTTAAAAGCAGAATAAAAAATTCACTTAAGTGATAATTTTGTTTCACCCAGACCACATAGTTAAAGTGTCTTTCTCTAGTAAGTATAAGCTAGCAGAGAATGAACAAAAGAATGCTTTCCTTAGCACATAAGCATTATTTGCAGTTTAGGCTGTCTCTGCATATCTCCACTACTCATAACTAAATGCTATATATAATAGTAAATATTCACCTAAGAATATGTGGAACAATATTGGGTGAGTCTTCTAGGGCATAGTCAACATGCAGATCCAAAGTGAATTGGCTACAACTAAAAAGTTTTTGATGGTACACTTTAAAGTTAAATAAAAATGGTGCTAATTGCCTTCAGGTTTGGGCATTAAAACTGTACACAGAGTGGTCTTTCTATACAGCAAATCACATCATAGTTTGATATTCAGATAACTTGTAACTTAACTCTAGAAGGTACCCTGAACTAAGCAAACGAGAGCCAATCCCTTATCCACCTCAGGCATAGGATGAAACCAATCAGTTAACTCATAAATCATCTCTGTTTTTATGGTTATATAAATAGCATTCCTCTTTGTAAGGAAGGTATTATGAACCATCTTTGTTGTGGGTACTGCTCAAGTGTAGATTTTTTCTCTATTTAAATTTGTTCAATTTAACCATTATCAGTTCTTCCAAGTCAAGATAAAGCTTCTATAAACTGACCACCTAGTAAATAACTACAACTAGCAACTGAGCCCATGTGCCTATCTAGACTTGCATAGACAATTCTCAGGAGTGGGTTTCTCAGATAAAATAGAAGGTCTTCAGTTTAATTTGAATTTTGGGTATACCTTTTAGATAATACAGGGACTAAACATACATATATTTTTAAAGTATTTGTTATTATCGAATAGTCAACTTGAAATCTGCATGACAGTGTTTATTCTATAGAGCAGAGCTCAACAATCTTTAAAGAAGGAAATGTCCTACTTGAAGACATAATTATTTAGCTAAAAAGGAGGAGGAATTGGAGCCACAAGCCTTAAAACAAAAAGAGAGGTGCCACAGCATAATATGAAGCCCATAGAAGTTAAGAAAAGCTACACGTTCCTAGAAATATTCGATTCTTATAGAAATTTAAATACAGCTAAGCATAGCCTGTCTGCATTGGTTTTAAGCTTCTCAGAAAACAGGAAAAGCTATAATATTTGCTTGTTTTTATCTATATATGTAGGCTAAAAATAGTGACACTTTAATTTCCCATAGAAATGATATGTGCTTTAAACAAAATAGCCTGAGCTGAAATTGCAACAATTTTCTCAGATAGCTCAGAAAACTTAGCCATATTGTCTAATCTCTCTCAACCTCATGTTTTATTCTTTAAGTCAGTAAAAGAATCTAAGGGTATGAGAAGATTTCGCAAAAGTAATATACTCCATTTAATGCTTGAATTATACTAAACGGTCAATGAACATTATTTGCTATTAATAAGAAGATACAACTATAAAATGT
>NW_012267217.1:16469106-16517797 GCF_000151885.1 Dipodomys ordii
TACTGCATTGTTGGTGGGAGTGTAAACTTGTTCAACCACTTTGGAAAGCAGTATGGAGGTTCCTCAAAAGACTTCACATAGAGCTCCCTATGACCAGCAATCCCACTTTTGGGCATTTACCCAAAGGATCACAAACGAGGCTATACTAAAGCTACCAGCACAACTATGTTTTTTGCAGTATTATTTACCATAGCTAAGATATGGAACCAACCCAGATGCCCCTCAGTAGATGAATGGATTAAGAAATGTGGTATATATACACAATGGAATTCTATGCCTCCATCAGAAAGAATGGCATTGCCCCATTTGTTAGGAAATGGAAAGACGGAAAAAATTATATTAAGTGAAGTAAGCCAGCCCAAAGAAACATAGGTCCCATGGTGTCCCTTATTTGCAATAACTAGTATAAGTCGAGGACAAGTAGAAAAGGTCAAAAGCTATGAACATATGATCATATAAGATGATGTTAAGTGAAATGAACCCCCAAGATAGGAACACAACTTATTTTTTCTTTCTTGCTATTGTTTTTAATGTATCTAAACTTTACTATGTGATTATTTTTGTATGTTCTTCCCCCACGGTATAACCCCACTTTTCACTGTATTTTATGTTGGTGCCCTGCATCTTGTATATACATTTTTCTAATTTGGGGAGGGAAAGGGAAATAACAAAATGCTGAAACAAGGATACAGGTTGACCCATTGTACCAATGAGATATACAGGACACGGTAAAAAACAAACTTTACAAATTGTGGAGGGGAGGGGGGAGTAGGAAAGGTTGGGAGGGAAGGGCTAATAGGGGAAAAACAAAGGAGAAGGTAACAATGCTCAACAGAAATTTATTCATAACCTTACTCATGTAACTGTAACCCCTCTGTACACTATTTTTACAATAAAAACATTTAAAAATCTTTAAATAATTGTACAAAGGATTTGTCATTGAACACAACAGTTTATGAATACAATATATCCTGATCAATGTTATCCCTTTCAACATTTTCATCCACCTCCCCAATATATCCCTTCCCAAACACTTCTTAATTTTGTAGGATTACCTTAAATTCTTGACTGCATTCTGTTCCTCTTCTCCTGTTCCGTCCTCTACCTCTTTCACTATGACTCCCATCACACTCTTTGCAAGTTCCTGCTTCCTGGTATTTATTTTGTTGAATTTTGACTTTGTCATTCTTAGGGAACTCAAATTAAGTGTACAGCTTAATCTACAAAAACAACTGGCAATCTTGTCTCAAAAGAGTTTTAAAACTACCTGAAGCCTAAGGAAATTAATTTATGGAATAATAGACTTTAATTCCATACATTATTTTGATATTTCCACATTTGCTGGTCTCTCTTAGTGTGTCAATACTTTAATACATGATTCATCATGTAGAAATAATCTTATAATAAAGTGTCAATCCATTATGTGAAAGAAAAAATTTATTTTATTTTTCACATTTCTTCTTTCATGTTATCTTTTTGCTACTTTGTTCCTATGTCATTAAGAAGATGAAAGGATCACCACTACTCCAGATCAAAAAGAAAATCACTATAAGCAGGAAATATAATTAGTGTGATTATATAGTAAGTTACAACCATATGATTGCTAAAACCATTGTTTTAATAATATAATTATAGTTTTCATTATTCCTTAAAAAGGGAGAAATATTAGTGAAATAAAATAACTTCTGGTCTCTACATTCCAAAATTTAATATTGAGCTTGCCAGAATATGTTGACCACGAGTCAGTACCTACAAAGAACAAGAAAATTTTCTCTTCTAAACTTGCAGAAAATGATTTCTAAATGAAAGCTATTTCCTGAATCTAGATTTTTCATAACAGGAATTCGTTATTTATTTCACTGGTTTAGGAGCTTATGACCAAAACAGTAAAATGAGATCAGGTAATTCAAAGAATTTGATTGTGTAGATAAACAGGTTTAAGTTCTGTACAAGGAAAAGAAAAAGCTAGAAAGAAATTCATATTGATATCAGACAAATGTTTTGATTAAGTAAGTCTTAGGAAAAAAGAATAGACACTAATCAGACTAAGTAACATTCATGTGCTGTATACAATGCAACTAAGAACAGATATAAAGGGCTGGTATTAGAGCAGTAATGAATAATAAAGCTATTCAGTGTTAACCCATACTTTACTTGATTTTTGTCTCTGGTTGAATATTATATGATGAATATATATTGAAAAGCATGATTTAAGGAAGAAATTCAAACTACAAATAACAAGAGCTGAATGAATACTAATGATAATGATAACAATGAACATAGTTTATATGATTTATATCATGTCACCTCCTTTAAATTAATTTTTAAATTTCCTTAAAATTATTTTGATTTATTATTATTATTCCAGGAAATCTGGCATAATAGATATTATTATTCAATAATAATAGGTATTATTTTCCTTTCCAAGTTATAGATAAGGAAATTAGCTCAAAGCAGTTAATTAAATTAGTAAATTTTACAGTATCTGCAAGAAGTACTAGAATTTGTATTTGATTTTCATTTTTTTTGTAAAAAGAGGCACTCTTTCATTACATAGCTGAAATTTCACTGGATTAGATTATAGTTTCAAAACATAATTCAATTTTATTTTCTTTATTACTATTTTAAGTAGTTACACAAAGGGCTTGCCATTTAACCAAGCAATTTATGATACAATACACCTGGATTCACTGTTATTTTTCTATTTGTGTGAAATAACACTTGATCCTTTCAACTTTAATGGTATGTGTCTTTAATGGTGAAACTTGTTTTATATTGTTATGTCTTAAAATTTTAATTCAACCAGTTACTCTGTATGTTTTAATTAGTTGATTCAGTCCATGCATAGACTAATCAAAGTAATTAAATCCTGTCAATTTTTTTTCTGTTTTGAATACCCTTTTTTCTTGTTCCTCCCTAGCTTACCTTTCTGGTTTGGTGGTTTACTGTAGTAACAAAATCTGATTGTTTTCTCTTTGTCTTTTGTGTATTTGTTCTTCTATAAGGCTTTAAATTTCTATGTACTCTCTTGATTTTAGTGTTTCTTTTCTTTTTTTCTTTTGGATGTAGAATTCCATTAAATTTTTACATAAAACTCATCTAGTGCTGATTATGTCTGTTAGCTTTTGCTTGTTGTAAAACTTTACTTTTCCTTTATTTTGGAACCATTACTTTTCCAGGTTTGTTTGGCATTTATTTTCTTTCATGAGTTGTCATAAATATTATTCTGTTCTCTCCTAGGCTTTGAAATTTCTGCTTCTAGTCTAATGGGGGTATTTTCAAATAAGACTGCATTTTTCTCTTAAAGTGTATAAATTCATTTTATATGTTTGACAGTTTCCATGCCACTATCCCAGGTCTTACTTGCTGGATTCCAACTCTAGTATTCACCTCAAAATGCAGCTATTTATTTGTCATTCTGGTTCTTCTTTGTAAATGAGGATACGAATACTAGGTACCTCAATTTATCATCTTGCCAGCTGCTTACCTTCAATTCTGAGAACATTAGCAGAAAGAAATTCCGGAGAAATTGCACCATATATGAAAACACCAACAAAACTTAATTCACTTTTTCTCTTGAGGATGAATATTCTTTAAAAAATTATTTTATTGTAAAGATGTTGTACAGAGGGATTACAGTTATATGAGTAAGGTCATGAGTACATTTCTTGTGGAACATTGTTACCTGCTCCTTTGTTTATCTCCCACTATACTTACCATCCCTCACTTCTCCCCCTCCTCCCCACCCATAGTGTCTTGTGAGTATCATTATTTCAATGGGTCATCCTGTGTTGTTGTTTCAGCATTTTGTTATTCCCTTTCCACTCCCCAAATTATATAACTGTATGTACAAGATGCAGGGTCCCAAAATCAAATATGTTGGCAACAGGGGATATACCATAGAGGGAAGAACATACAAAAGAAACAAAAAAATCAAATAGTACATTAAAAACAACAACAATAATGAGAAACCTCTTGTGTCCATATCTTGGGGTTCACTTCACTTAGTATCATCTTACATGATCATATGTACATAGTTTTTGAAGTTTCTTTTTCTTTTGCGGTTTATTTCCAAATAATTTTCCCAAATAATTTTTTTCTTAATCAGAATTCACTTAATGACCAGACTGATATGACATGAAATTTCTGAGATATAGACACCTAATCTGTAGCATATGCTATAAGCAAGACAAGGAAAGACATCGATTTTCTTGCAGGTTTCACCTCACCATTACATCATCACTTAACCATTTTCTTTTTTATATTTGTAAAATATTTTGTTTCTAATTAATACATTATTAATTCAAATGGTATATTAACATGTATAGAATAACATTGTGGAAAAACATATATGAGATTAAAAACAAATAACAAAAAAGAAATTCAAGCTATATTTATGATGATACTGTTTTGTTACCTTAATCTTCTAATCGTTAGATCTTACAAGCACAAAATGAAGTAGTTATACAATATTGCAACATAAACTTCTGTTTTAACTATTTTAAAACACTATTCTAATAATACTAGACATTTTTATATCAACAATAAATAACTTCTTTGACAATGGTACTCAGAAAAAATATGTGTTTAATCACAGCACCATGCTTCACTGAGGTCTACCTTTCATGCTAGCTTCTCTTAAAGGAAGAGATAAGGCTATTGAAGAAGCACTCTGTAGAACAACAGGCAGTATAGTTTAGTAATTAAAGTAGATGTTATGCCTTACAGATGAAGTTAGAAATCCCTGCTCTGTCCTTATCTAGCTACAAAATAATTCATATGATACTTAGCATTCCAAGCTTTCCTTTCACATCTGTAAAATGAGACAAATAGCAATACTAGGTACTGAATTCATACTCTGTCATAGAATTTCAAGTAAAAATTAAAAAAAAAAACAATGTATTTTGTGCTTCTACAGCATCTCCAATGTGAACAGTTCTGATGAAGGAAATATTTTTGCTAATATAGATCTAGTAGTAACTGGTCTATCTGTTATCACTGTTTATAGGAGACAGCTTTCTTAACTTTATCTTTACCATCTGAAGACAGTTATAAATGTTTCTTGTATAGGCTGTCTTTTCAAATTCAAGTCTTGCTCTGAGCTCATGAACTTTGAGTCACTGAAACCACAATTTTCAGTGTGTTTATAATTACCCTCACTGATGTATCATGAATTTTTGTTTTATTCGTGAATTGTGACTTGTCTGTCATACTGTTTTCCATCTTGACTCTGGATAAAACTAGACATGCTTCATAGAATTTTCTGAATTTCTGGAAATTTTCTTGGTCTCAGTTGTCCAATATTCTAGATACTAACTACTTAGATTTTAACTTAGTGGATTTCAGTGCAATTAAAAGCTCAGTCCTTCAAATGTAAAGCAATCACATCTGATTTCTGTCTACCAGTTTTGGTGGCCTAGTAAAAATTGTTGCATTGGTGTCCAATTTTCCTAAAATCAGGCTCAAGTCACAGAATAGTCCTGGTTTAATATTAATAATACATACATTTGATTGAATTAATTTCATGCTCAAACAAAATTTTTTGCTAAAATGAGACACTTAGCACAAGTATTTATATTGAGAAATTTTTCCATATTATAGGAAACAAAAACAGTATTTATGAAATGATAGCAATGTAAGTTTCAAACATATAGATGTGTAAGATCTATTTAATTTACATATATTTGCATATATATATATATATATATATTAAGAATGTTTATGCGTACAGTTAACTGAAAATTTCTTTTCTTTTTTTTTTTGGTCGGCCGTGGGCCTGGGCGCTGTCCCTCAGCTCTTCAGCTCAAGGCGAGCACTCTACCACTTGAGCTACAGCGCCACTTCCTTAACTGAAAATTTCTTAAGGAAATATTGTTTCTTAATGGTTGGTATAGTTTCTTTGCTGAGGAAATACGATACTTGCTGAAATCAACAAAGTTTATCTACTCCTTGTCAGTCTAGCAACTGTATCAGAAGGAATTAATTTTTGTGAGCCCATGCTAGCTTCTAATGATTATTGTTTTCTCTTCAAAACATTTTCAAAACAACCATTTAATAAGCCTTAGAATTTCATTATGTCCTTTCATGTCATGACAGGGGATCAAATCTTATCCTATGTTTAATTGCAGAAGGATCTAAATTTATATGAGTATTTTTTGTTTCTATTTCTCTCATTCAATAGTTTCTTTTAGTAGTTTTCTTGGAATTTGGGATCACATTTATTTATGGAATCTGTCTATAAACATGGCATACATTTGTGCTTGATACATGCTAGGTATTTGAATAAAAATTAATGACAACATGAGTCACTAAGTTAAATAATTAAGTATTTAAGAAATGTAATCAGATATAATGTTTTCCATAGTCTTTCCATTTCCTTATGAATGGGGCAATGGGGCAATGTTATGGGGCAGGAGAGAAAGTGGGAGAAAATGAGGGAGGAGTAACACTGTTCTAAAAGAAATGTACACATTACCTTACTTTTGTAACTGTAACCCCTCTCTACATCACCTTTACAATAACATTTAAGTTTCAAAAAGTATTTCATAAAAAACAAAAAAGAAATATAATTTGAATGCAAACTTGAGGGAAGGTAGAGGATAAGCAGAAGTACTTGTGTTCTTGGGGAGTTATTAAGAATATGTTGAATGTGTTTATGTCAGAAAATGTTGGGACCAGAATTTTTAAATGGTAGAAATTGATAGGAGTAAACTTAGGGAGCTAGATGACCAATAGATAGCTAGAGTATGTGCACGTACATGGGTCCTCTAGTATGCAACTGATTGGATCAGAATAATGTAGAAACCCCAAATAACATCCAATTTATGCACTTGTAGATCTCTGGTTTTCCAGCTATGCAGATTTAAAAAGGTTGTACAAGTTCTTAAAATGTCTATGGCTTTCAGTCCAATAGAAAGTTTTCCTTGCTTATAAAATATTTGGCCAACTCTGTGGAAGACAGACAGACATCTTGATACTGTCTTAGATCTCCAAACTTGCAATTTATAAAAAAAAATCCAATTTATTTCAATGTTTTCACTAGCTGAAATATTAACAGTGTAGGGATAAAGGAAAATGAATTTATTCTCACTCCTGTCATTAATATTATAATCAAAATAAAACAATTTACTAAAGACTATAGAAATCTGGGTGTTATAAGGCTATGCATTTGTTCTAGAGAAGTTTTAAATCTCTTTTAAGCATCTATCTATTAAGAGACTAATCCAGGGAATAGAAATGCAATTCTCAAGTTCAAATGGAAGATCTTGAAGTCATGGATTTAGAAACCGTAGTTAATAGGTGATACAATTCTTGAATTAAAGAAGCTCTTTTAATTAGAGTATAAAGTTGATTTGGTGAAAGAGAAAAAAAGGAAGAGCTAATAAACAATTTTTAGAGCAAAACAATACATAACTCTTGCATTATTATAGAACTCTGTTAAAGGAATAAGAACTCCTGGAAAACGGTAACAGGACAGCAAAAGGATGCAAGTGACAGATAGTAGTCTCAAAAAATAAAACTGGACTTCAATTTCAAGTATCACAGAGAGATTACATCAGAAGATGACAGAATTATATCCTTTGCTTCTGGCAAGACAAGACATTTATTCACTTCAGTAAGTCAATTTCAATAGTGTTATGAAAGATGTGTCAAATTACAAGGTTAATAATTAGGTAAGAGAAAATAATTGTCACCAGATAGATGAATTAAGGAAAAAGACTTTTGTATTTTGGTTCAAATAAAACACCTGGATTCTTTTCACACACTCAAAAAATTACTATGAGTAGAAATAATTTAGACTGTTCAGGGCATGAAAATTTAGAAATGAATATAAGAATAATTTTATTATAGGATAAAGATTAGATTCACTATCTTTGTACTCTGATATGTTAGTTGTAAGGTTTTAAAGCTCATGTTTATTTAAATTAGCTTGAATTATGTTTAAAAATTATTAGAATTCTAGATAAGCTAGCAATTTTATTCAAATTAATAGTCTGAACCAATAATTATATATTTGAATGCTTATATCTTTATAATGAGCTAAGTTTTTATACAAGAACCAAAAGAAATTTTAAAAACTAGAAAACACTTCAATGGCAATTGTATATTTACAAAAGATATAAATTGAACAATAATTTATAGACTAAGTTACAGGTACATTGGTATTAATGTAGACTAATTATATCTTCTTATTTCAATAAGTATATATCTAATACTTATGTTTATTTAGATTACTGATTTTTTTCAAATGCCATATTAACAGAGTGGTGTTCTAGTTACTCTGTTCATTTAAATCTAATTATACAGACAGTAGTAAATAACAGAAAAGTACCTAATGGTCGGTAGGAAATTTAGTTTTCACTTTGATAGTTAATAGGATAAACCACATAATGAACTTCATTCTTTCCACCACAGGGTCCATACAGTTTATACTTGGAAAGAATTTTTACAAGTATAATATGCTAGGTATTATCATTTTCATCTGGATTACTCTATTTCCCCAAAGTTTGAGTGTATTAAGAGTTTGGGGAAGAAATTCACATTGACTATCTTCACATCAAAAAGGAAGAGATAGTATATCTTCTTGAGAACAAAACAACTTTGGAAATGAAAGTTTTTTTCTACCTCCTTTTAGATTCTGATTGAGAAGAAAATTGGACTACTGACAAGGACCATCTCAAAAACTTCTTCCTAAAGGAAACTGGCTATAAAATCCTTTGTAATATAGAATGAGAATTTTTATTATTAATCTGCCTAAAATCAGATCTTAGCCTTCTATATATTTTTCAATTTTCCATCTATACTATGGCATCTACTGTCTCCACATTATGTTAAAAACAACTGTTAAGCTTATATGGACTTTTATGTGTTAGAACTCAGATAATCCATCCACTCACTCAAGTGGTAATCAAACCTGTATTGTTTCTGTAGTTAATGGCCATTCAGACTAGAAACTGGCTGTTTATAGTCCTGTATTTCCTTGCATATTTACCATGGTAAATGAGTATATTCATAGCTGAGAAATTATTCTAAGAAAAGAAAGAGGCTGTAGCTTCCCAACAATTGTTATAAAATAAACAAAAATACTTGAGGCGGTCAACTTTTTCACCTGAGGGTTATGATTTCTGAAGGAAGTTGGAGTTAGAGCCTTCCAGTAAGTTTACTGTTCAGGGATGGTTTGATTTCAGAATTAATAACTTTCTGATGAGCTAATCAGTAAAATGACTTTAAACCACAGTTTTCATTTGACCATATCAGGCAACATTTTAGTCTGGGGCATCACAGTAGAATTTAATGGCAGGTAAATGAAGGCAAGTAAACACTTTTAGGCAAATGTTATTATAACTATAGTCATGACAAAACAATGTGGGTGCTTCTAAGTCTGTAGCCAAAAACTGCAGTTACACAGCTATTGCAATTCACAAAAATATTAATTTCTCATTTAACATAGACAGAAAATATATTATCAAATGTATTTCAGTTTTATACAATATTAATTAATGCTTTCACTGCTAAATAATAAAATTTTCTTCTTAGACATCAAACAATCTGAGTAGAAATTTTAGTTTAATATGTATTTAGCAATTAACTGGTAGTTAACTAAAAAGAAACATAAAATATACAAACAATGCATGTGGTCTCATAGTATGCTTAGATATTTTATTTATATTCAATTGATTTGTATTCATAGTCAAAATACAATGTGCATAAAATATTTACTAATAGAAATAGTTAGATATTTATGGGATGAAATGAGAATACATATTCAATGTCTACCAAAAATATCTCCTCTAATGATTTTTAGAATATATTACAATGGAGAGTGAAGGTAGAACTTACCACAAGAAGAATAAAATAAACTTTTTTTCCTCATTTCTTCTTACATCCATAAAAGAACTATTTAGCAATAATAAGGAAGTGATAGAAATATGATTCACTTACTTGCAGTTAATACTGTTGGAAAATGAAAGTGTCTTTGTTCAGAAATGACTGTGGAATCTGAGACAATTTAAGAGAGATAATATCAATTCTTCTTCTTGATTAATGGAGATCAATGTGTCAAGATAGTCACTAAACACATATGTAAAATTTATGCATATGTGTGTATGTGTGTTTATCTCATACCACTGGACAGATTAATATTTCTTGCTTTTGGTCACATTTATAATATTAAAATCTCTCAAGGATTTTTCTTCACTCTCTTGACCCACATTCTCTGTCCTGTTACTTCCTCTCTCATTGTTAAAATCAGGATTTTGAGGTGTTGAAGGATACTCGGGCTATTTTATACGATCAGACAATCCTATCCAAATACAACTTTGTATTCATAATTTAGCTTTGAAATATGTCACTACTGTGTGCTTATGCAAGCAAGTAGTAGAATTCACAATGAGAAAATTATCTGATAACCAAAGACCCTGAAGGGCATTTGCAAAGGGGGGGCACATAGCCTAGGGGAGAAGACAAACTACTGGAGAAAATGTACAAGGTATTAAACTTTTCAATGTAGAAGGTTTTAAGAGCCATTCTGAGTGGAAAATCATAATAAATTTGAGGTTTTTTTCTTTTAATTGTAACCAAGTAAAGAAGGAAGGGATAAGTGTGCTTCCTGAAGCTAATGATTGAATGTTGACGGGTGACAAAGAGAAGACAAAAATCTCTCAACTCTATTTTCTTGTCTTTTCTGTCATTGTGAGTGATCTGTGATCTAAAATGGATAAAGTTAATGTTTTTGAGAGCGATTTAAGTTCAAAGTGGGAGAAAAAATTACAATTGCTGTGAATAAGTTCAGCAACTCTGGCTCAGAAGAAATTTATCCCCAAACAATGGAATTTTTTCATGAGAAGACTAGACAATGGCAGCTCATGTTTGGAGACCCAAAGAATTCAAAGAAGAATTCAAGAAACAACAATGTTGCACAAATAAAGTAAGAGAAGGCAGAGAACAGAAATACAATTCATTATAATGATTTATTATTGAAATATCAGAATACTTTAATGGATATGGTATATTCAAACTTCAGAAAAGATCTAGGTATAGATGAGTGTTATAAATGAATGGGTTTCTAAGAGCATATGACTTTAAAGAAATGCAGGAAGTCACTGTTCAAAGGCTATATTCTATATTAACATGGACTAATGCAAGAAGCTATTAACTTTCTGTAGGCCAGTGAAATGAAGGGACAAGTTTTGAGGGTTACAAATAGTGGCAAATGTTTGCATAGGATTGTAGCCATTGGTTTGAACATACATGTATCTCTTCTGAAAGAGAATACTATAAAAAATGAATATTTGTATTAAAATAAATAGAAGTAGCAAGAAATAGATATAAAAGTAATAGCAATAATGGTTTAATAGTATCCCCCAATAATAGCAACAAAGGAGATTTCAGTCAGGACTTTGAAGTTTGAAAACAGTACTTGGACTACGAATTAAATGCACACTTGATTCTGACCAGAAAACCAGTCCTTTTGGACTGGGCCAACAGAACACAAAGCTCAATAGAAAAGGGCCATCATTTCTTCTGGTTACAAACTTCATGAGCACAAAGCTCACACACATTTTTCAATGGTACCCAGTGCCTTGTATATTGTAGACATCCAATTAATACTTGTAACTTTAAACAGCTGTATGACTTTCCAAAATTTTGAACAAGGATTTGGATGAAACTACAGAGTGCATATGTAAGTGGGTGTTGACAGACATATTCTTGGTCAATATATTGAGGTTTTGAAGAGACATTGTTGGGTAGAAAATAATATATGGTCTTTGGAGTGAAAGAGATAAACAGGTGCTTCAGTTTGATTCCACCATAATGAATAAGCCCTGTGACTTCAGACAGCTTGCTAAAATATGAAGATTTTACCTTTTAGGTGGTCATAGGCAATTGTGATGTGTGTGTGTGGGGGGGTGTTGGGTATGCTCATCTTAGGGCTTGAACTCAAGACCTAGGCACTATCCCTGAGCTTTTTTTTTAGGGCTAGCACTTTACTATTTCAGCCACAGATTCACTTCTGGCATTTTTTGGTGGTTGACTAGAGTTTTACCAGCTTTCCTGACCAGGCTGGCTTCAAATCATGATCCTGAGATCACAGCCTCCTGAGTAGCTAGGATTACAGGCATTGGTACTCAACTTGTATTATATAATATTAAAGACCATTCTCAGACCTGGGGTCTTATGATCCTAATTTTGTGATTTAGGCAGGTTTTGAAGAAAGTGAGCCAGTGATTTTAATAAATTACAATATTTTATAAAATATTTTTCTGTTGTAAGACATATTCCATAATTATACTATATACATATTAGTGATATATTACACATATTTATGTAGTGAGTATTGTAATTTTTTACCTAGGAGATATACTCTTCATTTCCTTCATTCTTCTCTTTTGAGGTATTTAGGATACTATAAGATATTCAGATGTCAATATAATTTCAAATTTTAATAAAATACATATTTTTGAGAAAACAAATGCAGTACATACATTCTCATGAAAAGAAACTGAAAATAAAATGTAGATTCATAATAATCATGAGAAACCTATTGCCTGACCATTGTTTAGATAGATGATTCTATATCCCTCGTTAGTTATTTGGAAGATTTTTATGTACCTTGTAGCTGCACAACTCAGTATATTGCTTTGAAAAAGTGATGTTAGTTCTTGTATTGATATCTTAAATTTAATTCTGGCAACAAGTGAATCTATGTTTATGTAGGTTAAGTGTACAAATATCAACTGGGAGACCTAAGGATCATGGTTCAAAGCTAGCTCAGGCTCAAAAGTACATGGGATTCTTTTTTTTTTTTTTTTGGTATTCAGGTAAGGGGTAGGTTTATTTATCATTCCGGCTGACACCAGGCCATCTTGGTCCTCCATGTGGTGGGGAAAGGCCTGAGAAAGAGAGCTGGAGAGCTGGGAAAGAGAGAGTAAAGAGCTAGAAAAGAGAGCATCTGGGAAAGGTGGGAAAGAGAGAGCTAAAGGAGCTGGGAAAGAGAACAGAAGGAAAGAGCTGAGAAAGAGTTAGAAAAGAGCAGAGAGTGCACATGGGATTCTTATCTCCAATAAACTACCAAAAATGTTGGAAGTGGAGTTGTGGCTCAAGTAGTGGAACACTTAGGACAGCTCAGGACAAGAAAAAAGGTTTTCTAGTGCTTAATTGGAGATAAGAGGCACACAGACTTTCCTGCCTGGGCTGGTTTTGAACTGCGATCCTCAGATTTCAGCCTCCTAATTAGGTAAAATTATAGGCATGAGCCACAAGTGCCTGGCTAAATGTTTCACTTTTAAGTTGGGCTTTTGCTTAGCCATGTACATTGGCTCTATTAAGGAGTGATAATGATAAAACGGCAATACTCAAACAGCCTGATGGACATGGTTTGAACTGACAAAGGTAGGAAATTTTACACTGGCATGAAATCTGTTATTGGTAGCAATTCTTAACTATGAAGAATTCCCTTTGAAATCATGGAGACATTTTTGAATATGTCTTGTGGAGTTGAATCATCCAAGTATTCCAGGCCATGCAAGAAATCTACAAAGAGCAGAGATATTTATGTCTGGACACAAAGGATTAGTTGAAAGCTGATGTTTCAATATGAATTCAGCATTCCTCAAGCATTGTCACTGTCACATGGCATGTTGACAGTGTATTAGGGAGATAACCACGCTGAAAATTGAGGTCCCTTACAAGCTGTCTGCCTTCAATCTGTCTCTTAGTCTGTCTAGACCTCAGTGAGCAAAGGACTTCCCTTGCTGAACCACTTAAAGGACACTGAACACACAATCAAACTACAGTTATTTTTCATAAACTTGTCATTAACTTTTAACATCTAATCACAAAATATCATGGTCTTAAATACTGATACACTCTTTTTTAATGGTATCAGGATTTGAACTCAGAGTCTGATGCTTGTCCCACTGATGCACTGCCACTTACACCCTGTGTTTGAGTACATTTCATTTTCAGAATGCCATCCCTTCCCTAACTCTCTCCCAGTTTTCACTCCTATCCCATCCATAAGTTGTATAGTTCATTTTAACATAGTAACTAGTAAGTACCACTGCACTTGCTCACCCTTTGTCTCTCCATTTCTGTGCCTCCCATTACCCTCCAAAAACAAATAAATGAACAAAAGAAAGCAAAATGTCAATAAAGATAAAACTTATTGTTTCCATTTTCTAGACATGATTTTGATAAGTATTATATGATCAGAGGCACGTAGGCATTGAACCATTGTGTTGCTCCTCTAAGAATATCCTTCTTTGGTTTCACTGTGTGTGAATGCCTACATTTTTGTATGATTTATCATGTCCCAGTCTATTTTAGATCTAGCTTCTATGCATGAGAGAAAGCATGTACCATTTGTCTCTCTGAGTTTCGCTTACCTCACTTAACATGATTTCTTCTAGATTCATCTATTTCCCTGCAAATGACATCATTTTATTCTTTCTAATGGCTGTGTAAAATTACATTGTGCATAGGTACTACATTTAAAAAATCTATTATAGGGTATCTGGGCTGTTTCCACAACTTTGTTACTGTGAATAGTGCAGCAGTGAACATGGATGTTCAAGTCTCTTTATGGTATCCTGGCTTGTGGTGCCCAGAGATGGTATGGCTGAGTCTTTGGGAAGTTCTATGTTTAGTTTTTGAGGAGCTGCCAGACTGCTGTTCAGTGTGGTTGTATAGTTTACATTCCCACCAACAGTGCAATAGGGTTCCTTTTTCCCAACCTCCCTGCCATCATTTGTTGTTTGAATTTGCAAATTTACTGATTATTCTTGAGGTAGGTCTCACAAACTTTTCTGCTCAGGCTGGCCTTAACTCAAAATCCTTCCCTTCTCAGTCTCCTGAGTAGGATTATAGGAGTGAGGCATTCAGTAATAAGGACTAATACAAAGAAATTTGTTTTAAATTAATTTATTAGGCACAAATCTTGTGAACATCAGTAGTAAACTTTTGTTGAGTGATGGCTTTAGGTAAAGCATTGTGCTGAGTTAGTTTTTCACTCATAGGAAATGATTTATGTCCAGTATATATCATTGCAGACTAGAAAATGTGTATTATAGCATAAGAAATTATTTTTTAATTTGCACAAAGTTTGTTAATTAGTTAGTTATCAATTGCCTATTATAGCTTCATAGATTTACTAAATAATCATATACATAAATTGGCCATCAAGGAATAAGACAACATTATGAAATAAGTAAGTTAATGCTATATCTATATTACATAAATAGAAAAAAGTAGTTATGTATGTTTGTTTAAGATTTTAAGAAATATACCCCAAATGTTTCTAACAGGACAAACATATTTATTTTTTCAAAAATGTCTTTATTGTTATCATACAGAAAGGTTACAGTTGCATACCTCAGGTAAAGCCTAAATTTCTTTATGAAAAATGTCACCCATTCCCTCAGTCTCTCTCAGTTTTCCACTCCTGTCCACACCAACAAGTTAAAGGTTGATTTTCAACATAGTACCAAGTGAGTATCACTGCTGCATTTGTTCATCTTTTGTCCCACCATTTCCGTGCCCTCTTTACTCTCCCAAAGACAGATAAATGAATAAACAAAAGGAAAAAATAAAAATAGCAACAAAGAAAATAAAAACTTCCTTGTTTCATTTCCTATAGTTATTTTAGACAAAAATGATTGTATCTGATCAGAAGAACATAGCTATTCTACCTTTTGAGCTGATCATATGAATATCCTCCTTTGGTCTCACTGGGTAAATGCCTAGAGGCTTGCATAATTTGTCATGTCCCAGTGTATTTTTCTCTTTTACCATGCAGTGTATTTACTTGTTTATTTATAGGCACATTCTAGTTACTACAAATGGGGGAAACCATAAAACCACTTATTCTGGCTCATGCATGGAACAAATGATTTTCTGGCTCATGTGTGGAACAAACGATTTGCTAGAGAGAAATTTTATATATTGCTTTTGCCTTTAAGGAGTTAGGTTTAAAAGGAAAGAAAACTCAAAGTCTTATGAAGACATGTATCGTAATCACATATTTAGACTGATAGCCAAAACTTTGGAAAAGAATAAGAGTAAGTAAGCTGCTCACTGTATTCTTATTCAGAAATAACCACTTTTCTAGAATTCTGGCCTGCTACAATGAAAAAATAATCTGATGACAAGAACTGGCTTGAACTCAGGAAGCCAAGAGAAGTATATTTGTTGTCAAAGTTGTCAAGGTAATCAGAAGGACTTAAAGTTGTATACATGTCACAAAATGAAAAAAGAATTGTTTGAAATTTAATACTTTCCTTGTATGTCTTACATGCAAATATACATATATGCTGCATGTGACACAGATGAGGAAGATTTTACAGGAAGGCTAACCAGTAATTCTTAAAAATAAAAAATACAGATAAGAACACTTTGCAATTGGGCACAAGTGGCTTATAACAGTAACCTAGAAACTTGGAAAGCTGTGATTGGGAGAATCACAGTTACAGCTAGAAGCCTAGACAGGAGATAATACCTCAATTAAACAAAAAATAACTGGCTTTAGTCAGGCACTGCCAGCTCAATCATAAAATCTGAGCTACTCAAGGGGCTGAGATCTAGAGGACTGTAAATCAAAACCAGACTAAGCAGAAAAGTCTATAAGACTTCATTTCCATAATAACCAAAGGAGAGAGAGAGAGGAAGAGACAGAGAGGGAGAGCTCAGCAGGTTGGAGGTTTGTCTCAAGATGTAGAGCACCAGCTGAGCAAGCAAACCAAGAGAGCATGAGCCCTTGAGGTCAAATCCTGGTGCCTTCAACAATAATAAAAATGATATCCAGTACAAAAAAGGTCAGGAGTCATGGATCAGTGGTAGCGTTCCAGCCTAACAAGTTCAAAGCTATGATTTCACAAAAAGAAATGATTTTGAATTATATTATAAATTGTCATATTTATGTACATTGATAACTTTTTACTGAGTTACAGATTTGTATAAAACAATGTAGTACTTAGCATAATCTTTCACTCATGAGGTGATAAATTGCCTGTCAAAAATACATGTATTTCTATCTGTCCTATAGACACATGTATATGTTGCATAGCATTCTAAGGTTTATATAGCATACTATACAAACTTGAGGATTAAAAAATATGCCCTCATAGGAGCTGACTCGCACTCAAAATTTCTGTACTATTCTGTTCATGCTACCATAGTAAAATTCCTAAGACTTGATAATTGATAAAGTAGTTTTGCAGGTAAGAAATCCAAGACTAAGGAGAACACGCCTAGTGTCTGGTGAGAACCAGGTTTCTTCTTCAGTGATGATACTTTATTGATGCATCCTCATGTAGCAGAAGACACAAGGGTAAAAACAAAAGGACAGCTAGTTTTCTTGACCTTTTAAAGAAGGCCCCAGTCCTTCCCATGAGGGAAAACTCTCATGACTCAACCATCTTCCAAATGCAGTACTCAGTGTTGTCACTGCAGGTTTCATATTCCAACATGTGAATTTTGGGCCACACACATTCAAACTACAGCAGTGAACATGAACACGACTTGAGGAGCAAATAAATTGAAAAGAGCATGAATGTTTTTGTAGGTTGAATGTTAGCATTTTCCCTCACATTCAGAAGGTGAACCCTAAACACTACTGTGTTATTATTTAGAGATGAGACCTTTAGAAGATGAACAGATTCATGCTCCTCTAACCTCATGAGATCTTAACTAAAGAATTTCTGGGCAAACCTGTAGTGTTATGCTCATTTGTACAAGGATCCGGTGAGGAGATGGAATTTACAGCTAAAAGGAAAAATGCTCAGTAGGCCTCAATCATCTGTTACCCTTCTTTTATTTCTTTGGTGCTAGATTTTGATCCCACAGAGTTGTAAGCAAACATTCTACTATGGAGTTCTATGACCAACCTCTTTGTGGACAGAATCTTGGAGTATGAGTCTTCAAAACTATAAGGAAGAGGTAATCACTGTGGTTTAAGTCACCCACTATATGATACTTTTTATGAAGTACAAACTGAACGAATTTATATATATATATTATTCCAAAGAAAGGAATAAGGGAAGAATAACATGTTAAGAATACTTATAAATATATGCATGCATTTTATATAAAGCAAGATAAAGAGTCTACAAGGAGAAGTACAAATAAAACAATTAAGTAAAATTAATATTATTGTATACAGGTGGACCTGTTGCAACAATGAGAAGTACAAGTTGTCATGTCCAAAATGAGCTTTACAATGTCGGTGCGGGGGGGGGGGAAGGGGGGGAAGGAGAAGGATTGGGATTGGGGGGGAGGGGGGAGGCTGGGAAGGGATGTGAAAGGTAAACCAAAGGAGGAGGCTGCAATGCTTGGTAAGAAATGTACGCATTATCTTGCACATGTAATTGTAACCCCTCTGTACAGTATGTTCACAAATAAAAAAATTAAATTGAAAAAAGAATTGCCTAGAAAAAAATTCATATTATTGTGAATCAATGGTTTGACAAAAATTGGCTGTTGGGAAGTAGAGCATATATACCAAATAAATATATTTTGAAAGAATTTCTCAGATAGATAGATAGATAGCTGTATAGATAGATTCATGCTAAATGAAAATTATGTACCAAACTCACAAGAGATTTTTAAATTCACACAAAATTATCAGTATGGAAACAATAGAGCCCTTGATCTGTGTGAACATCCATTAGAAATGTAAGTCTGCTAAATGGATGGTAGCTAATAAATGTATTATTTACCTTGTTGACAATTTTATCTTACATAAGGAAATGAATGGGCAATTGATGCATTTCATTCAAATGGGAGAAGAAAATTGAGTTTAGATGTGAGAGTGATGGAAACCTTTCTGTTATAGTAGCTGTACCAATTTGGAATTTAGAATTCTGAAGGACAGAACTGCTCAGCAAATTCAAAGCCATACTCTTGACTTTAAGAAAGTTGAAAAAGGTAAATGTGACCCCAATGATCTCATCTGTAACACTAAAGTATAGATACGTCAAAAGTGTTTGAAAGGCTCTGAAATAAGTTCTGATAATACATTTCTGCATAACTGCAATGCAGACTAAAAAGGAGAATCAGCAAGTGGATCCTTTGATGGTTTGGGAAAATCTGCAGTAAATTGAAATTGAAAGGCATTTTGTAAAGATGAACAAAAGGTCATACAACCAGGGAAAATGCAAAAGGGAGCCAAGAAACTCTAAGAATAGAACCAAAGAAGTTAAGTCCAGTAATAAGGTGGGTGATGAGAAAAGCACCAGAATATGTTGTTAGAACAACAATAAATGTTAGCAAGGTAATTTTCTTCTCTTAGAGAGACTGGCACAGTGTCCATGACTGAAGGTTAAATGATCAATTTACAATATTTATTTTTCTTAGTTAAGTTGTAGTACTGGTATTTATTAGTTCTCCTCTTAATAGTTTTTCCATTTATAGAGCGTATGAGAAACAAGTTTGGAGTTATCTTAGCTTGGATTTCCAAAAGTAGAACCCAGCAAAGAAATTCATGAAACCTGCTATTCTATAGGTTGAGTATGGATGACCCACATCATGAATCCCATCTCAAGAAGATGAAGATTGAGAATATTGAGAAGATTATAGATTATAGATTAAGATTATAGATTAAGGTCAGCCTGGGCAAAAAGTTAGCAAGAACTCATCTCAATAAGTTAGATAGTCAAGATGGTATATGACTACAATCTCAACTATGAGGGAGGCAAAAAAAGGTGATCACAATCCAAAGTTGGCCATGAGCAAAAAGGACAAGACCTTATCTGAGAAATGACTCAAGAAAAAGAAGACATTCTGTGGACATGGCTCAGATAATAGAACATCATCCAACTTAAGCATAGGTCCTTGAGTCGAAAATCACTGTACTATCGAAGGAATATAAAATAATTCATGTGACATAGGAATTGTTCTTGGTAGAATGCAGTAAGGGATAAAAATGTATTATATAAAAAATGTGTTTTCATTTTTTTGGGCTCCTATGATAAAAAGTTGTGAGCCAGGTGGCTTAAACAACAGAAATTTATTGTGCTAGTTTAGATATTAGATTTCTGGCATTGAGATGGTTTCTTTAGAAGAATGTTAAGGAAAATAATCCCCTCATTTCTATTGGTGTGCTGGCAATTATTTGAGTTTCCTTAATTTGCATATACACACTCCGTCTCTGCCTTCATCTTTCCAAGGATTTCCCTCTATATGCATATCTGGGTCCAAATCACATCCCTCATTTTATAAAAGGAAATAACTCTTATTCATAAAGACTGAATTTTTAAAACTAAATACCTCTCATAGGCCTCCAAATACCATAACACTAAGAATTAGGTCTTAACGTATAATTTTTGAAAATTCTAAATATGTGAGTTTAAATAGCTCATTTTTAATAAATAGTCCATATAAACAGCTAAAATTGGTGCAGTGCTGTTGGCTTATGCCTGTTAAGTATTGCTATTTGAAGCCAACCTGGGCAGAAAAGTCTGTGAGACTCTTACCTTCCAAAAATAAGAAGTACAGTGTGGCTCAAAGTGGTAGATCACTAGCCTTGAGCACAAAAGCTCAAAAACACCCCAAGCCCTTGAGTTCAGCTACATGACCGACCAAAAAAGTAAATAAATACATAAAAAGAAAAGGTAAAATGCACATAAGAATACTTGTAGATATTCATGACAGTTTATTTTATTTTTTTCAGAATTACTGTTTTCCTTGATTTAGTTTAATTAGTTAATTTCAGTGAGCATAATAATTAAGATCCTTAAGAGTAGTAGACTATCTACTGTTACAATGATGATCCCCACCAAAAAATCAAGGTATATGAGTTACTATTCACTGGCAGCAAGTTCCTTCTAATGTCTAGCCTCAGTCTCTCCTGCTTCAGAAAATTTACTCTCTCCCCTAACTCCTTTCCTTGAAAAAGAAGGATATCCCTGGGGAAAAAAAATGTGAAATCAGAAAACAGAACAAAATTATTGATAAAGAGAAAAACCTCTTGGTAAAGCAAACTCCAGGCTAAGGCTAACTGCTGGTGAGCCTTTACATCCTTGTTAAAAAGCAAAAGAATATCTCTCCCTCTTAAGCTTTCCAGGCAGGCAGCTTTGCAGTTTATTATGAACTTTGCTGAAAATCTGCAGACAGCCTTGAGAGTCCTCATGGGTTAAACTGAACTACTGTGTCAGTCCAAAGCTTGCCACACCCAAGGTTGTATTTTTTTCTGTATTCCAAGGATATGTTTTGACTTTTTTTTTACTGTGAAAATACCATACGGAGGGGTTACAATTACATGGACAAGATAATGAGTACATTTCTTATTAAGCATTGTTGCCTCCTCCTTTGTTTTCCCTTCCCATCTCCCCCCCAACTCCCAAAGTTGTAAAGTTCATTTTTCGACATAACGATTTGTACATCTCATTGTTGCAATTGGTCCACCTGTATCCCTATTTAAACGATTTGTTTTTTCCCTTCCCCTCCACAAATTATACCAACATCAAATACAGTGAAAGCAGGGGTTATGCCGTGGGGGAGGAACATACAAAGCAACAAAGAAATCATCTTATAAATATGTTAAGCTACCAGCACAATTATGTTTATTGCAGCATTATTTACCATAGCTAAGATATGGAACCAACCCAGATGCCCCCCAGTAGCTGAATGGATCAAGAAAATGTGGTATATATACACAATGGAATTCTATGCCTCCATCAGAAAGAATGACATTGCCCCATTTGTTAGGAAATGGAAAGACTTGGAAAAAAATTAAGTGAAGTAAGCCAGGCCCAAAGAAACAGATCCCATGGTTTCCCTTATGTTTTGACTTTTTGTAATCAAGTATCAACTGTAACAATAGCATGTATAGAATCGGTCATTCTGACCAAGTCAATATTATGTTTTGCCTATGGCTGTTGTGTCTCAAGGCTATGTTTTGCTCCTGTAACCTTGCTTGTTGCTTTGGCAAACATCACCTATGTGAAACCCCTTCCTATGAAAATCCTCTGTGAAAAGAAAATGGGGCTGTTCTCTGAAGCTCTGTGAGCTGGAGACAGTTGCCACATGGCTAACAAAAGCTTCTATACAGATTGATTGAGTGCTGTCATACCTTAGTGGGAAACTACATATTAATATAGAAGAGTACAAGAATACTAGTTATTTTAGTTTATTGTTGTTCATGTCTAAGAATATTCATCTTTGAAAATGCATGAATAACTGATCTCTGACATGTTAAAAACTACTCTAAAATGTATATATACATATATTTATAATGCTTCTGGGAATACATTGGGGGAAATTTAGGTATATATTCTATTGCACAATAACTGTTAGAGGAAAACCATAAGGTGGGGAAGGGCTAGAGAAGTAGCACAATGATGCAGAGTTGGCCTAGCACGTAGGCTTTACATAGGCCCTATGTGAGAAAGAAAGGTAAGAAAAGAAGAAAGAAAGAAAGAGAGATAGAAAGAAAGAGAGAGGAAAGAAAGAGAGAAAGAAAGAGAAAGAAAGAAAGAAAGAGAAAGAAAGAATGAGAGAGAAATAAAGAAAGAAAGAGAAAGAAAAAAAGAAAGGAAGGAAGGAAGAAAGAAGACTTACTGAGATTCAAGACTACCAAATGGGTATTCACAGGACTTATAAGCTAAAAAGTGCTGAATTATTTTTCACAATCACTTGTTTATGAATAAAATTTATAAAATACTTACATACTTCTTACAAAGGCATTTTGGGTGTAATTAGTGTAATTGCACTTGAAGTGTTACCACACCATATATGACAGCTACTAGGGAGTGAGTAGACAACCCATTCTGACAAAAATACAAATAGCCTTCAAACACTTAACTCCAGACTCTGCCCACATCAACATCAGTAGCTTAAGCCCAGGTATTTTAAAGATAAAAATTGAAACATTAAGTTTTATCTGTTTGTTTTTCTTTATATAATTTCCTTATGACTGAAATTCTATTTCTCCTATAACAGAAATATTGGATGAATATGAATAATGATATTAAGACAAAGAACCTCCCTTGACACTACAAATTTTATAAACAAAGTTAAATTGTTACAACTCAGTGACAATTGGTTTCATAATGGAAACACCTATTTTTTTTAGTAATGATGTGTGAGGGTACGTCCACGGTAGGTGACCTGAGGAAAATAATATGAAGAATCACATTCATTTCCAAAAGTGTCTGAATGCCCTGCTGCTATCTATAAATCTGATTTCCTTTGTCAATAATGTAACTGATGGTCCTATGTCCAAACTGTAACTGAGAATTTCAAACCACAGCTGGCTTTAATTTGCTACCAGATTAATTGGTTTGGGTGAAGTTAGGAAATCCAATCTTTTCTACCTTTATTAAATTGTAGGAGCAAAGGGACCACTTTTAGTATAGTGTGCAACTGTAACAATGAACTGAACTTGCAGAAATTGGGTCCTAATGTTCTCTGCTTTTGACTTGATTCAATTGACTGCAGAAAAAGTAATGGTTTCCTTCATTAAAATTCCTTCTAAAGCCAGGAACTGGACAAGTTAACCTAACCTTTTCATCAGAGATACTGTTTTTTTCTTTTTCCTTTGTCCAAGGACAAAGGAGGTAAAGGATTTTCTTCAAATGAAATAACTGAGGTGTTTAAAATTTGGCATATACTAAAATTGTTAACTTTTGTAAGTACTTTATTGAGAAGCAATGCAAATATGTTAAGGTTACACAACAACATTCTTTTTAAGGATCAGAGCAGAGTGATTTTATCAAGTACATGGAACTATGTTTTGAGTTATACTTCAGGAAAGGGAATTACAGCAGAGGCTACCCAATGTATGTTAGTATAGGGAATCATTGTGTATAAAAACAGGACCCAAACAGTAATTCAGTCAAGTCTCTCTATACTGGAACCATGGACATAAAAAACGCATGAGTAGTACCAAAACTTTGAGAGAAACTTGAGATAAATGTAACTGTAAGCTAGGCTGTCCACTGATTTCCCAAGGATGGCTTCTATGATAGTAGTACAGAATTAATCTGATACCCCTGCATTCTTCCAGTAAATCCACATCACTGTCATCCCAGCTTTCTGGACGATTCTACCATTTGCATAGAAATGAATGAGAACATATTGCTTATTAGTTTCTGGTCTTACAATGATACCTGAGGTCATAAGATTTAAAATCACAAGGAATAAAGGAATCTGAAAAGGAAACTGATTACTGATCACAGAGGCAAAAAAGGATTCCAAAGTGCATGAGATAAAGCAGACTCTTGCCATGTGATCATCTCTCACTCCTCATGCAATTACTCCAGTCTTAACCTTATGTTTTTTTTATTTTGTTAATTATTTTTGAGTGTGCAAGCATGTGTGTGTGTGCGTGTGCATGAGTGTGTTTGCATGTGTACATACACACTTCAGTACTAGGGTTTAAACTAATGGCTTCAAGCTCTCACTTAGCTTTTCTTGTCAAGATTGGTGCTTTGCCACTTGAGCAACACTTAACAGCCTTTCCCCCACTTAATTGGTAATTAAAATCTTACGGACTTCTCCATGCTGGTTTCAAATCTCAATCCTCAAACGAGATTACAGGCATGAGACATCCGAGCCCAGCTCATTTTTGACATTGAAATTACTTTTAATTTGCAATACTGTTATACAAATCTAGTCCTAAAGCAAATCTTCTAGTAGAACACTTACAATTGAAATATTATGACTAAATTTCCTTGTCATTATAGAAAAATAGAGAACAAAGTGTTTTGCCTTGAGGTAAAGAAAATGGTAACACTCAGATATTGTTGATGGATTAGTAAAAGAAAATTCATGAAGCTATCCATTAACATGATCACAGCCTCTTGAGTAGCTAAAATTATAGGCATGACCCATTGTCTGCCATCCTATTTTCTCTAATTAAATAGTAAACTACTAAGTGTGTGACATTTTGCACTAATTTGTTGAAAAGAAGGGGTTATGATTCAAAGTTGGCATTTCATTAATATGCATGGCTACTTTACCTGTTCTTTTAAACTCCCAATTGTGTAGAAATGTAGAGAACTTGTATCATATATGAACTTTCCTTGTGACTGTATAATTGTTAGACAGAGATGCCCTCCCTTTCTGTTTGATAATATGCTGTAAGCCCCAATCGACTCTTGAGGTAAATCTGAAAATATTCTATAAGAATTTTAAGGAATTAATGACTTAAATATTTAAATAAGCAAACCTAGGATAAAAAAGCCCTTTCTAGTAAGCCAGGCCCAAAGAAACATAGGTCCCATGGTTTTCCTTATTTGCAATATCTAGTATATGTCTGAGTCAAGCAGAAAAGGTCAGATTAATTGATGGAAGGGAAATGAACCCTAAGATATGTATTCAAATGTTTTTTTTTTCTTTCATGTGATTGGTTCTAACACGTTTATAAGATTATTTCTTTGTTGTTTTGAATGTCCCTCCCCCACGGTATAACCCCTGCTTTCACTGTATTTGATGTTGGTATAATTTGTGGAGGGGAAGGGGCAAAAACAAATCGTTTAAATAGGGATACAGGTGTACCCATTGCAACAATGAGATGTACAAGTCGTTTTGTCAAAAACGAAATTTGCAACTTTGGTGTTGGGGGGGGAACGATTGAGTGGGAGGGCCGGGGGAGGATGGGAAGGGATGGGAAGGGGAAACAAAGGAGGAGGCTATAATGCTTGATAAGAAATGTACTCATTATCTTGACCATGTAACCCCTCTGTACAGTATTTTCACAATAAAAAAAGAGTCTCAAAAAAGCCCTTTCTGTTTACTAAGACTAATTTTAAGATTCAAATTAACCAAGTCAGTACATTTCTAACACTTTCATTTATGCATATATCACATATTTTGAAATACTTTCAGTTTCATGTTCAGTGGCTTGAAATAGTCTACACATTGAGGGGTATAGAATAGTAGTACATATTTTCTATGGGTATTTAAGAGCACTAAGCAATATGTGAAATGATTATGCTAATTTATGCATTAATATATTTAGAGTAATTAAATGCTGTAGAAAAGAGACATTCTGCTATATGCTAATTCATTATCTTTGTATTGATGTATGACTAAAAACTAATTTTTTTCTCTTTCAGCACTAAAGTATGTATGTAGCATGCATTAATCAAAGAACAAAAAAAACAGAATTAGAAATACTTAAAGTTTGTTGAATGCCTTTGTGCAAAATAAGGGTAAACTATTAAATAATTAAACACATGTATTTGTCAGACAATGTCTACCAAAGATATGTTAGTATATTATATGCTTGAATCTACACTAATTTCATAAAATAATTTTATACACAGCCCACAGGAAGGATAAAATTAACTTGTATCTTGTTGTACTGGGAGCAGGGGAGAGTATTCTAATGTCAGGTTTACCAAGAACTCAGCTCCATCTCCTCTCCATATATTAACAACTTGCAAGAAAATTAAGTATTTCAATGGTCAGTTTCTGTCATGGAGATGGCGCCTAATAGTGTTGTTGGTAGAATTGAAGGTGATTAGTAAGATAATGCACATAAGCACAACTTTCCTATGGTCAGCTCCAGCAAACATTAGCTCCCATTGTTCCTAAGAGAAAGAAATGATGAACGGGTTGGTGCAAAATACTTATTACAAATTCCTAAAAATGTCAAGAGTTGTGTAAAATTTACATTTGCATTCATGGTGATTAGCCTGAAACTCTTAAATACAGGAAAGTACTTTGCAAAGCATCTGTCAGATTAATTTATATTCAATCTAACTTAGTGTCCTCTTGCACTTCATACTTTTCAGCAAATGTGTAACAACCGATGGCTATCAATGGCTTGCCCATCAGAATTGCTGCTATGATTTAGTCAAGATAACAACTAAACCAATGAGGCTCAGCAAATAGCTTAATGTCTCCATTTTCTTTTCAGAAAAATGGAGAAAATAATAGATGCCACATTAGGGAGGATTTATTTTAGTTGCAGATAACAGAATCACCACTCAAAGCAAGTTAAACACAATGGTCTAGTAAAGATTTTCAAGATGCAAAAAGATAGGCCTATTCAGATACAAGAAGCTTTTAGAACTCCAAACAGACCAGACCAGAATAGGACATCCCACCTTCACATTATAATCCACACAGGATCAACTCAGACCAAGGAAAAGATCCTTAAAGCTGTCAAGGAGAAAAGATTAATCACCTATACAGGAAAACCAATTAGAATCACCTCAGATTTCTCAGCAGAGACAATCAAAGCAAGAAGAGCCTGGAATGATGTATGCCATGCCCTAAAATCAAACAATTATCAACCAAGAATACTGTACCCAGCTAAACTCTCCTTCATAACTGAAGTCCAAATAAAAACCTTCCATAGCAAAGAAAAATTGAAACAATACATCTCCACCAAACCAGCCCTACAAAAGATTCTGAAAGATGTCCTACACATAGAAAACCAACAAGACCACAATAAAGGTAAAGAAACTGCAACCAAACTGAGAATCCAAGAACCATAGGAAGAACACAGTTTTCGCAACCCCCAAGAAGATGGATAGCATGGCAGGAACTCCCAAATACCTCTCAGTCCTTTCTCTTAATGTTAAAGGACTGAACTCTCCAATGAAATGACATAGACTGTCTAGTTGGATTAAAAAACAAGACCCTTCTATCTGCTGCCTTCAGGAGTCACATCTTGTCCATAAAAACAAACACATTTTCAATGTTAAAGGTTGGAACAAAATCTACCAACCAAATGGCCCCCATAAACAGGCAGGAGTTGCAATCCTAATATCAGATAAAATAGACTTCAAATTAAAATTAATGCGAAGAGATAAAAAAGGTCGCTACATACTATTTACGGGATCTCCTTTTCAGGAGGATATTACAATACTAAATATCTACCCCCCAACAACAAATCCCCAAAGAAACAACTGCCCAATAAATAAGTGGGCGAAAGACTTAAAGAGAAACTTCACTGAAGAAGAAAGAAGGATGGCCAATAGACACATGAAGAAATGCTCAACGTCCCTAGCCATAAAGGAAATGCAAATCAAAACAACATTGAGATGCCACCTCACTCCAGTTAGAATGGCAAAAATCAAGAACTCTAACAACAACAGATGCTGGAGGGGATGTGGACAGAAGGGAACCTTACTTCATTGTAGGTGGGAATATAAACTTGTTCAACCACTTTGGAAAGCAGTATGGAGGTTCCTCAAAAGACTCCACATAGAACTCTCTATGACCCAGCAATCCCACTTTTGGGCATTTACCCAAATGCTTACATACAAGACTACAATAAAGCTACCAGCACAACTATGTTTATTGCAGCATTATTTACCATAGCTAAGATATGGAACCAACCCAGATGCCCCTCAGTAGATGAATGGATCAAGATAATGTGGTATATATACACAATGGAATTCTATGCCTCCATCAGAAAGAATGACATTGCCCCATTTGTTAGGAAATGGAAAGACTTGGAAAAAATTATATTAAGCAAAGTAAGCCAGGCCCAAAGAAACATAGGTCCCATGGTTTCCCTTATTTGTAATAGCTAGTATATGTATGAGTCAAGCGGAAAAGGTCAGATAATGTGATGTTAGGAAAATGAAACCTTAGATATGAATTTTAATGTTTTTTTCTTTCATGCATGTGTTTCTAATGCATTTATAAGATTATTTCTTTGTTGCTTTGTATGTCCCTCCCCCACAGTATAACCCCTGCTTTCACTATATTTGATGTCAGTATTACTTGTGGAGGAGATGGGGAAAAACAAGTCATTTAAGGATACAGGTGGACCTGTTGCAACAAAGAGAAGTACAAGTTGTCATGTCCAAAATGAGCTTTACAACGTTGGTGCAGTAGGAGGGGGTGGAAGTATTGGGATGGGGGGAGAGGGGGGCGGCAGGGAAGGGATGTGAAGGGTAAACAAAGGAGGAGGCTGCAATGTTTGGTAAGAAATGTACGCATTATCCTGCCCATGTAATTGTAACCCCTCTGTACAGTATATTCATAAATAAAATAAAATAAAATAATAGACTTTCAAGGAGCTGAAGAAAATACTAATAAAATAAGTGGTTAGACTGCCTCTGGAAGGATTCAAATCAAAGACTCAGACCATGTAAGTCAACTCTATTCTCTAGCTGGGTCTTTTTCTCTCTGTTGTCTTATATGAATATCTTCACAAAAAGGTAGGTCACAGGAAATCCAAGGAACACATAATCAAGTCTTAGTAGTCTCAAAATACATCTTCCTGTCAAGTGAAAAATATATCCAGGTAGTAAATGAGTGGACCAGATTTGTGTTACAAAAGCTGTATATATAAAATTGTTTCAATAACATTGGGTACCACTAATAAGCTCTCCAGGAATGTTGGTTCTTGCCACCATTACAGAATATTTAAGAAGCTTCGTATCATAAAACATGAGATTTTGGCTTTCCCAGCAGCTTCTCCAAGAGGTCAGGTATTCCAGAAATACTGTAAGTGTGATTAGACTATTCTATCACTCTAAGCAACCACTTCAGAAGATTTTGTGCCAATCAAGATAGAGAAAAGGAATGGAGACATTTAGAAATAGATGGTTTTATTTCTATACTATTTATCAATAACTTCTGCTAGCTTTCTCAAAAGAAATACCATTCATAGAAACTGTCCATGCCTGTATAGTTAGTAGAAGCCAACTTTGTAACACATCACTTTGTGTTTAATCATCCATCCACACACTGAATTTATTTTTAACTTATTTCTCTTTGCTTTCAACTTCTCCATGAAGATTTAGAATCTTTCTTTTAAACCAGGTTTATTTTTAGGGATACCAAGATAATACACATTATCTTTTTTTCTCCTTCATCACTATATCTATCACTCCTAAATTTTTCTGGCATATGCTTACTCCAAGATTATTGAATACAAAATGATAAGATTCTATAAAAAGTTCACATCACCGGGCACTGATGGCTCATGCCTGTAATCCTAGCTTCTTAGGAGGCTGAGATCTGAGGATAGCAGTTCAAAGCCAGCCTGAGCAGAAAAGGCCAAGGAAACTCCTATCTCCAGATCCAGAAAACTGGATCTGGCACTGTGGCTCAAGTAGCAGAGCACTAGCCTTGAGCTGAAGTGCTGAGGGACAGCACTCAGGCCTAGAATTCAAGCTCCATAACCCACAAAAAAAATTCACATGGTGTCAAGAGTCCTACTATATCATGTAAATGGTTTTTATCTTACTTTTACTCACTTTTCATCCTTCCCTTTCCTTCCCTTCCTCTTTCTTCTATTTTGGGAGGCACCAATGCTTGAATTCAGGGCCATGAGCTTTCACTAACCTTTGTTGCTCATGAGAGACATTCTACCAGTTGATCTATGCCTGCAGTCCAGCATTTTGTTAATCAGTTGGGAGAAATCTTCCAGACTTCTAGGGTTGTGTAGCTTCAAACCAAAATCCTCCAGGTTTAAACCTCCTGAGTCTTAAGTCCCTAAGCTTACAGGTGTGAGCTCTCAGTACTAAAGTTTGAAATCAGGACCTCACTGTCTCACTCAGCTTGGTGGCTCCATTGGCACTCTGCCACTTGAGCAATGCCTCTGGACCATTTACCTCTATTTCTAAGTGGTTACTAAGAAGTGGTCACTAAGCATGGAATATCCGCTCAAGAACAAAAAGCACCTTTTGTAAAACACTGGAGTTCTTTGCATATTGGAATTTTGCTACAAGCTAAAACACAATTCAGCAGCTTTCTTCTCTGCCCTAGTATTTATTTCTCTTTTTCCATCTGCCAACAAGGGAAAATAAACAAAGGCAACAGCATCTGTTGCTCCTGCTGCTTTGAATTAAGCTGACTTAGTTTAATCAGTTTGACCCACCAAATCCATGGCTGCACCTTCTCAGGTATTAGTCTGACCTTTGGTTTGACACTCCTCTGTTTGTCAGGTTTACCAGATATAAATTAAATAAATAAACAAATAAACAGACTTAATATCCAGAGTGTACAATTTAAAAACTTAGGACATTTTACTTCTGTATTATTTTCATATAAACAGAAGGTTTTTAAAATACAAATTTCCACATTAGTACCCATGTTTAAAGCACATGTAATAAGCCTCTGATATTAAAAACAAGGGATTGCCTAGAGATTTGTTTTAAATGATAGGCTTTTGAAGCTTTAGCTTTAGTTTGCTGGTTATGGGGTGTTTCTCCTTGATAAGGAGATGGGATGTAAAAGAGATTACTAAATGATTTCGTGTTGCAGGAATGCACTGTTTTTTATGCTGGTCTTGATATGCTTCAATACACAAATATATTCCATAAATCTGTCTTAGTTCCCTGAAACTCAAGGGTAATGCATTTCCTCTTGAATTCCTGTCCTGATGAACAACACACACACACACACACACACACACACGCACACGCACACGCACACGCACACGCACACACATGTAGCTTAACTCAGAAATATGTGTGGTTCCTCACACATTAGTCCAGAAAGTTCGAGAGGATTGGAGCAATTTATTCCTGTTAAAATTGTCTCTGAGTATTTGAAATCTGTCTTCAGGTATGTAAAGCAACCTTATGGCTATAAATTTGTTTAGAAAGTTTGCTGTCCTTTGAAGTACTTAATTAGAACTGAGTTTGATAGGGAAGGTGCTAAGCAATTAAATTTGCTGACCACATTAACATTTAAATGCAAACAAGCAGCATCAAGATACTCACAATAAGAAGTTCATAATGTGCTTTCAAGGTGGTGACAAAGAAAAATATATTTAGGGTCAAAACTAATAAAGTTCATGTGTTAATTATCAGTTTTACTTATAGAAATATAGTTAGTAAACATTGCCCAAAGTACGTGTTAAATCTGAGCCCTCAGTTTCAAGAACTTCAGATTAAAACTGTGTTGTGATTGTTAATGAATATAAAATTTGCCAAGTTAAAGGTTAAAACATACTACAGTTATAGCTATTCATTTTTCAGTAAATGGATTTTTTAACCAACATTCTGTTTCTTGTTACTGATTTTTTTTAAGTAGCAAGGAACAGTTGTGTTTTGCTTAAACAACAGTTGTGAAATGCCTTGTGCTGATACAGGGTAAAATGGAAATATCAACATTGTTTATGTAGGATTTCCAAGCCATAAATCAGTCAAAGGTACATTTTGTTCTGTGGTCCACTTATTTGTATAAATGGGTTTTTCTGATTGGTGCAACATTTTACTTGACATTGTCAAATAATAAAACCAAAAATACCCATGTAAAAGTGAAGTTTTTGTCAAATGCAGAAAGAAATGATCCTTGTAAAAGAATAAGCACTTTGCATTTCCCCAAATTGTCCAACATTCAATAGCACATTTACCAACAGTAATTAAAGTAATTTTGGAACAAGTGACTTTTTATTGTGTGTGTACTAGTGATTTTTCAGACTTTTATTAGGAACATGAAGTATTTTATATTTTAAACTGAATTTTACTTTGCCACAAATCAACATCACTGAAAGTTCTGTAAAAAAAAAAAGAAAGTTCTTGAGAATCAACTTGTCTTCTGAATTCTTTCCTTGGTTGTAAATATATTCTTTGTTAAAGACTTATGTAATTAGATGAATTTAAATGTACAGGTTACAGAGTGATTACTATGGTGAGAGACATTTTGCATATATTGCCTCATGAGTTTTGAAAACGAACTTACTATATTGTTAATTCCATGTAATAGGTAAGGAAATGAAGCCAGGAAAGATTAGTTATGTTATCTGGTTTTAATCTTGGTATACATACTCCTTTCATTTTGATTAAGTTATGTCTTTCTGTGAATTTAAGATACTTCTATTTTCATTTAAAATTTCTTGAATTGCTTTCTTGGATATGTAGATGATTAAGATATTGATTCATTTTCAAACTTCAGACATTAATCAAAATGGGATGTTATCTTTTATCTCTGATATAAATTATTTACATGCTTTTCTTTCCTTTTCTTTTGCTTTGTTTAAACTCTCTTTGGCCATATAATTGATTTTATCTTTTCTCCTTTCATTACCTCTATTTTCTGAATGATATTTAATAGAAGTATTTCCTTGATCTAGATTAAAGGAAACACAGCATTATTTCCTTCATAGACCCATGTATTATTAATAATAATAATCTTACTTTTGTTAGTTTTACATTTATGCACTTTATTCCTTTGGAATTTATCTTGAAGTATATATGGTATCTTTGATGTGTCTTTAGCTGCTACTTTTATTTCTAACCTGGGATTTAAACATTCACTTTTGAGTGCTTACCTTACAGTAGCCTATATATAACCCCTCACTAAAGTCTTTGCGCAGCATTACACTCTGGGTTTATATTTCTATTCTTTTACTGTATTTTAAGAGAAAATACTTGTTGTAAAATAATTGTCAAAATATTTTAAAAATGCCTTCTCAATTTCTTTTGACTTTTCAATTTTGTCTGTAAAATATAGTTGGGGCATTTGGTTGACCTAGAGCATTGGTAGGAAATTCTTAGAGAATGTTTGCTCCACTGAGTAATAGCTATTCAAGAGCAGACAATGCAATTACTTTTAGTATATAACACCATATAATAAGAAGTAATGTTTTGATTGCTTTGTGCTATTTTGAAGTCTCATTATACTGAGCATTATAAACAATTTGTGAATACTGAAAATAAAATTTAATAATTTTGATACTGTATATGGGTGACCTTGAAAAGTAAAGTGTATACTTTAGACTATCACAGTAATACCAGATTCAAGAAACACAACGTTAGGACATCGACTTTGCTTTATCTCCTTTGAAGCATTTCTTACTGGGCACTGGTAATTCACACCTATATTCCTAGCTACTCAAGAGGCTGATATCTTGAGGATCATAGTTCAAAGCCAGACAGGGCAGAAAAGTCCTTAAGAGACTCTTATCTCCAATTAGTTACTCAAAAACAGAGCACTAGCCTTGTGCAAAAACACAGTGGATTTCATATTCTCCACTCTACCCAAACAATTTAGCAGTTCTCAAAGCAGCAGTTAAGCTGGAGGTGTCTTTTCTGGGGAACATTTTTTTTCTGTTTCAATTTCAAGTGAATTAACCTATATAAACGTAACTTAAAAGGAAGACTTAAAATATTGGGGGTATTAGCCGGGTGCCAGTGGCTCACGCCTATAATCCTAGCTACTCAGGAGGCTGAGATCTGAGGATCATGGTTCAAAGCCAGCCCAGGCAGAAAAGTCCATGAGACTCCTATCTCCAATAAACCACAGAAAACCGGAAGTGGAGCTGTAGTTCAAGGGGTAGATTGCTTGCCTTCAGCTGAAGAGCTCAGAACAGTGCCCAGACCCAGAGTTCAAGCCCCACGACCAATTTTTTTAAAAAAGTATATATATATGTACATATATATATATGTACACATATATTTCATTTCATGTTCACTTATACTATTAACTAGCATGTTAATAATGTTCACAGACATATTTCACTTTGGAAGAGGAAAGATGTCACATGACACCTTTAATAGAATAAGTGAACATGAAATCAAATAAGTGAAATGATAACAAAAGGGGCTAAGTTATGTAGGAAAGGAGTAAATTTGATATTATGTAGTCTGAGACCTCTTTTTGGAGCTTTTAGAGAAACTATGTGCTAATATTTTCATGATGTTAAATTTAATTTTGTGTTTATTGATAATGCTGAGAAAACAGTTGAAGCTGCATGCATAAATTTGGAATATATTAATAGGTTATGAGGCACTTTAAAATCATCATAGGAGTCGAGTGATGGTGGCTCACATCTGTAATCCTAGCTACTCAGGAGGCTGAGATCTGAGGATCGCGGTTCAAAGCCAGAGACCGTGAGACTCCTATCTCCAGTAAACCAACAGAAAACCGGAAGTGGCGCTTAGCTCAAGTGGTGGAGCGCTCGCCTGGAACTGAAGAGCTGAGGGACAGTGCCCAGGCCCAGAGTTCAAGCCCCATGGCTGACATAAATAAATAAAATAAAATCATCATAGGATAATATTTTAGGTGTAGATTTGTGTGTAATTTTCAATGTCCCTAAAACTTTGCTGACAATTTGCTCATGTATGCTGCTAAGTACATCTACTGTAATAACTTATTGTTCACATAATCCTATGGTAGGAAATATGAAAATAAAGAACATTTTACTCTTTCTGGTACCTAGTCAATATTTATTTAATTCAATCTATGGCTTATTTTACTTTAGCTTTTCTAAACAACCATTTCAGGTTCTTGAAATAACTACCTACTTAAATCCATATTCAGTAAACCATTGTATAAACATTCATCCACTAAATTTATACTATGAACCCACACAAACACAAAGAAAGAAAGAGAAAGAAAAATTAAGTATAATATTGTATTACATTTCCATAGCCCACATCAATTGTTTCACACTTCTTGACATGTATCTTCAATGCAAAAAAGTGCTATAGTCAGATATCCTTCACTATGACAAAATACCTGAGCTAAATCCACTTCAAAGGAAAAAAAAGTTTATTTTGCTTCATGACTTCTGAGATTTCAGTGCATCATTTGTTGCTTTACTTGTCTGTGGACCTGTGGCAAGGCAGAACAACATAGTGAGGATCACATGACTGAGCATAACTGCTCACCTCATGGTGGCAATGAAGCAGAGAGGGCAAGGGGTCAAAATATCTATATTCCCTCCAAGATCATACCTTCAGTGATCTGGCATCCTTCTACCTCTTGGAATTCTAACTGCTTCCTAAATATATCAGAGGATGTTAGCCTTTAAAATATTGGCCTTTGGGGGAATATATTAGGTTCAGCTATGAGAAAGAAGGAAGGAAGAAAGGAAGCTAGGACAGACGGAAGGAAGGACGGAAGGAAGGATGGAAGGAAGGAAGGAAGGAAGGAAGGGAAGGAGAAAGGAAGAAAGAAAAGGAGGAAGGAAGGAAGGAAGGGAAGGAGGGAGGGAGGGAGGGAAGGAAGGAAGGAAGGAAGGAAGGAAGGAAGGAAGGAAGTTGTCCTTTTCTTATTTCTAGTTTTTATTCTATTTCCAGTCCCAAATAACTTGTATTTCGATAATATGTGGCAAATGTTTAGTATTTACTTTAATTTCAATGAAATTAAGTTTAATGAATATGATTATCACACTAAAAACTCTCTGATGCCAAAATTGTCTTTTATATAACGAACATGGAAGTTTCGCAAAAGACAATTTATCCTTTAAATCCTTTCAATGAAGATTTATGTAAGATTTCTCTTTAAGTTTCAGTGACCCATTTGGCTCTAAATATTGATTCTGTCCCTAGAGGTACTCACAGGGTTTTTTCACACAGCTTTCAACCTCATTGCCTTGCTGGTAATATTCTCCTCTTTGTTCTGGTTTTGAAAAAAGTTAAAAATTTTATTATACATTCACATGCAGAGTAAGGCTTGTGGATCCTTTAAATTTTAAACTCTGATGTGTAAGTCAAACTTTCAGTATTCGCTGTTGTTGTTTACTAGTCTCTGCTCTGAGAGCTAGGAAACATGGCTTCCAAGTACTTTCCTGTTACAGATTTGTAAATCTTTCCTAGATGTTCATTCTATTGAGTTTCTCCCATGAAGACAGTTGGTAACCTGTCCATTGCCAGATCCTCTTAACTTGGTCACTGTTAATGATAAAGTGGTTAAAATGTATGCCTTCCAATATCTGCAAGAGCATTAATACTTGATTGTCCAACTATCTGTGGAGTCCTGTGATGCTAGCTTTCCCTCTGAGCTGTTCAAGAAGCAACTGTGTGTACTTTCTTCTCTAACTTAGATATCACATGCTTTTTGATATGCTCATACCCTGATTTCCAGTGCAGACTTTTTTGAATTCCTTTATGGGAACATAGTGTGTAGTCATTCCTTCTCTTATCTAGTTATTAATGATACTGAGTTTGATTGGCTCTGGCTCTTCTACCTGTGCAATCTCAGATCTTGGCATTGTCCTCTCTATATAATGATGCCTTAACAACAAAGGATTGTAATGCTCTGAAAATACCACAATCCCTCATTCTTCCATTGCTGTTCCTGCTTAGAATGACTTTCTCACCACTGTTCACTACTGGACAAAACTTTTGTCATGAAATCCTCCCTTATAAAAGAAGTCTTCCTACACTTCCTTACTCAAATTAAGTGTTCCTTGCAATAAACATTAGTCACACCTCTCATATAAGTTTCATTATGAAAATTATTATGTTGTATTATAATTATTTCCTATTTATTTGGTACCAGATACTAAAACATTTTAAGAAAATAGATTTTATTTTGATATTTTTGAAACAAAACAGTTTAAACAAATAGTATAGGGATTCATCATAGACTGGTTAAAAGAATGAATGATATTTGAACCAGATTTTGTTTCAGACAGCAGACTAAATGCAAATGGCTTCTTCATAAATGCTGTTTTTCATTATATACATTGTTCCCAGGTGTAGAGACAATTCTTGTGTGTTAGTATCAAAACTCCTGTGTTTGCTATTAGGAGATAATTTATTGGAAAATTTGTAGTAACATAAACCAGGACTACTTTGTATCAGGCTATAATATGCCTTTTTTGGACACATCATAGTTCCATTTGCACACTCAGCCCATTTGACCAGATCTTCTGTGTGTATACTAGTAAAATGCAGATGAAATATACATGTACATATATATATATGATATATATACACACATATATATGATATACTGAGAATTTTAATTTTTAAATATTTGATTTGTGAAATACCTATTCTGTTGCATAACATTTTATTATTTGGCTATTGATCTTCTGCTACAGTCATGATTTTTTTCTGGAAAATAATATCTTCAGAAAAATTAGATATTGATTAACATTTTGGAAATAGCTATACTTCTTTTTTATGCTTTTATTGTGAAAATACTGTACAGAGGGGTTACAGTTACATGAGCAAGGCAATGAATACATTTCATATCAAGCATTGTTGACTCCTCCTCTATTTTTCCCCTACCATCCCTTCCCTCCTACTTCCACAATTACACTTCACCTCTGCCCCTCAAAAGTTTGTTGTTCAACGTGTCTTGTACATCTCGTTTTTACAATGGGTCAACCTGTATCCCTATTTAAACATTTTGCCTTTTCCCTTCCCCTCCCTAAATTATACTGACATCAAATACAGTGACAACAGGGGTTATACCATGAGGGAGGAACATACAAAGCAACAAAAAGATTACATGGTACCTTATAAATATGTTAGAAACAATAACAACAAAAAATAACTTGTGTCCCTATCTTGAAGTTCATTTTGCTTATCGTCATCTTATAAGCTCATAGAAAGCCCACAGATTAGAAGATCTTCACTAGCCATACAATGGCTAAGGGTCCCATACAGGTTTTCCTTCTGTGTTTGTCTTACGTTAAAAAATGTTAACTCAAATTTTTGTTTTATAATAGTTGTGTTAAATTTTTTCTATCTCTTATTTTTACCTTAATAAAATATAAGGTTAAGCAAACATAGAAAGCATTATTAAAAACTTCTAAAGCATTTTATTAGCATACGTACAGTGGGGAATCACCATGCATTTCCATACATTATATACATATACAATATGCCCAACAAAATACATTCTCTCCATCCCTCTCACCCATTCTTCACCTTCTTCCTTAAAACAATCAACAGGACTGTTCTCTTTTCAAACATGAATATAAAGTACTTTGAGTATGTTCACCCTCACTTACCCTCTCCATTTTTCCCCAACCTCATTGAACTTGCTTGTTTCAGATTTTTTTTTTTAGTGTCTACCAATTAATTGTCCAAAAAGTTTTAACCATGACAATTTACATGTGAATAAAATTTAGTCTTCATAATACTTCATAAATATTTCTAAACACAGGCTCATTTATACTTAACATACATATTAAATGAATATCAGTTAAAAGTGAAAAAGTGAATTGATAAGCTCTAAAGTATTAGCTAATAGGAAAAATCTATTTTTCCATCCATATGTGTGAAGGTGAAAAAAATATTAAAACAATGCAAATCAAAACAACATTGAGATTCCACCTCACCCCAGGTAGAATGGCCATTACTAATTAAACCAGTAATAACAGATGCTGTCAATAATGTGGCCAAAAATGCTACTAAACTGTTGGTGGGAGTGTAAACTTGTTCAACCAGTTTGGAAAGCATAGTAGAGGTTCCTCAAAAGGCTAAACATAGACCTCCCCTATCTCCCAGCAATTCCACTTCTAGACATTCACCCAAATGACCACAAAGGAGGCCATACTAAAGTTACCAGCACAACTATGTTCATTTGTCATTATTTATCATAGCCAAGATATGGAGTCAAACAAGATGCCCCTCAGATGAATGGATCAAGAAAATGTGGTATACACACACACATACACACATGCACACACACACACACACACACACTGGAATTCTATGCTTACATCAGTAAAAGTGTCATTGCCCCATCCATAAGGAAATGGAAAGACTTGCAAAAACTCATATTAAGTGAAGTGAGCTAGACCCAAAGAAACATAGGCTACATGGTTTCCCTCATTTGTAATAACTAGTATACATGAACGATAGTTATAGCAGAGGAACACAATAGCTCAGTAGTTATGTACATATGACCTTATTGAAAAGATTCACAAGATATGGAAACAAGAGGTGCTTTGGGGGTGTGTGTATGTGTTTTTTTTTTGTGTGTGTGTGTGTGTGTGTGTGTATTGTGTGTGTGTGTGTGTGTACTGTGTGCGGTTATTTCTTTTTTCTTTCATTCCTCCCACTTTGATTTACCTCTTGTTGTCACTGTTTTTGTTTTTTATTTAGGTACTCTTTGTCTTGTATATAAGTTTATCTGACTTGGGGGTGGGAAGAGAAATCACAGAATGATTAAATAAAGACAAAAGGTGAGGGCTGGGAAGGTGGCTCAGTGGTAGAGCACTTGCCTTGCATGCTTGAGGCCGTGGGTTCAATTCCTCAGCACCACATAAGCACAAAGCCGGAAGTGGCGCTGTGGCTCAAGTGGTAGAGCTCTAGCCTTGAGCTGAAGAGCTGAGGGACAGCGCCAAGACCCAGAGTTCAGGCCCACGACTGGTCTCAAAAAAAAAAAAAGACAAAGGGTGAACCAATGCAAGAATGATACTCACTAGACATTATGTTGGAAATGAACTTTAGAACTTGGGGGGGGTGGCAAAAAGTCAAAGGGGGGAGGGAAAGCAGAAGAAAACAAGGAAAGGGTAACAATGTCCAACATACGTTGTGCTCATTTTTTTCCTTATGTAACTCTAACCTCTCTATATATCACCTTTACAACAAGATTCAAAAAAATCCTTAAGAGGAGTTATATCTTTGCCCTGACTATGAATTCTTATAATTTATTACCAAAATTGAATCACCACAGAAATTTTTTGAGGATTATCATTTTCTAGGAGATAAATGGAAGGATGGGAGGAACAACTGGTTTTATAATCAGAGGGAATTCACCATGGCTTATAAGCTATATAATTTTTCTACATGTCCTTAGGGAAGACACAAGATCAACAACAGCAAAAAAGATACATTTTACCCAAGATCATTTCCACCAAGACCTTTGGAATTTTGTGATAGTGTAGTGTGCTAGATAATATTAATTTTCTTAATAACATACACAGACTCCTTCTCCTCCAATTCTCTCTGCTATTTTCTTTGAAGAAAATGGCTTCATTTTTAAAATTTAGATTGTAGTATTTGCAATCATTTCTGTAAGGTTTTAGGCAAGAAAAGACCACACAGAAAGAGGTAAAGGAAAGTTTTATTGGGGTATGCTCCTAAGGGAACTCCCTGCTCGGGATCAGAGAGGTCATGCTGAGTCTAATTGAAGCAAGGTTTTTATAGACAGGGTAAAAGAGGAACTTTTAATCATTGTGGACTTTTAGCATGTAGCTTGTTTTGCCAGTTTGAGTGGTCTCAGGCCAGTGTATCTGAAGAATGGTTGAGTCAGATGGTGTTTTTGATAAGGAAGTGGCCTTTCTCAGCTGCAAGTGGCTTTTCTTAGCTGCACTGGTCTGTGATAAAGGCTGGACCATTATTAGATTGGAGGGAGGAGGGGAGGCCCAAAAAGAGGAATGATTTCTGAAAGCAAAAGTGAGGTGTTACAACTCCTGCCATCTCTTTGGGATTTGGAAAGGCCTCAACCCATCCTGTGAGGGTATCTACCAGGACAAGAAGGTACCTCATCCATTTGTGGGTGGGCCTATGGGTGATATCAACCTGCCAGTCTTGGCCAGGCAAATAGCCCCACATTTGATGGGTTGTAAAGGCTGACCTAAGTCCCCCTTGAGGGGTGGTGATGGAGCATGTAAAACATGCCTGGGAAACAGACTCAACTATAGTGGAAAGCTGCGGGTGATAAAAGAAAGGCTTTAAAAACTGAAACAGTGCTCTATGCCAGATATGGGGTGAGGCATAACCTCTTGCATGAGGGTTGTAGCCTGAACAAGAGGCAAAGCCAATTTATTATTTATAAATAATATCTATAAATATCTACCCTTGCTCCCCATCCATGTCACCCTTTTTATAGAGAAAGGCGTTTTCAGCTGGGGTAGACTAGGGGGTCAAATCTGGGACCTGTAAAAACAGAATTGGATCAGAGGCCGCTGGCCATTGGTTAAGTTGGTGTGCCACCTCATCAGCTTTATTGTTGCCTTGGGAAACGGGATTCATCTGTATGGTGTCCTTTGCAGTGAACAATAGCCATCACAGATGGGCATTAACGATGGGGTTTCCTTTGGTGGATAGAAACCCACATTCCTTCCAAATTGCCACATGACAATGAGCAATAAGAAAAACATATTTTGAGTCAGTGTAAATAGTTACCCTCTTTCCATTAGCTAGATGGAGGGCTGTAGTAAAGGCTACCAACTCGGCCTTTTGAGATGTTGTTCCCTCAGGGATGCGCTGAACCTCCATCACCTCCTCTAGATTGGAAATGACTGCTTATGAAGCCCATCTTTTCCCCCATGAATCCACCATGGAACTGCCATCCACAAACAAAACAAGGTCAGAGTCAGGAAGGAGCTGGTTGGTGACCTCAGATGGGGAAGTCAGGGCCTCCACCAACTCAGGACAGCAGTGGTCAAAGAGGAGGATTGTCCAGGGGTCTGGAGGGGAGAAGAGTGGCAGGACTATGCGTAGGAGATTGGGAAAATAAAACAGTTGGGATTTTTTAATAGATAGGAGGTGAATCTCCTACAAGGGAGAAGGAGAAAGAAGGGCTAGGGCATGGTGGCCAAGTAAGTCCTGAAGTCGGTGTGAGGAAAGCACCGTTAGTGAGGACCCCAGGGTTAAGTTAAGGGCCTGCTTGGTTAGGGTGGCCACTGCCAGAGCACATAGGCAGGGCTGCCATCCTCTAACTGTGGGGCCGAGTTGTTTAGACAAATCTACTATAGAAGCAAATGTGGGGCTCAGGGCCTGAGTCAGGACTCCAATAACAATGCTCTGGCATTTGTCCAAGAAAAGGAAGAAAAGCTTAGTCATATTAGGTAACTGGAGTGGTGGGGACAACAGCAAGTCTGACTGTCACTGCTGGAAGGCCTTGGCTATCTCTCTGGGGTTTATCAGTGGTCCCTCCAGGTCCTCTTTGGCTGCCTCATGTAGAGGTTTGGCCAAAATGGAGAAATTAGGACTCCAGTGTCTAAAGAAACCAACAAATCCCAAGAAGGAAAGGATTTCCTTGCCTGAATTAGGGGCCTGTAAATTCCTGAGAGCCTGTCGGTGGTCCACCATGAAATGGTGGGTTGTAGGAGTAAGTGATAGTCCCAGATATGTAACTGTGGATAGGGAAAGCTGGCTCTTAGTGGGGGAAACCGGATATCCCTAGGAACCAAAAAGTTTAACAAACAGTATGTAGGTGAAACTTTTCCAAGGAGGAACTACATAAAAGGAGGTCATCAACATACTGAAAAAGAGTATTGGAGCCTAGATGGCACTCTCTAAGCTAACACTTCTTAGCTAATTCGTAGTCAAATGAATGAGGACTGTCTCAAAAACCCTGGGGAAGCACTGCCCAGGTCAGCTGACTGACCTGAGAGGTGTTTGGATCCTGCATGTAAAGGCAAACAGATTCCAAAATTCTGGGTCTAAGAGAATGGAGAGGAAGCATCCTTAAAATCCAATACAGAAAAATGGGTAGTAGAAGGGGGGATATGGAAAGGGAGGGTAGATGGGTTGGGAGCTATAGGGTGTATGGGCACTACAGCCTCACTAATGAGACAAAGTTCCTGTACTAACTGGTAGGTTTGCAGACAGGCAAAATTGGGGGTGTTAAAAGGAGAGTTAGTTGGCACCAGGAGTCCCTTACTTTTAAGATGATTAATAATGGGCAATATGCCCTGGCAATGTTTTACTGAGATGAGGAATTGAGCACATGCAAGGAAAGTGGAAGGGTCCTTTAGGTGAATAAGAACAGGTTGATACTGTGTTGCCACCACTGGGAAAGAAGTGTCCTATGCAATGGGATCCACCAAATCAGGGGAAAGGGGAAAGGAGGAGGGGGAGGATGGGAATGGAGGCTCATTTGGGGGATAGAACTAGTAAAACAGGGGCTGCCAGGGCTAAATTAGGTGGCCCCCAAGTCAAGGTGACTTGTAATTTAACAAGTAGTTCTTGCCCCATAAGGGGAGTGGGGCAGGAAGTCATAACTAAAAAGGAGTGAACAAACACTGGTAATGGAGTAGACATATACGAGGGCTGGGGTGATGGCTGGCATGGTGGCTAGGTAGAAGGGCTGTCAACTCCCATAACTGAGACCTGGGCAGGAATTAAGGGGCCCCTCTAGGAAGGAAGGACTGAATAGGTAGCCCCCGTATTGACCAAAAAAGGACATGACTTTACTGCTACTTGGATCCTTACCCTAGGCTCGTGAGGGTGAGGAAGTGAAGCACTACCACCTTACCAGGTTTCAGCACCAGATGTTAGGTTTTAGGCAAGAAAAGACCACACAGAAAGAGGTAAAGGTGGGTAGAGGAAAGTTTTATTGGGGTATTCTCCCGGGCATACTCTCTGGTTGGGATCAGAGAGGTCATGCTGAGTCTAATTGAAGCAAGGTTTTTATAGGCAGGGTAAAAGAGGAACTTTTAGTCATTGTGGACTTTTAGTATGTAGCTTGTTTTGCCAGTTTGGGTGGTCTCAGGCCAGTGTATTTGAAGAATGGTTGAGTCAGATGGTGTTTTTGATAAGGAAGTGGCCTTTCTCAGCTGGAAGTGGCTTTTCTCTGCTCTCTTTTCCCTCCAGCAGCCTGACAATTTCATTTTAGCTTGTTTTGCCAAAGTTCATATTGGGCTAGATTTTATCAAAAAGCTGGTAAAACAACAAATTTGTGCTTCATTGCGCAGAAAAATAAGATGAATATAACTATTGCGAGATACAGTCATCAACATTATTCTTTCATTGAAATTGGAAACAAGCTGATTTTGTTAACATGCTGAAAAATAAGTGAAATTAAGCAAAGTATAAACAAAAATCAGTTCTGTAATTCTTTTTACCCTAAAGCATCAGTCATTGATATAAATATTTATTAATTATTCCTGTTAAGATTGCCTAAGGCAGTGCTAAAATGATGAGTCTTTCACAGTTGATCAAAAATCTCCTAGTGGCCTGAGATTACCTGTCCATCACACATCTTCTTGACCACCCTTATACTGTCTAATCAGAAACAAAACAACTACAATAACAAAGGCTTTGAAATCCTCTTGCTCTCCCTTTCTTAACTTTCGCCTTGCTTTCTATCCCATATGAAAATTAAGAAAGTGTTCACATATTTGGAAACAACCTTTTCTTATTTTTCCTATGAATTTGAATTTACATTTTAAAATAAGATTTATTTCCATGTGTTGCTTTTTCATGCTTGTCCATATAAATATACTGCTGATGTGATAATATGGAAACCAAATCTGCTACTGCATAGAGAAAAAGAGTTTGTTAAAAATACGTTGATGAGCCAGGTACCAGTGGTTCATGTCTGTAATACTTCTACTCAGGAGGCTAAGATCTGAGTATGATGGTTCCAAGCCAGCAGGGGCAGGAAAGGCTGTGAGACTCTTTTCTCCAATAAACCACAGAAAAAAATCCAGCAGTGGAACTATGGCTCAGCACTAGCTTTGAGCAAGAAAACCTCATGGACAGAGCTAAGGCTCAGAGTTCAAGCCCCAGGGTGACAAAAAAAAATACATTGATGATTGCTTTTAGTAGTTAACTTCTTAATGTGATGGGTTGTTATATGCATATGAATATTGTACTCTATGTTAATTACATTAAAATAGAGGTATTTTTGTATTACGTGTTGTGTTTGATGTGCAATTATTTAATTTATTTATTAAATTTTTTAACCCCTGGGAACAAAATGCTGATTAACATCTTAATGTACAAAATTTAGTTTGGGGGATGGGTTCAATAATTTATTATTTCCAAAAAAGAAATGCTTTATATCTATCTACCATGCTTTATCTATCTATCTATTTATCTCATTCTCATCTATTTTTATCTATTTATTTATCTACTATAAATCATTTGTTTGCTTCTTTCTTTCTTTCTTTTTTTATTTGTTTCCTTCTTTCCTTCTTCCTCTTTCTTTCCTTGTTTTTTTAACCTACTTTTTATCTTATTAGAAGCAATGGCTTTGGAAAGTAGAAGATGACAGTGGAAAATTGGAAAATCTTTGCATAGGTTTTTCCCATTTCTGGGTGAGAGTTGAATTGACACAAATAGACCATGAATATTCTGAAGCAAGGTTGAGAAAAACTTTAGTAACAGTGTAGGATTTTTTTTCTTAATGACACAAGTCCAGAACAGCCCCTTTGAAGCAACATTTTCCAATCCCCTGACTCCAGTAAGAATGAACCTAAATAATTTTGAACAGATAGTTATTTGCAATCCTAAAATATATCTAGGAAATGAAAATCTTCTTGTTGGTAACTAGTTCCACTATCTCACAGCCATTATGCCTATATGTACTATTAAGCGGCCTAAATACACACATTACTGACACAATAGGCTGTAATTGGGCTTTTGAAACTGCTACACAATATCCAATCTATGATTATTTAGGGAGTTTACATTCACCCGTTATTGATGCAGTAGCCCTTAATAGTACCTTTGTTGTCAGAGTGGGTTGTGTTGCTTAAGATCCTTAGCTCTGTTTGAAACAAATTGGTACAGACCACAAACAGTGGAAAGAGTTCACAAATGTATGTGCAATTATTATATAAATTGAGCTTATATTTTAGGAAGCTGGATGAAGACTGAGTTTTTGAAACATTTTGAAGACAGTTTTGAAGAAAGACCTCCTGAATTGTGTTGATGGAGACTATGCGTAAATGTGTGGAGTGAGGGTTTCTATCCTCATGTGGAAATAAAATGCTGCGATACAGGCAAACTTCTCTCCCTGACCCTGGTGCCATACACACAGTGTCTTAGGGGTCCATATGAGAAAGAGTAATAAAGAACTATTATGAGGAAACCCATATCTTAAATATTAGTGAAGCCCAAGTAGAATACTTAGACTTCTAGTACTACCTGGAAAACAAAACAAGATGCTTTTCTTATTTCTGTACTGGGCATAATTATAGGAAGTTTAAATTATAACCAAAGTTTCATAGTACAATACCTCAAATTCCCAAGTTTCCACTAAAGATCAGTAGTGATGCCAATAATCAGAAAGATCTCAACATGAAGGAGAAAAGGCAGTATGAAAGGCCAACACTGAGATGATAAAGAAGTTGGGATTAGCTAATAAATATTTTTAATAGTTATTTAAAAAACTTGTATAGAATGTTACAAATACACTGAAAACAATGGGAAAACTAAAAAGACTCAGAACACGAACTCTCAGAAAAAAATAGAAAACATGTACAAGAAACAACTGGAAATTTTATACTGAAAGAAGTAATTGTAATGAAATATCAAAGGTTGAGAACAGTAGAATATTGGGGTTGGGGAAGAGTAAAAGATCTTTTGGACTGGCAGATGGCAAAATGAAAATCTCTTGACGCAAGAAAGTTGGGAATATACATTGAATAAAAGTGAACAGAGATTCTTTATCTATGACATTGCACCTCTCTACGAGGTCATGGTGCGCCAATCTGGGAAATTCAAGTGATGTGAAAAATCTTAAGTGCAAATTTAACTTCTTTTGAAAACTTTAGTTCATGTACCTTCACTCTAAATAGTCAATTTGCCAGATTGGTAGATTTTTAGAGTGTCATGATCTAATTTTTTTCAACAGGTTAAGGAGATGGGTTTACTTATTTTTGAGCTTATCATAACCTCTTTTAGCAAATGATTAAAATAAATAGAAAATCATCTAGGATATACAATGAATCAGTGCTATCCAATATTCACGTATTCTAATTGACAGTACTCCACGTAAAAGGAGCAGTATATATATATATATATATATATGTATATAAAATGTATATATATGTGTGTTCATATATATACAATATGTGTGTATGTGTGTATATGTATATATACATACACACATTACATATATGCTGTGTATACATATGTATGTGTATATATGTTGTATATGATGTATATCTATTATACATGTGTATATATGCAATATAAGTATATATGTATATATGCATATATGTAATACATATATACACATACATTGTATATATATACACATATAATATTGTGTATATGCATACACACATACACTCACACACATATGGTCTTTCCAGTTGTTGAACAACTGACTAGGTTCTATGCTATAAGTAAATCTCAAATAACAAAAGAAGAACATATTGTGAGGGTTAATTTATGTCTACTTCACTGAAAGGGATACCCTGATAGCAGGTAAAAACACTGACTTTGAGGATATTTCTGGAAGGGATTAGACTGAAGAAAATAACTGTCATCACTAATATGGGTGAATGTAATTTGATTCAATGAATGCCATAATGAACAAATAAACAGAGAAAGGGAAAATTTTCTCTCTATTCTTGAGATATGACATTCAGCTTTCTCTGATCTCAGAAACTGGTACCCTGTTCTCTGACGAATTCAGACCAAGAATCATACCATTAGCTCCTTTCATTTACAGTTTATAGATGGACTGGTGCAATACTATTGGCTTTCCTGTAAGCTCAGTTTGCAGATGACAAATTGTGGAACTTCTTGACTCAAAAAGGTGTGAGGATTAAATTTTTCTTATTTTTTGTTTTTCTATATTTAATCCACAAGAAAGATCATGATTACGTGAATTGATTTTGGAAAATGAACAGCTTTTGACAAGATTTAAAGCATTCTACATAGATAGAGAGCAATATTTCCTCAACTTGGTAAAGTAATAAGAAAATATTATTAATTAAAACATTATACTTAATCATAAGACTAATAGCTTTGTCCTTAAGGAAAGGGTCAAGACAATATTTGATCTAATCAGTAATACTAAGCATGGTACAAAAAGATTTTTCTAGAGGGGTTCCGGGAAGATGGCGGAGGAGAAGCTGGAATCTGAACAAGCTCTCGCATAGAAAGCAGTTTTAGAGTTCCAGTGAACAGTCCTAAGCCAGAAAATCACACCAAGTGTGCTATCACAGTACAGAGAGTTAGACAAGAGAGGGAAATCCAAGGCAAGAAGACACATCTGAGCACTGCCAGCAGCTGCCGTGGCGGCGTCGGCAGGGTCGCGGTGGAGATCGCAGCTGGGGCCATACCTGAGCGCTCACACAGAGAGTCCGGGACGAAGGAGCCAGATGCAGCGGGTCAGCGGATTCTACTCAACACCAGCAAGAACCGACAAGGAGCGGACATCTTCATCCTGCAGT
>NW_012267217.1:16530458-16544219 GCF_000151885.1 Dipodomys ordii
AGCTATAAATATTGTAACTTTAACTACTTGAGGTGGGATGAAGTTAAGGGATATATGAAAGGGGTAAACAGTAAAACACCCAGACTAGAACCTGTGTGCCTAGGCATGCAACCCTAGACTGCTTTGCTACCCTATGCTGCCCGGACATTTGTGTACCTCATTTTTAGTGGTCTATCAGCATGAGGATGGAGCCAGTTGAGCCTGTCACTAGATCTTGACTTCATGAAGTGGCCGCATCCATTAAAATTTGTATTTAGGTAAAATTTTTTCATATGAAAATACTTTTCTAGTACAATATGGGCAAAAAAAAGACGTGAAATAAATATTAAATAAAATTCATGCAGACCGAAAATGAGAAAAATAATCTCACAGATCAGGTCATTATTTAATTTGAAAAAATCTTAAAAATACAAAAAAAAGAATTGAACAACCAAAACTATAAAGTAAAAAAACAAACGAATGAAAAAACAAAAACAAAAACCCTAAATCATTACTAAGTTCAACAAGTTGAAGGATGCATACAAAATAGCACTGTGTTTGTTTACACCAACAGTGAGCTTCTGCTTATAAACATTTAATATCACCTAGAACTTCCAATAAGACTTAGAAATACTGAGGTGTGAATTTAAAACTAACATTTTGAAACATACACAATTTTGTTTAAAGAACGAAGAAAAAAATTAGGCATCAGTGGCTCATGCCTATAATGTTCGTTTCTTGAGAGCGTGAAAATAAGATTGCCGTTTGAGAGCAGCTCAGGCAGAAACTTCTTGAGACTTTTTCTCAACCCATCATTGTGTGTAAGGTTGTACACCTGTGGTTCCAAGTTTTGACAGACTAAGTTTGGAAGGATTCTGGTACCAGACCAGTCTGGGTATGAAAGTTCATAAGACTCTATCTCTTTGAAGGTAAGCTGGAAATGGGAACATGAACCTATATTTTCAGTGATGATTAGAAGCCTAAAAATTGTGTGTTAGGCCTTCCTGGGTGAGATGAGTCCCTTTGCTGAAAGTATCCAATAAAAACCAGGGCTGGAGGCATGGCTCCGTAGTATCAATTCAGCCTAACAGGCAAGAGGCCTTCTGTTCAAATCCCAGTATTGCTAGGAATATTTTCTAAATATTATCTAAGATAATTTTCATCTTACCATGATTTGTTGACAAAACACTAGACAAAAGTCAAATAGTCAGGGTAAGATTGATGGAATATCATGATACAGCAAGATAAGATGTAAATGATATACAGCAACATTCCTAATAGTGTTGGAATGAATAATAAAATCTTTGCTGATTTTAACATTTTTTTCCTTTTGTTTAGCACAATTTTCAGAATTGTGTCTATATTTTGCTTTTATTGTGAAAATAACAATAACTCACCAAGCTCTTATTTTTGATAAATCAAATCTTTCCTTTGTACTGCATTTACTTTTGAGACAATGCAATTGCTTATATAAGCAACACAATTAAGATTCACACGACTGTTGCCTGAAAAATATTTTTTTCTGGGGCTGGGAAGGTGGCTCAGTGGTAGAGTGCTTGCCTGAGGTCCTGGGTTCGATTCCTCAGTACCACATAAGAAAAAAGAAAAAAGCCGGAAGTGGCGCTGTGGCTCAAGAGGTAGAGCGCTAGCCTTGAGCTGAAGAGCGGAGGGACAGCACCCAGGCCCAGAGTTCAGGGCCCACGACCAGACCCCCCCAACAAACACAAAAATTTTTTTCTAAGAAATTATAAATATATATTTTTCAGGAATACCATCTTTTTGGGATGAACTTAGAATAGCAACATATTTGCAGGCAATCAGAAGAGTACTTTGCATGATGATTGAGTCACAAAAGAACTCTATGCACCAATATAAAGCCTTTTTTTCTGTTCATTTGGCAAATTCTGTGTATAATGTTTTCTGGCTATTAATTATACTGGAAGTTAGCACAGTCTGAAACATGACTCACTTGTCTTAGAAGACCACTTTCTAATAAAAATAAATGTCTGCAGCAGGCACTTGACTGGAGGTTGGCAAAGTCATAAAGATGAGCTTCTCTCTTCTTTTATGATTCCTGATGACTCTCCTTCCTGTTCGGGCACTTGCTTCTCTCTCATTCTAATGCTACAAATGTTATCTGTAATCAGGAGTGAAGGGATGGATGCACACCACAGGCTGTCACCTGAGTAATTGCAGCATTTAGACAGAATAATAGTACTTGGAAGCAGTCAAAGGGGGGAAAAAAGCCCTATAATATTTTCTTTCAAAATACATATATAATATACAAAATCATTAATGCATTGATTTTTCTTCACCCTCCATCAAAATATCCCTTTTGAAGGTCATCTTAGGTGAGCCATTTAATTCAGACAATCTTTTAACCTTCCATCCCTAGTAGACCATTTGGCGATGTAATTCTCAAGACTGTCATGTTCAGCAATTGGACTGGACAGAGCCTTATTAGAGACGGGCTTTTCCCTGATTAATCACAATCAGTTCCCATGTTCTGAAGAGCACTAGAAATTCGTGGAACCAGTTTTCAGAGATACTCAAGCTAGATGTTCTTATCAGAAGTGCTGCTTTTTATACCTACAAAATTAGATCCTGAAATTCATTGCATTATTGTTCCATGAAACCAAGCTTTTATGCTATCAATTTAAAAGTCCTAAAGAAGCATAGGGAGTTGTTTTTTTTTTCTGATTGACATCCTAAATAGTTACTTGTGACTTTATATACCTCCAGAGTTTATACATCTGTGAGTCAGATTTTTTCTGAAAAATTGTTTCCTTGACTAATAAAACAATGCATTTTAAGAGAAAACATTTTAGTGAATGTGAATCTAATTTAGAATTATTTGGGAAACCACAATAGCATTGAATTTTTATGCATATGTTTATGTTTTATGTGGGAATGAATCTATAATACAAATTTGATATTATGTTGTTCCAATCTTTATAAAGACCACTCAGCTTCATTCTAAAACAGCACTCAATGTCAACTGCAATATTATTGTTTTTTGAAGCTATTAGGAATTTAGACAATTTATAATCACAGTTATTAGGTACCACCTAGAGTAGCACTTATGAAACATGGAATGCAAAATATACTGCTAATACTGATATCATTGTTTTCACTGGCCAAATTTAAAATGAAATCTAAAACCATAATAATATTTAAATACAAGAGATTTTTAAAAACCATTTTGTTAATTTATACATGTATAAATTTTCTAATATAATATATATATATATATTGTTTAAATATCTAATGTAAGTAGAATTCTCTTTTTTTTTTTTGTCTCCATACATTTGGATGCTCTCCTTTCCCTCAAACTTAACTACTTTTGTTTGTTTGGAGATTCTTTCAGAGTTTACATATGGACAAATATATGCATACTTTTTGCATCCTTCATTCCATATTAAAGAAATTCAAGCTTCCTTCTGCATCTTCTGCTGCTCCCATTGTTTATTGTACAATATATCTCTGATCTTTTTACACACATAGACTTCTCAATTTTTATTGCTAATATTCTTTCCCATTGATAGACTGAACATATATTTCATACATATGCATAATTAGTGTTTTATTTGTTATTATCTAGGCTATTTTAATTATTTGGCTTTAATTAACACTGCTACTCTTAGTAAAATATTCACATACAACTTCACCTATTAATATAGCTATAGGACATATACACTGAGATGAAATGACTGATTTACGTATGTATGTAATTGAAATTTAGTGATAATAACACCATAGAATTAGTTCCCTTGTAAAATCACACTAAAAGCATATGAAAGGTCTTATTGTATAAGTATAAATGGTGTATTTCTGGAGGTTTTGGTTCAACATTATTCTAGACTTTATCCTCAAAAGTCAATTTGTCTTGCAAGCAAACGTGCATGATTTCCACCATGCACAAGATGAAAATCCAAGAAAATCTTGGGGTCAATGCTAGGAAATAAAGTTATTATATCTTTTCTTTCTCTTTCTCCTTATCCTCCTCCTCTCCTCTTCTTCCTTCTCCTTCTTCTCTTTCCCTTTCTTCTTCCCCATAGTCGTTCCCCCTCCTCCTCCCCTCCCTCCTGATTCCCCTTCTCCCTCCTGTCCCTCCTCCTCCCCCTACCCTCTACCTCCTGCTTCCTCTCCTCTTCCTTCTTTCCCTCCTTTTCCCTCTCCTCTTTCTCTTCCCCTTCCTCTTTCTTCTTCTTCTTATAGTACTGGGGCTTGAACTGGTGCCTGGAGCTCAAAAAGAAATTCATTTACCACTTGAGACAAAGTCTGTGGTTCCTTTGTGCATTACCTATTTTTATTTTTTTTTTTAATTTTAAGTAGAATCTCACTTTATGTTCCAGTTGGCCTCAGCTCCATCCCTCCTAATTGTTTGGGATGACAAGCCTGCACCAGTCTTTGTGCTGCCTCTGTAGTTGGGATAGCAACAGTGAACCCTTCCCTGTCCCTCCTCCCCTGTCACCAGGTGTCCATTGAGATGAAATCTCTTCAAAGGTTTAAGGTTGCCCTTAAGCCATGTTCTCAAAATTTCTGCTTCCTAAGTAGCTAGTGGTACAGGCTTGAGCCACCAGGCTGGATGTTCTGAGATTTCTCTTCCCTAATATATGTAGGGATAGGATAGTCTCCCATGAGTCACAGCTATCAGCTTCAGCAGTTATTTGTTAAGTACAAAAAGACAAAACAGATGGCTGTAGGGGCCGCAGCTTGCTTTAGTAAAAGCACTTAGCAAACATGCAGTGTATCAACCAAGAATAAACATGCCCTTCCTTAACCTGTGAACTTATGTGACTATCTAATATGAATATCACTGCTTAGGAAAATATCTTTTAATATATTAACCATTTGCCCATATTAACTTGGAAAGCACTGTAGTAAACAGTAACACATTTGAGAACCTTAACAGAAATCTGTTAATTAAATATTAAGACTATGAACCTCAACTAGTGTAAAACAACAACAACAACAAAACTACTTCTTTGAAATTTTCTTAAATCCAGGCACCTGTGGCTGACCAGCTAGGTCTTAGGAGGGTGAGATCTAAAAGACTGACCTCAGAAAAGCCCATAAGACTCTTCCAATTTACTCACAAAAAGCCAGACTGGAGGCATGGTTCAATTGACAGAGAACCAGTGAGAGAGAGAGAGAGAGAGCAAATTAAGTAAATGAATGAGACCCTGAGTTCAAGCTCTGGTATTGACACAGAAAGCCAGGTACACCAAACAATGCTGTCTCCTGCCATGTTAATTCAATCAGGTAAAAGCAAATGAGTAACATCAACACTAGTTTTCTTGTTTGATTTTTGTGAAACAAATGAACCATTATTTGGGTTTACTACTTTTCTGAAAGATTGTGGGACAGAGATTTACCTTCTTAACTGGTCTAGTGGTTTTCCCATTGTTTTCCATTGTGTTTAACCTTCTGAAGTCTTCTTAACTATTTTTACATGTTGTAAATCTTGGATACTCTTAGATACTGACTCAGATGTATTTTGGGAAAGAATCTTGATTTTCCTAGAAGTTCTGAGATGCTTAACAAATCCTAATCTTATCTCAAAAGTTAATACCACACATTTTTTAAGCTTATTCCCAATTTCCCAAAGCTAAAGAAATTAAATATCAAAATTATATTTAACTGAGGTTAAGGCTTCAATACATATCAGTGCATGCTAGCAAATTTGTTTAACTGACCTAACTCTTGCCTAACTTTTTAAAAATCACATTTAAAATGCCTATAAATCTGAAATATTCCATCAGTTTTAATTTTCCCCTAAACTTACAATAGTTGATGTTACTATGTGAAAGTTATATTATCTTTGTATAATTATATATAAGATGTTCAATAAAATTTTAGAGAGATTAGTGAGAAAGCACACAGAGAATGATAATAATAATAATAAAGTATCTTGGTAAGCAGAATATACACCAAAGTTAAACCAAGTAACTATGATAAATCTAGGTGCTTACCTGAGATACTCAAGCAAAAAGAAAGTAGGAGAACTAAAGATAATTATTTTCGTTTCAAGACATTTTCTGATTTGGCTAGGGAGATAGGATTTTAGACAATGTAAGAATGTAGACAAGGAAGTGATGCTGTGGTTCAAGTGGTAGAGCGCTGGCTTTGAGCTGAAGAGCTCAGTGACAGCACCAAGCCCCATGACCAAAAAAAAAAAGTAAGTTTCAAAAAAGAATGCTGAAATGATATATGAAAGAATGAACACAAAAGTCTTTTGACTCTGTGTAGTATGCTTTCTTCTCATTTTGTGTGAAGAAAAACAGATTTTTCATTGAAAGTTTTTTAAATGAAAATCATGTGGCTTATGAATAATAAGATACACAAGTCTATCCTTGTTCCAGTTTCCTTGTTTGAGAACCCGTCTTCTGAGACCATCTCTAATTTTGAGTCAATTTTAAGTATCACTAGTGACTCAATCAATTAACAAAAATTTTCTGCTGTTTTGTTCCTGGCTGCTATCCCACAGAAAACTCTTCTTCTCCTTCTTCTCCTCTTGGATTCCCTCTTGATATGCACTTAATCAAATTAACTCTAAATAGAAAAAAACTGAATAGTGAGACCAAAGGAAAATGTTTAACTATAAATTACTTGCCTGTCTCATGAGAAAGAATTCTCTCGCTTTAGATTAGTAAAGAAGTGTTGCCTTCCTTTATGCCCACTTTAACTCCATTCAGTGGCATTTTTTCAGAGAATATGGAAAAGATAATATAAAAAGTCCAGTCAGAAGGCTGTGTGCTTGTTATTGATTTTCTCCAGTCATTAGTCATTAAGCTTCAGGAGCTCTTTTGGGAAATAATAAAGAAAAAGGAAAAAAGAAAAATAAATATAATGCCTATGTTATAGTTTCAACAATAAGCTCACAGACATGTCTGATGTTTATTTTGATAGTTTTCATTAATGCAGACTGAAATATTTGTAAACAATGGATGTTGTGAGATTACATTTCAGAATATATGTATTCATGACAATGCACATAATAAATTAATAAAACTATTAATGATGATTTGGGGTTGTTCCTATTTTCCTAAAAATGTGCTAATGCTTATGGAAAATATGTTCCTGGCTTAGATGCCCACATTCCCACATCATCATGTGACAGACACTAATTTTCAAGTCTTCTGGCAGTAACATCAAGGAGGCAAATGACCACTGGACATGAAAACCATAGAACATCTTACCAGTCTGTGAGAATTAAAGGGCAGACAATCAGAGTCTATGTTACCATTACACCTCCCTCCATTCAGGGGTTTAGAAATGAGTATCTAGAACTTGTAGTCCTGTCAAGTTTTTCCATACACATTATTCAAAATACATATTTATCGAATGGTAGCTTTCCTGTGAAGCAACTAGAACTAAGAGCATCAATTAAAATTCACAACATCATGACTATTATAAATACATGAAATATATGAGTGCCACTGTCATGAATGTACCTCTTAGATATGCACTTGTAAGTAGGACAGATTGTTACTGTGGATGCTGTGGGTAGTTTCAGGAAGAAATATTCAGATAGTTTGTCTCTACAAGCTTAGCATTTACTCCCTGGGAAGTGTTATTTTAAAACTGAACTCTTGCAAATGATTAAAGAATATTTGTCCCCCTCACCTTGTGGTTTACCTTAAAGGACTCTGGAAAAGTTAAAGTTGAAAAGACACAATATGCAAGCAATGGAAAATAGAGATTTTGTTTGCATCTATGAGGTATATGAGTTTTTCTTCATTTGTAGTTTATCTGCTAGTCATCACTTGTAAATATCATTCAGAATAAAATATTCTTGGTAAAATATGGTACCCCATGAAGCAGAAATACTAATGATGGAGATGAACACTGAAGTTAAAGGAAGCCTAGTGCATCTTTGGGTTGATTCTTGAGATTTCTGTCTGGCTTGACTTATTTTTTGTCCAGAGAAACAGAATTGAAAATTCACTCCAGTAATCTCATTTCTGTGTAGAAAACCAGAGGAAATTAAACCAATATATTGAAGTCAAATGTGTAACTTCTTTGAAGTATTAATCACAGTAGGCAATACCTATAATTAGCCTACGTGTTCCTCAAAATGAATGAATAAAGAAAATGTGGTAAACATACACATTGGAATCCCATTCAGCCTTCACATAGATGAAAAAGGCTAGAAAGTTCTGAAATTTTCACCAGCATAGATAAAATATAGATTGCTATGTAAAGAAAAATTTTCCAGGCATAGAAATACTAATACTGCATTATTACTTTATAGGTGGAAACTATAATACATATACTAATTATGTGGATGTAGTCATTCCATAATATATATACATTTTAAAATATCAAGTTACAATGAAAAATGGATGCAATTGAATCAAGTTAGTATTTGGAAATGTAAACAGATATGGACAGGCTTTGTAAATATCTCTCAGCCTCCTTAATGCTGAATTGAAATAAATAATGTACCAATTCAAAATTTTGAATTTTCAGGCTTGTATATGGAGGTAATGTCATCTCATGATTTTTGTTAGGACAAAATAAGAAAGAGAACTAGTTGAAAAAAATAAAACCTGTTGTGTTGGAAATGATCAATAATTTGCAGTCAACTTTAGTAATTAGAAAACGTTAAAAATGCATGTAGCATTCTTTTTCCTCACTACCATATTGCTCATGCCACATAAATGGTATGACTTCAGAACTGACACTTGAAGAAGGCTAGAAACACATAAGCCTTCTCACACACCAGAAAAGTACAGAAAAGTACAAAATTGCTATTAGAAATCCTTAGAGATGTACAATTTGTTCACCTCTTGCAGATTTTACATTTAATAAAAGTCATAAATCTTAATCTGATAAATTTATATTTGAATTATATATCCAAATAAGTGCAGATATTTGATTTATATGTATAATTTATAGGTTCAGGTTTATATTCACATATATATATATGTGTATATAGTTAACTAATAAAGCTTAACATAGGACAATAACATGATTGCTTTTCTACGAGCACATAAGTTTTGAAGAACAATGTTAACCTTACAGAAGCTCAGTTTAAAAATGTACACACTGATATTCTAATGGTTTTGTCCTTCAAATTTTAAGATTGTTTATATATGGGGCAACAATTCAACATATTCATCTGACTAATTCATTTGCTATAGACTGTATTACAAAAATAAAACAAGAATGCTAGGGCAAAAAGAGAGACACATGAACAGGGATTTTTGGGGGGAGGTTATACTGTTTTTGTATATACTTGAAATATACTACAAAGTTTCCCAGCCTATCTTTCTTTTAGCCTTCTTCCTTTCCATAAATAAGTGGATTTTAAACAGAGTATTTCCTATAGTGTTTTATAATTCACAGACATTTTAAAAAATAATGTTTGATGGAACGATTTTGCTTCAAAACTATGCATCCTCACCCATTAACTATGTATCTTACTTAAATAAATTTGAGTTACTAACATTTTGATCAAGTAAACCAAATTAGCCTCTCATATGTGTCTAATTGTTAATAAATTATGAATATATGCATTACACTGTATCAATAGATTATGTGTGTTTGTAAGATTTTGTAAAAAAATACAAAGAAATGATAAGAAACTATAACTAAAAATGTATGAGAAAGTACAAGTAGAAATGTTAATAATTGGGAGTGGCTCTGTAGCTCAAAATGGTAGAGCACTAGCCTCGAGCAAAAGAGCTCAAAGACCATACCCAGGCGCTGAGTTCTCAAGATCCAAGACCAACAATAAATAAATAAATGAACAAGAATTGTTAATAATTTCTTCAGTTTCTGCATTGTATTTTAATTGTGTATTTGGACACAATCATTTGTCAATAAGTTTGTATACTGTATGTTGGCTAGCTATATATGTTTCCCTAAGTTCAAAAATTTTTAATGTGGTTGTTTTTCCAAAATTACTCTGCAGATAAATGACATTATTCAAGTAATATGAACTAAAAGATAATAAAATAATCAATTTGGAAGTCGCCTTAAGGACAAGTTTATATACTACACAGATATTGATGGTTTTATATGTACTCTAATATAATGTTTAAAATAAATATCAAAATACAGTCTTTATATTTTCTCTAAATGGTCGTGAATACTCATTGATTTATGTAATTTAGTGGCTATAATTTATGAACAGGTATATTATACTTTGATTGCCAATGAATGTCAACAGTAGCCTTTACTAATTATTATTAATAATTACTTGTATTAATATTCTAATAAGTGTTGCAAATAGGTGAATAAGCATATGATTATTATAATTATCTAAATATATTATTAATTAATATAATAATTTTATTAATTATACTAATAAAAATAACAGATAATATTTCTGTTAGAGCAATATCAAAAATTGCTCTATCATTAGATTATAGGGGCTTAGAAAAGTGAGAAATTAAATGACTTTTTACTATTGCGGAATAATCTGATTTAATTCTAATGGACTTTACACATTCACACAGTAGCCTGACTTATCACATGATTTCTACAGGTTTCATATGTTGACAGTCAGGAATTAATGAAGACTAGAGCAGCCAATTCAGGAACTTGACTGACAAAGACTGAGAAAGACTTGATAGTGTTTAAATTTTAAATGGCTAACAAACTGTTAATATTTCAAGTATTATAGGAGCTTTTACTTCTACAGGCTGCTGATGCAGTATATTTGTAGTGTACAAAAAATTACCTCGCATTTATTAGAAGGTCTTTTTGAGTTTCAGGAATGAGACTGTCTTGGCAAAGCACAACATAACATGCTTGAATGTGTTTCTTTTTATGTTTTCTTTTCAATGCCTTTTATTAGGATGAAGAATGATGTTAGAAAACCAATGTTGCTTGTTTTGATCTGAATGTAATGCATTGCTCATTTTGCATGCTTTTTTTCTTTACATAATTTTATTTATTTCCAGATGAAATCATATTACTCTATGATAAAGAAAAAGAATGAAATCTTTCAATGTGTTAGACTTTTACTTGCTGGGAAATGCCGTTGGGAACAAAATTGTTTAGAGCCCAAAATTGCACTTTGAGTTTTTCATACTGTCCATATTTAAGTGACATATCCAGTTCAATCACTTCCTTCCATGAATAACACTTCGGTAATAACAGTTGGAAATATCAGGCTAACCACAGGTCTGTGACCTATTTTCTCCCTTTTCAGTGACTGGTAGTAAATAGAGTACTACTCAATTCCTTGTCTACAAAAGTCCTGGTAAATGCATGCATAATATTTACCCACCGAAACATGATGGCCAATTTTATCCTTTTAAAATACCATTTTCAGGATATAATTGGTCTATGATGTAAAAGAGCTTAGAGTTTATGGATTTAGGGAGCATGGCTCACTGATAAATGAATCATAAATTACAAATCTCAATATAAAGAAATATGCTCTGAAACTACTTTCCTATCTTTCTGTCTCTGTGTCTCTGTGTCTGTCTGTATGTCCATCTGTCTCTGCAAACAATGACCTGCTTGTCATACTTACAACTCAAACAATTTCTTTGTGGGAGATACATTATATTTGGGATATTACTCAATTCTATTGGAGGTAAAATAATATCTCTCTATACATCAGTCTATACATACATTCACACACATTTGGACAAGGTCTTTATATAAAAATATATATTATTCTCTTGCCTCAATTTCCCAATGGTTGATATTGCAGGCATATAATCATGTCACTCATTTTAGTGGGAAGAATTCCTTGCCAGTATGTTACTATGCTTCTGAAGCCTCTGCCCTTGAGTCATTAATAAATTAATTATGTGTACAATTTGTCATTTACAATAGGGATAATAGGGTAATTCATTTTTAGAAGTTAACAGGTAACATGATTTTCCTCTTCCTAATAATCTATAAAATTTATCTTTAGTGTGTGTGTGTGTATACAGTATATCCCCACTCTTAATGCTACTGATTCTATTTTAGCTTATCAACTATTTTATATTGATTTCCTGTTTCTTCACCTACACTGATATCTTTTCAGGCTGAAGTTGAGCATGCATTAGAGACTCAAATATGACATAAGAAATTAATTATGTTTAGTTAATAAATATAGGAAATCCTATAAAACACTCTTTCAGAACTTAAATAAATCATATGAATTTTACATGGACACATAGGAGCAACAGAAATGGGAAGTTAACTCTAGAAAACTTCATGCTCTTATCCCAGAGAATGGTAAATGTGATAATACAAAACACCCAGAATGAAATACCCACCTGAGAACAGGGCTTAAAGTAAGGACCTCAATTTCTTCATCTAATCATTAGGTTCATTGTGAGTATCAAATGAAAACATTGGTTGAATAAACATGGATATAATAAACACACAATAACTAGGAGGATCTACTGTGTGTCATTTAATGTAGGTGCAAGTAGTTCTATTTTTGCAGATTTTGAGAACATAATCAGTATGCAGAGTTTAAGTTCAAAATTTTGGTTCTGTCCAATATATCAGCTTTCAATTATCTTTCTTTTTGCTTTGTTGTGGGGTTCGAGGGCACTGCCCTTGAGCTCTATTTGATCAAGGCTAGTGCTTTACCGTTTTGAGCCACAGTGCCAGTTCTGGTTTTTGAATGGTGAATGGGAGATAAGAGTCTTATGGCCTAGCTGGCTTTGAACCATGATCCTCAAGTCTCAGCTCCTGAGTAGGATGACAGACATGAACCACTAGTGCCCAACATCAATTATCTTCTAAAAAATATAAAGATGAAGTTCTATGAAACTCAGATAAATTAAGGGTAGTATATTTTGTTAAAAATTGAACCACAGCTATTCTTACCATTTATTTTACTCCATTGAAATTTGTGATATAATTATTTTTGTGAAAATACTGTACAGAGGGGTTACAATTACATGGGCAAGATAGTGAGTACATTTCTTATCAAGCATTGTAGCCTCCTCCTCTGTTTACCCTTCCCATCCCTTCCCATCCTCCCTCCCCCCCCACCCAATCCTCCTCACCCCAAGTTGTAAAATTCATTTTCGACATGACAACTTGTACTTCTCATTGTTGCAACAGGTCCAACTGTATCCTTATTTAGATGACTTGTTTTTCCCCTTCCCCTCCACAAATTATACCGACATCAAATACAGTGAAAGCAGGGGTTATATTGGGGGGAAGGACATACAAAGCAACAAAGAAATAATCTTATAATTACGTTAGAAACAAATGCATGAAAGAAAAAAAAACATTTAAAATACATATCTTAGAGTTCATTTTCCTAACATCACCTTATCTGACCTTTTCTGCTTGACTCATATATATAATAGATATTGCAAATAAGGGAAAACATGGGACCTTTGTTTCTTTGGGCTTGGCTTACTTCACTTAATATAATTTTTTCCAAGTCTTTCCATTTCCTAACATATGGGGCAATGCCATTCTTTCTAATGGAGGCATAGAATTCCATTGTGTATATATACCACACTTTCTTGATCCATTCATCTACTGAGGGGCATCTGGGTTGGTTCCAGATCTTAGCTATGGTAAATAATGCTGCAATAAACATAGTTGTGCTGGTAGCTTTAGTGTGGTCTTGTTTGTAAACATATGGATAAATGCCCAAAAGTGGGACCGCTGGGTAATAGGGGAGTTCTATGTGGAGTCTTTTGAGGAACCTCCATACTACTTTGAAAGGTGGTTGAACAAGTTTACTCTCCCACCAACAATGAAGTAAGGTTCCCTTCTGTCCACATCCCATCCAGCATCTGTTGTTATTAGAGTTCTTGATTTTTACCATTCTACCTGGGGTGAGGTGGTATCTCA
>NW_012267217.1:16544855-16563894 GCF_000151885.1 Dipodomys ordii
CCTTTATGTCTGCATCTTGTCTTATTGCTGTAGCTAGGCATTCTAATACTAGATTGAAGAGAAGTGGAGAGAGTGGACATCCTTGTCTTGTTCCTGAGTTAAGAGGAAATGGCTTTAGTTTTTCACCATTAAGTATAATGCTGGCTGTAGGTTTGTCATATACAGCCTTTATTGTATTGAGGAATGTTACATGGATTCCTAATTTTTCCAGAACCTTCATCATAAAGGGGTGTTGGACCTTGTCGAATGTGGTTCTTATTCTTGCTCCTGTTGATGTGATGAATAATATTAATTGACTTGCATATATTAAACCAGCTTTGCATCCCTGAAATGAATCCTTTTTGATCGTGGTGTATGATTTATTGGATGAATTGTTGAAGTTGGTTGGTCAATATTTTGTTGAGAAGTTTTGCATCAATGCTCATCAAAGAAATGGGTCTATAGTTCTCTTTCTTTGATGAGTCCCTGCCTGGTTTTGGGATGAGGGCTATGATGGCTTCATAGAATGTGTTCAGTAGTGAACTTTCTCTTTCAATTTCATTGAAGATTTGGAGGAGTATTGGTGTGAGCTCTGCTTTGAAGGCCTTGTAGAATTCTGCTGTAAAACCATCTGGTCCTGAACTTTTCTTAGCTGGGAGGTCTCTTATTGCTGTTTCTATTTCAATGCTTGATATGGGCCTGTTATGATGGTTTAACTCGTCTTGGTTTAGTTTTGGCATGTCAGTATTTCCTAGGAAAAGGTCCATTTCTGCCAAGTTCTCAAACTTATTAGCATAAAGTTTTGAGAAGTATTCCCTTATAATGTTCTGAATCTTGGTTGTTTCTGTGGTGATGTTTCCATTCTCATCTCTGAGTATATTTATTTGGGTGTGTTCTCTTTCTGATAAGATTTGCTAAGGGTCTGTCAATTTTGTTAAGTTTTTCAAAGTACCAACTCTTTGTTTTGTTGATTCTTTCTATAGTTTTTTTGGATTCTAATTCATTTAATTCTGATTTAATTTTAATGATTTCTTTCTGTCTACTGGATTGGGATTTATCTTGCTGCTCTTTTTCAAGGAGGTTCAGATGTCTCATTAAATTGTCCATTTCAGATCTCTCCAATTTGTTGATGTAGAAACTCAGAGCTATAAATTTGCCTCTGAGTACTGCCGTTGCTGTGTCCCAGAGAAGCTGGTAATTTGTGTGCTCATTTTTGTTGAATAGCATGAACATTTGAATTTCCTTTCCAATCTCTTCCTTGACCCACTCGTGATTCAGCAGTGTGTTGTTCATCCTCCATGTGATATCGGACTTTCTCTGGTGGCTTTTGGTGTTGAGTTCTAATTTTATTCCCTTGTGGTCTGTAAGAATGCAAGGTATAACTTCAATGTTTCTGAATTTAGACAAGTTTGCTTTGTGGCCTAAAATGTGGTCTATTTTAGAAAATGTTCCATGTGCTGCTGAGAAAAACGTATATTCTGATGCAGCTGGTTGAAATATTTGGTAGATGTGTGTTAAATCTAGTTGATCTATGCAGTTGTTTAGATCTGGGGGTTCTCTGTTGAGTTTTTGCCGAGTTGATCTATCTAGTGGGGAGAGTGGTGTGTTAAAATCCCCAACAATTAATGTCTTTGGGTCTATGTGGGATTTGTGGGGGAAAGTAGTGTTTCTTGGATAAATTTGGGTGCTCCGTTGTTTGGTGAATAGATATTTAGAATTGTAATATCCTCCTGAAGGAGATATCCCTTAATTAGTATGTAGCAACCTTCTTTATCTCTTCTCACAAATTTTAATTTGAAGTCTATTTTATCTGATATTATGATTGCAACTCCCACCTATTTATGGGGGCCATTTGATTGGTAGATTTTGTTTCAGCCTTTAACATTGAAAATGTGTTTGTTTTTACGGGCAAGATGTGACTCCTGCAGGCAGCAGATAGAAGGGTCTTGTTTTTTAATCCAACTAGATAGTCTATGTCGCTTAATTGGAGAGTTCAGTCCGTTAATGTTAAGAGACAGGACTTAGAGGTATTTGGGAGTTCCTGCCATGTTATCCACCTTCTTGGGGGCTGTGAAAACTGGGTTCTTTCTGTGGTTCTTGGATTCTCAGTTTGGGTGCAGTTTCTTTGCTTTTATTGTGGTCTTGTTCGTTTTCTATGTGTAACAAATCTTTAAGAATCTTTTGTAGGAGATGTATTGTTTCCATTTTTCTTTGTTATGGAAGGTTTTTATTTGTTCTTCAGTTATGAAGGAGAGTTTAGCTGGTTACAGTATTCTTGGTTGATAGTTGTTTGTTTTTAGGGCATGGCATACATCATTCCTGGCTCTTCTTGCTTTGATTGTCTCTGCTGAGAAATCTGAGGTGATTCTAATTGGTTTTCCTTTATAGGTGATTAATCTTTTCTCCTTGACAGCTTTAAGGATCTTTACCTTGGTCTGAGTTGATCCTGTGTGGATTATAATGTGAAGGTGGGATGTCCTATTCTGGTCTGGTCTATTTGGAGTTCTAAAAGCTTCATGTATTTGAATAGGCCTGTCTTTTTATATGTTTGGGAAGTTCTCTGCTAGGATCCTGTTATACAAATTTCCTAGACCATTAACTTCTGTTTCTAGGTGCTCCTCTACACCCATTATTCTTAGATTAGGCCTTCTGATGGTATCTTCCAAGTGTTGGATACATCTCTCCTATTTCTTGGACTTGTCTTGGATGGTTGTATGTTCTTTCTCTATAATATTTAGGCTGTCTTCAATCCCTGAGATTCGATTTTCTGCACGGTCTAACCTGCTGGTGAGACTTTCTATTTTGTTTTTTATTTCTTTTCCTTCTAATTTGTCAGCTTTGATGGCTTCAAATTCTTTGTTGAAGCTTTGTTTTAGATCTTGTATGAACTTCTTTGCTTCCTTAATTTGGTGTTCAGTGTTTATTCTCAAATCACTTAGTTGATTGGTTATGGTTCCCTTGGACTCCCATTCCTTCTGTTGGGTTCCATTTAGCATTCCCTTTGTGGTCTCCCTGACTTCCTTCAGCTCTTTGTTAATGGATTCCATGAATGCCTTTAGCGATCTTTGTGTATTCTCATCCTGCTCTCTCAATTCCTGTATTACTCTTTTCTTATCTTCCTCCCATTCATGCGATTCCTGTAGTTCTCTTTGAGTGTTCTCAACCTGCTCATGCCATTTCTGCCTTTCTCTTTGAGTATTCTCAAGCTGCTCACACAACTTCTGTATCAGTTTTTGAGTAGCTTCCTCATGCTCATGATATTCCTGTATAAACTTTTAGATTGCTTCCTCTCTCTCCCTATCATGCTCATACAGAGTCCTTTGTATGTTTTCAATCTTTTCATTTATCATGTTTGTCAACAGTGTTTGTAGATCTGTTTGGGATCTCTCCTCTGGATTATTCATTATCTGTTCTGTCCCCTGATTATCACGAGTGGGAGTTGAGATACCTGGACTTGCCATTTTTCTTCTGTTTTACCGGCTTACTCTGCCCATTTAGGATGAAATTAATACCAGTTTTGTGCTAGAACACTATCTTAAGGCAAGCATCAACCGAAGTCTGTATTTTCACAGTCAGTAGTCTGCAGTTACAATCTAGTTCAACAGATACATGTATTCAAAATCAAACAACTATATATTAATGGGCTACGAACCGCAAAGAAGAATTTGGTAAACCAGAAATTATTAGGTTTAAAAAGAGATGTAGGTAAAAAATAGAAATAGAGTGATGTGGGAAGGTACAAGGAGTGTTAACTAAGTCCTAATCTCAAAGCAGGAAATAGGTTGGATAGGATGAAAGTAGAGAGAGAGAAAAAAAGGAAGAAAGAGAAAGGGAATAAAAAGAGACCAGAAAAAATAGAAAGCTAAAAATTAAAAATATTATACAGAATCGAAAACAAACTATTCAGAGAAGAACATGAATATAATGAGAGAAGGGGATGGATATAAAGGAGATGTGAAAAACTTAAAGATAAAAATACTTAAAATATTATATAGGTATAGAGAGGTAGTACTGCTATTAAGGAATTTAAGTCTAAGAGGTTTTGAATTGAGTAATAATTTTTGGATTAAGTGTGTACACAATGGGGGATAAGGTCTAATAATCGACTAAGGGTTTATCTGAGGATGTGCAGAACAGCAATTAAGTCACATAAAGAAGAACAAAAGAGAAGAAAAGATGAAAAGGATAAGAAAGAAAGAAAAAAGATCAGAAGTTCAGTAGCGCTAAACAAAAAACAAAACAAAACAACAAAAAAAAACAAAGAAAAAAAAGAAAGAAAAGCACACACACACCTATACCCCTAAAATAAAATTCTAAGAGGAAAAAAAATTACTAGAAACAATTTTTTTTCAAAAAAGGTAAAAATTAAAGATTAAAAAAATGTTAGAAAAAAATTTTTTTATAAAAGGTACAACAACAACAACAACAAAATTTATTTGATTTTTTTGGGAGGAGTGGGAAAAATCCTTTATCACCCTTGTGTCCTCAACCAGCCTCTTGTTGGAGTCTCTGGTCTGGTTGTGTTCCTGTGGCTTGGTTGGTTACTTAAGTCAGTTTCTTTGAACAGGCAGAAAAATGCTCTGCTTTCCCCAATGTTTTGTGATCCTCCTTCCAGGTTAGTTCAATGAGAGGCAGATCTGCTTTGAGTATCACAAAAGAGGGAGATGGCTTTTTCCTTGAATTTGGAGATGCTGTGATAAGGCTAGGTTCTAGGTAGAGTTGAGGCCTTTCAGTAAACAGTAGCTTTTCCTGGGGGCTAGTTTGTGAGAAACTCACAGAGCCCAGCCTGGAGCCACTCTCAGGGTTTCTGTTTACTGAATTTCAATTGATTGTCCAGGCTGCTAAAGGGAGGGGCAGCCTCTGGCTTTGATTACCCAGTGAAGAAAGCCACTCCTGGGGCTGGCCCCCGAGCTGGGTGACTTTTCTCTGGGTGGAGCTGAGTTTGGCAGGTCAGGTTAGGCTCCTGTGACCTGCTGGATGGGTCTAGATTTCTTCCAAGGCCTGAGTTGGAGCTAGTAGCTCCGCCAAGCTTTGTCGGTATCCAAGATGGAGATCTCTGGTACTGGGTGCAGGGGGGGGGGGGGGGGCTGGGGGGGGGGGGGGTGGCCTTCCCTCCTCTGCTCCCTGAGAAGGAGTGAGGACATCAGGCTTCTACTCATGCCAAGTCTTGGTTCCTGGGTCGTCTCTGGTCTGAGAACTGCAGGATGAAGATGTCTGCTCTTTGTCGGTTCTTGCTGGTGTTGAGTAGAATCCGCTTGCCCGCTGCATCTGGTTCCTTCGTCCCGGACTCTCTGTGATTCAGGTATGGTGGCTGCAGTAGCTGCCGCTACCGCTGCCGCCACCGCGGCGGCCGCTGGCAAGTGCTCAGATCTGTCTCCTTGCCTGTATTTTCTCTCTCTGGCCTAACTCTCTGTCCTGTGATGGCACACTTGGTGTGATTCTCTGGCTTAGGACTGTTCACTGGAACTCTAAAATTGCTTTCTATGTGAGAGCTTGTTTAGCCTCCAGCTTCTCCTCCACCATCTTCAATAACCTCAATTTTTATCTTGTGTGATACAAATTTTGAACCTACATTGTCAACTGTTTTAGCCATATCATTTCAGTTGTTTATCTTCTCAATAGCAAAACTTCTTCTTTACTATAGTCACTCAAATAGCATTCAAAGTTCCTTTTTGTGAATGCCATAAAATGAGTATTTTTTTTTTTTGTCTTTTGCAGTGCTATTTTTGAAGTTTGGTATTTACTGGAGTGGGTGGAATCAGTGTCAGAATCCAAGATTTTATTATAGCATTAGTAAAGTATTTAGAATAGAATCTAAATTAAACTGGTCACTCTAGATATACTTTCAGATATCTAATTCTTTTAGGATATCACAGAAATCACTGCCCATCATGTACTTTCAGGAGTACAAAAAATTACAGGGTTTTACTTTATTAGGCATAAACTTGTAGCTGTAGTTTGGGTGGTTATAGCCTGTTATAGTTTAGATTTTTACCTATCTCTAATAGGTTATGTATTGAAGGTTTGGTTCTTATGTGGCATCTTTGGAGAGAAATTGGGCCATGAGAACTATGTCATCACAAATGGATTTTCTAGTTGTAGATCCATATTTTGAATGGCTTGTGAGAGAAGCTTTGTTTAAAAGAAAGCAACACAACACGGAGTGTATGCTACTTTTCCTAGCTCCCCAAGGTGAATGGCTTTGCCCTCCCTACCCTCCTGAACCTGCCATAATGTTCTTTCTTATCATAGACTCAGAAATAACCAATCCTAGTGCCTATTGACCGAATCCACTGAGACAAATTTCCTATTTTAAGGTGATTTTCTCAGCTATCTTGTTGTGGCCACAGAAAGCAAACTATCACACTACTGAATACCAAATTCACTTGTGTAAAATTTTCACTTTCTTTACAAATTGAGGCTTGTAAATTTTATTCACATGCCATTAATTCTATTCACTATAGCATGCAGGTTTCAGAATTTATTTATTTTTATTTATTTTTGTTGGTCCTGGGGCTTGAACTCTGGACCTGGGTGCTGTCTCTGAGCTCTTCACCTCAAACCAAGCACTCTACCACTTGAGCCACAGCTCCACTTCCTGGTTTCAGAATTTAGTATCTGTGAATTTATTTATTTTTATGAAATCAGAGAAAAGGGAAACAAGCTGGTTCATTCTTATAATCCTAGATACTCAGGAAACTATCTCAGGAAACTGAGATCCGATGATCACTGTTTAAAGTTAGCCAGGTCAGAAAAGTCCCCAGGAGATGCTTATCTCCAATTAGCCACTCAAAAACCGGAAGTGGCACTGTGGCTCAAGTTGGGAGAGTGTTAGCTAGCCTTGAGCACCAAGAGGCTCATGGATAGTGCTCAGGCCCTAAGTTCAAGCCCCACAACCAAAAAAAAAAATAAAAAAGAAACAAATTCTACTTATCTTTTGGAGGTCCAAATTAGTAGGTGATTTAAGAGGATTAGAAATTTGGAGAGTAGAATTGGAGACAAGATGTAACAATGCTTTTCTTATTTCATACATTTCTCTTGTGCTAGTCTCTTTCCTGCTTCCAGCCAAATTCAAATGAACACTAGATTTTTAATATGATTGGGTATAATATATTCTAGCTTCTAAAAGTATATGAAAAGTAGTGAAGTTTTTACAGTGAAAAATTGTAATGGCCTCTTATAGAACATGCTGCTGAAGTTTAGGAATGAAAAAGAGCCTTAGGCATTGCCAGTTTTTCTAATTCTTTCATACTTTCCTATGACAAACATAGTTATTGAGAATTGAGATTGCAGGCATCATCTAAAAAGTAAGCTGGAACAAGATCTCTGGCATGTGAGCACACACCTTAGCTTGTACAGAAAATTATTTATTCTACAATTGTTAAAAATGCATGTGCTAAAAAAATGCATGTGCTAGGAAGAAAGTGGCTATGCATGAATGGCATTTGTTGCACATCGGTCCTAAAGTCAATGTGCAACAAGTGCACCAAATCAGTTACAAAATTTAGACACTTCTGATCTATCTAACACATGCAAAAACATTAAATAGTTGAACATATTGTAAAATGCTCTGTGTCTTTAAACATAGAAGTCCTCATTTAAAAATACTCATGGAATAGTCAATAGGAAGCTAATAATGGAGCAATATTACTAAAGCATCTATAAGAAAGAGAAAATTGAAATTTTTATTTGTCTTTATTTACTGTGGATTGGTTCATAACTAATAGGACTATCATAGAAAATTTTACTTATTTTCTTATTTAATTCTACCACTGCTACTAGACATATAGTCAAGTGGCTTTTTTTAAATGTAAATTGCATTCAACTAATGAAACAAGGTTTTTCTTTGCCAAGATGGTCTTCCAAAGGAATATTTTTTTCTTTAGAAATTTAATACTATTATATATACCAACTTGGGAAAACATGGAAAGGACTGAGACTTTTAGAGATAAGATTGTCATGGTTAATGAAATTTCTTGGGTAGATTTAAAGTTTTCTGGCCCTCTGTTGCTGAGTATACTGTGTACAATCTGCTTTGCTTCAAATCCCAAGTTATTCTTTCTGTCTTTGATTGCCCCTTTGGGTTCACTTTTTGTTTCATGAGATACTCTACTAGACACTAATTTTTCTTTTAACATCCTTTCAGTTCCAGAAACTATTGCTGTGGGGGAAAAATATACTCAAGGGAGACAGTCCTTGGATTAGTAACTTGTAGATGGAGCATGAGAAAGGAAGTAAGGAAAAGAAATAAAGTTAAAAGAAGAGAATTTTTTTGTTACTTGATTGAAATCGGCCAACATACACTTGCTAATTCTCCTTTTATTGACGTGTTTGTGCGAAGCTTTTCAGAATTGTAGGAATTTCAGTTTAAGTAACTTTGTCCCAAATTTACATTCTTGCTTCTCATTTTATGAAGTGATTTTGTTTCATGATAAATGGTAATAATGACAATAATTTGCAACTTTATGTATAATTATATTGATATTTATAGGACTTTACAGTTCTTAAAGTAAATTAAAAAATAATTTTATTTGATATTTAGAAGTATCATTTAGGACTAATTATTTGTAGATAATAGGTCAGCATCACAAAAGGAAAATCCTAAAATCTAAAGGACTTTATGCCTAGAAAAATAAACTGTATAGTTTTCTTCCAAACTGTGATTTTTTTTTCTCTTTCAATATCGGCTCATAGAACTGAAGCCAAGAGCATTACCAAATTCTAACTGACAGAAAGATGTCCCTTCACCTGCACAAGGAGATTATTGTCAACACGCTTAGACCATGGCTACTTCTGAATTCCACAGTATCTATAATTTAATCCACAGTCCTTACAGTTGAATTTTCACTTTTTGGTATGGAGATAGTTGTGAGAAATGTATAGTGAGAAATCCTGGTTAGTTCTACAAAAACCAAATTGATTTTTAGAGGCAAATGTAGTGAGCACTAGATTGGTTCACTTTATGTCAATTGTATGTTGAATTTCTGGATCCAGTGTGAAAGATTCTTCCCCATTCTCCCAGAGTAACCTAGCAAAATAACATAAAATCACTTAAATTCAGTAACTCAAATAACTCATAATTAATAGTTCAAAGTAATATAAACCAACAGACATATTTTATAATTTAATGCCATGGGGATTATGTTGGACCTACTGGGACTATTTTATTTTTTAAATTTTGGAGCAGATGGTGGAATGATTTTATTTTTAAAATCATTTCCACAGCATTAATTCCATAGGATTTGCTTTGAATTTGAAAGCATTTGACCCTGGAAGAACTACTCAGTAACGATTTCCTTTATAGGTTTAAGCATGTAGTACAATTCTTAAAACATTTCAACTAACAAAATTAAATAGCAGAAGGTGTGATTGGCTTCTTTTGAAGCCAAAATAAGCTCCCCAGACTAGGTCAAATATCAGTTTCATTACATTATCAAAGATCAACCAATTGTCATTATTATTCTCATTACTTTACCTTGCTAACTAAAAAAGGGAGGGGGGAGCTAATACATTTGTTTTCATTCTTTTTCACCTTTAAAGTGATCCAAGATGAAATGATACTTTACAAAGGAGAATTATCAATTCTCAGACTTTTGATTGAACTGTATCTTTTTAACATAGAATATTTTATCATTGTTCTTTCACCATTATACAATGCATTTCCACTACATTGCTTTCTTTTTTCTTTAATTGGTGTAGTCTAATAGAAAAAAGGTTGACACTTTTTTTGTTTGAAGAAGAGATGAAGCCATTGAATTTGTCTGACATATGATAGTTCTAAACTCTATATTTTAACAATTCTGAAATTTTTATAGTGAATCTATCATATCTAGATTAGACAGTCTTTGATCTAATAGTGTCATTTTAATCACTTTCCAATGAGTTAGATATTTTTCTAACTTAAGTAAATATTAAGGTACAAAAGTTATTTAAAGATGTAACTGGTAATGGCTCAATAGTTATGAGCATCTGATCAGATAAAATGGTGCTTATCAAAATGAACTCCAAGAAATGGAAGCAAGAAGTTTTATTTTTTATTGTACTGTTTGTGGTTCTTTTTTTTTAAATTCTTCTTTCCTTTTTTCTTTGGTTTATTCCCTTCTGTCACTGTTTTTTTTTTCTGCATGCTTTGTCTTGTATGTAAGTTTAACTGTTTTGGGGTGGGGCAAATGATGAATCAATTCATCAGTGAAACGCATTAGACACTATGTTGCAAATTAACTTCACTTTACCTCAAAGCTACACAATCAAATATAGTCTCTAAGGATGATGAACACAGATATTTTAGGCAAGTTCCTGGGTAATTCTGTTACAAACCAGTGGTTTCAAAGATACCCCTTCAACTTTAGAGTAATCAGCTTCCTGGCACTAGAAAGTAGAGTAGTGGTAGGGAGAAGCTAGGGGAGGAAATAAAGGCATGGAGAGCTGAAAAAGAACAGTAGTGAGAGTTCTGTACAGCCATGCACATGCATAGTTACACACTTAAAAATAATGAAACTGAAGCCATCGCCAGTAATCCTAGCTACTCAGGAGGCTGAGTTCTGAGGATCGCAGTTCAAAGCTAACCCAGTTAGGAAAGTATGTGAAATTCTTATCTCCAATAAACCACTAGAAAACCGGAAGTGGTGCTGTAGCTCAAGTGCTAGCCTTGAGCTGAAGAGTTCAGGGACAGAATTCAAGCCTCATCACCGACCAAAAAAAAAAAAAAAGAGTGGAGTGATTTTTTTCACAGTCTAAATCTCATTCCATTCATTTGCTATAGAGTATGTTCTCCAAATGGTCACAGGAACAGTGGCACTCAGAACAGCACCTTCAATCTGGTTAGAGAGATAAAATTAGCAAAATCTGTTGTTCACTTTTGTTTTGCAAGGGTAGAAAAGGAATTCTGATATAAATGTTTATTTCAATTTCCTTCAGCAGCCTTACGAACTCTTTCTTTAGGTCCCTCCCAATCAAAAAAGGATGTATCTAGAGTGGAAGGAAGGAAGGAAGGCAGGAAGGAAGGAAGAAAGGAAGGAAGGAAGGAAGGAAGGAAAGAAGGATGGGAGGGGGGGAGGGAGGGAGGAAGGAAGGAAGAAAGAAAGAACAAAAGAAAGAAAAACTAATATGGAGATTAAAAGTATATCCATTTGGGTACCTAAAAGCATACATGAAAGTAGAAACTTGCATGGCAACTGCCCTAAAATATAGTCATCTCATTTTCTATTTTCAACTGTGTTCTTAAATGCTATTATATTTCCTTGAAGGGAGAATCTGCTGCATACAATAGTAGCTATGTCTGATGGTATCCTAAAGAGAGATTTTCTGTTTCATAGTCTGGGCAGTAAAAGTACAAAATTGAAACATCAAGGCTGATGGTATTTGAGTAATTGAATCAAATACTGGGAAACCAGGAAAATGTGACAGAATTGAAAAGTTGATAAGAAGTGATTCCAAGAATGTTCTGAGAAGACTATTCAGAGATACACTGTAGAATTTCTTCAAATCTCTCCCAGTAGTAACCATTGTAAATCTACAGAGGAACTATCATACTCATGCTTAGAAGTTCCTTTGATCTAAAATTATAACATAATGTTGGTCTACTATAAATTCTGGTCACTGAGAGCAGACAGTGTGTGTGTGTGTATGTGTGTGTGTGAGTGAGTGTCTGTGACTGTGAATGTGCACATTTGCATGTGTGGTTGCTATCTGAATACAGAATTATGTATCATACTTCATCTGTAGTTATAAAGGATTCATTCACTTATTTATTTTGTATGGAACGAAATTTACTAAAAAGTCAAATTCACTATCTTATAGGTGTAACAATATTTGCTTTAAAGTAGGCAGTCATTAATATTGCATCTGTTTTGAATTTCCTGTTATTATGAAAATACCTTGCCATTGCTTGAGCACATGTCTAACGTGCATGTATATGCTGCTCTAAACCATCCTAGGCTGATCCTCAAGATAGGTCAAAGTTTTGACCATTTTTATGGTCCTTTATGTAAATTGTTAAATGACCTAAAAGGATGGAAGGAATGCATGTTCCTGGTAGACTTTTATTGTGAATTGGAAACACAGTCTTAGAGAACAATCATTTGCCAACTAGATGGGTCAAAATGGATCATTCTCCATTGCGTTTACGTAATTAGGTCACCTCCTCTTGTCTTGCATCCTCAGTTCTTTCCTAAGGTTTTGCTCACATTCTTGTCCCCTTAATATCCATGACTCTTTTTAATGGAGTTGGGTAATTTTGTCTTTAAGTACGCACTTTTCCATTTACTATATAAAGTAGTGTTGTACCCTGCTAGCCTCAGATTCATTTTAGATCCATAAACAAAGGAGATTAATGAGCAGCATTGACATTTTTGCTCTTTCCATTTTACCACAATAATTCTGGGAATAATCTGTCTTTAACCATAGGAAAAAAAATCTCAAAGGAGCAAATGAATAAAACAGTATCACAATAAGTTATATTTCTGGCTACCTCATTACAGCCTTATTTATTATTTAAGTATTTTCTTTTGTGAAGTATCTCTTTATCTCTCTTGTCCTTTATTTTTATTGGTGCAGACAAAACCAGTTTTAAAGGGTCATTAATTGGTTTTAACTGGGATTTCCTTTTTTTTTTGGTTTGGTCTTGGCAAGAATACCTGTATCCCAAAGAAGAGAAATATTGTTAATAAGTCCAAATTCTATGTTTGTTTAGAACCTTCCTATAGATGATTATGTGTTATTACTGTTACCCATCAAAATCAGAACAGAAACAGAATTTCTGAAGGATTTTGAACAATTTATTTATTAATCCACAGATATTTTGTATATATATGCCAAAAATTGTAGTAAATATAATTGCTTTGGTCAGTATAGTAAACAGTATTGGAAATAATCTTATGTGTTAAATTGTTGTTTGTTCTATGAACTTAACCTAAATTTATATAGCAAGGGTAAATTAGTTAGATTACATTTAAAATTTCCAGAATACATTTCAAGGTGTATTTAAGAGCATTAAGAAGACATCTCAGACATAGGATATATTAATTTTTACTTTAGAGAATGTAGGTTTCTTGTGTGAAATAACAACAGAAAGTGCCTGAGGAAGAAATCATAATTTCTTTGTCATCCAAGTAATAATTAATAAATGGATTAGTTCCGTGGAGTGCTAATTTCATCACTAATGAGAAACAGTGAAACAAAACCTTGTAGGTGAAAGCAAGAAGATGCAATTATAATCCCAGAATATTAAGAACACTTGGAAAATGTGAAGAATAAAATGAAGAATAGGAAAAATAAAATATGAAGAATAAAATTAGATTTATATCAACTTCTTGAGTTTGTGATTCTAGGTTATCTCTTATCAGTACAAATCTTAAGACAAAATTGAGTGAAAATAGTTTTATAGATGACATTATATTAGATCTATTCTTTTAATAATTAAATTCCTAATTTAGTAGGAACTAGGTTTGGTTTTATGTCCTTGTAGTCCCAGCTTCATGGGTGCTAGAAGAGGATTACAAATTTAAAATAAAATTAGGAATATCTAGTCAGACTTTATCTTGTAAACAGAAAAAAGTTAAAAGTACTTGGGTTGTGGTTGAAATGAAAGAGTCCTTACTTGGCATATGTGTGACTCTGGCTTCAATCCTGAGTAAGGCAACTCACACACACACACACACACACACACACACACACACACACACGCACACACACACACACAGAATTCGAAACCAATTCAGAGACTGGTACAGATATATATATATATATATATATATACATATATATAGTCTACATTTATATATTCAGAGTTTTCATTAACATTAAAACTCTTTCATTAACATTAAAACGTTTCTGAATTTCCCAGGAAATATGATGAACATTACCAGAATGAATTCTGATAATAATTATAAGACAGTTGGATACTGGTGGCTCATGCCTATAATCTTAGAGTTTGAGATCTGATGGTCATAGTTCAAAGCCATTCAATGAAGCAAAGTCCATGAGACTCTTATATCCAATAAATTACCAAAATATCAGAAGTGGAGATGTGGCTCAAGTTGTAGAGTGCTAGGCTTGAGAAAAAAAAATCTCAAGGACAGTGCCCAGGTCCTGCTTTCAATTCCCAGTATTGGGAAACACACACACACACACACACACACACACACACATTTTATATATATATATATATATATATATATATATATATATATATTACATATACATACATATATATGTGTATATACATATATGTGTGTGAAATTAAATTCGGATATTTATTTTATGCATATGTTATTTGGATAAACATAGGACCAAATTAACACATTAGTCAATCAAGTAACATTTTGCATATTCAATGGCTTTCATCTTCCACAATTTTTGCAATATTCACATTACACACTTATTTCCTAAATTCATTAGAAAATACTATGAAGGGAAACTAAGGTGTTGCTACTGTGTTTGAATATAATGTGAAGAATATAATGATGGGATAACATGTTCTTTATTTTATCGTTTATTAATCAAAAGTTTGACTGTCTCAAAAAGGCTAAATAAATTTATGTTGTTGAATTAGTCATCAGTGAAATCAGATTGTCAACCAAATTAGTGGGAGAAAGGTCAGCTGAGTTTGACTAGAATAGTGTTTTAATAGGGTTGGATATTTTTCCAATTAATCTACACATACTTAAATATAAAACTGGCATTGATGTTAAAATAACTTATTTAATAAAATAGGAATTATGTTATACACAGAATATCTGTATTCTTTCTACATAAAATAAAATATATTTCAAATTCAATAGTTCCTATATCAGGTTTCTTTTCATATACAAGGAAAAACACTATTTCATGAATAATTTCCATCTGATTTTATTTTGACTAATTTTTTTTTTATCATTCTGCCTATTCCTTCACAGAATTCTGAACCATGTGTCTTGCTGACTAGCTGCACTAGACTGATCAGTTGTAGGGAAAGGTTGGTACTAAGATGGCTCAGAAGTTACCTAATAGAGGAAACTTGTTTCCAGTCAGGAAATGTGTTTCCAAGGCAAGTAAGAGAGCATTTTTTAGAGTACTAACTTAAGAGTATTAATGCTAATGTTAGTACTGAGAAAACTGCAACCTGCAATACTTTCACTTATTTGGGGAGGCTGTCATTATGCTGACTGTGGGACCCAGTTATGGGATGCTAATAATTGAATGCTTTGCAGGAAATAAACACTGGCATGATTAAACACTGTTATCTATGATTGAAGAAACTTAATGATACAACAAATATGAGATGAGATATAAACAAGCATATAACTTATATTGTAATCCTGTATAACTACTTTTCAAACACGTGTATTATATCTAAAACATGTGATTCAAAATATGTAAAATGAACATATAAGTGAGACAATAAAGTTCACTGTATAAAATTAGTTTCATAGTATTCTGTGGGGGGAACTTTGAGACTCAGCAAAGAGAATATCAAGAGAGTAAATGGTCAAAAAGTTCAAGAAAAATATTGATTCCAATTTACAGCTACAGATAAAATAGATGTTTATGCTAATTACATTATCAAGTTTTGCTTGCATAAAGCCAGTTCTTAAGGCAAAACAAAAGAGCAAGAAATTGGTTAAAAGTAGGGATAGAATGAAACTGTAAAAGAAGGTTAATATTTCCAGAAGGAAGAAATAAAGAAACTCACTAACTCCTCCTGAAGGATTCAAGGCCCACAATGATAAGAGACAAGTTATTTTTCCAGGGAAGTTACGTGATACATCTCATTGCAATCATTTCTGACAATATATTTTCAAGTTTGCATTGTCAGATATTGTTGTTCATGCAATCTTCTCAGTCAGAAATTCCCTGTATTCTGTCATTAGTTATTGAAATTCTTCCCAGATATGAAGGCAACATATCTGTTTCACAAAGGCACATTTCAAAAATATTTTAGTCTTCTTGATGCCACAAAGAGTAACTCATACAAAGATGATATAAAAAGTTGATTAAAATGGAAACTATCAAAGGAAACTAATACAAGAAAATGCAGTGAGGAAATCTAAATATAATAACAAATACATTGTAGTCTACTGATAATTATCTAGAAAAGAAAAATGAAAAATAAAACTTCATTCAACATATGAGTGTCTTTCAAGTATGATAATGACCAAAGATGTTGGTTAAAGAATAGAGCTTAATACGATAAAAGGTAAAGCCAAGAGATTTTTTTCTATAACATGGTAAATATAGTTAACAATTTTTTCCTGAAAAGAGCTAAGATAATGGATGATGTAAAGTTTTGCCACAAACAAACTACATAGGTGAAGTAGTACTTACACTGATTAGGTATATTTAATAATTTCAGAGTCGGTATATACTTTAAAAGCTATGTTTTACATAATGAATTCATAAAGTTTCCCCTGCCAATGAAATATTTGTTTTCAAACAGGAACAACCAAACCAGATACACAATAGTCTATATTGTTGACTCCATTTAAATAAAACATAAAAATATGCAAGAGTTTAATTTCTTATTTACAGTGAGGGAGATTGAACCTATATGTTAGCCAAATAACCTACAAGTTAGCTACACCTGCTGCACAAAAATGAGTATCAGTATTGCATATACTGTAGGGTTGTGACTAAAACAAAGCAGAAAGGATTGATTGCCATTTTCATTCTATATTTGCATATTGGTCAAAGGAAAATCATTGTGTAAAAGAAATTCATTCATTGAGTTGTAATTTGAAGTGCTTTTCTGAATTCATCCTTTTTCCTCTGAACTTGTATATGTGTGCGTGTGTGCATGTCTGCGTGTGTGTGTGTGAGTGTGTGTGTATGTGTGTGTGTGTGTGTGTGTGTATACCTATCCTGGGGCTTGAACTTAGAACCTATGGGCCATCCTTGAGCTTTTGTGTTCAAGGCTGGCACTCTATCACTTGTGCCATAGCTGTATTTCGGACCTCCACATTTTTAAGTACCATTGTTTACTTGCATTAGGGGTTTTTATCTTGACATGTCCATTGATATATACAATTCATCTTAATAAAACTTAGCACCTCTGTGCATCTTGTATTCAGATAAAAATCTCTGAGAAAGGAAGCTCAGTCCAAAGTCTATGTGGGAAACTCATGTAGAAGCAATGATTACAGAGGTTGAAGAAAAATCATGGATACGAAACTTGGTTCAAGATGTAATGATCCTGCTAGGACTGGTGGTACATACCTATAACTCAGCATTTGGGATTGGAGACAAGGAGGATAGTATTTTAATAAAAATGTGGACAACATGGGGAGGTCTTGTCTCAATTGAATAAACAACTGCACAGGCAACTAGAGATGGTGAAAAATGTAGAACTGAAATTGTGTGTGTGTGTGTGTGTGTTTTCTTTGCTATAGTAAAAGTTGTGTAATGTTATACACTGATGTATTCCTCAAGCCTTACACTAGGCATCCTCTACCATGCATGGTAATTAATGCAACAAGCTGCCATTGAACAACACAAAATAATTATGAACATTTATTGATCAATTTCCTAGCAAAGACTTAAAATAACTTTCAAATTTGTCATAATTATGTAAGTAGCAATTAAAAATAAAACAAAAAAGTAATAATAACATCTTTCACAAAACACTGGAGTTAGTGACTCCAAGCAGACATGGATTGTGAGTTACCAGCAACATTTGTCACATTGATCCTTAAGATCAGATAGCATGCCACATGAGAGCTGAACACAGTATTTAAGCTTGTTTGCAATATACTGGAAATTTAATTTTATTTTCTCCATCTGTTGTTATTTTTTTATTTCTGAATCACAGTTTAAAGCTAAAATGTCATTTTGTGTGTGTTTGTGTGTGTGTATGTGTGTGTGTGTTCTAAACTAAAAAGATAATATGTGTGTTAAAATTCCCCAGTCTTGGCAGAGGATAGAGTAAGTCCAATGGCTTTCATTTGAACATTCCCTCCATTCAAATAAAAAACATTAGGTGAGCTGAAAAAGCACAACTCATCTCTGAGTACTTATGCTTGAAGTGGAAATGTATTTTTGAAGAATTGAATACGTCTCTAGCTAACTCCCTTGTGCATAGTTATTCTACTTCTATTTTTCTGAAATGAGGAACTGCTACCGTGGAATACATCTGGAGGTCATTAAAATGAAAGTTAGTAATTTTGGGGCATGGTGCTGGTAATAAGATTTACTTTGTTTTATGGAGAAGTTTTGATATAATTGCCCTGTTATTTTAGATGAATTTTCCAAAAACTGACAATAAATGGTGGCTTTTGCCAGCCAGGCTAATATAGCATTGACAAAAGTGGTAATGTTTCCATCTCCAGTGTTGTGGCTATGAGAGAAAAGTAAGAGCTTTCCATCTGCAGTACATGTAGAACCACTGTGGATTATCAAGGAATACTTTATACAAATTTGCTTTATATTGGAATTCTTACTGAACCAGACAGTTTATCTGAACTTTTAATGACCTTCCAGAATTTATTAGTATGCGAACAATAATGACTATGATTTTCAGAGCTGCAATTTGGAGATTTACTTGGCACACACCTTCACATATCTGGGGAGAAAAAAAACAGGATTGAGAAATGTAATCATTTCAATCACCTGGTAATAGAAAAGGTAAAAGAGTTGAAAAGAGTGTTCAAGAACTTTTCGTCTCCTCACGTCTACTCAGTGATAGTACTCCAGGGATTGGGAAAGTTCTGTTAAGGGTGTGATGCTGAGTGTCACAGGCTTTGCTAGCTCTCGTCTCTGTCACAACTGCTCACAGCTATGATCATTGTTCACAAGCAGCCACAGGTAGTAGATATATCAATAAGCTTATCTTTGTTCTAATAAGACTTTATTTGACAAATCAGGTGTTAGGCTGGATTTGGTTTGCAAGTAAGTTTGCTGATACGTGTGCCAGACAAATGAAAAAATTGAGAAGAGAGACATAAAGGTTTCTTTGTTGATATTGATCTTTGTTACTTTTATATAATTCCTTTTTTATTCCGTTTTTCAAAGAAGGAAGACAAAGAAGGAGGAGGAGGAGGAAGAGAAGGAGGAGAAGGAGGAGAAGGAGGAGGAAGAGGAGGAGGAGAAG
>NW_012267217.1:16564674-16754689 GCF_000151885.1 Dipodomys ordii
ATATATATATATATATATATGTGTATATATATTTGGGGGGGTCCGGTCGTGGGGCCTGAACTCTGGGCCTGGGCACTGTCCCTCAGCTCTTCAGTTCAAGGCTAGTGCTCTACCCCTTGAGCCACAGTGCCACTTCCAGCTTCTTTTTGCTTATGTGGTGCTAAGGAATTGAACTCAGGGCCTCAAGCATGCAAGGCAAGTGCTCTACCACTGAGCCACCTTCCTAGCCCCTTAATCACTAATATTTTTTTAAACAGGGATTTTTTTTCATTTTTTCACTGGTCCTACAAATGACATAATAAGCAGTCCTGGTATATAATACCCAGGTATAATTTGATGTGTGACTTCCATCATTAGGGATTTTATAAAACTCTTCCTTGGAAAACTATTTTGTGTAGAATGCCAGTGTTTGAGATTTCCAAATCAAAATGCATGATTTTGATTAGATCTAAACTTTCAATCTCTCTATACCACCAGTGGTATTAATACTAATTGTTGTCATTCTTTTATGGGGTATTCAATGTGCAACTCAACATATCTCTCTAAAGAAAAAACTCTACACCTTATAATTCAAAATCTATCAAGCATTTGTTCTGAGGGGGAATCTAGAATTATTGTTGGGAGGATGTGATACCAAAAAGAAGTCAGACCATATTGGAGGACTGAAAAAGCAAAAACATGATGTGAAGGAATCACAAATAGTAGTGACTCCAAAACACAGTGACCACCTTTAGGGATTGGAGTAGGAGGGGAGACACCAGAGCATGGGGAGTAATCAGATGGGTGCTGGTCCCTCTGATGTGGAAAGCATCAGGGCTGGGGGGTGGTGCTGGGATTCAGGAGGGTTCATGACAGCTGATCTTGAGATTGGAAAGCAGGCTGGAGGCAGAAGCTCCACCTATGCTCCACTACTGTAAGAAAGAAATCCTTTATTCCTTTGTTCTGGCTTCTTAACTCCTCCAAGCATCCAGGTCAGATGCTATCAGAAAGTAAAATGAGAAGAGGTTTGAAGAACTCAGCTTGTAGCCTGTGAGTCTCAGGGTCACAAAACAGAAATAGAAAGTTGAACTTGGGATTTAAAGGTAACACACAGAGTAAATAAAATGAATGTAATCTGATTACTTAAGAGGAAAGGGTGGGGGTGGGGAGGGGGGAACCACATTCTTCATTTGTTCTTAATGTATGATGTAGTTAAAAACATCTTTACAGTGCATGCATTTTATCTTACTTTTGAAATTATATTCTCTAATCTAGATGACCAAAAGTGAAAATTCTAGGAATCCTAGGTGAGAAATATAGACAAAGCTATCTTAATCCTGTGAGGTTTTAGCACAAAAAGGATTATTCATCATTTTATATCAATGTCTTCCAAAATTTTGTGTATATATACACATATATGTATAAATATAGTCTTTTAAAGAAAATGCTAACAAAAAATCTTTGTACAAGTGCATATTTTCTTCAAGGACAGGATTTTTTGAACAAGTTCATATTTTGTACTTATTTTAAAATGACACTTCATCTGAAGTTCATTCATGAACCTCACTTCCACACCCTCTAGATATAAAGTAAATGATGGCTTCATTTTATATCCCTCACTAGAGTTTCATGTAAGTATCATGTATCATTATATTAGCTGGGGCAAAAAGATAACCCTAAGCAGAATTGTTCACTATTTTTTTGGCAGGAGTGGGGTACGTACTCAGAGTCTCACATTTTCCAGGTGGATGCTTTATCATTTGAGCCATGCACTGGATCTTCTTTACTTTGGTTTGTTTGTCATATAGGATTTCTTTAATTTTCTTTTTGGTTGTGCAGCCTGAACTCTGGGCCTGGGTGCTGAGCTCTTCAGCTCAAGGCTAGCACTCTACCACTTGAGCCACAGCTCCACTTCCAGCTTTTTTTCTGCTTATGTGGTACTGAAGAATCGAACCCAGGGCTTCATGCATGTGAGGCAAGCACTCTACCACTGAGCCATCTTCCCAGTCTCTGTCATATAGGATCTCTTTTGGTTTCAGATAAGGGTTTTGAGGGCTGCCCTGGACAGCTGCCCATGTTTCTAATACCTATTATGACAGCAATGAATTCACCATACCATGCTTGTTTGTTCAGATGGGAGTTATATTAAATTTCGCCATGCTTTTGCCTTCCTAATCTCTACTTACTGACCAAACACAAATAAATAAATTACTCTTTGGGACTCTTTAAAGAATCAGAGTAATGTTTATGTATGAATGAAAAGCAGTACCTACCTACATATATATGTATATCTGTGTATATAATAAGTATAAACTAGACACATACGTGAAGCTGTATGTATCATTACAGAGAGACAGAGAAGGAAGGAGGGAGAGATGGAGGAAAAAGCTTGTTTGTGTTATTTTACTAATGTATCAGAGATACAGGTAGATGTGGTGACATTTCAGGATGTGTTCAATAATGGCCATAAAATGGGCTCTGCATGAAAGATGAAATACTCATGTTACTATTTACATCCCTATCCCCAATAAAAAAAAAAAAAGAATAACTCTCTTGATGGCAAAAAAATCAATCATTAGCAAAGAAGGTTTACTTTGAAGAATGTAATGCCCTGTATTTGGAAGCAGTGTTTAGCTTATGTGTGTGCAGCCTCCAGGAATGGTGGAACCTGAATCTATATGCACAAGTTTCAAGGACTAATATAGATTCAAGTGAAGGAAAAATTACATTTTCAGATTGTATTTTACTCTGCAGTAGGTCAGTACACATTGGTTTAGCTGTTAACCTTTCAGTTTCAGGAGTAGCTAGTTTTAAGGATTCAACACTACTTTGTTTCTGGTTGGTTATGGGGCTTGAACTCAAGACATGGATGACATAGAACTTTTTTTTTTCTTGACTAGTGCTCTACTACTTGAAGATACAGCTCTTCTTCTGGTTTTCTGATGGTGAATTAGAGATAAGAGTCTTATGAACTTTACTGTCTGGTCTGGTTTCAAACTGGATCCTCTAATCTCAGCATCTTGAGTAGCTAGGATTATAAGTGAGAGCCATCAGAGAACAACTTTTTTATTTTTTATTTTTATTTTTAGAGAAAAAGGCAATTTGTTTGTGACTCCTTCAGCACCTAGGGAGCCATTTTTATCTTAAGTTGCATTTGATTAGGACTTTTTCAACTTAGATACATATAAGAGTCATCTGACAGTTTTAAAACATAAAGATATGGACTTATTCCTAGAAACTCTTGTTTAATTGGACGGAAGCGTGTAGTGTGTGTATTTTTTTAAAATATTCTCTCTGTGGATTCTCATGAAAGCCCATGTTTGAAAATCACTATTCCTAGTTAATTCTTGTGATCCTCATATGGGATATAAGAATGCCTCATGAGTCTTTCACTTTGCTTTATTCCAATGTCAACTCTCCTGTTAGGTTAACTGTTGGTAGAATTGTTTCGTTATTGCAATTCTTAAGTCTTATTGAAAATCTTCTTTTTCATCTTCCTGTTACTGTTCTCCTAGAGCACCAGGCATGTGACAAAGAGTGAAATTTCAGAGGAGGGTGTGAGGCTTAGCACCGTGAAGGACACATAAACTATCCCTCCGCCACTGTTCTGAAAGCCCTTGCTTCAGAATATTGTTCAGGAGAAACATTTTCAAAGCAAGAGAGCAAGTTACCTGAGTGCATGTGATGTTGTCACTTGGTTTCCAGCACAAATCTCATCCCTTCTGTGCAGAGGAATAGGACTTTACTCAGGGAGAGTTGCCAGACCACAGGCTTTCCTGCCAATTCAATTCTACAAGCTGGATCTGGTAGTCATTCCGGAATGACTTGTCCCTTAATTGTGAATGCTGATAAAGAAAAAAAAGACAATTCAAACTACCGTCCAGAATTCAGATCTGCACTTACAAAATAATTTTATTGTTACGATCAATGTGTTGTACAAAGGAGTTACATTTCATAAACCAGGTAATGAGTTCCTGTTTTGGACAACGTCACCCCTTCCTTCACTTTACCCCAGTGATCCCCTCTTGTCCCTGCCTACTTGCTACATAATTCATTTTCTACATAGTGTATATGCAATAGTGTTCTTGCAATTGTTCATCCTTCCTCCTTCCTTTTGTGTGCCCCTTCTTTAAGACTTGCACTTTTCAAACTGATGTGTTCACTATTCCCTCAGAACACACTGAAAGAGGAATAGAGTCTCCCCTTTGTTTTGAAGGTGAATGAAATGAGACACAGATGATCCAGGAATCAGTTGGTGTTATTAAAAGTCAGCAGTAGAGCCAAGAACTAGACTCCATGTTTTTCTGGCACCAGGTAATGCACTATCCACTAGATCATTGCTTACTTTCTGGTAGTAGAAATATTGAAATCAGACAGCTGTTAAATATTATATGTGACAAATGTTCATACAAGTACTCTGTGGCTTACTAGGAATATTTTAACACTAATATATTTCTATATGAAATGTGAAAGAAGTACAGTAAAATATATATTATAGAGCTGTAGTATAAATTTTCAATTATTTTTATCATTGTTACTAAGAATATATATGTATATATATATATGTGTGTGTGTATATATATATGTGTTTTCTAGAGAACAGTCTAGGGAATGCATCCTTTTCCATAATTTCCATCCAGATTTTTAGATATAAAGAGTCAGTATGCTGATTTTTATGCGTAGAAAAGTCAGTCTTTATAACTAAATAGATTTATATTACTTAATATAGGATTAAGCTCATTAACATATTTGGACAATAATTATATATGCTGCAATGTATATTGAACATGAATTTTAGTTTTCTTAGCCCACAAATAAGTAGATATAAAAAAAACATTCCTTTATGGTAAAGGGAGAACTCAGTTTAGTGGGGAGGGTATGTTGCCACAAGTTTGTTGCCAGAAATGAGAAGAAAGTCAGCTATTGAGTTCAATTAATATGATTTTCTTGTATGAATTAATATTTTTAAAAGAGAACAATTTATGCTCTTATAGTGCCTCTCTTTTATACAGTATTTGGAGAGACTAGTTTTGTTTATTTTTTATAATATTTGTTTGCATCAAATGCTCTACCACTTAACTCTACCCCTGGTTCATAGAATAGTCTTTATTAATTGTGTAATACTGTTACATTTTGCATTTTTATATCTTCATATAAATATATTTACATTTTTATGTCTGTTTTACTTTAAAATGTTTTCACTTTGTTTCTTTTTGTGTTTTAGACAGAGTGAATTATAAATCTGTAAGATAAAATTAGAAAAATGAGAAGATGACAAGACATTATTAGTCTATTCATTAGTTCAATAAATACTCAGTACCTGCAGTTGAATAGTAACTCTGCCAGGAGCTAAAAGCACTGAACAGGGTCTCACTGCTGGTTTAATAAAGAAATCAGGCATTAGTCAAATTATTATAAATTGTGTAATGACTGACTACATAACTAATTTTAGAGCAAGCTAGGACAGTGAACAGTGGGTTTAGGAGTTTGGGCGGATTAAAATAAGGTGAGGAAAGAAGAGTCCATGAAACAACTTCTGGCTGATGTTTTGTCTTTTTGAATATGTTTTTTGTTGTTGTTGTTGGTCGTGGAGCCTGAACTCTGGGTCTGGGTGCTGCCCCTCAACTTTTCAGCTCAAGGCCAGTGCTCTACAATTTAAGCCACAGTGCCATTATCTGGCTTTTTCTGTTTATGTGGTGCTGAGGAATCAAACCCAGGGCCTCATGCATGTAAGGCAAGCACTCTCCCACTGAGCCACCTTCCCAGCCTGAATATGAATTATTCATACAGTTTGTATTATAAAAATACTGTACAGAGGGGTTACAGTTAAGAAAGGTAATGAGAACATTTCCTATCAAGCATTGTTACCTCCTCCTTGTTTTACCCTACCATCCCTTCCCCCCTACATCCACAACTATACCTTCCCTCCCCCCTTCCCGCCTAAATTGTAAGTTTGTTTTTCAACATAGTGTTTTGTACATCTCATTGTTACAATGGGTCAACCTGTATCCCTATTTAAGCATTTTGTTTTTTCCCTTCCTCTCCCCAGATTAGAAAAATGTATATGCAAGATGCAGGGCACCCACATCAAATACAGTGAAAACAGGGGCTATTCCTTGGGGGTGGAACATACAAACCAACAAAAAAAAACACATGGTACATTATAGATACATTATAAACAATAGCAAAAAAGAAAAAAGATATTTGTGTCCCTATCTTGGGGTTCATTTTACTTAACATCATCTTATCTGGTCATATGTACATAGTTTTTGACCTTTTATGCTTGTCCTAGACATTTATACTACACTGCTGAAAATATGCACACATATAGAAAACTGGTCGAAGATACATAAAGCTACAATAAAAGAGAAAGGGTATGTATTCTGTATGTGCTGAGGCCGTAACAGCTGGATGTTAACATTTTCCTCACAATACCATTCTCCTGCTACAGATGCATAAACAACAGACATTTAGATTTTATTAAAAATAAAATAATGTAATAAAATTTAAGAGTAATAATATTAAAGATTGTAAATGAAAATTCTATTGTCAAGTGATTCTTATATTTATTTAAAAAACAAGAGCAAAGTTGGGTGCTGGTGGCTCATGCATGCCTGTAATCCTATATACTCAAGAAGTTGATATCTGAGGATCACAGTTCAAAGCCAGCCTGGGCACAAAAGGTCTGTGAGACTCTTATCTCTAAGAAACCACCAGAAAACTGGAAGTGAGGGCAATGAGTAGCTATTGTACTGTAATTTGAAGGATTTCACTTTGACAATTTAATAATTATTAAGAATATACTAAATCTATTTCATTTTGAATAAGCTTATTCCCTATATACAAGATGGTTTTATGTCTCAAAGTGGACATTAAACCAGTTTTAGAAATAAGAACCCTTGGTATGAGAGAAATTCTACCAACAAAGCCTCCAACGTTCATGTGCAGAGTTCATGAAATAATTGCTTAATTGGAAACTGATGGTCAAAGTTGGAATAACATAATCCAGGTCAGATTTCTGGAATTGCCCTATACATTGTTTTCATGCTTGTGAATATCAATAGCATATTCCTGTTCTTCGTTTTGACATTGAGCCCTTTTTAAAAATTCTATAATACCTACCAAGAAGTATTTATTGAACTTCTTCCCACTGCTGGATCATTTTCTTAAAGCATGGGTAATCTTATATTACCCTTTTCACATCTTTCCAGTGTTCTTTCCTAGAGCTTCTGAATAAAGTTCAACTTCTCATTGTAGTCAGCATGGTTTCATATGGTCTGGCTCTGCTTACCTCATTTACAATCCAATTTCTTCTCTGTTTCTGTCACTTCACATTCTGTCTTCCAGCCATATTGAGTTGTAGTTCTAAGTCTCCTATGAGGCCATCTTCTCTCAGGCTGCCAAACCGTTCCACATGTTGTGGTTGCTTCAAAAAAGTCACATTGCTTCTTTCTTCAAAATCCCTCAATTTTGATTACAAGGTCAACTTCAATCTTTTGCTTTGTAAATTCTCTTTAAACACAAACTTCCAATTTGTTTCCTTTATTATTATTATTATTTCATTTATTTATTTATTGCTAGTCCTGGGGCTTGAAATCAGGGCTTAGGTGCTAATAAGAGTATCATGGACTTTCCTGCCCAGGCTGGCTTTGAACTGTGATCCTCAGATCTTAGCCTCCTGAGTAGGAGGGATTACATGCATGAGCCACTGGCACCCAGCTTCAATTTTTGTTTTCTTAGCATTCAACTTGTTTTGTGTCCCCTTTCCCCTTTCTCTTTAAGTGTGGCATATTGAATTGGCAATGTGCTAACATATCATGGCTATTTTACTTCTCCATGCTCCACATTCCTCTAACATAGAGTAAAACACCAAAACGTTGCTGTTTTGGAATCAGCCAGGTCTGATTTAAAAATCCACTTCTAACTTCAACTCTATGACAGAAACATAGTAGTTATTAATTTTTAAATCCCCCTCAATTTCCTCTGCTATAAAATTGGGAAAATGAAATCCAACTTCTAGTGTGTTATTATTTTAAATTTAAATAATGTGTTGTTAGTCTATTTATCTCTGAGTTCAGTACACATGACTGAATAGTTTAAAGGGATGAAATTTTTCCCCTGTTACTAGGGCTTAAATTCAGTAGGCTTTTTACCCTTACAGTGGCACTCTACCACTTCAGCCATGCCTCCACATCTGTTTTTTGCTGGTGAATTAGAGACAAGAGTATCTTGAAATTGTGTGCTTAGACCGGCTCCAAGCCAAGATTCTCATATCTCAGCTTCTTGAGAAGCTACGAATATATCCCCAGCAAGGGGATGAATTATTTATTTCACCTCACCATTTCTGAGGATTGTGCAGAAGGTTGACCATCCCAGTTCACATTATAGTAGACAGAAAACAGGGATAAAAAGAGAGAAATGAAAGAGCAGGGAAAAGATATCCTCAAGTACCTGTCCCTAATGACCTACTTTTTCTAGTGAGGTTCTACCTCTGAAATTTTCCAAACACTTCCAAATTAGTACCATTAGCTGGGGACTTCGGCTTTAACACATAAACCTATGGGAGATATTTTATATTCAAATCATAATATTCCTCCCCTAGCCTACAAGGAAATGACCATCTTGTAATGCACAAAGCATTTAGTTCCTCTCCAAGACACCCCAAAGCTTTAACAGTTAAGTTTTCAAAAGTCAAATTTTAAAGTCTCTTATTTGCCCCCGCAAATAAGTTACGTGTATTTAAGATACAAGGACAAATAGTAAACATTCCTATCTCAAAAAGGAGAAAGTGGGAGACATGGGGACAAAAAACAAAGCCAGAACATAGCACTGCAAACTTTAAATTCCGTAGGTGTCTGTCCAGCACTTGGGGCACATAATATGTCATGATGTGAGCTCCAAAGGTTTTGGGATTTCTCATTCCTATGGGCTTGCCATTTGCAGCCCATATGGCCTCTCTCTTTGGCTAGTTCTTTGGCCTATAGCTTTCCTCAGCAGACATTTTGTGTTCCTCAGATATCCAATAGCATGCATTCTCCACCGTATATTCAGATTCACTCTCATAGTGTCATGCATTGCCCTGTCACAGGCTCTCCATAGGAGCCCTGACCCTGTAACCCATTGGCTGTCTTCCAAGGTCTTACTTTGAAATCTCCCTGGAAGCTTCCATGACCCTATAACTCTTGGATTCTGCTTGCTTGCAAAACCAACATCATTTAGATGATGCCAAGGGCTGCTGCCAGCTGGAGCAGAATTCAGGTCTCTTCAACTTGGCTGTTAACAGTTCAATCTGGGTGGATGAACTCAGAAAAATACTCCTCCTAGGTGGCTTTTAGGAAGCAGTGTACCCAGCATCTCTCTGTTCTCAAGGAAAACCTTTTGAAATGATTTTTTTTATAATTTTACACCCTGGCCAAGTCCTGAGAAGAATCAAAGCATTTTTCCTATAACACTATAGGAAACACTATAAACACTATAAAGTGCCTTTCTTCTTTTCAAAGGAACTAATCTCTTTAACAAGCAAACACTCCTTGTTCCCTATTTCCAACTCTCTTTTATGGCCAGAGTGGCATGTTTTCAAATCCTTCTTCTGTACTTTTGACTTCCTAGTCTCACTGGAAAGCTGGCTAAAATCACCTAGCAAAAACCACATCTCTGCCTGAATACCATGTTTTCTTGAAAATGCTTCTCCCAGATTAATTAGCTGATTACTTTAAAATTCAGCTCCTTCAAAGTATAAGGATACAGACAAAATGTAGATAGATTCTTTGCCAGAAATGGATGGCTGCTTATCCAAATAAAGTCCTTGTTCTCATCTAAAACCACAAGAGTCTGGCCTTCATTGTTCAAATTCCTTTTGGTATTGTGGACTTCTAAGATCTGACCAGACCACTCATTAAACTCTGCTTACAGCATTTTGTGCCATCTAGCCTACACATCTATGTACTTTTTTCAAGTTCCTCCCACAAACCAGTTTAAAGTCTTAAAACCAGAGCAAGGACTCCATTTATCTGGCCCCAAATTTTCATGTTAGACTTTTGATCACTCTGATCCACATAGCTGACAAAACAATGTAAGAGGAGGAGTTAGTTACCTTAGCTAGTGGCTCCAATAGATCACATTGCTTATGAGGTGGAAGATAGGGAGGAGGAGAGTAGTTCTTATCTTGGAGGGCAGAAAGCAGAAAGAAGACTGTGTTTTATGTCTTTTGTCTGTGTTAATCTATATTTGTAATTATGTTATTAAAACCAAATACAAAGACTTTTCTTTTTCCCAAGACATTGAGTGAGTTGTCTTGGTGTAACAAATATAAGAACAACTTCTCTCATTTTGAAATTCAGATGAAAATTTTTTGTTTGTTTAGGACTTTCTGGGAGACACAATGGCACAAAGAGATAAAACAACGAATTTTGGGATCCCACAGTGAGCATACTGCTCTGGCATTCCCAGGCATGCCCCGGGAAGAATACTCACCCTGGTCTGGTTTCCATAAAGTTATCACCCTTAAGTCAAACTAGGTAGAATGGTGACAGATGAGTATTTAATAAAACAGGCTTTGTTAAATATTCATAATCAGAACATCTGAACATCTCAGAATATCTCTGTGAGCTTTTATGTTGTCAAGATGTTTAGTGTACAAAGAGTGAGGATTTATTTTTAAAAGATTATGACAAAGGGCAGTGGGTACTACAAGCTTTGTTATCCCAAAGGTTGGGATTTGACAAAAGATTTAAAATTCTATATCAAAAATACCTTTATTGTTTTTCACCATTAAATGTCTAGTTTAACAAAAGAGTAATTGAATGGTGTTGATGCAAACAAAGGCACTAAAATGCTGTGCATAACTTGGCCCTTTGAATGTTACTTCTGATGGCTTACATGTTTATATTCTAATTTTATTATCTGTGATGAATTCAAATTTCACTTTGCTGTTCATGAGACAAACTACCAAGACAACTCTGAAGGTTTTTATATCTTTTGTTTAAAAAATGTCTACAGAAAATGTAGATTTTAATTTACTTAAAATAATTTTTCATGTTCTCATAAGGCTATCAGGTATAATAAATGTACTCTTACTTATGTACTGTGTACAGGTATTGGATTTCTAAACATATGGAAGAAAATTAAGCAGATGTGTTAACTCTTTGTGATCAACATATTCTCTAGTTTCCTGAAAAGGTGAAAGGAATTCTGAGTTCCTGCCAGGAAGTAAATTAAGCACTTGGAGATTCTTCATTTAATGATCTCACGAATCCTCATAATATTCTGTATGAAATAGGTGACAAGTTGTATTAGCCACATTTGTATTACAAGAAAAATTAGGATTGAGAAATAGTTAAAAATTTCAGTACATAGGCTGAAAAAATGTATTCTACTGCAATGTGGTTCAGGGTAGTAAACTGCCATTGGTATGTTGTAAATGTCCCTGAAACTTCCTTCTCTTATACTTGTTAATTTTCTTTCTATTTTTTTTGTCAGTTGTGGGGCTTGAACTCTGGGCCTAGGCACTGTCTCTGTGCTCTTCAGCTCAAGGCAGGCACTCTACCATTTGAGCCATAGTGCCAGTTCCAGTTTTCTGATGGTTACTTGGAGAGAAAAGTCTCACAGCCTTTCCTGCCCTGGATGGTTTTGAACTGTGATTCTCAGATCTCAGCCTCCTGAGTAGCTAGGATTACAGACGTGAGCCACTGGTACCCAGCTATTTTTTTTAAACTTTCTAGCTATATCAATTCTACTGATCTCAAAGGTCTTCACTCAAATTCTTATTTTGCATTTGTTTGAGGGTAAAGGTTTTACCATTTGTGGAAATAGCTGTTAAAATCTCCTTGGAGATAGTCCACTCAATACAGAAGATGAAACATGGTTGTCTTGAACACTCATAAACCCTACCTTGAAGCATCAATATTGTTAGGAATACAAAACCATCATTAAAGTAATTCTGTAGGTAGTAGTAATATTATTATTTATAAAACATTTATTTAGCTATCCAGCAGCAATAAAGACCATAAATCTTAGACATTAAAAGCTTGTTAATGTAATTCTACTTAGCAAAGCACTGAAAAATCAAGAAAAAAACATTGTGATTAAATGAGGAAAACATAAAACAAATATTAATTCATTTTAGACTTCTTTGGTATTTGCTTTTAGTTAATGATGAACTCTTCTTACTCAAGACAAATGTTTTCATGAAATATCTCTTTGATCAGAGTGAAGATATAAAATACTTGCATTTATCAATGGTCTTATCTTTACCATTTGAGCAGAATTACTTAAGATAAGTAATTCCATAAAGCTTAATTGTACATGTTCCTTTATGCATTTGATGGACTATAAATTGGGACTTTGCATGAATTTGATGGTATATTCAGGTATACATTTCTTAAAAATGATCTGAGCAATATTTTGATAATTTTGGAGTGAGAATATAACCAAAGTGTGTGTGATTTACCTTTACAAGTAGGTAATTGTCTTTCAATTGTTTCCATTGAAGCCATCACTAGTCTAAAGGATGCTGCCAGTACAGTATAATCTAGTTTGACACATTGTTTCTCCTAGTCTCACTGAGAGTTTTTCAGTAACTACAAGATATTTGCTCCATTAATAATTCAATAAAGAGAAAAAGCAAAATTCAATAAAAAATGGAACCACTCTCAAACTTAGTAAGAGCCAAGTGCCTGCAGCCCACACCTGTAATCCTAGCTATTCAGGAGGCTGAGATCTGATGTTTCATTTTATCATTAGAGGCACAGTTCCACTTTGGTCCTTTTGGTGATTAGAAATAAGTCTCACCACTTTCCTTTCCTATCTAGCTTTGAACAATGATCTTCAGATTTCAACCTCTTGAATAGTTAGGATTACAGGCATGAGCCACCAGCACCTTGCAAAATTTCTTTTTTTTTTGTCTTTTCTTTTTTGGTACTGGGGATTGAACCCAGGACGTCGCGCTTGCTAGGCAAGCGCTTTGCCACTGAGCTACATCCCAGCCCCTTGCAAAATTTCTTGATTCATCAAGATTCAATCTCTTCTTCCTTAAATGGCAAAATAAACTATCAATCTATATTGTAACAGGACTCAATGAAAGAAAATCCCTATTAAACATTTATTGCTAGACATGTCAATTCAAAAGCTCTTGTAAAATTATTTGTAGTTTGTCATAAAACAGAAGGATATTTTAAAAATTAGAAATCTTCTATATTCTTATTTATTTATTTATTTAATGAGTCATGATTCTTGAACTCAGGGCCTGGGCCCTGTCCCTGAACTCTTTTTTCTCAAAGCCACAGCAACACTTCTGGTTTTCCGGTGGTTAATTGGACATAAAAAGTGGACTTTCCTGAACTGTCTGGCTTTGAACTGAAATCCTGAGATTTCAGCTTCCTGAAAAGCTAAGATTATATGTGTGAGCTATCAACTTCCGACAAATTTTCTATATTCTAATCAATGGATCAATGGTCTTTTAACACTTCATATATTTTTAGTCTTATTATTTCCTTCTGAAAAATCATAACAGAGGGTGGAATGTGCCTAGTAAACACTGAACCACTGAGTTATACCCTATAGTTTTTTGAAGACAAGGTCCTAATAACTCTCTAACGCTAGTAAGTTTAATAACTATTTTATATATTAGGTGAATGATTTGCTTGTATGAACATAAAATATAAATTATGAGTAATTTGAAGCAGAATATGAAAGTGTTATGTAGAAAAGATTCCTTGTAAGAATATGATTAATTTGGATCATGAAGCATTTGCATTCTGAGTTAGGTTAATTCATGGAACAAAACACAGAAGCTTGGGGTCAAGAACTCAAAATCATGTGATACTTGTAGTTATATGCTCTAAATGACTGTCAAATTGTATTAGAGTCTTTAGAATATATATATTTTTGTCCTCACATTCTTTCTGTCATGTTATTATTCTTAGCCTTTGCTTTTAAATCATGTGCTATTTTTTCTACAAGATTTTAAAGAAAAAGAAGAAAGCGACATAGTATCAGATTCAAGAAAATTTCTTCTTCCATTTTTAATATATGTACACAATACAAAGAAACGATTTTTCCCATTATAAGAAACTTTCACTGTAGTTGATGTTGTCATAATTTGTGGGGGGGGAAGGGAATAAACAAATTGTTTAAATAGGGATACAGGTGGACCCATTGCAACAATGAGACATACAAGTTGTTATGTCAAAAATGAACTTTACAACTTTGGTGGGCGGGGGGACAGGGGGAAGGTGGGATGGGAAGGGGAAACAAAGGAGGAGGCTACAATGCTTGAGAAGAAATGTATTCATTATCTTGCCCATGTAACTGTAACCCCTCTGTACAGTATTTTCACAATAATAAAAAAGTAAGAAAAAAAAGAAACATTGACTTGGTACTCAGTGAAAAATAAATCATCATAATAAATGTAGTGCCTAGATTTCTTGGAGAACTACTCTATTCTGGTGTGAATATTGTTGGAAGATGTGTACATCTTGTCTCGTTTGCTACTATGGTTAATTTAAGAAGGTCACAAGTGCCTTCTACAAGGGAAAAAATAAATCTAGTGATTTAAATACATATGTGAATGCTGAGGAATACACTATAAATTGTAACTTTTTTCTATTTTTATGTATAACCTTAACATACTCCATCTTTTCTTTTCTGAAAAAATATTGTAAAGTTGATGCACAGAGGGGTTCAGTTACATGAGTCAAGTAATGACTACATTTTTTATTGAGCAGGGTCACATCCTTCCTCATTCTTTCCTAGTTTTAACCCTCCTGGCTTCCCTCTTCCCCCAACCCACTTCAAGTTGTGTTGTTATTTTCAACATACTATCTAGTGGGTTTCACTACTGAAATCCTTTGTCCTACCATTTTGTGATTCGCCATCCCCTCTCCAAATCACATAAACTTATATACAAGACAAAGGTTCCAGAAATCATAAACAGTGAAAGGAGGAATAAGCCAAAGAAAAAAGGAAAGTAAAAAAAAAAGACAAAAGAAAGAACAGAACCTACTCCTTTGTTTCCATTTGTTTGAGTTCATTTCTATTAATTTCATTTCTATTATCTTTTCTTTCTTTTGAAAGACATTTTTTGTCTTTGTATTTTGTTTTTAAAGCCATTAATGTTATACCTGGATTATGTTTGCTCTTTTTCCTCAATACCATTACTAGTAGAAGTAGTATCACTTCAACATCTTTAGAAAAAAACTCACTTAATATTTCTTTAATGGTGTCATTTTTACATCTCTTTGATCCTATATAAGCCATGTCAGCTTTTGGTCTTCTTGAAGTTCCATTTTGGTATCAAAATCACAGCTATATATCACAGCTGAGTAGAAAAAGGAAGCTGTTGTAATAAGATTATATCATATCATTCTCCTTAAGACATCAGAAAACACTATCAAATATATTTTGAATTTGTTATTGCATTAGCTTGACACTTAAAACTTTGTGAATGTGTAGTATGTTGTTTTGATTTAACATTTTGCTTCATAAGCATTATCAGGTAAATATAATAAATCTCTTAGTAAAAGAAATAAAGTAAACTAAGAAAATGTCTGCTACAAAATTTACCGACATGTAGAATTTTATAAGTTCAATATGGTACCCAAAATATATGAAAGAGAAAGAAAAGGAAATAGATGTAAAATAAAATAATGCATATTTCTTTAATTTAATGGTACATACCTTTGTCCCAGCTCCATAGTAGGTAGACTCAGTCCCACAAACTACATTTGATAGCTACCAACATCAATACATATTGGTGAATGATTAGCAATCCAAATACCATACATGGCATTACTATTGGCGATATGAGTTTTTGGTATTATGAACATTTAGGAAAAGTTCCTAGAAAATATGTTTAGTCCTTTTGGTGTTTACATTATTTGGAGATTCTTAGAAAACTCAGGGTATCCAAAATTGATGAAATAAAATAATATGTTAATACGTGAAACGTAATGATTCTAGTTTCAGAAATTTTTAATATATTTTTTACTGTAAAGATACTGGACAGAGGGGTTACAGTTACATGAGTAAGGTTATGAGTACATTTCCTCTTAACCATTGTTACCCCTTCCTTTGTTTTTCCCCAACAATCCCTTCTCTCTTCACCTCCCCAACCCCCCCCTTACCCCCATCCCCAAAGTTGTAGAGATCCTTTTTAACATAGTGTCTTGTATATCTCACTGTTCCAATGAGTAAGCCTGTATTCTTATTTCAGCATTTTGTTATTTCCCTTCCCATCCCCAAATTAGAAAAAATGTGTATATAAGTATATACAGTGAAAACAGGGTTTATACCATGGGGGAAGAACTTACAATCTAGTTCCAGAAATTTTTAAAAGGATATTTTGGTTGGTTTTGCATTTGGAAGAGAGAATATTCACATTTGGGACTCTTGGGGAGATATATTCTCCTATAACAAATTTGGGTTGACATAGAAAGCTAGGGAGTTGGGTTTTACACAGACAAGTTTTTGTGGAAAGTTGACATTTCCTGTCAGTGGCAAAGAGCACGTGCATGCAAATGCAATTTAACTTTACCACTCTGTCCAAATTTAGTGCCAAAGTAGAAAGGAAGGGAAAGCTTTTGACAGAAATTGGAGTCTTCATGAAATTGTGGATAACAAAACTATAGAAAAACAGAGAAGGAAGTAGGAAATTGTGGGGTGGGGAATGCAGGCAATAATTCATTGCATATACCTCATAATTGAGATATATAAGGGAAGGGATGGTTTGTAGTGGGGTAAAGATTTTGAAGTGATGAGATTGATCAAGATCCCTTATCTCCATACACATTTTTGTTAAAAGACAGAAAAAAATAAATATATAACCTAAAAGGTTTATATAAACAAAGGTTTTTATACAATACATTGTACTCAAAATACTTAGAACTTCGAAGGTGAAGTGTAACTAAAGTGATAGAGTGCTGGTCTTGAGCAGAAAAAGTCAGGCAAGAACATGAATTCCTAATTTCAAACCCCATCATCAACACACACACACACACACACACACACATATTCTTAGAACTAAGTAGTAAATAATAATGCATATTTTGCTTAGTGTAGTTTCTCCACAGCTTTGTATAGATTTTATAACTCTAAAATTCAATTGTTTGGCTCTTTCTTGAATAGACAGGTCTTACATCTGGATAAATATTGTGAGTGACATTAGAAGTCTGTATGGAAAATTCCCAACAGGAAGGACACTCTCTCCTCTTAACGATCAATAATGTCCCTCAATTACTATGACAGCAAAAGTCTGAAAAGACTCTGCAACATACACTGCAATTACTCTTCTTCAAAGAATGATTCTCAAAGAAAAAATTATGCTTAAGAAATGTCTATGTTAAATAATTCCTGATAAATTTGTAAGAAAAATTGTTTCTATGGTTGTTTTTAGAGGGCTATCCTAAAACTGTAAATTTCATGAATTTCCTTTTCTTCTCACAGTTTTTAAGTGAATGAAGTCACTGTAATTTACTCGTGGGCTAGGTATATGTTACACAAATGGAGAGAAATGACAATAAAAACAATAATACACCTTCTTAGAATGATTATTTAAAGGAGTTTGAGAATTCAATATTTCTTTTGATGCCTGGTAGAATTTAAACTCCCTGCCTCACTTTCAATATATCTTTTCATATTTTTACTGGAAGTAACTTTGGAAATGTTTTCCCTCTGGTGTTTCACAGTTAGGTGGGGGTTACAATTATGGATATCCTTCTGCTCACCATTTTCAGCCACAGTATAGTTTTCTATAAAGTATACTATCACTGCATCTAAGGGTCTATAAATTAATCTGTATACCAATCAAGATGGTAGTTTTAACATCTGTTTTTAATTGCACAAAAGATTTACCATTTAACAAAGCAGCGTATGAATGCAATGCATCCCAATCAATGTCACTCCCTTCAACATTCTCACCTACCCATCTCCTACCAAACACTTTCCTTACTCCTTTTTTTTTAGGCTATACATTTTAGTTCTTGAATGCATTTCCCCCACTTTTCTTTTACCTTCATCTACCCCTTTCCCTTGACACCATCCCACCACTTTTTTGTATTTACTTTGTTGAACATGGGCTTTGCCTTTCTAAGGAATTAAACTATTTAAATTCTCCCTTGAATCTATTATGTATCAGTCATTAAGTAAAATATTAACTGAAATTTATGTACCATCTAGAGTATATACTTATACGTTTATAAGCTAAACACATAAGATTCTACATATAAGGCAAAACAAGTATCCTTTGACTCTCTGAGCTTGACACACTTAAATTAAGGAATTCTTTTCCTACATTTTTCATTTCTTTACAAATGGTACAATATCATTCTTTCTAATGGTCTAACCAAATACCATTGCATATATGTGCATATACATGCATATATATGTATATATGCATATATATACATATACATACATACATATACATATGTATATGTAAATACATATATATGTAAACATATGCATATATATGTTTAGATATATACACACACCATATTTTCTTGATGCATTCATCCTTTGAGAGACAGCAGGGCTGATTCCATACCTGGTTTGGTGAATAGTGCTGCAATAAACATGATAGTGCTGGTGGCTTTACTGTATACTGGTTGGTAATTTTTGGATAACAAGGTATGGAATTTCTGGATCATAGAGGAGTTCTACATTTCATTTTTTTGAGGAACCTTCATGCTGCTTTCCAGAGGGTTGGAGGCCTGGATTGGGTGATAGACCAGCATTAAAAATAAACAAAACCAAGTGTCAGATACCTTTATGATTCCTGTTTTAAGACAAGAGAGAGAAATAAAGAAGGAAAGAAAAAGAAAGAAAGAAAGAAAGAAAAGAAGAAAGATGAATGAGAGAAAGGGAAAAAGCAAGAGAGAAAAAGAGGAAGGAAGGAAGAAAGGAAGAAAGGAAAGAAGGAAGGAAGGAAGGAAGATGTGATTTTAAAATAGACATATTAAGATAATAATAAAGTGGAATATGAAGGGGAAGCAAGAAAGATACGTTTTGGTAGACTGACACAAAGACAGTCACACCACAGACAGTTTAGAAGACGATGGATGGTGGAAAAGTTGGGGTGATGGTAGATCCTACTAGTTGATAGGGAAAAGTCTGGAAGTAAAAAGCAGGTAACAAACAGATAATGAATGGCTATGTAAGTAAGAATTATATTTTGTTTTTTTTATTGAAAAATACTGTTTTATATGTTTATTCCCTCTGGGTATGTGAACAATTACAGTATTTTTTGACTATGGGCAAAATAGGGAAAAAAGATCATTAACAATATTGTAAATAATTATGACCTCTTTCATATATATATATATACAAATATATAGTATTTTATCTCTGTAAATATTAAGTTTGAATAACTTAGCCATTAATGTTTTAATATTGTGAACAAAGTATTTGTTATATTCATTTTCAGGAAAGGAATGAAAATACGAAAAGTTTTCTTTTTACCAAGAGTTTTTGAAAAATATAACTAGTTTGTTCAAAAATAATTTCTCCGGCAGCATAATTCTTCTTATCTCCTCATACCTATGCACAGAGGCATAACATTAATATATTTAGACCTTTTGATTGGAGACTTAACATTTACACTGGCATAAAACATTAATACTATCATTCAAGCATGAAAATTCCAAATTAACAGAAACCGAGGCTGCTATTCAGGCAAAGTGGGAGTTAGTGTGAGAAATGGAAGCAATTCTATAAAACATGCTTCAGCAGGATATTAGAAATCTAGATTTAAGCTTTGTTCTTCGTGTATGGTAGGACAAGGTATTAATCCACTAACCATCTCTGCTTTGAATTATACACCTTTGCCTTATGAATTTAATATTAATACTGATGAGGGATTGCAAGCAATGAATCCAGATTGCTTAGTTCCCAGTATGGCTCTACTGTACAACACTGGGCCAATCTCCTAAAGGCTATGCCTCACTTCCTCTTGCAAGTGGAATCACATTTCAGCTGGTGATATGGAGAGAAGGTATTTGAAATATGATAGGCATTGAAATATGATGGGAGGAACACTTGTTCCTTTTTTCTTAATCACGTGATTTATGTGAGAAGCCCAAACTATTCAGTCCAATCTGCAAAAATATCTACATAGAAAAGCACCTATATTAATGACTAGAAATGTCACTTTGTGAATCAAGTTAATGCTTCATGTTGTTCTGTGGTAAATGCTGTCACTGTTGTATTTAAAGCCTATCCTTCCTTCCTTCCCTTTATCCTTGCTTCCTTCCTTCTTTCCTGCCTTCCTTTTTTTCCCCTAGTATATGTTTCAATCAGCAAATTTCACCAAAAATAACTTGAACAGAAAGTTTTAATTTTTTGTTAAGTATTAGTATTTGAACTTGACTCCTCTGATTTGCTATGCTAGCCCTATAGCATTGTGCCATACCTCCATACCTGAATTTAGGTGCTTGATTTTAGGATAGAATCCCTACCTGGGCATGATCCTAGATGACAATCTCCCTACTTTGTTACTCCCAACATGCCATCGTGTTCAGCTTTGCTGTCTGGAAATGGCATATTCTGGACTTTAATCCCTGGGGGTGTCCTGAAACCAGAGTCTTCCAATCAAAACCTCTCATGTAGATTTGGGGTAACAGGCACTCACCACATTGCCTAGCTGTTTGTTAGAAGGGGTCTTGTGAGATTTTGCTTTCCTTGTTTGACCTTCAACTTCAGTCCTTTCAATCTCAGACTTCCAACTAGCTAGATTTACAGGCAGGAACCACTTGTACCTGGATAACAGAACATACTTTTATGAAAGCCAAGTACAGTCAGCTATCACCTACACTATTTATATCCACTGTATAACTGAAACCTACTCATTTGATATTTTTGTTTGCAATTCTTTGTATCTCTGTGAACTCCTACAAAAGTAAAGAACAGATTAAATGTCTTCTTTCCTCCTAAACTTGACTTGGCAATGATGGAATTGCTCCCAAGTTAGGCATCCAGACTACAGGAAAGGAAGACACTAATGGAGATTAGCATTCCAAAGGAATCTACTGCAGCTGTCATCATAAAAAGAAACTGATTAGTGGTTTGGACGGTACTAACTCTGTAAATTATCAAACAAAATACTGCAGAAGCATCCATTTACGGATATGAAAATTACAATTTGAACATCACACTTAGAGCACATTAATCAACTTCATTCTTTGTTTTTATGGGTAATGAAGCTTCACAGAAAGGTAAACAGCCAGCTAAATAAAGTTGCTTTGGTAAGAATGGATTAAATATATTCATATTTTAAAAGAAACATGGAAAGATGTGTTTAAATGAAGGAAAAGACCCTTCCCCTCCCTCCACTTACCCCATCCACAGTCATTTATTTCCATTTTAGTGTAAGTCTTTTTTTTTTCTTTTTCCCCCTTCTGGCTTCTTCAATTATTATTACTTTTTAGTCTTTGTTATTATTCTCAGATACCCTGAAATGCAAATGATAAGACTTTTGTAACATATAAACATACTATCTTTCTACATTTTATTGAATATCTAACAATACAAAATTCATTACAGTTTGCTGGATTTTCACAGGCTATTCAGGACATACACAAATTGTGGTAATGCTATAGCAATAAGTATTTTCTATGAGGGAAGTGGAGTGATTTATTTCTAATAATTTTGTCTCTTTTGTACCTAATAATTCTTATAAAGAAAACTCTTATGGGAGATGCAGTTTCAGAAGATGAAACATATATTGAATATGGCTAAAATTGTAGATGGGAAAAAAGGATTGGAAAGAGAAAGCAAACATCCCACTAATTTAAGATACCAGTATTAGTCATACCAACCACAACAATTATCATCTAGTAGACCCAGAGTAAAGGCGGACTGACTTACAGTACTTATTTTAATCTCTGAACCAACAGTATTTCTTTATAAACAAAGTTATCATTAGCTTCTAGATACTGAAATGCAGTGTAGAAAAATATGCATTTAGGTCCTTGACACACTTTCCCCCAATTTTTTCTTAGTATCAATTAGTTGTGAAAGGAAAATTTTGTTTTTGCCAGTCCTGGGGCTTGAACTCAGGGCCTAGGCACTGTCCCACTGTCCCTGAGCTTCTTTTGCTCAAGGCTAGCACTTTAACCCTTGAGCCACAGTGCCCAATTCTGCCTTTTTCTGTTTAAGTGGTAGTGAGGAATTGAAGCTAGGGCTTCACCCATGCTAGGCAAGCACTCGACCACTAACCCACATTCTCGGTTCATGGGAGATTCACTTTTGATGAGCTCATACATGTGTACAGTCAGTGTGCCTTGATCAGACTCTCTCCCTCTGTAACTCTTCCTTGTTCCTCCTATCCTCCTTGCCTAATCAATCTCAACAGCTTTCATGGTTCTATCCTCATACATGGACATAAAGTATTATAACATAGTCCTTCTCCTTTTCCATTCTCTTTCCCTACCCCCACTAATGCCCACATCTCAGTGGAATAGGAACTGCCTTACACCACTTTCAACTAACATATTCTCATATATATATATATATATATATATATATATATATTCTAAAATAACCCATACATCAATTTTTACATATTTTTTCTTCACCAAGTTTCTGTTCCTAAAATTATTTGTTATACTTTGTCATGCCATTAATGAATGATGATTCATCCAGGAAGCTTAAGTTAGAAACTGTATTCTAGCTTGATTTTCTGATGTTACATTTTGTCAGTGCCAAAATGAATAGCTGAGTTGCTGTGGGTTCATTCTGCAATTCACATTGTACATACATTCATATATGGCAGAAGGACTTTTTATTCTATCATTTATACACTCTCTCTTGCTTCCACATATTGGCTTATTTAAAAAATTCTTTATTACACTTAATAGAATAGGATACACCTAATTTTTTCTTTAATTCCATTGTTAAAGGTTAATATTTTGAAGGAACTGGGGATTTCATCTGAAGTCTCTCTGCAAGCACTCTCCTGTTGAAGCATGCTTCCATTCTGTTTGGCTTGAGTTTATTTTCCAGATAAGGTCTCCTTGCTTTTACCCTGGCCAGATTCAAACTGTTATTCTCTTACTTCTGCTTCACAAATATATGGGATTACCAGAGTGTACCACCATACTTAGTAGTGCTTTTCTTTTCTTTTCTCTTTTCTATTCTTTGTTTCTTTTATTTTCTCCCTTCTTTACTTTCTTTCTTTTTCTTTCCTTTTGCAATGTTGTGGAGTTTTAACTCAGAGTTTCAAGCTTCATTAGCTTGCTTGCTTGGCTGGTATTCTATTAACTGAACTTGCTTACAGCTTTGCTTTTTGCTAGTTATTTTGGAGACTTTGTCACATGGATTTTTCTAGTGCTATCTTTGAATTATGATCCTCTACAGTTCATCCTCTTGAGTAGTTAGGAGTACAGGTATAAGCTACTGCACCTGGCCTTACAGGTTGATATTGATGCCATAATTAGAATTCCAATGTCTCTTGTGACAGGACAGGGTCATGTTGCTACTAAGCTGACAGTAATATAGTTGCTCTGGCTTAGTCTCTATTCTGTGGTAGCTGAACATTTAATCTGGACAATGAAAATAAATTTACTTCTGTAAATTTCATATTCTTATAAACTAAGTCATGAATCTAAATTCCATATAAGAAGTTCGTATTATTCTATATATGACTTCTACCTTGGGAGTGGAAAGTAATTTCTGAAGTTTTTTGAATTTTTCTTCCTTTTTTACCTCTACTTTGCCTATTCTTACAGGTATTGAAAATACATTTTCAATATTTAAGATGTTTTAAGTTAAATTCTGGCATTTGTACTAAAGCCTATAATATAAGAAGCACAGTAACTTTGGGGAATATTCTGTGTCTATTATGTTTTGAATTGCTTTGGTTTGGCCTTTATCTAGCTAGATATTTCCTGCCACTATTTTACTATTTTATAATTCACAATTTAGATTTTAAATTCCACCTAATATTCATTTACTTTACTAGCCTATTTGATCATTTTTCCCATGAAAAATGAGGTGTCAGTTAGTTTCATCAATGTTTTACTATGCAGGATGTAGTAGCAAGCCAATCTCAAGTTGTTGGAATTTAAAATGACCACGTTTTCACCACTATTCTAGATCTTCCATGGGGTGACTGCCTTTCTGTCCCCCATCTTCCTTTAGAAGCATAGGCTGTGATGTCACAAGCTCTAGCTAGAACATTGAAAATCTCAAGGAAAAGGGAAATTAGTGCACAGGGAAACTACATAATGTTTCTTAAATCTTCTGTTCAAAGAGGCTTTTATCACTCCTGTTCAGGTTTATTGGACAATTCAAGTCAAGTAGAAGAATATTTACAATGAGAAGGAATATGAACTGTAATATATCTTACTATAAAACATTAAAAGAAGCTGGGTGCCAGTGGCTCATGCCTGTAATCCTAGCTACTCAGGAGGCTGAGATCTGAGGATCATGGTTCAAAGTCAGCCCAGGCAGGAAAGGCCATGAGACTCTTATTTCCAATAAACCACTTAGAAAACCGGAAATGGCGCTGTGGCTCAAGTGGCAGAGTGCTTACCTTGAGCTGAAGAGCTGAAGGACAGAGCCCAGGCCCAGAGTTCAAGACCCACGACCCCACCACACACACACACACACACACACACACACACACACACACACACAAACATTAAAAGAAATGAACAACAACAACAAAATAAAACCCATAAAAATGTAACTGCACACAACCTGAGAGCAAAATTTTACAGGATATTTGTGATTGAATGTTCCTCCTGAATCTCTTCTCCACTAACAAGGGTGGTTCCATGGCTTTCTAGAATTAGAAGAAATATTATTCTTGTTTAGACAACATGGACATGTGCTTACTTGATCTCAGCCTCTGATGATATCTGCATTTATCAGGGAAGAAATATAGGGATCAGCTGTTCTTTGGAGTGTTTCAGTGAGTATCTTGGTCATTTTTACAAGGTGTAAAACATGATATTTCCTGCATTAATATCCTATCTCATTTATTTAATGGATTGTAACTGATTAAAAGCACGCTTGTTGCCAATTATTTAGAACTTACACCATTGGTGTAAAGATTTCCCCCCCAGTGTCACTTTTTAAAGGTCATGTTATATTGTTCAGCTAACACTAATTCACAATGCTTGTCAAAAATAGACTTACCTTCTTGGACTAGGATTCTTTTACACAACTCAAAAGTTGAAGCCAACTAAAGCAGGCATCCTTATAGCTCTCCTGCTGAAATATGTCCCAGCAGGTGGTCTTTCTTTGAGCTGCAATACACCTGCTTTAAGGAACTCCTTCTTGTCTATTGATATTGACTCCAGGTTTAAGCCTGAACTTAAGATGTGTTTGTTGTCATTGCTATTTACCTGATTTTAACTAATTAACTCAGCAGGAAAGATAACTTTTTTAAAAGTTTAATGTCATTGTAAAGCACCTTGAGATACCACAGCATGACAAGATGACATAAAGTTAGCATGTATATGCCTCTACCTTCTCTTAGAGTTAGGCACCCTGGTGCTTTAGACAAATGCATTGGTTGTTCAAACGGAAACTTGATACAAAAAGTCATGAGGAAAAAGACTGGATTCTAATTTAATGTTTCTAGTCTGTTAGGAACATGACGAAATGAAAGAATAACTTATAAAATTCCTACAGAATCCTTTGTGATCAGACAGAAAATACTGGATGTATTACCTAGTTTTACAAACTGTAGTATATCATTTCCATTTAACATTTGTATAAAATTAATATTTGAAATTTTCTTTCATATAAATTATTTTTAAATTTCCTCTAAATATGTGGTATTTTTATATCTATGTGATAAAAACAAAAAGTGACAAATGATGAAATTGACTAAAATTATCTGAATACACAGGAATTGAAAAACAAGCATTAGTATTCCTTTACGCCATTTAGAAATGTCATCTGTGTTTTAACAATTAAGATTTGTAAATTATACAATAAAAAACTGATCTTAGAAATAAAACTATGTCTATAAAACTAAACTAATCCATGGTCAGTCCAAAAAAATGGCCAATCACTGTTCTTTACACAGTGATTGCATGATTTATTGTAAGATTGGAAGTGAGCTAATCATGAAATAAAATAATTAGATCATTTAGAAGAAATAGTTTATAGTTGTTAGGCTATTGTGAACCTAGGCATATACCAATTATATATATCTATGTATTATACTCTAGGCATATACTAATTAATACAAATGAGGGAAAACATTGGGCCTATGATTTTTTGGGTCTGGTTTACATCACTTAATATGATTTTTTTCAAAGACTTTCCATTTCCTTATGAATAGGGTTATATCATTCTTTCTAATTGAATCATTGTATTCCATTATGTATATGTACCACATTTTCTTGATCCATTCATTTACTGAGGGGCATCTGGGTTGATTCTGTATCTTGGCTATGGTAAATAATGCTACAATGCACATAGATGTGTTGGTAGCTTTAGTGTGGGTTTAAGTAGTTCTGTAAATATGACCATATAAAATGATACTAATCAAAATTATCTCCATGATATGGATACAAGAATTTTGTTTTGTTTTGCAGTTGTTTTCTTTTTTAGTGTACTCTTTGCAGTTATTTCTTTTGTCTTTTTTCCCCCTTTGGATTACTCCTTTGGTCACTTTTCTTTGTCTTGTATATACTTATCCAATTTAGGGCAGGAAAGTGGACTCACAGACACTGTGGGACAAAGGGTGAACCAATGCAACCAATATATTCACTAGATACTATGTTGGAAATAAATTTAACAACTTGTGGGGAGGAGAGGGAAAGAGGGAGAAAACAAAGGAGTGTTCAAAAAGAAATGTACTCATTACCTTACCTATGTAATTTTAACCCCCTGTACATCACTTTTATAATGAATGTTTTTTAAAGGAGTAGTTCAGAAAGACAGAAGCTTTGATGAACATGGCAGAAGGTTAAATGTGCAAGAGCAGACAGGATTTACAATGCATCATTATTAGGAAACTTAGGATACAGCAATTTTTAACTTGTCCAATTTATATAACTTCATCTCCCTTTCTAGTTGAACTTCTCTTTTTCTGGATTCTTAAATTATTTTTGACTTTTATTCATTCCTGATATATTCTATATAGATAGATACACAAACAGATATATAGATCTATAGGATGGAACACAGAGTAACAGAAGGCTTTGGGCAAGAAATAGTATGCAAAGCCGGGTGCAGGTGAATCACGCCTATAATCTCAGCTACTCAGAGGCTGAGATCTGATGATAGAGGTTCAAAGCCATCCTGGATAGAAAGGTCCCCATGAGATTCTTATCTCTAATTAACCATTCAAAAACTGGAAGTAGAGCTGCAGCTCAGAGTGGTACAGTGCTAGCCTTGAGTGAAAGAGCTCCCAGGCCCTGAGTTCAAGCTCTATGAACCACTGACAAATATATATATATAGATAGATAGATATTATAGATATATAATTATATATTATATATCTATAATATATAATTATATATGTAATATAATAATATATTATATATAACAAAATAATACAATAATATATAATTATATATCTATAATATATTATAGATATATATTATGCAGTGAATAGTGCATAGATAGCAAGAAGGTTTAACTTATTGGAAAACTAAAGGAGTATAGGCCCAATAGATAGGGAGTCTCCATTTGATATTTAAAATAGCTGGAATGTAATTGAAGAAATAAGGGTGATGAGTATATTTGTTCAAATAAAAAATTTAAACATGACATTTAGATTAGATGCTAGTGTGAAAACAATAATGTCTAGGATATTTTATAGATAGTTATTCAATGATAGAGTAGAGATCATTGGATTGGGGAATAAAGTAGAAATAAAAATTCAGTTGTCATTCCCAAACCCAAACCAGAATGATTATGCCTTCTTAAGGTAATCTATAATAGGAAGAATGTCTTTTACTTCTCAACTTGATTTCTCTATAAATGAGCACCCAAGATGGTAGAGATGGTAAGATTTGATCTGGATATGTACAATAACCTGCTATTTATAGAATTCAAATTTAATAAATGAAATCATTTATCAATAATATTGTGAATAATATTAATTCTTATCTGAACCATTTAAGGAAATGCATTTAGGAAATGAATTTTAACAGTTTGTTGTGAAAGTGATAAGTTATATGTAGATTATCTAATTCTTTATAAGTATTTTTAACTGGACAACTTGAATTAAATGCATATATGATAAAGCTTCCTTTAAGAAAGTTGCTTAACTTTTATAACATACACATTTGTATTTATGAATAATACATTCTAAAGGTCAGTGGTTGATTTATTTTCTGCTCTTCAAAACCTGAGAGAGCTGCTAGAATGTCATTTTGCAAGAGAAAGTATATATTGTCAGTGATTGGGTATTGCCTTTGAGAAACTTTTTCAATAAGCATATACAATTTCTTAGGGATATCCATGCAGTAATAGGTTCATGATTATTTACTATCAGTAAGATGTGAAAAGACCAATTCTATAAAATGGATTTTATATGGTTGAAATACCAATAAGTGATTATGTCAACAAAGAGTCAATTTAATTTGATCACTCAAAAGATATGGTGGAAATGGCCACTCATTTTAGTCATCTTCATGAGTAAATAAAGTATCAGCACTTAGGAGCTATTATCTATCATTTACTGAATGTTTCCCCAGTACCCAGACAACTCCGAGGCAAAGATCTACTCTAAATATATTAAGAAAGTTCAAGTGAAAGTCTGATGAATGAATAGACTTATACACATGAATGACCGAAGGGATTTTTTTAATCAAATGGAGAAAAACACCCTTTAAGATTCTTAGAACAAGGGTACAGTATGATTGTAAGCTGAAGAAATGTTACTTGGCAAAAGTGTATATTGGAATGTGAAAGATGTATTTGACAAGGAAAAGATTAAAAAAATCAAAATATGAGTTGTAGCATGTATTCTTTTCTATTTCTGTATAACAATATGCCACAAAGTTAGTTGAAAGAACACCTATTTTTTATCTCATACTTTCCATTTGTCAGTACTTCTTGTTATAGCTCAACTGGGTCACCTCCTCAGCATCTACACAGGTTGAGGTAAAAGCATTAACCAGGATATTTGGGGTTGGAGATTTTTCTAAGCTCCTTCAAGTTGATGGTAAAAATTAGATCTTCAAAGTAGGAATGCTGAACTTCCAATTCTTGATGACTATAACCTCGGGTTGCTCTCAGTTTCTTCAGAGCATTCTCTGCTCCCAGGTGTGCAATATTATTTTATATAATTTGAGAACTTAGTTCTTCAAATATTCTTTTGAGCCAAACACTAGTTACTCATGATTTTAATACTATTCAAGAGCTGGTTTCAGGAGGATCTCTGTCTGAGGCCCATAGGGGCATATACTAGATTCCACATCCTAGATTCCATGTTCATGTAACCAGCAAACTTAGTTTTCTATGTGTTTTTGTTAGTTTTATTGGGGGTAATTCTTTTATTTATTTATTGCAAAGTCTAGGCCCTGGGATTCTCAGAAATAGTCTAGGAATCTTTTTTGTCTTTTTGTTTTTATTCTTCCAGAAATTTGGGTCAAAATTTCAGTATTTTTCAGGTAATCATCTGTTACAAATATAATCGTGTAGCGATTACATTATGGAAAATATATCTACTTATGTCCCCATGTGGTTACAGTTGATGCTTTTTTACGTTTATTTTCTTCTTGCAGATAGACTATGGTTATACTGGCTATTATTACTTATTTTTTAACTTGTCTACATTTTAAAAATTTTCCATGTAGTTAAAACACTTGTCTTACTGTATTTATATTTTACCTTTATCTCACTAGAATGAGGACTAGAGAATAATTAATTATTGGGTGAGTAGTAATGATGAGTTTCTATTTTTGACAAATAACCTTGGTAATTGTATGTTCTTGTACTTACAAACTAGGAACGATGATTTAAGTAATTTCTGGGAAAGTTTTCAGTATATTAATTAACATGGGAAAAGCAATTCATGCTTCCTAATAAATTCCCCAGTGAAGGTTATATAGATATTATCACCATGACCTTCCAAACACTAAAGAAAAATAATGTAATGCCTATGTACTTTTCTCCATTTCTCTTTTTCTTGCTGATAAATGAATTTCTCCTTATGCTGTGTACTTGTCAACAATTCAGTTATTATTAACTATTTTTATGTTATAGGCTTTTGTTATTTTATTAATTTCAAAAATGTGTTTGATTACTAAGTTGTTAGGATCACCAATGTATTTATTATTTTACCCACTATTTAAACATAACCAAGATCTAAGGAGTCAAATGAGTAAAATACTAACAATTTTCTATAATGATCAAAAAGATTTCTATTTTCTTGAAATAATTTTGGCTAATGTAAGGAATCAAAACTTTAGAGCCAACTGACTTTCCAATCTCTACAGTAAGATAGTTTCATAAGATAACAATATATTTGTTAATATAGCTGCTGATTACACTTTTGATAGTTTTTCTCTGTGGTCATAGATGCTGTCAGATGAAAATGTTAACCAGTTAAATCATACATAGGTTGTAAATTCAAACATACTTGATAACAAGATAATTTTTATTAATATGTGTCCAAAACAAATTTAGGCAAATGGTAGTGTAAAAATAATAATGAAAAGATACATTTACTGTACTTTTCCATGGATCTATATAACTAGTATATATTTAATCATCAGATCACAACAAATGTACATGTATCAAGAAAATGTCATATAATAATTATGCATAAAGAAATTGAGAATATTTTACTTTGCTTAACTCAAAATGTCTTAATTCAACAAAATATCATTTATTTTGGTGTTTCTGAAAGACAATTTTACTAAGTATACACATGTTACATGTATAGTAATTTGCATGATCCAAGGTTGATCTTTGTTAGGAAAGATGTAGAAATTAAGGTGGAATTTAATGTCTCACTGAAACCTTTGTTGAGATGCCCCAGGTGATTCTCTTTCATTATCATAAGACACTATGCATCTTCACACACTTCAAAGTGTTTTATGTACATCATAACATTTGTGTTTATTGCGCCCTGAAATGAACTTTGCCATAAGTATTGATTTATTTAAGACATGCTTATAAGAACCAGAGACTTGCTGGAAAAGTGGCATGGTTTTGTCTTTTACTTTTACTATTTTTATATTATTTCTGTCTGTGTGTGTGTATGTATATATCCAAAGGGATGTATTTTCTAAACTCTATATATTATAATAAAAATTTCAGACACATACATTATAGAAGATAAGATCAATGTAAGGATGGAGTTTGGGGATTTGTTAAATTTTGCATTGAGAATTTCTTATGTTAGAACAAAAATATAAGCACATCTATGATTTATTAATATTTTGACATGATGTAATGATTGTTAGTGGAAAAATACAACTCTCAGAAGAGAAAAATCTCTTGAATTTTAGATAGCCATTAGAGTCAGTATATGTACCTCTAAGGCTAATAGGCTTTAAGACTCTGGGCAATGTATTTTTGTCCTGTTTCTAAGAAAATCTCTGAAATCCTTTTGGTCTTTGATAGGCCTTCTATACTAGATCTGAAGTTCCATCTTCTATACTAGATCAGGAGATTCCATTATACTACTTTGGTTTTCCGTAGGTGAGGAAGCTAAATGCCAGATGATTTTTGATCATTTTAAAGTAGATAATACTAACCTTTGATTTGGAAATTAGAAGGTCCAAGGGGGATGGAAATCTTAAAATTTCCCCAAGTAGTAGAAATTGGGTTTGTAAATTAATTATTGACTCTTCCTTTCCCTGCATGCCCTACGTTGTTGTAATTCCTCTCTCAAACCATAGTTGAGGGTTGTGAACCTCCAAGTGACAATTTTGCACTAGGCACTATCATCTGGCAGATGTAGGGCAACTCTATCAACACCATCTACCTTCCTGAGTTTATGTTGAAGTAGCAGTATATTTGCTTTAGTTTTGTTTCTTTCAGTAGTCTTGACACATTGTCTTTTCTTTTGAGTTTTAGTCTCCACTCCTAATAAAAGATAGTTCTACCTATATTTGTAAGAATGTATACTTCCTAATATTAACAGGACTTTTCATCTTTCCCAAATTAAGTTGCTTTGAAGGAAAGTTGACTTTATTAGAGCATAAAGAGCCCCACATAACTATCATGAGTGACTTTAATTTGAACCTCAGATGTACAAATATTCCATTGCAGAATATGTAGTTCAAGAAATACCTGACTGATAGGCAAAAATATAAAATATGTGTTTTTTATTGTGGAAATACTGTACAGAGGAGTTACAATTACATGGGCAAGGTAATGAGTAATTTCTTATCAAGCATTGTTGCTTCTTTCTTTGTTTTCCCTTCCCATCTACCCCCACCCCCTGTATAACCCCTCATGGTATAACCCCTGTTTTCACTGTATTTGATGTTGGTATAAAACATGTGTTTTATTCAGGAAAAAATCTTCCAAAGTCTCTCTGTCTCTGTCTCTGTCTCTCTCTCTCTCTGCCTCTCACCATTTAGGCATTGTGGTTGCCTAGAAACCAGTGCTAAGATCATAATTTCAGGAAGAACAATTTTATGTCTTTCTCTAATGCAAGGAGAGGACCACACAGAATGTCACTCAGAATTATCAGCAACTCATCAGAACTTTAACTTTCCTTTCTTGGAGACATACAGAACAGATCACTGCTTATGGTACTTAAAACCAAAATATACACTTGTTTATTGAATGGCAGGGGTAGCCAATTTCTTGAGCCCTCCTAAACCTGAGATTGATTGTGTCATATTTTCAGGGCCCTGTCTCTGATATTTTGAGCATAATAGCTTTGTAGAATCTACCTTTATCACTGTAACCTATATGTCGAAATATTGCAAATGACTTTTTAAATAGTTTCTACAGTATAAAAGGAAATGTGACACAAACATTGTAAAGATCAATACAGTGAAAGTGTAAATCTCATTTTTTCCCTATATACCTGACTTTTTAGACAAAATGAACTAAGGACTCTTTGCTCAGAAAACTCTGAAGTCCAAATGTGCCATTTGTGAAGGGCTAAACAGAATAACATTGATAACAATTCCAGGGAAGATGCAGTATCCACATTCATGTGAGGGACACATGATTTGTCATTTAGTTCTATTGTGTTCAAGTACTTTTCCTTCCTTTTTTAGATGATTTTTTTTAAAAAGAAAAGAACTTTAACCCTGCTTTAGCTCTACCCCAAAGGACAAAACAATTTGTATTTGAAATGGACTACAGGATGAGGCACTGGAACGGTCCAATCTTGATTTGCTAGTTAGGAAGGTATGTTTCAAATCAAATGGGACTTGATAAAGCCATTTGACAAAGAGAGATTAGCATGAAATCCCAATGTAAACATCTTAGGCTAAGAGTTAGGCTGAGTGTAGGGGCAGAAGGAAGCTGATTAGTAATTCCGATTTTATCTTGACTGAAAAGAGACTGATATCTGTAATCCTGACAATTTTCACCTTTTGTTGGCCATCTGTACAGTGAGTTCCCCAGCAGAGCTCAAGCTCATTTGGGGACAGGAGAGCAGAAGGGCATAGCTTCTCCTAGGAGAGAGGAAGCAAAAGCCACGCTAAACACCATCAATTAAAATGCATTAGTCCAGGAGGAGCTGCCCATTAGAGTGTTGAGCATGGACAGATGCAGCTGTTGCAAGCATGACACCAGTAATTAGGTATCACAAGTAAGAGGATTCCATACACTATTTAGCAAAAGCATCACCCTCTTGTTGCATAAACTTTTGCCATAACTTTAATTGCAGTGGGTTTCGCCAGTATTGGTCAAAAGAAATATTGCCATTTTACAACAAACAGGCAGCTGCTTTCCAATTAGTTTCAAGATACATAGCTAAATAGATGAGAATAACAAATAGAAAAGCAAAAAAAGTATTCTGCTATCATAAGTATGCTAGTTATGATAAATGTCTATACTTAGTCAAGAAAAATTAAAGCTCAATTTATTCTTATACATTTTCATGTTCCCTGTCACTGCTGACTGATAGCTTGTCTTTTGAGTGCATCTGTAATGCTTTAAAATAAATACAACAGGACTTGAATCTGCATCTCAATTGCTGTAGTATATTATCCCTCACACTGTAACTTGTGCTAAAGTGAGCTTTTCTATGTAAGAAAGTCTCCTTGTTTTCCTCAATGTTAATGTCTCTTCCTGATTTTCTGTTTGGCCTTCTAACATAGTATTCTTTTTGCAAAATTCAGGACATTAAAAGTAAAACAATAAAATGATTAAAAATAAAACAATAAAATGGTACACAATCTATAGAATGCAGACTAGGGAACCCAGAATAGAATACTGTCAACAGGTCTCTGAGGATCCCAGTCACTTTTCTAACTAAGAAACATCCTGCATACAAAAGACCTTTTTGTTTCTTCAGACTCAGGATCTCAGGGCAAAGATAATGAAAGTGTTAGAGTCCTGCCCTACCTTTCTATCCAGGGCGATACAAATACAAAACTGATAGTCTCATATACTAACATCATATTTCTGCAGCCTCTCTAGGGAATGGGGTGTACAGCCTGAACATTAATAGGAAAGACCGATTAAACAAGTCATTTTGACATCCCTGATGCTTCTCTCTGTTTCCCACACATCTTCTTTGTAAGATCGCTGTACATTACCCTCATTAGAGCAATCTGTACAAGCCCCTGTGTCTCCCAGGAAGAGCATCACAGTAAGGAAATGGGGAATCAATGGCGAAAGCTTCAAGAGGACAATCAAGCAGTCCCCAGGACAATGAGGAGGCAAAGAAAACAACAGCTTGGAAAGCTTGACAAGCTAGAGTCAGATGCTGCTGCAGGACTCCTGTTGCTTGGCGTCTGCATCCTGAAATAAGAACATTGTTCTTAGGGGATGCAGGCAGCCCTGCTGTCTTCATTTAGAATGCATAAAGCTGCCCAAGGTACAGGTCCAGAGTGATTTGCAGAGTACATTTCATACAGAAATGAGAAGCAGACCATTGGGAAGACTAAAAATAGAATAAAATAAAACATCTCAGAATGTGCTAGTGTTCATATGTGTATGGATATTATGTGTCTGGGTGTTTATGGCTGGAGCCGCTGGTGATGTGAGTAATTCACAATCTCAAAGCCTTTTGAAAGCTATTTGCCTACTAATCCATGCTAAAGTGTGTGCTCTCTCTCTTTCTCTCTCTCTCTTTCCATATATATATATAGATAGATAGATAGATAGTATTTTTTCTCCATTCTTTCTAATAAAGAAAAGATTATTTTGTTCAAAATAGTATCTTACAATCTTTACACTGGAGTCTATTTTCAGAAATTAGATATCTAGAAATTAAACTATATGACTTTCCTGATATGTGTGTGTGTGTGTGTGTGTGTGTATATATATATATATATATATATATATATATATATATATATATGCACGTATAGTCTTTAAAATCTTCAAAAATGCTCTAAATGTGTCCAACTAATTAGAAGTCTAATAAAAATAAAAGATCACAAATAACATTTGGGGATTTCTTCTTGCAATTTATGAGTACAAAAAGAAATTGAAATGGAATTGCTTTGAATACAAACATCGTATTATTTCATGGAATTCTTATTTGCATAAGATGATTAGTCCTCTCACTAGTTGAAAGAAGCTATCAGTGCTAAAGAAACAATTAAAAGTATTTCTGATCCTATGAGGCTCAGGCTAGTAAAACTCACTTCCTCTTGGGAGGAAAGCACTTGTCCATATGAGGTAAATTATCTCTCCAAGGGAGCCAAATGATGATAATGATTTTCAGAGGCCAAGTAATAATTCAGCGACGAGTAAAATCTTCTCATGGCAAGTGTGAGTTTAGAGTATTTATAGATTCTCCTGAGTCGTTCATATTAGAAATATAGCAAATGGCTTAATAATTTTATATTTCTAAACCTAAATGCATTTACCCTACATGCAGTTGGGTATTAGAGACCACAGCAATATTTACAGCGTGAGTTTTCTGCCTCTGTGGATGTGCATCATATTGAGGCTTTCTGATATCATTTAAAGCTCTAAAACCTAATATAATAATAATTATATATGTGTATAAGTAGTATATTAACATATGAGCTCCTTCAAACTACCCACAAAAAATAATAATTAAATAATTAGCTGTATGACACATCTATATCTATTCTTTCTCAAGCGTATGGCTAAAAGTCTACCATAATGCTGTTAGAAATTTTGCAACTTGGGGCTGGGAAGGTGGCTCAGTGGTAGAGCGCTTGCCTTGCATGCTCAAGGCTCTGGGTTCGATTCCTCAGCACCACATAAGCAAAATGAAAAAAGCCAGAAGTGGCGCTGTGGCTCAAGTGGTAGAGCGCTAGCCTTGAGCTGAAGAGCTGAGGGACAGCACCCAGGCCCAGAGTTCAGGACCCACTACCGGACCCACCCAAAAAAAAGAAATTTTGCAACTTGTCATAAAATATTTATCCCTTATTTTCATCATGGCACTAACTATTCTGGATAGTGAGGTGATAATAGAAGGGTATTTGTTCCCAGTGATTTCTCCTGCTTTATTACTTAAAGGTATTTTATTATTGGCCCAATCACATTTTCAGGCCTTGAATATAAATTTATAGTTCTCTCCAGGCTTGATGGCCAATTGTGCCTATGGGCTGTGTGTACTTCAAATGGTAGAAAGCAGTGAGTTTTCTCTGCTATCATATTTAGTTCTCGTGCAGTCAGTGAAAAAAGAAAACACAGCCTAGTCTTCAATAAAACTTAAGACACAGTCTTCCTTCAAAATTACAGTTTGATTGAAGTGCAAAGGTTCAAAGCCAAAACAGCTAAATATATAGGAGAGAAAATAGTGCACGTCCTCAAGTAATGAAAAATATATCAATTTATCACACACTGTATATTCTTCTAGTTTGACTTCCATTTTTTATAAAAGCACCAAGAAATTGTAGGTATTTTTCAAAGCAACTTGGAAAACTATTGAAAATTCATTTCAAGAACTGGTCCTACATATAAAATGGAAGAAAACTGGGGAGCTTGGTTTAAAACATAGTAACTAGCAAAAGTATAATTTTTCTATTAACTTGATAGGATACCCTAATGTCATTATCTATCTTTGTAGTTTATTATAACTAATTCACAGTGGATTAATTAATTTGTAATTAATTATTCCATATTATATATCTTTGTTGGTCTTTTTACTTGGGGAATGAAAAGTTGTGTCTTCTCTATTTGTCAAACATTTCAGAGCTTACAGTACAGCCTCATGAAATTGTAGCATTTGAAATTATTCTGAAACTTCTTAAAAACTCTGATTAGATCTGGGTACCAGTGGCTTACACCTGAATTGCTAACTAATTAGGAGGCTGAGATCTGAGGATTGTGGTTCAAAGCCAGCCCGGGCAGAAAAGTCCCTGAAAGTCTTATTTCCAATAAAATAATCAGTTAAAAAACAAAAACAAAACAAAGACTAAAAAACAAGCTAGAAGTAATGCTGCGGCTCAAGTGGTAGAGTGCTAGCATTAAGAAAAAGAAGTTCAGGGACAGGGCCCAGGCCTTGAGTTCAAGCCCCAGGACTGGTTAAAAAAGACTCTGACTGGGAGAGAATGATGGAAAGAGTAACACTGCTTTAGATTCACTGCACACAGAATTAACATGTTGAATTTAAATTCCCTGCTCAACTCCTTAAAGACAGCAAAAAAAAAAGAATTGTAAGAAAGTTTTCAAACCTCCTATAATATCTCCTTTCTTAGACTCTTCTTGATTTAATATATTATATTTCCACTAATTTGGGGAACATGAGAACAGCATCGCTTTCATCTTACCTTTTAGTCTCTCCAAATGGCAATGCTTGTTAAATAAGTCATTCATTAGTCAAATGAGTTATTGGCTTTTATTCAATGCTTAAATAAGTTATTAGATAGAATAATTCAAAATGCTTTTGAAATACTCTGTTTTTGATAAAATGGTAACAGATTATCATCCTGAAGGGTAAGATTTTGTAACCACCAGAATGCTGTAAAAGTAGTGAAGAAATCTAGGGACTCATGACTCACACCTGGAATCCTAACCAAAGAGGCTGAGATATGAGGATCACAGGTTTAAGCTTGCACAGTTATAATTACCAAAAAGCCAGAAAAGTGGAGTTGTAGCTCAAATGGTAGGTTTCTAGCCTTGAGTATAGAAAGCCTAGGGTCAGTGCCCAGTCCTTCAGAGCCTAAGTACTTGTATGCACGAATGCATACACACACACACACACACACACACACAAACCCTGTAATGAAGAATGAATGACATTAATACATTTACTTATTTATTTATTGGTTGGCTGGTTGGTAATGGGGCCTGAACTCTGGACGTGGGAGCTGTATGTCAGCTCTTCAGCTCAAGCGTAACACTCTACCCCTTGAAACACAGTGTCATTTCCAGTTTTTTTCTGCTTATGTGGTGCTGAGGAATCAAACCCAGGGCCTCATGCATGCGAGGCAAGCACTCTACCACTGAGCCAACTTCCCAGCCCCTATTTAATACTTTTAATAGCATTATTAATCTATAATAGAAATATTGCAGTCTTATTACTGTGTCATGTAAATTTAAAATTTATAGAGGACAATGTGGCATTAAACTTAATAACCTTTACCACAAATAGCAATATTAATAACAATTGTGACAGCTACTTAACCATTGAGAAAAACAACCAGTTTCCTTACTGTGATTTACATGGGCTTTTCAAAAAAGAAGGAATATTAGAGGGAGATGTTTTTGTTGTTTTTGATAATCCTGAGATTTGAACTCAGGGCCTTGAAGTTTGCAAGGCTAGGTTCTACCACTTGAGCTACATATTCAGGCCTGCTTTATGCTAATTATTTTGGAGAAAATAAGTCTAAGTGAACTTTTCTTCCTGAACTGGCTTTGAACTGTGATCCTCTAGAGAGCAAGTAACTAGGAGTTACTCCTGACACATAGAATCTCCACATCAATATGTTTGTCTAAAATGACAATCTACTTACTGTGTACTTATGTTTATTTCCTTCCTGAGTTCTATGTTTTCAATGTGATATGGTAATTAAAAACATATGATTGAAATATCTCTGAACATTCATTTCCTTTTTACAGCTTCTCCAGTCAAATGCGGCTTTTTTTTTTTTTTTTTTTTGGCAGTGCTGAAGTTTGAACTCTGGGTCTGGACACTGTTCCTGAGCACTCTACCACTAGCCACAGTGTCACTTATGGGTTTTTCTATGATTTAATTGGAGATAAGGGTCTCACAGACTTTCCTGCTGGCATGGTTTGGAACCCCAAACAGTTTAGCCTCCTAAACTGCTATGATTATAGGAGTGAACCACCAGAGCCCTGCTTGAACCAGTTTTTATACTAGTTTGGAGGAGCCTTCCTACTCTCTTAATCTGCCCCCCTCCCCACTTCTGGATTTTTTTTTATTGTGAAAATACTGTACAGAGGAGTTACAATTACATGGGCAAGATAATAAGTACATTTCTTATCAAGCATTGTAGCCTTCTCCTTTGTTTCCCCTTCCCATCTCTTCCCATCCTCCCCCCGCCCCGCCCTCCTGCACCAAAGTTGTAAAGTTCGTCTTCAACATAACGACTTGTACATCTCATTGTTGCAATGGGTCCGCCTGTATCCCTAGTTAAACGATTTGTTTTTCCCTTCCCCTCCACAAATTATACATACATCAAATACAGTGAAAGCAGGGGTTATACCGTGGGGGAGGGACATACAAAGCAACAAAGAAATAATCTTATAAATATGTTAGAAACAATCACATGAAAGAAAAAAAAACATTTGAATGCATCTCTTACGGTTCATTTCCCTAACGTCAACTTATCTGACCTTTTCTGTATATTTATTGTTCACTAGCCTCCTTATGCTTTCAGACCAAAGACTACCACAAGGGACATTTTCCTGATGTTTTCTACCTTGGACATTTATCTCTATACTCAATCCTTTTCTGTAAGATTCTGTTCAAATCCATCATTTTCCAGAGAGGACTTTCAAAGAGACATACTTGTAGGGAAAATTCAACCTGTCCCTTAGTGGATAACTGTTTTTCAGGTTTCTGTTGATAATTGTTTAAATGGGGATATTTTAGCATCTATTTCACCTCCTATGTTTTAAAGTAAGGCTATGAAAATGAATTATTTTGTTTTTATCAGTTGTAAGTTTTAAAGTCAGAACCTTGTGATTGCTAGGCAGGTGCTTTAGCCCTTGAACCATCTGTGCAGCCGACTTTCCTTTTTTAGTTATTATTCTGATAGAGTATCACATTTTGTCTGGGGCTGGTCTCAGACTGTGATCCTCCTATCTATAGCCTTCTGAGTAGTAGAGGTGACAGATGTATTACAATGCTCAGCTTACTGATTGAGATAGGAGCTTTCTAAAATTTTTCTTAGGCTGTCTTCAAACTGCAGTCACCCAGCTGAGTCCTGTGTAGCTAGGATTATAGTTCAGCCACAGCACTTGACAAAGTGGATAATATTTTACTTCCACAGCTTTTGTTGAAGAGCTGAGTATCACTTATAAGTCCAATACATCTGGTTGCTTACTGGAGATAAAGAAACATGTCTGTAAGAGTTGGTAATTAGGCATTATGAAGACAAATTTGAGACAAGTAGTACCAGGTTAGTGGATATAGAATCTACTCCTTGGTAAGTAAGCTACAGAAGCAGAGTAGAGGTTAGGTGATGTGTCTTTATCTTAGAAGACATAAACTGTTACATTGGAAGAAAATAGAGTATTTTAAAATTTTGACATTAATCATTGCAAGGTGTGGGATGAATGTTCATACATTTAATTGCAAGTTATCTAATTTACTTAGATTTTGCCCATCATTTTGAATGTATTGATGATAAAAGATGCTAAAAATATACCTCTAAATGTCTACTAAGAAGAAAGAACAAAGGATCTAATACAGAAAATTTATTCCACATCACATAGGCACTGTGTTCTAAAGATTATTTCACCTGTCTATTTAAAATTATTTTTCAACTTCTGGTTTTAATAAATTACTCAGACTGGGGGTAAAATGGCCGATAAGAAATGTACTCATTACCTTACTCATGTAACTGTAACCCCTCTGTACAGTATCATTACAATAAAATATATATTAATAATAAATAGAAAGAGAGGGAGAAAAAAGAAAAATGGATGAAAACCACAAGCTATGAAAGGTCATTAAAGCTTATTAAAGGAAACTAAAAAAAATCACACAAGTAGATATTATTTATTAGACTATCTCAAATGACAACTTATTCATTCAAGAGTTAATTAGTCTGACTTTGCAACATATGTTTTATCTCCTTAATTAATTTCAGTTTATCAATCTCTTGCTCTTTCAAATAAATGTCTGAAATTTATTTTAAAGTAAGCTTTTTAATGATAATATATTCTACAACAGACCACATAATTTGAAAAAAATTAGGAATAGATAACCTTTATGAATACCTATACAAGTTTAATAATCTCATAAACAAGCAGAGTCAAAAAAATGTGAGAAAACTGGCATTAGCTGGTTATTTTTATCCAATATAAGGACTAAATTAAAATCATTCTGTAGTCAATGGAATTGGTTTTATGGCTGTAGAATAAGTGAAAGAACACAATAGAGAAGCTAGAATCACATATATGTATATATATATATATATATATATATATATATATATATTCCTAAGATTCTCTTTTATAATTAGCAATTTGTTTTCTTCATGATTTATGACACAATTTTTCAGAATTACTCACACTAAAATAAAGTAGATTGTCAGCTATCAAATGAGATTTGAATAATATCTCACCTATACTGGGCTGAAAACTGCCACTTGACATCTACTCTGACTGATTCATCATTTGGCTTAATGTTTTTCCCATTCACACTCCATGTGCAAGAGAGACATGTTAGGCATTATACAACTATTCATTGTATCTCATATTTCAGTAAAATATTGGAAATTAGTATAGGTAATTAGTATTGGAAATTAGTATAGGTAATTAGTATAGGTAAAGTTTTCTGAGCCTAGAGTGACTAGTAAATAAAGTAAAATTGTTTAGTTTTTTGAAGGGAAGCTAGACACTAACCAAACTGGGTCACCCTGGAAAATTGACATGGATCCAGCATGGCAGTAAGAGGGTATCAGTGCCCAGAGGCGCACAGGAGAGAAAAATGATCAGGAGTAATGGTGGCAGTTGGTTGTACAGATAGACAGCTGAAAATATGGGTTAAAAGGTGGAGGAGAGGATGCTAAAAGTTACTGTGACATATTTAATTATTTAATCTTGTATTATACCTGCCCAGCTGCCAACCAGGAATCTTCTAGAAATAATAAATATAATTATTAATATTATTTATATTCTGCTACTCTCCCTGAGAAATTTGTAGATTTGCAAATGACTTCTAGCAAGAAAACATAACCATTAGAAAAGCTAATTAAAATCTGTGATTTTTATTTGGCTTGAAACCTTCACAGGTGTCAATCTTTCTTAATTAAGAATACAGTGAAAAAAATACCATCCATATTATTCTAAGCCATTTTGTACACTATGAAATTGCTTTTTTCTCTCAAGAAAGTGTAAAGTCATTTTTCATCCACACATACCACACATTTTAAAAGGGTATTTCCTTGAAGAGCCTCAGAACTCACAGAGGATTTCCTTGAAGTATTTTCACTTTTATAAGCAAGCCAATAAACAAAAAGGCACAGCTAGGTATATTTGTGTGTGCTAAGTTTATGTGTATGTAAGCTTAAATATAAGTGTATTTGAATAAGTTACACACATATACAGAAAATAAATCAATGTATTTACTTATTTATTGTTAAATAAGTTTTTTATTGTGAAAATACTGTACAGAGGGGTTGCAATCACATGAGCAAGGTAATGAGTGCATTTCTTATCAAGCATTGTTGCCTCCTCCTTTGTTTTTCCCCTACATTCTCTTCCCTCCCACCTCCATGTATTTAATATATGCATGCTATGTGTAATTTAACTCTTCTTATTAAAGTATTATTTATTATTGCATTTTATCCAAAGAATCCAGACTACTTCATATGCATGCAATTAATTCTCAGTACTTCTTCAATGTAAGAAATAATATACCATTAGTTCCATGTTAAGGATAATTAGAATCAAATATATTGCAGTAGAACAAGCTCTTTTTATTATATAAGGCAGCTATATTTTACACAGCAAACCTTCAACTCCAAAAAACACAGGGCAGTAGGCACAATTGTTAGTAATGTGTGTGTGTGTATGTGTGTGTGTGTGTGTGTGTGTGTATGAATATAGTAGATTTCAGTACTCAAATGTATCTGTGTCATGAAATATAAATCTTACAGTTAATAATTTGAAAAATTTGAAAAATTATTAACCATAAGAAATAAAACACTTTACTGATAGAACATTTACCTTCTATTACTTATGTAGCTGTCTCTTAGAGTTTCTTTAGGGCCAGAATCATATTTTTTGCTTATCATCAACTGCTCTTTATCAAAGGGGCAATGCTCAATTGATTAGTGAGAAGGTCTCAGTGGCTAAGGAGAGCTTAAACATTTACCTAGAATTTGGCAAAAGCAATTTGCAATCCACTAATAAAATATCATAGGTGTGGACATCAGTTTAGAATTACAAATGGTCAAATCAAGAAAAGTGGACATTAGGCTAGAATTCCTACAAAAGCGAGGGGAATTTCTCACAAGCTTAATCTTCCTCCAACTTCCAAGCCTACATCAACACTTGCTGACTTTCCTTGAAACATGGCATTCTCAGACTTCGCTGTCTCATCCTAGAGGAAATCACAGTCTGGAGTACATTGATTTTTTTTGTAGATCTATAGGAAATATAAATTATTTTCATAATATCTCTAAGTACAATAATACAACAGAAATTATCTGAAATGTAGTATTGTTTCCTGCAAGATGAAGAATACGTCGATTTTTTATAGATTCCTTGCCATATTCCTGAGACACTTAATATATAGAAGGTTATGTATAGGTGCTAGAAAGAGGTGTAGATGTAGATGTAGAAAGAGAACTAATTCTTCAGAAGATAATGTATACACTAGCTTATGGGCAGCAGTAAAGTCTCTATCTTAAGTGAATGTAATGTATAGTAATTAAGAAATACAGTATAAGACCTGACAAATGACTTCAACTCCCCCAAATGCCACACTACATTTCAGTTGCACCGAAGGTCTCTTCTACCACTAGGTACTAAGAGTAGACTTTCTGAACACAAGTAAGTAGGAGAAAAGAAGGAAATCACCTTTGCTAAGGTTCTAACAGATGACAATCAAGGTGCCCCTTGTGTTTCTCACATTTAACATTTATATATCTAGTGGCTGTGTTTCATAAACATCCAAAAATTTGGGAAGTCACATGTCTGGAACACATTAGTAACATTACAATCTGTGACTTCAAAGTCTTTGAATTTTTCAATTTGAGTAGCTTTTCTTAAATGTACACTGCAGATGACTTTATTTCTATCATACAATTCTACATCATATATTTACATTTTCAGCTACAGAATAAATTATATAAATGTATTTCAAAGATTTCATTGTTGATTCTCATGCGACATTATTTCGTTCAGATACACAAAACAAATTATATAGTAAACAAAACTCTACATACCAAAAAATATCAGAAATATTGGTTTAGTTTGTATTAGAAGTAATAGCAAAGAGGTAATGGTGCATACTTATCATATGGTCACATGGAGATTTACTGAGCAGAACATTTAGAATACTGTGCAGGCATAATCTTGAATTTGAGTCAGACATTTCTGCATTGATTATAATGTGATTAACCAAAAATAGATAAGAAACTACAAAATTCAATTTAGATGTTTTATCACTAATGATTTAATAATACTGATTAAAATTAAAATTAAAATTGGATCATTTAAAATATTTGGATAGACAATGAATTTAGGCTACATAGCATGTTTCTATGATAATTTGGTTAAAAATAATTATGTTAAGTCTCTGGATCAATATATATTTGCTCATTTTTATGAGTCCAGTAGGAAATATGAAATTTTCTAAGGTGAATAATGTAAACTACATTTCATCTCAATTGCAAACTTGAGTTACTGGTAAAAGGATTCTGAGAGGATGTCTTAGATAAGCTGGATTATAGTGATTAATTAATAATGCCTATTATAAGTGGTAATACCTTAAAGCCTAACCTATTTTCCATGTTTATATAGTCTAAACTACTTTTATGTGCATGAGGTTCCTGTGTCAAACAATGATAAAAAAGAGATTATATAACCTTCCCTCATGGACAAGTAAAAGGTACTTTATTTTACCTTGCAAATAACACAAAAAATCATGACTAAATGTAAACAAATTTGTTCAAGTTTGATGGAATATAATTAATAGAACAGCAACAATAGATAAGACAGTAGATAACTGATAGCTACATAGTGACTAGAAAAACATATTGGCAATTACAGAAGCATTTCCATCTACCAACTATTCTGATAAATGCAAATCATTTTCTTTAATAATTGTGTGGACTCCTTGATCACTAGCTATACTTATTTCTGAATTGAGAAGCTAGGATTTTTGCAAGTTTAACTTAGTTGCCTAAGGTTACATACTGCATTTAAATGTGAAACCAGAGCCTTTTTCCAAATCTCCAGTTTATTTCTAATTTAATTTGAATGAAAAAGTCCAATATTCAAAGGTTTGGGATATGATTTACAGAAAGTATTTCAGAGGTTTACACTGAACAGTTAAGCTCTAGTTCTGAGATTGGGATAAATTTATTCAACATCTGAAGACCTGTGACTCTGTCTACAAGAAGACAGTTTTCATAATGTTCATTTTACAAGACTGAAGTGGAAGTGTTTAAAGTGTGTAGAACAATTCTTGATATTCCACAAATACCTGAAAGGTAATGAATGTTTACTCATACCAACACAATAGATTGTGTATAACTTAACTAGCTTACTCTACTAGTTTCAATTAAATTTTGTATATGCTCATAAAATTAGTATTGACCATAATATTCATATCATAAACCTATTTAAACTTCAATACCACAATTGTCAAACAGTTCTTTTTTTTAAAGAAAAACACTTCCTGATTTTCTGGGTACCAGTAACTCATACCGTAATACTTGCTACTCAGTAGGCTAAGATCTGTGGATCTCAGTTTGAAGCCCAGGCAGGAAAATCCATTATACTTACATTTCCAATTAGCCACCTAATAACCAGAACTTTCGCTCAGTAACTTGAGCTATGGCTGAAGTGGTAGACTTCTAGTCCTGAGCAAAAAAGCTCAGAGACAGTACCCAGACTTGAGTTCAAGCTCCATAACCAACAAAAAGTAAATAAATAATTTAAAAAATCTTCCTGTTACAATATTCCAATAAGAATGTTTCTTGAAGTTCCACATCTTAGCTATGGTAAATAATGCTGCAATAAACATAGTTGTTTGTGATCATTTGGGTAAATGTCCAAAAGTGGGATTGCTGGGGCATAGGGGAGCTCTCTGTGAAGTCTTTTGAGGAACCTCCATACTACTTTACAAAGTGGTTGAAAAAGTTTATACTCCCACCAACAATGCCCCTCAGAAGATGAATGGATCAAGAAAATGTGGTATATATACACAATGGAATTCTATGCCTCCATCAGAAAGAGTGGCATTGTACCATTTGTCAGGAAATGGAAAGACTTGGAAAAAAATATATTAAGTGAAGTAATCCAGGCCCAAAGAAACATAGGTCCCATGGTTTCCCTTATTTGCAATAACTGGTATATGTCTGAGACAAGCAGAAACAGTCAGATAAGTTGATATTAGGCAAAATGAATGCCAAGATAAAGACTCAAATGTTTTTTCTTTCTTGCTATTTCTTCTAATATATTTTTAAGATGATTTCTTTGTTGCTTTGTATGTTCCTCCCCCATGGTATAACCCCTGTTTTCACTGTATTTGATGTTGGTATAATTTGTGGAGGGGAAGGGAAAAAAATGTTTAACTAGGGATACAGGGAGACCCATTGCAACAATGCGATATACAAGATGTTATGTTAAAAAATGAACTTTACAACTTTGATAGGGAAGGGAGGGATGGGAAGGCATAGGAAGGGGAAACAAAGGAGAAGGCAACAATGCTTGATAAGAAATGTACTCATTATCTTGCTCATGTAATTGTAACCCCTCTGTATTTTCACAATTAAAAAAGAATGTTTCTTTAAATAAACACTGTTGAAAGATCAGAGAATTTTTATGGAAGCTTTCAAATTATTTAAATTCTAATAATTTAATTTTGTTATAAAATAATATGTCTTTTTGGTCTTACCTGACATATATTTGGTGGTGAAATCATAATTTATTTCCAAACAATAATCACTGGGACTCCTTGATCCCTAATTATGCTTAGTTCTGAGATGAAGTAGCTGAGATTAGCCTTCAGTAATCTACTTACTAACCTTTGTTAAATTATAATGTATTTAAATATGTAAAAATATTGCCATTAATTTTTACTATCCTCCTGAAGATATGACATCACCAGACATTTCAGAAACAGGGGTTGCAAGATTTCCTTGTTTATGTTCAAAATGTGCAATTCTCATGCCTTTCCTCTGAGGTCGTTGACAGTATTGTTATGAAAATTAACTGTATGTCTGGTAACTCTTTTAGTTCCTTAAAATACTTGTTACATATCAACAGACAAATTACAAATTGATTACCCATTGAAACCTACATAATAGCAGGCTTTTCTTTCTGTAGCCCCATTCAATAAAGATTCCCAATTGACTAATAGGGGATTTTAAAGAAGATAATTACTATAAACTAACCAGATAGAATTTGTAATTTTACTTATTTCATTGATTGATTTGGTTGTAGATTATTTTAGTGGAACCTCTAAGTGTTTTCAGCATGTTATAAAAGATTTAAATATGCAGCATTTACATGAGATATATCAATATAGCATAAGAATAGATGTTAGAACTTGTAATAATAACATCCTGACCCTTAAACCTATCTTCATTCTATAGATGGTAAGTTGCTCCCCATGAAAATCAACCTGAGTTTCACCCCAATGGATTAATTCAGATGACCCACAGACACCTGGGTGTAAACCAATCACAAACAACCTGATTTCCCCTCATTTCTACACTTGCTTCTTCTTGCCTCTGGCTCTTTTCAGTTGATAAGAGTCCACAATCCAGAAACTATGTACTATCTCTCTGAGTACTCCTAGTTCCTTCTTTCCTCTATCCAATTAACAAATCATTTTGATTCTATCTACAAACCATCACTTGAATTATGAGTCTGTCTAGTTTTAATATCTTAACTGTTGCAACCTTAATTTAGGCCATTGCCCTGTCCTGTTTGGATTCCTGTAACAGCCTCCTGGCCACATTCCTTCCTTCTAGTTTTACTTGCTTCTAATCCATTATTTACACTGCTGCCAGAGTGTGCTTTCTAAAATGCAAATCTAATCATGTCTTTTTCCCTGCTTCAGAATCTCATAATGACTCCCATAGCTTTGAAGATAAAGTCCAAACTCCTTAGCACGGCATGTAAGTTGTTTTATGACCTGGAATCTGCTTACTCCAAGTGCACTTCTTTTTATTCACTGACTTACCTGATATTGAGCAAAAGGTCATTCACAAAAAAGATCTGTCCATTCTAGACTTTGCATAGCTATCACTCCATGCTTCCCAACCCTTCCATTTTATGATAAATTTCAGTCTTCTTTGAAAACTGAATTCAGAAGACATTTCATCAAGAAAACCAAAGTATCTTGGCTCTAGCACACTGTAGAAATTTCCCCTTCTGTACTTCCATTGTATAATGCATGCTGATATTTTACATTACGTTTCTATTATTCAGTTTGCTCACTGGAATACAAGATAAGGTGGCTTGTTACCGTGGCTTACTTTTCTTTCCTATACAATAAATGAACAAATGAAAAAAATGCAAAAAGAAGAGTAGGTATGGTAGGTCCATTTATAAGATGGGGGGGCAGTTATAGAAGACATTATAAAACTTAGTTCTGACATATAATAGTTCTAGGATCTTAGATCATTACAAAATCTCCTGAAGTTCCAGTTATTTCAAGAGATAGCTCACAGTTCCTAACACATAATGGAAGATAAAACGAGGTAATTCTGAGAAAGTACTTATGACAGTTCTTAAAAAATGCTAGCTCCTATTATCTTCACTGTTGAGTGGCCAAATGGACAGGTATGTATAATCCTGCTCAAAAGTGAAATAGGATAAATGGTTGGTACAGAATGACATTTTCCTTGGCATAAGAAAAAACTGAAAATTTTAACTGCCTTATGATAGAGAGCTGTTTTGTGAAGTAGAACAGATGTATAGAAAGCAAAAAAGCTTAGCTTAGTAACACAATGTACTTAAAATATGATAAAAATTACAGTTAGTGGGATGCTTCACATAAATCAAAATTTGAATAACCTTAAAAAAAATCTGAATTGTGACTGATAAAGAGCAAACATAGTTCTGTGTATTCCACGATTGTCACATTTTCATCTAGGGTATATAATCAATTTGAAATATTGTTTAGCTGAGAGGAGAAGCAGAAACATTGGAATGGGAAGAAGTATTAAAACTGCAACTTGGGAAATGGTATGAGACTTTAGAGTTTAGCCTGGAGAGAGAAAACCTAAAACATAAGTCAGTGTGTAGCCTTAGATAGTGGAGTTTCACTCTAGCTTTCTAAGGTCTAAGCAACATAAACTTGGAGAAGTATTTAGGATAACTGAACTTCAATTTACCTTTATGTAAAAAAAAAAACTATCTCTAAGGTTGTTAGAAAGATAGAATTAATCAATTATATGTTAGTAGCTTGAAGATCGACATTTGAAGGGTGGATTAAGAATAGAAATTACTATTTTTAAATTTATTTTATTGTACTAGTTGTACAAAGGTGTTTTAATTCAATGCTAATTGATGAATACCATGTATCTTGATCAGAAGGATAAAAAAACATTTTGAATATTGAAGTTTAATAATGGGAAGGAAGATAGCACTTTCTTACAGCTCCACTGATATGAAAAAAGCATGAGGACCACCACTGATTAGCAAGGGAATACAACATAAACTGTAGATGTTAGGGATAGAGATAATTTAGAAATATCAAACTAGATTTATAAAAGGAACCATAGTTCTTAACATTGGATGTTAAGCAAAACGGCAAGCAAAGAGAAGTTCTCAGGTCAACAAGTCAATAAGAAACAGAAAGACGCAGGAAGCACCACAATCACAAAAGTTGAAAAAAATTGACAGGATTTATGCATCCTGCACTTGAAATAGGCCTCTCACATTCCTTGCTTGCTCATCGGTGTCATGGAGTAGAATCAACTTAGTAGACCTATTTTGGAGTTGGGATCTTGAAGAACTTCTGCCTTTATTGGCTTTGAACTGAGATTTCTCAGCCTTTTGAGGGGCTGGGATTCCAATTGTAAAACCACCAGTACACTACTAGAAGAGTCAAAGGTCTTACAGTGTTTTAAAATAATCATATCCTAAAGACATCTCCTTTTCTATTAGCTCAACAAGCAACCTGAGAATAAGAGTATGAACTCATAATAATAGTGTGATGTGCACTCTTATTCATGAACCCAGATCTATTCAGATGGAAAGTACAAACTGTATCACAGAGGGAAGATGAGGGTGAAAATATGGGGAGAGGAATAACCCAAATTCCAGAGACCAGCTGCCCTGTGAAACAGCAAGAACTGTGAGGCCAGGCACACAAGTCACTCAGTCATGATGTGTCAGCCGGTGCAGAGTACTTTTTATTTTTTTTTCGGTCGGTCGTGCAGATTGAGCTCTGGACTTGGGCGCTGTCCCAGCTCAAGGCGAGCGCTCTATCTCTTGAACCACAACGCCACTTCCGGTTTTCTAGTGGTTTATTGGAGATAAGAGTCTCATGGACTTTCCTGTCCTGGCTGGCTTTGAACCGCGATCCTCAGATCTCAGCCTCCTGAGTAGCTAAGATTACAGGCGTGAGCCACCGGCACACGGCCCAATAGCTTTGCTAATTTAAATTATTTCGACTGCAGAGAAAGAAAAGCTACCACCTTTCCAACCTATTTCTCTCTTTCACCACATATACAACAAAAGAACTGTAAAAGAAAAGTCTTTCTATTGAGTGGTATTGGTTTTTTTTTCCCCTTGTCTTTTCATTTTCCTTTATAGGTTTTTTTTTTTTAATTAAGTTGGTTTGCTTACCTTACTTTATTTTGTTCTTTCATATAGGTTCATCCTATACATTTTTTTCTCTTGCTTCTCCACTCTGTTTTCCATTTTTCATTCCCTATCTCTTTATGATTGATTTAATTATTAATGCCTTTAGACTTAACCATTTTTAAACTACTAATTTATTATATAAGCATCTTTTCTAATCTTGTTGATAGTAGTTGATGTTTCCAATTGATGTACCAATTTGATTTGTTTTTGCATTGTTGTATTTGTTTCTTCTGTCAGCTTTCTCTCTTCTGAGTGTTAGTGGAGATCATGACCCAAATAAAAGGGAGCCCACTAAGAAAATTCCCCAGCATAAATAAAAAAAAAACAAGCTTGAAAGCCATATCTATTTGGAGAAATGATTCTTCTAAAATAGACCATAACTCCTTAATAACCAAATTCAGATACTGAAATAGTTCAAGAGGCAGATAAAGAAATCAGACATTTTAGATATAATCTAAGTCTTAAAAGAAGACTCAAACAAATAGAAGAATGAATTACAATAATTTCAATATCTAGATTAGGAATTTAACATGAAAATAATTATGAAAAAAGGAAAACCAGAATATTGGAAATGGAAAAGGACAATAAATCAATGAAAAACACAGTGGGAAACTTTGTCAGTAGGCTAAATCAAGCTCTAGAAAGAAAATTAGGGCTTGAAGACAAAGTTGAAAATGTATTCCATTACGTAGCAACAGAGATAAATGAGCAAAATACAGATACAACTTTCAAGAACTCAGGATTATGATCAAGACACCTAATCTAAGAATTGATAGGGCAGAAGATGAAACTAAGGTACAAAATAATAGTATAGAAATCTGTTATTGGGCTGGGAAGGTGGCTCAGTGGGAGAGCACTTGCCTTGCATGCATGAGGCCCTGGGTTCAATTCCTCCCTCCACATAAGCAAAAAGAAAAAAGCTAGAAGTGGCACTGTGGCTCAAGTGGTAGAGCACTAGGCTTGAGCGGAAGAGCCAAGGGACAGCACCCAGGCCCAGAGTTCAGCCCCCAGGACTGGGGAAAAAAAAAGAAATCTATTATTGAAATCACAGCAGAAAAATGCCTAGCTCTAGACAAAAGTATGGTATGGACATTAAAGTACAGGAAAAAGGAGATACTCCAAATAAACATGACCATTTTAAAGAAGGATGGCCAACAGACACATGAAGAAATGCTCAACCTCCCTAGTCATAAAAGAAATGCAAATCAAAACAACATTGAGATACCACCTCACCCCAGCTAGAATGGCTATAATCAAGAACTCTAACAACAACAGATGCTGGAGGAGATGTGGACAGAAGGGAACCTTACTGAATTGTTGGTGGGAGTGTAAACTTGTTCAACCACTTTGGAAAGCAGTATGGAGGTTCCACAAAAGACTCCACATAGAGCTCCCCTATGACCCAGCAATCCCACTTTTGGGCATTTACCCAAATGTTTACAAACAAGACCACACTAAAGCTACTAGCACAACTATGTTTATTGCAGTATTATTTACCATAGCTAAGATATGGAAACAACCCAGATGCCCCTCAGTAGATGAATGGATCAAGAAAGTGTGGTATATATACACAATGGAATTCTATGCCTCCATCAGAAAGAATGACATTGCCCCATTTGTTATGAAATAAAAAAGCTTGGAAAAAATTATATTAAGTGAAGTAAGCCAAGCCCAAAGAAACAAAGGTCCCATGTTTTCCCTTATTTGCAATATCTAGTATATGTATGAGTCAAGCAGGAAAGATCAGATAATGTGATGTTAGGAAAATGAACACTTAGATAAGTATTTAAATGTTTTTTTCTTTCATGCATTTGTTTCTAACTAATTTATAAGATTCTTTCTTTGTAGCTTTGTATGTCCCTCCCCCACAGTACAACCCCTGCTTTCACTATATTTGATGTCGTTATAATTTGTGGAGAAGATGGGGAAAAACAAGTCATTTAAGGATACAGGTGGACCCGATGCAACTATGAGAAGTACAAGGCCTCATGTCAAAAACGAACTTTACAACTTTGATGGGGGGGGTAGGGGGGGGGATTGGGTGGGGGGCAGGGGGAGGCTGGGAAGGGATGTGAAGGGGAAACAATGGAGGAGGCTGCAATGCTTGATAAGAAATGTACTTATTATCTTGCCCATGTAATTGTAACCCCTATGTACAGTATGTTCACAAAAAATAAAAATTTAAATTAAAAAAAGAAATCTATTATTGAAATCACAGCAGAAAAATGCCTAGCTCTAGACAAAAATATGGTATGGACATTAAAGTACAGGAAAAAGGAGGAACTCCAAATAAACATGACCATTGTTTGTTTGTTTGTTTGTTTTGGTGAATAAAAAGAAATATCAAGACTGAGACATTCAGCTGTTTGAATAGCTAATAGATCATTCGTTCCTTTGTCAATGTCTTAAGAGGGGAGTTGATTCAACTCCATCTATTCATACTATAGATTTCAGTAATCCCAGGAAAGGCATAAAAGTTAACATTGTATTTGCTACTCTAGAAATACAGTTAGGTTCAAACTTCTTGACACTTGGCATTTCTCAATGAATCATGATTTCAAGAAGGAGCATATATGGGTTCTCCTTGCATTAAGTTCAAATCTTGTGTTGATAGAAAGATTAGAAACACTGCATGAAAATGAATTGAAAGACAACTACTGGGCAGCCATAAAAACAATTGCATGGATAATTGCATAAATTTCCTGCAATAAATATCTTAGATTCATGACTTACATTCCATGTGTCTTCTTTGACATGGCTCTACCGTTCTGGAAGTCAGTACTGTAGGAAACTCTCTGTGGGACATAGAGTAATGAGCAATTGTAGTAGCTTCTACCCACTAGATGCTAACAATGTCTTCCCTTAGCTACAACAGCTCATGACATCCCTCGTTCTTGTCATGTTACCTAGGGGTCCAAATCCAGTTACATGTGGACTCCTGAATGAGAATGAGATAAGAAATTTCCTGGTACCAGAGAATTTTCTACCATTAAAGAGATTAAGAATTAAACAGGATCTTACACATAGGTGTAAAAAGTGCCTCAAGTCTTCATTTTTGGTTGATAGATCAGAAGTCAAATAGTTAAGCCTCTTTCTACTTGGAATCAAATCCAAAGATTAAATTATGAATAGGTATGATAAAATTTGATAATAGTTTTCTTTTTTGACATCATACTCCCTTTCCAAAGACAAATCTGCATGTAAATGTTTAAACATTGTGACTGTGTGTATGTGTGTGTGTGTGTGTGTGTGTGCACGCGTGTGTGTATGTGAGTGTGAGCCAGTCCTGGGGCTTGATCTCAAGGCTTCAGCACTGTCCCTGAGCATTTGTAGCTCAAGGCATTACTCTATCACTTGAGCTACAGCTCTATTTCTGGTTTCTTTTTTCCAGTTTCCTATTAGGACTTGTCCACTGAGTTAGTGGAAACTTTGATGAGTTTAGTTAATTTTCAGAACCTGTATTTGCCTCTTTTACAGATAATAAAGAAGACTTTCTTAAAGGGAATTTGTAACCATTCTCTATAGGAAAAAAAAGATCCACTATAAGCATTTTGCAATGCAATTTATTCCACATACTTCACTATTCCACATGTGCTTTATTACTCTCTCAAGGAGCTCAATACTAGACATGAATTTTCAGCAAAAGGCTAACCAGCAAGGAAGATAAACCTGACAAACAAAGGTTTTAAAGCATTAAACAATCAGAAGAGTTTAGCATTCTCTTTTTCTAGTGAGATTTGTAAATGCCTTTACCTTTCTTCATGTCCAATTTCCCATGGAAGTTTGTCTTCCTTACACAATAACTAGTATAAAATTCTCTAGATAATATTCTTTTATGCACTCACGATATCCATTTACTAATGATATAATATGTATATGCATGCATATATATGCTATTACTAATGCACTCTCTCTATTTCAATAGTCTGGCTAGGGCTATGATTTGGGAAGAGACTATTACCTGAGAAGTAATTAGTCTAATCTGTGTTGATTATATATTTTGTAAGTGCATAATCTACAATTCATATTTTCTAATTTACCAATTATCAATAAAATACATTTTATTGTTATGAAAGAAAGACATATCTAAATCTTATTCCCCTCTGATGGCATTTTCGTCTTTGGCCACTTGGAAGGAGAAGAAGGTAAATTGCTCCAGCATTTTTCCATTCTGACCTGGAGTGGCATAAGCAATTGACCCTCTTAAATGTAAGAGGCACAGGAGCATGCTTGGTGAATTCTTCTTTTACGTATTATTGGTTCAGTATTTTTCTGCAAAGTTCAATGAGGTTCATTAGCTTATCTGAAAAGAATAGGACTGGTACTTTTGAGACAGCTTCTTTCTGTGACTTTTCTAATTAAATCCCTTCCATCAGATGAAGAGCTGCCCTTTTTACTTGACAAACATTTGTTCTAATTTGGCCTGGCTTGATTTTTTTCAGAGCTTTTACGTCCCTCTCCCCCCTCTATACCCACTAGCATCTGTTAGTCAGAAGATGGCTCTGGCTGACATTTACTTTGAATGTGCTTGCTTATTAAAATATTGCAATGCTAGACAAGCTTATCAGTTGAAAAATACAATATAGTTCTGGGGCACTGGTGCAGTTCAACTTATAGGAATACTCTCATATTAAGGAGCCTTTTATGAAGTAAGACTGAAGAGTCTAAGCGAAAGCAGAGGGATATATAAACTAGAATATCATCTAGTTTCCTTTGAAGTATGGGTTGCTTAGGAAAACACAAGGAGTGAAGTTATCAGTACTATCAAAATTACTAAAAGCACTAGGATAAGGCATATTTGAAACTAAATGTTTCATGATGACATGTCTGACTTTAGACAGGCTATAAACCATGGAAAAAGCTGATGAATCAAAACCACTTAAATTTCAAAAAAAATTTTAATAAGCCTTAAAAATTGTAGTAAAGGCTCCTGGGTACATGGCTGGGTAACAAATCCCTGCAAAAGTCCCTTTTTCCTACAGAGAATGATGATGTGTAAGGCTAAGTGCTCACCTAGGAGCATGAGAATGGTCAGGGCTTTGAGTGTTTACCCTGGACTTCAGAAACGCATGCTCTGTCAGTGACAAGCCTTGCTACATTCAGTTTATTCTCCTATTTTCTTTAACACTATCCAGTGCTATTAGCTTGCCAACCATGTAGTCTGTAAGTAATAGGTTGCAATAGCAGCTGAAATTGACAAGTGCTTAGCCCAGAGCATGGATTGAATGTAATTCATAGGGTTCCCAAGTTAATTTCCAATACCTATTTCATCAAGGCAGACTGATAGATGGCTGCCAGCATCTTTTGGCTTTATCTGTAAATCCCTATGTCTTTTACTGCCATCATTTTGGTTTTTTAATATACTACATCCCTTGCATTTGCTCCTCCCCATTTCCATAACTTCAGACGGAACTTCTCTCTTAGGCATATCAGTCATTTAGGTTAGAGGCCCTTGCAGAAAAATGCAAGACCTTCAAATGTTATTGAAGTGCATTTTTCCATGTGGCCCTGTTTAAAAGTGATGTTTCTTTAGGGACTGCAGGGTGAAATATGAAGTTATCTGGGAGAGTAAATCTAAGATGTTGGACAGATGGTGAAGCGTCAGTGCATCCACAGAAATGCATTTCATTTTTATACAGGGGACGCTCTCAATCAATTTTGGCTTGAGAAAACAGTTGCTTGTATTGCATCAGTGACTTTTTTCCTTGGTGTTTAACAGATCAATAATAAAGCTTTACCATTCACTAATAGATTTTAAATAAATGCATGAAGAAAATAAGCCCAGAAATAAGGTAAAATTCAGGACAAAGGAAAAATTTCTGAAAGATTAAGAGCTTCTTGAAAATGGTACAGGGGTTGTCACTGATCAAAAGAAAATGACTGTTGGTAAAACATGAAACTCATTTTCTCTATGGGACATAAGAAGTACCATTTTTCTCCTTAACTGTATTTTAGGAACAGCAATGTTTATAAGAGTTCTTATTTAAACTTTAAAAAATGATTTTTTTAAAAAATGCAGGTCCTGGGGCTGGGAAAGTGGCTCAGTGGTAGAGCACTTGCCTTGCATGCATGAGGCCCTGGGTTGGATTCCTCAGCACCACATGAACAGAAAAAAAAAAGCCAGGAAGTGGCACTGTGGCTCAAGTGGTAGAGCTGAGGGACAGCGCCCAGGCCCAGAGTTCAGGCCCACGACCGAATCAAAAAAAAAAAAAAATGCAGGTCCTGGGGCTTGGAAGGTGGCTCAGGGGTAGAGTGCTTGCCTTGCATGCATGAGGCCCTGGATTCGATTCTTCGGCACCACATAAGCAAAAAGAAAAAAAGCCGGAAGTGGCATTGTGATTCAAGTGGTAGAGCGCTAGCCTTGAGCCTTGAGCTGAGGGACAGCGCCCGGGCCTAGAGTTCAGGCCCCATGACCGGACCCACCCCCCTAAAAGAATATAAAGGCCCTGGGTAAGCCTCGGTGCTATCCCTGAGCTTCTTTGTGCTCAAAGCTAGTGCTCTACTACTTGAGCCCCAGCACTACTTCTGGGATTTTTTTTTGTAGTTATTGGAGTTAAGAGTCTCACACAAGGACTTTTCTGTCCAGGCTAGCTATGAACCATGATCCTCAAATCTCAGCCTCTTGAGTAACAAGGATTACAGACAGAAGCCACCAGCACCCAACAAATGATTGTTTTGTTTTTTCATTGAAGGTATAAAGCTTCCATTTATACTACATATATATAAAACAGTTTTCTGCTACCTTGTGTCAGACACCAGCTGTCACCACCTTCAAATCACTGCTTCCAGCTAGCATTTCCAAACAAACAAGTCAATTGCAGACATTCTGCAAATTGTGAAACTTCTCCTTGAAAAGCATTAAATGATACTCTAGCAATATTTTAGTATAAATTACTCATATATATGAAAATATATATGGCATTCACATATGTATATAGTACAAATATATGCATTGCAGACACTGTCTTCTCCAGTAAGGATGATTTCTGTTAAAACTGATTTATTCTGTTAATATCATGTATAATCAAACTAAAAAATGTACTTAAAAATGAAAAGCAAACTAATTGATTTGGATAACTTCAAGGAGATTACATACTCATTTCTTCAAAAGCACAAGCTTTCTACAAACTTATGGAAATCTTCCCAGAGTGCTGTTTCTTTGTTTCATAAATGAATCTCTTCACAATTGGTTGCTTGGAAATGCTGGAATTCGAATCAGAGGTGTACTCTTGCTGGTGAGAAAACTATTCTGATAGTATTGAATACTAGAGGAGAGATGCTCGTGTTGTAGGCTCTAGAGCAGGAACTACTGCTTTCTGGCTGTAAGAAGTCCACCGTATAGTAATTATCTTTTGACTTTGTGGATCATATGGTCTCTTTTGCCACCACTCATATGTGCCATTGTAATGTAAAAGCATCTATAAAAATAGATTAATAACTAGATGTGTTTCAATAAAACTTTATGAAGAAAAAGAGATGAGATATGCTTTGTCATTGTCACAATGGGCCTAAATTCTACCTCTTTCCAACTGTATCCCAAAAGAGAAAGTATTTAATTCTTCTTTGTTTCATCTTTTTTCTCAGTAATATGAGAATAAGAATAATATCTTTCAAATGAGATAGCATCTTGCTAGTTAGTGTTGTATATTGAAGGATTGGTGTGAGTGATTTAAGGATATCAGAGGTTTCAGGCTAAGGAGGCTTGGTTCATGGGTCAGAATAGGGTGTACAAGATGGATCATTTGGGTTGGCAAGACATATAAAAGAGGGCAAGATGTTTTAACAGAATTCATTCAGCAGCGGTAGTTAATGTAATTTAGAACTATTCCCTGAGGGGCGTGTTTAGGGACAACATTGGTAGGAAAAGAGTATAGGAAAATTTTACACATACAAAGGGATTGAAGTAGAACTCCTTCATTGAAAAGTTTGAATTATATGATGCTTTTTATAGAAAGCAGTTTTGTTGTTTTCAAGTACATACAGTAATTGGCAAAACATCCAAGAAAGTATTGCCAAGTAGACTTCCTGCTGGCATGTTTAAGTGAAAAGCTGAGACTACTTTAGAATTAGCATATTATTATGTGCATATGAAAATGGCCAAAGTAAAGCTCTTGAAAACAGTTTCTTTTCTTAGGTAGGATATATATTTCTAATCTATTATATTAAAAAAGGCCATTTTCAGTCCTTATGCTTCCTTGATGGAATTGTATTATCTAAGCTTTTATGGCATAATATCTCAGATGGAAAATTTGTAGTTTTTTGAACACCAACATTACTTTGACCTTCCCATTAGTATGCCGAATCTTCCTACATAGCTCAAGATAGACTGTTACACTTAATTATTTTAAGTGAGGAACTAGTTCATTGCTTAGTATAAGGCTTAGTTTACAAGGATGAGATATAAGTAGGTGAATTTATGGTCACAGTTTATTATATGCAGATGTGGAAAGATCACAGTGAAACACCTTTATACAACTAATATATACTAATAGAAAAGACTTGGGTAAGTTCATATTTAAAATAGCATATAATTCTTTATTGACCAACATTCTTGCTATCTCTTTATTCCTAATCTCCTTTTATGGGCATTCAGATTTAAAGTAGTAAGTCTATTTTAAAACTCCTTTTTGTAGGCCTGACTAGATACTATTCCATGTGTTTTAAATACCATAATACTTGTATCCCCATTCATTTCAATTTTATTTAGTCAGTAAAATTTTGTGGTGTCTTTATTATGTCTAGCATCATCCTAGGTACTTTAAATATAAGGATGACAAAATATGACAAGACAGGATTTAACAGAATTGAACACACTCATGTTCATAGAAGCACTATTCATAGGGCTGAAGTTATGGAATTAGACCACGTGCCTTACAATGGATGAAGAGATCAAGAAATTTTGAGGCTAAACAAACAAATGTTCTCTAGATTACATTTCCAAAATAACCAGCAAAAAGTAGTGCTTGAAGTTTAGCTGGGGTGATAAAGCAGCAGCTTAGAGATTATAGAGCCCTGAATTAAAACCCTTTTGAGGAGAGGTCTCCCAAAAAAGTAAACATACATAGAGAGAGAGAGAGAGAGAGAGAGAAAGAAAGAAAGGAAGGAAGGAAGGAAGGAAGGAAGGAAGAAAGAAAGAAGAAAGAAAAAACAAGATATAAAAAGAGAAAAAAATAAGAAAAGTGAGTTTATGCCATTCCTTTGTTCCCAAGTAGTAAATGCTAATTAGAAGAAAACTGGCTACAAATTCAGTATTTCTAACTATGTCTTATCAAACACAATAAATGAATAACTTTGTCAGGGTACTTAACCCTTCTGAACCTTAATATTGTCCAGTCTTAAATCTGATAATGGGCATTTGGTTGCTTGCATTTTCTAATGAAATCAGTAAGGCAATACAAATATTTATTTATTGATGCAAACTAATTTACTAGTAATACTTTCAAGATAAAGGAAATAATTGATTTTTAGGAAAGGAGGAAAATTCCCATCAGCATTGGCTTCATGGAGGTCCAGTTCAGAGGCAAAGCAGTGCTTTGAAGCTCAGCCTTACATTTTTTCTGGTGCTCAGTAGAGGATGTTGGATTCTTGACTAAAATTAGTTTATAGAGAAGAAGGTAGCAATATTTTTTTTACATTTGCCTTGAGAGAGAACTAATGTGAATCTGCATTTTTTACCACTCTTATTTATGATAGAGTTCCTTCAGTACCTAATTCAGTATACTTGATAAGGTATAATATTTTCCCTGGGAAGTTACATATTGCCTTCCATTAATGTTTAAAAAATATTTACAAATATAACCTGAATTTAGATTCTTTCTGGCATATTCTGTATTTTGTGGGAAGGTACAGGGAATATTATTGCAACACATATACAGTAAAAAAAATTTTTAATGAAACCTTTCTTTATCTCTATCTTCCTCTCTTTCCTTCTCTCTCTTTTTTCACACACACACACACACACACACATACACACACACTTCAAACTGGAGAAAAATATTCAGACATCAATTTCACATTAAAAAAACATCAAATTGATATGAACACAGTTTTTAAGTAACAAGACAAGAGAAAATTAGATTCTTTTTTATTTTTTATTTACTTTTTATTGTGAAAATACTGTACAAAGGGGTTACAATTACATGGGAATGATAATGAGTACATTTCTTATCTAGCATTGTAGCCTCCCCCTTTGTTTCCCCTTCCCATCCCTTCCCAGCCTTCCCCCACCCCACCAAAGTTGTAAATTTCGTTTTCGACATGACAACTTGTACTTCTCATTGTTGCAACAGGTCCACCTGTTTCCTTATTTAAACGACTTGTTTTTCCCCTTCCCATCCACAAATTATACAGATATCAAATACAGTGAAAGCAGGGGTTATACTGTGGGGAAGGGACATACAATGCAACAAAGAAATAATCTTATAAATGCGTTAGAAACAAATGTATGAAAGAAAAAAAAAGGCTGGGAAGGTGGCTCAGTGGTAGAGCACTTGCCTTGCATGCATGAGGCCCTGGGTTCGATTCCTCCGCACCACATAAGCAAAAAGAAAAAAAGCCGGAAGTGGTGCTGTGGCTCAAGTGGTAGAGTGCTAGCCTTGAGATGAAGAGCTGAGGGACAGCGCCCAGGCCCAGAGTTCAGGCCCCACGACCGGACCTCCCCCCCCAAAAAAACTAGATTCTTATAACCTGTTTGTTGTTTTATTGTGTCACTTGGTATGTGGGCTTGAACTCAGGGCCTGTGTATTGACCCTTGACTTTTATGTTCATGGCTGGCAATCTACTAAATGAGCCCTAGTTCCACTTCTGACTTTTTCTTGGTTAATTGGAGATAAGAGTCTTTTGAACCTTCCTTCTTAGTTTGGTTTAGGACTGTAATCCTTAGCTCTCAGCTTCCTGAGTAACTATGAACCACCAGCACCTGGATTTACAATTTATTTAAGTAAGTTGCAATTTATGAACTACTTGAGTATACAGCTAATTGGTTTTCATATTGTAGATTGCTCTTTTTGTAAAATAGGAACTTTAAGGCCCTGTTTTCCTACTGCCCAAGATATACTGAATTTCCACAAGAAAGAGATCCAATAATATGTTAAAACCTATACCAATATTTGGTTTGTAACCTTCGGATGAGTCATTACACATTTTAACACTTCAGACTTCTTATTTTGAAAACTGTTATGATAGTACTTGCAACCAGCTTTTAAACATATGTAACAGGAATACTCTAGAGGTTAATTACATTTAAAAATCTGCAAATTGCCTTGAGTTTCTTGAGGTTGGAGGCCACATAAATATAGCTGTCATTCTTTTTCCTGGGCCTTGACCAAATTTCTTTTAAAAGCAAAAGGTTTTCATCTTGTTTTCCTGAAGCGTGACCTATGTTAGCAGTCCTGATGCTTTATAGCATTGATGCAGCTGCCTACTGAACCATTGAGAGCACCTTTCGATCTGGAAACGTTGATTACATTTTATGATCACTCTTCTAAGGTCAAGGAATTTGATTTGCATCCATCAGACAAGTCGCTAGGGAAAGTCCCTTTTGGAGCATTATCAACAGCTTCTTGGGTGAATACTTTCCTCCAATGTAGTTCAGATACATTGAGCTTTTTAGATTCATCTTGGTTGCAGACACTTTGTGGTTTTGTTCTAAGGTTTTCAAGATGTTTGCAAACATAAAATCATTGGCATTATAGAATCTGGTATAAATGCTGCATTTCAATTTATAGAGTTGTCTTGGGTCCAAAAGACCCATGCCATTTTATCAAGTTACAGAAAGCAGAAATACTTGTTTAAATTTTTTAATGCAAAAAAACTAGTATCCATGCATCAGATAATTATTTTGTAAAGGGCATGAAGCTGATAGAGCCAACATAATTTAGACCACAGATGCTGCACTACCTTCCTCCTGGGATTTGCAGAATCAGCCCTGGAGCTGCCATTTCAGAAGCTGTCTACTAAGCCACATGTGGGAAACCTTAAAACAAATTAAGTTGCAGACACACTTAATCCTAATGCTCTTTGCTAACTTTATTAGACCTAAGTATTTGTTATATGAGATGTGAATGTCAGAAGAGACCGGTCCAGCATGCAGTCTCACATAGAAAGTTGCCAGTTGCAGGAGCTAGTCAGGTATTGCATGCCCAAGGCAGGAATAAAAGATGGGATTTAATGTTTGAAGGATGGCTATTCATATCGTTTCGTTTGACTTCATACAACTCAGTGTCGAACGGCGGAAAACACAAACAATGTACAGATACTTGAATTTTATCCAATGGCTTAGGTAGCCTGCAAGGTCACCTTTGGTTTCACTACAGATCTACTAAGATTTCCTATTATGTCAGAATACAATTACCACCTCATATGCTATCTATAACTTTTTTTGTAATAAAACAATTTTCTTGGGAGTGTTTATGCCACAGACCTCTGTATTTAATAAAGTTGTCTCAGTAAACTTCAAGGCATTTCCCAACTCTTCATTTCTGTTGGCTTATTCTACAGTTAATTGGTAATCAATCTCTGTCAAGATAAGCAATTTGATCTAACTTAATGGAGTAAAGAGTTCAGTGGGGAAGTGATAAAAACTCATTTCATTTTAATATGACCTAAACTGCAGGTATTGCATGAGTTACTATGGGCATTGTTTATTTCTAAGGCATAGAGAAGGAAATTTCCAGACTTATAAATGTACTGATGCTCCACATATGCACATGAAATTATATAGAGTATTATGAAATTTTATATTAGTGTGATGTTATATTACATATTAATTACACATCATAGGTCAATTATTTGTTAGTGCTTAGAACCATGCTATAATATAGTTATTGTCTGGAATTTTAACAAACAAATAAGGCAATTTTTTAGTTGTCAAATCAGAAGTCTCCATAGAAAACCAATTTTGGGGTGGATTGGTGTTGAATCTACTACAATTTCGTTTCCTACTTCTCAGTATATTGAATAATATACTGAGAAGTAGGAAACGAAATTGTAGTAGATTGTGAATACAAGCAATTAAACATACCTCTTTTCCCCATCTTTCACTTGCACTGATTTCACTATAGGATTTTTGAATTACTTCATTGATCATGAGGAGAAACTATACAGGTGATGGTCCATAGTGATGTGGACATAGCTCATATGCTGATACAAAAAGATAAGAACGATAATTAAGAAAAGTTTGTTACTGGCATAAGGTTGAAGCAAAAATCAGAAGAGAGGCAAAGGTTCTGAAGCAATAAGTTGCTTAGAAATATGCATGTGCTTCTAGAGAAAACATATTAAAACAGTGTTGGCTGCATTGCCAGTAATTCAGAAGCAGACCTATAATAAATTTGTGGATGCCAGGGAAAATATAGTAATATTAGTTTGTGTATCAGTGTACATATGTAAAATCCATATGTGATCTTTTACACAGTGAGTTATGCAATATCAGAGTTTATCGTTTTATTTTGGAATTTTATTGTATACTCTATAATCAATGTAAAATATTTACTGTCAAGTCTATGGTCAGGAAAACAATTCATATTGGGACTTTTTAAATTTTTTTTGAATATTTCTTTTTTCTTTTATATATTTTTACTGTAACAATACTGTACAGAGGGGTTATAGTTAGATGAGTACGGTAATGAGTACATTTCCTATTGAGCATGGATTCTTCTTCCTTTGTTTTCCTCTACCATACCTTTCCTTCCACTTCCACAACTACCGCCCGCCCGTTGCACCAAAGATGTAAAGTTCATTTTCAACATAGTGTTTTGTACATCTCATTGTTACGATGGGTTAACTTGTATCCTTATTTAAGCATTTTGATTTTTCCCTTCTCCTCCCTGAATTAGAGAATTGCATATACAAGGTGCAGGGCACTGACATCAAATACAGTGAAAACAGGGGTTATACCATGGGGGAGGAACATACAAAGCAACAAAAAAATCACATGGTACATTATAAATATGTTAGAAACAATAGCAAGAAAGAACAAGGATATTTGTGTCCCTATCTTGGGGTTCATTTCGCTTAACATCATCTTATATGATCATGTGTACATAGCTTTTGGTCTTTCCTGCTTGTCTACAAACAAGGCCATACTAAGGCTACCAGCACAACTATGTTTATAACAGCATTATTTACCATAGCTAAGATATGGAACCATCCCAGTTGTCCTCAGTAGATGAATGGATCAAGAAAATGTGATATACTCATATATATATATATATATAATGGAATTCATCAGAAAGAATGGCACAGCTACATTTGTTAGGAAATGGAAAGACCTGGAAAAAATTATATTAAGTGAAGTAAGCCAGGCCCAAAGAAACATAGGCCCCATGGTTTCCCTTATTTGCAATAACTGTATCCCTATTTAAACATTTTGTTTTTTCCCTTCTCCTCCGCAAATGTATATACAAGAAAATGTACATACAAGATGCAGGGCTCCAAAATCAAATACAGTGAAAACAGGGGTTATACCGTGGGGGGGGGGAAGGAATGTATCAATGAAACAAAAGAAATCACATAATATATTATAAATCATTAAAACAATAGGAAGAAACAAAGAAAACATTTGGGTTCCTATCTGGGGGTTCATTTCACTTACCATCATCTTATAAAGGTCTTATGGGACTTATTTTTTAATTAGAACATACAATGTTAGTTAAGACTAAATAGTAATTGTAAAGGTACTAAGGAAAGGTTTTCTTCATTGACTCTACATAATATGTGTTTGTGTATGTGTACTGCATACATTTTTTGCATTATTTCTATTTGAAACTAATAGAAGATAATTGCAAGTGCTTGCACATATATAATTTAAAAATATTTAGATATAGATAAAGCAATGAAAATAAATTACCTTGTTTGCAACCAGCCAAAATAAGACACAAATGATTTTGAATTTTGTATTAGTTAGAACGAAACAATCAGTAATGATCCTGTGATGGTGAATATTGTTGTTGGCTTCTCAAATCAATCATATAATTCTCAGTTATACAGTTGTTCCTGTCTGTTAAGTGTGTAACGTTCAGTATTCTAGCTCTTAGCTCATGAAGTCTGAGGAAAGTTACTACATTCCCTGTGCCAGGCACTATGCAAAGATCTTAATTAATTATAAAATATTTCTAATGTTTTACATTATCACTACAATTAAATAATAAAGAAGAAGGAAATTTAAGCAAGAGTTTAAATTACTTGCCCAATTTAACAGTTTGCAATTAACACAACTGAAATTCAGCTTCAGATATCCTGGTCATCAGGTAATACATTGTTTGTGTGTGTGTGTGTGTATGTGTGTGTGTGAGAGAGACAGAGAGAGAGAAAGAGAGAGAGAGAGAGAGAGAGAAAGAGCTAAAATATTTTGTCAAACCATTATATTTGTTGTGCATATATGCACCCATATGAGTAAATAAATTCATTAAAAATGATGTATCTTAAACATTGAAGAAGATGTTATATAAAATGTTTTTCAATATGACATGTATCTCCCTAGAATTACTTTAAAAATCAAATTTAAGTAAGCTTAATTTTTAGAAAGTAGTTTTTAATGTAATTCAATATGAATAGAATATATAATACTGCTTTACACGTTGCCTTTGATCATTTTGTATCTTAAATATCCCTTAGAGTCTGTCTTTTCCTATTATGAGAATTCTGCTGTACAGACAGATATATGTGCTCTTTCTATCATCTGTCCTATTCAATTTAATCTCTAATACTTTCATCTAATTGACTTGCCAATATGGTATTAGAAAGCAATACAATTCAGAAAAAGGAATTAGACTTGTACCAGAACACTTAAATCTCCACCATAAGCTTGAGGTGGTTATTAGATGGAGACCACAGTTAGCTCATTGAACTGATGAGTTCACTGCCTTGTGAATTCTATCCTCCTGTCTGAATATGCTTCTTGACTCATCTGCCTATTACAGCACAAGAAGACCTTCTTTGTCTCTGCCCTCACAAGAGTTCCACATCTCCATCCTGTAGGTGTTCACTTTCATCCTCATTCAGGTGAAAAATATCCTTAAGATGAAATATACATTTTTGTTCTACACTATATCCCAGGAGGCAAAACATCTTTTGTGTAATTTTTGTCCAAATAAGTAATGTTGATAATGTATAATATAAAGCAATAAAAGAGACTTTCTTTATGTATCTCTGGCAGTAATACTTCTTTAAAAAGTCATTCACATGCTGCACTTTGGAAAGGCAAGGCAACATTTCTACACAGACAGGTGAAGAAGTTAATGAGGACAAAGGTGATAGCTGAAGAGAAAGATGGACAATCTGACACCTGAAGACTCTGTCTTGCTGTAATCTCAAGTTTGCACTCGCCCACAGGGAAATTAGAAAGGAATGGCAATAAACCACTGCTTGCTGACAAAGCAGACTGCTTTGTGAAGGCATTCCAACCTATTGACAAATACATGGCAAAGTGTTTAATTTATCAGAGTAAATGGTAGTTCACTTTCCATTCAAGGGTCAGTCTGACTATTTGTCTAGATCTGAAGATAGACAGAGAGATCAAACTTAGGAGATTGAATAAAAAGGTTTGACAGTTAGGTGATTCATAGCAGTTAGCTATAATATTTAATACCAAATGTTTATGTCGTACATGTATTTTTTCTTTATTCATGGTATTATATTCATTGTGTTTCATTCATTTACTTTATTCTTTACAAGTAAAAACAATCCTGAGTTTTATCCAATTTATCTCTAGGAAGCAAGGACAGTGTCAAAAATTTGAGAATACCACAGATATAAGTGATACTTGAGTTTTCCTATTATATATTTCTTCTGTTTTTACTTTCACTGTAAAGTACAACTTCTAAACTTATACCACCTCAAGGAAAATATTGAATATAAGTTTACCCAGCTATTCCTTCTCTTATGTATCTCCAGTGTCATATTCTAATGTGGAATAGAAGACCCAATGAATAATAAATAAAATAATACTTCTTTCCTTTTATATATTCTCATATACAGTACATGGGTTTGAAAAAGAGATTAGCTAAGAACATTCCGAGAGGTAGGTTATCATCTGAGAGATTCCCCCCGCCCCAACACACATACATTTTACTAGGGCTTAAACCCCAGGCCTCATACTGGCTCAGCTTTTTTGCTCAGGGCTGGAGTTCAGATAATTGAGCCAACCAGTTCAGTGTTCTCTGGCATAATTGGAGATATAGTGTTAAGGACTTTCAGCTTGAGCTGGCTTTGAACCACAATCTTCTAGATCTCAATGTTCTGAGTTGCTAGGGTTACAGATGCAAGTGATGTGAGTTTAATAAAACTCTTTTCAATCTTATCATTTCCATTTTGTTTTCCTTGAGTGATAAATGTATCCATTTTTTCTTATTAATAATTCTAGGTGCTTCTAAATTTAATGTACTTATTTGAATGGAGGTATCATTCTAAATTGAGAGGATGGAAAAGTATTTGGTTTCTAATGCTTCATTTTGTCAATAATGGATACATTTTTGATATGGTTAATCAGGTAATAATATTACTTTGGTTAGCCTCATTACCTGCATTACAGAATTATCTATTATTTTTGGAATACTTAGATGCATAGGAATTTTTTGGTATGCTTAAAATACAGTAAGAAACTTAAATATAGAATTTAAATTGAATATGTGAGTCTGGAGGGGACACATATATACTAAAGTCTCAGAACTGTCAGAAAATGCTGTTGAACCTCTGATCCTAGCACTCACATTCAGGAGTCTGGTAGAGAAAGATGGTAAATTTGAGGCCAGCCTGGGCTAGATAGAGAGCCCTTGCTTAAAATGAAACAAAAAAGAAAAAAAGAAAAAAATTCTGTGTGAGCTGTTTTGAATAATGAACAATTACTTATTAGTTTGAAGATTTTAGGGTTGGGTTAAGAAAGAAACTGAAGCAGAAACACAAAAAGAGGGCAGGCATAATTCTGCAACAACCTGCCACAATAGGGCACCAACAAGGATGTGGCATGAACGAAGAGAGAAATACAAAGGAAGAAGAAAGTGGAGTTGAAGAGGAGTGCCCAGAACAAGGGGAGCCTCCTGTATCATACTAAGGAGTTTTTATTTATTCCATGGTAAACAGGGAACCATTAAAAGGTTTTAATCAGAAGCAAACGTGATTAGATTTGCATTTTAGAAAAATCAATCTGGCAGTAAAAGCCAGATGGATTGTGCAAGACTGGAGGGAAAAAAACAATTTAGGAGCTTGTTATTATAAATCAGGCCGTGGCTAGGGTTTTCACTAAGGTAATAGGAGTAACAATTAGAGAAAAGACACCAGATATAAGAAATCTTAAGGAGATTCAATTGAGAGAACCTGACAAGTGATCTGTTTGTGTTATGGTGGCAAGATGGTTGACACAATGAAGAGTTCATCACATTCCAGTTTCTGTTGGCTTATGACCTTGATGATAGGACTGAATTTTATTGAAAATTGGAAGCACAATTCTATTGTAGATGTAAGTATTGATTATATGAGAGCAGTAGAAATTATTCAGAGGTCTATGACTGAAGAGAGAAGGAAGCCAACAATAAAAATCCTTTGGTTTATTCTCTGTTGTCATTGTTTTTGATTTCTGTACTCTTCGTATATGTTTTTCTGATTGGAGAAAGAAAGAGGAATCACAGAAATGGTTCACCAAAGGATGAACCAATGCAAAAGTGTTATTCACAAGACACTATGTTGGAAATGAACTTTATAACTTGGGGGCTGGAGAAGGAATTAGGAAAGAGGAAAGGCAGGGGGAGGAGGGGGAGGAGGCAACACTGTACAAAAGTAAATGTGCTTGTTACCTACTTATGTAACCCCTTTGTACATCACCTTTACAATAAAAAATAAATTAAAAAAAAAAGAAAGAAAAGTCTTGGAGAGAAAAGCTAATAAAATTCGGACATACAGAGAAACACGCCTGTAAAGGAAGACCATGAAGCTATGGATACCCATTCCCTCTTGGAAATAGCAATACCATTAAAATTAACAAAGAGCAGGGTTTGGGGCTGGGAATGTGGCTTAGTGGTAGAGAGCTTGCCTAGCATACATGAACCTCTGGGTTTGATTCCTCAGTACCACATAGAAAAAGCCGGAAGTAGCACTGTGGCTCAAGTGGTATAGTGCTAGCCTTGAGCAAAAGAAGCTCAGGGTTAGTGTCCAGGCCCTGAGTTCAAGCGCCAGAACTGGCAAAAGAAAAAAAAAGAGAGAAAAAAAAAGAAAAAGAAAAACAAGCAGGGTTTCAAAATAAAACAAAGAATCAAATGACTTCAAATAGGCAAGTAAGAGAAAGATCAAACATGACCTCTGGATTTACTACTATAGGTTATTGTCAATAACCTTTTTAATGTTTTTTTTCTTTTTAAATTTTAAATTTGTTTTTTAATATTATCTTTAATTAGGTGTACAAAGCCTTTCAACAGAAGAGTTTATGAATATAATGCATCTTGATCAATTCTATTTTGAGACAAGATTTCACTACATTGCTCAGGCTAGCCTGAGCCTACCTCTTCCTCCCAAACATCTGAGATTACAGGGTGGTGTTATCATACCTAAATATCACTCTTTATAAAATAGATACATATAGTTAAGGCATTTTCATCTTATAACCATAGATAATGAACACAATTATCTGTAACATAATGTAGAGTAATGATTTACTAAGAACTGAACAATGCAATTAGAGGAAGATGTGAAAACACAGGGAGTATGTGGTAATGTGTAAAATAGCAACAACTTAAAAATGTTTACTGAGTGAGATAAGGAAGGGATTGAGAGGGAAAGGTTAAGCAAAGACTAATCATTAGAGTTTATAAATAGAGCATGTAACAATAAAGCAGTAGATTATGTTGATGTTTTGCTTGAATTTGACAATTCCATTTCTTACGAAAAATTTCAGATGAAAGTAAGTTTAAGATTGTTCATCTTATTTTCATGTGAAAGAAGTTAAAGAAAATATTCTAATAAGATACACTAAATAAAATAGTGTATCTTACTGGATTTGGACAAATTTTAATACCAAAGTCCTGAATGGTATTTCTTGAGGCTTTTTACTGTATTGTATTGTATTGTTTGCTATTTGGTTTGGATTGCTATGGATCAAATCCTGTGCCTTGTGCATCTAAATTAGTATTCTATTACTGAGACTAAGCTCACCCCAGAACTTCTGGCCTGGACTCAGAAGCATGTTGAAAAATAAATTTGTTGGTATCAGTGAAGGCTATATTGCCTTCATATTGACTGCACAGTGATCAGTAGACCTCTGGGGCAAAAGAAGCTGCTCAATGATGGCAGTGTGCTGCTTCTATAATTGGTGGGGTGAAAACCAACACAGAAGCTCACTGCCAGTAGCTCCTACTTTGTCAGAAAAATTCACCTTGGCTTTTAACAATTTCCATTTTAATTTTTTCTCCATTCACTTTTTTCCATCATTTCTTTTATTTCACTAATTTTCCTTTTTTTCTCTTCCCTTACATTCTTTGCTCTTTTATAAATATATTCTTTTTATTCTTTCCAAATATATATTTGCCTTCTCCTTTTTTTAGTTTAAACTGAAATTTAATTTACATATTTTGATTTAACAAATAAAAAATATATAATTATCTTGTATAATGTTCTTTTGAGATAGGCATACAATATGGATTGGCTAAATTGAACTAATGAACATATGTGCTACTTCACATGCATGCCATTTTTTGTGTGTGATGAGAGCAGTTAAAATGTATTCTTTTATCATTTGTTAGAATTACTATATGGTTATTAATTCCAATCACCATATAGCACAATATCTCCCAGCCTGTAGTGACAACCATTCTGTTTTCTGTTTGTATGATTTAAACATTTAGATTTCACTTGTAAGGGAGACTTTCCTTCTTCTTTTCTAACAGGTGTTCTACAGAAATACTAATGCCTACTAAATGACTTAACCTTGGATTGCTAACAAAAAAACTATACTTTTATTTACTTTAATAAAATCTGTGGTCAATATTTCTGACACAGCTGATCTTCCACAGCCAGGATGGAAATAGTTCACCTCGTGAGCATTCTCTTTCACACTGGTTGCTCAGTGAACATCCATCTATGTTGTTTTTGCATTTGTTCAAGGGGATTAACTACTGAGATAGAGGAGTTTTCATATTTTAGTGAGATGTATATGATTGTTTTCCAAGAGAAAAGAGTTGAACGTTTCCAGCCCTTTCTCTGCCTGCCCCAATTATCACAATACCCATTACTATCACACTCTACCACCACTAAAGAAAAGTGCTAATTAGATGGATCAAAGGACACTAATTAAGCTAATTCTTGTGCAAGGGGATCTTTAATTGGAGGGATAGTACATATTGGGGTACAGGTTGCCTTTGTGTCTCTAGAAATTTTTAATAAATTCATAGTGATGAAGTGGTGGGATTCTCCCTCATTGTTAAAAACATTTTCATTCTATTTTTGGTGTTTGTCAGTATGTCTTTGTCTTTTTTCTTTCTGTCCTATCTTATCACTCTTTTTTCTGTCATGAAGCTAAATAAATACTTCATAGTTGATTCTTTTGTTCATGTGAGCAACCAGAAAAAACTATACTTTGAGGTCACAACCATGACTAGTCTCTTGTCTCGAAAAATCTTCAAATCTAAGAGTTTAGACAACTCAGGAAGTCTTTTATTTATTAATTTTTTTGGGTCCGGTCGTGGGGCCTGAACTCTGGGCCTGGGCACTGTCCCTCAGCTCTTCATCTTAAGGCACTCTACCACTTGAGCCACAGAGCCACTTATGGCTTTTTTCTTTTTGCTTATGTGGTGCAGAGGAATCGAACTCAGGGCCTCATGCATGCAAGGCAAGCACTCTACCACTGAGTCACCTTCCCAGCCCCAACTCAGGGTGGGGGGTCTTAATCACATTTCTTCTTCTTTGTGAGGACTGGAAGAGGAATGTCTAAGCATTGGGCGGAAGAGATAAAGAGACAGGTTTTGGTGCCACTGCAGTAGACTCAGTGACTACTTTGTATATAAAGAAAAAGGGATCTCCATGCTTACCTTAAAGCACATTACACTCTTATACATGAGTTTCAACCTTCACCCTAACAAAATATATCTTCTTTGGGAACTTCAAGGTAGAACTGGCCAATTAGTATGAGACAAAATCTACCCTTAATGTCTACATTAACCCCCCTATTTCTCTTCTTTTCATAACATACACCCTCAGTAAGTCTCCATACTACAATTCTTATTATACTGAAATTAATTAGAAAAAGAAAATTCTATGAAGGAAAAGATTGCATCTGTTGATCCATTATAAATATTACCTTTAAATCTTTTTCTTAAATAAAAATCCAATAAACCTGAACCTACAATTAATCAAAGTTGTTACATTCTCAGCTTTCAAGAGAAAAAATTCAAATGACCCCAGAAGAAATAATGAACTAGGTTGATACCAGGGCTTTGGTAAAATGCAATTTTCCAAGTTTTACTTCTATTCACTAGAGTCTCAGTGTGATCTATGCCCATAAAATGAGGATTGATGTTTAGAATGATATCCCTGCGGCATTGCTGGATTCTGAATCATGAAAGATTCAATTACCTTCAATAAACTGAACTTAACTGTCTCAGGAAAGGTGATGAATACAAATTAGAAGTATCATCAACAAGCAACTCAAACACAGAGGAGTTTTTTTTATTATTAAGTATTAGGTAGCTAGCATTTATAGGTTATTACAGATAATTCTTCAAGTATCTTAGAAGAAATTCACTATATACTCTTCTTTGTTGTGTATAGCTTACTATGGTACAGTACTAACAATATCTAGGTCACTTGGGTAAAATAAAAGGACTCACTGAAGAATTTAGGTATTTTGTATTAGTATTAATCCGTCAGCTGTTCCTCCATTATTATTGTTTGCTTAGAACATGGAATTGTCCATTGAAGTAGGTCTCCTCTCTTTTAGGATTTCCTTCTGTATAAATTACATGCAACACTGATAGCTCAATTTATTTTTTAAGCTGAGTTAACTTCCTTACTTTTGATTTCTTTTAAAAACTCTTATACAATGCTCTGATCGATCATGCTTTAACTTCGTATCCAAGTTAACTGAATTTCACTATCTTGCTTCTCACTATGTTACTGACAAAAGGGATTCAACTGTGTTTTGGGGCAATCTATAAATGGATCCTTGCATATATGAAGATTTAATGTGCAATAATTTTTCCAGTCCATAGTAATATGATTCATTGCTCAGTAAATGACAATGATCCAAAACTGATATCATCTGGAGGAAAACAAGATATATCTTATATTATATAAAATGTAAATTACAAAGAAAATTATATGATTAAATGCAAAAACTTAAGCTAATGTTTTGCAGTTATGAAACAATATATTTTTAAGTTTAAAAATGATTATAACACCATAGGAAATTCTGGTTGCTTAAATGTAAATTTAGGTTGGAAAAGTCCCCAAACTATGCCCAAAATGTAGAAAAGAAAGTAGAGAAGGTTCCATCAATTACATCAATAGAGAAAAAAATAGATTTAGAAAAACACTGATCACCCATTATCCATCATTCATGATCACATGGTACACTATGAATCATGAAGTATTTCAATATTTTGGAGGAATGTGCTGCCTAAAACATGAAAATAGTCAATTCTTAAAATTCACTTTTGAGTTTGATAGTTCATTTTAAAGTTATTATTTTAAAACAATTCAGTTATATGCTTAAGTGTCAATATTATTCTAAGACCCTGAGAAATGTAGTTCAGTTTCCTCAAAGATGAATGTTGAATATACCAAAACTTACCTCATAAGACAGTTTTGAGATTAAGTAATGATGCTGAAACTATACCTATTTTCAGAAGTGGATCAATAAATACTAACACATATTATTTTTAAAAATGAAATGTGGCACGTGAATCTTCAAAAGTTATGAAACTTGTATAGAACACAAGATCAAAATCAGACAGATAAAAGAACTGAATTATGTTTCTTATTAAAAATAATCTATTTTTTCTATTGTCTAACTTGACCTTTGAAAGTACTGTATTATTTAATGTATGCAGTATTTGCATGGTTAAAAGTGATCATGGCTTCTGAAATCTCTTTCCATTCCAGTCAAATAAAATCAGTGTTTAACAGTAGCTGGGCTTAAAGAAATAAGTACTCATAATAGTGATTGCAGTGGATCCTGAAGAATTTCATTACCAAATCTGTCAGAGCTAATTCTGTTTCACGAGGGTCACTAGTGTTGAGTCTCTGTTTGCAGTGATTGACAATCATGGGTATTATAAACTGGGGGTTATGTACCTCTCTGATCAGGGTTTCTGTAAACAAGAGTTGACAGTCTGGGACATCTGACAATACAGATGGAGGGTCAGTTGGAGCATCTGGACCTTAATTACTTGGGTTCACCAAACTTCAAATGACATTGATACTCATTTCTATTCGAGCAATGACAAAAGTATGATTTCTTTTCAAAAACAAAAACTTTTAACTAAAGTCTGTGCTTATTAAAACTAAAGCACATTATATTGCCTCTATTGTATCAATTTATAGAGCTGATGTTATTCTTTATCATTGCAGGTGCTTTTTATATCAATGCTATTCAACTTGTCCTAGGTGACTCTATTCTTTTCAGGACAATAGAAACATAATTAAAATGTGACCCAAAGTATATATTCACAAGGATAGACCCAATCAAAAATATGCAAAATCTCATGGAATGACTCACAATGTGAGAATTTATCTTTAAATACTCTGTCAATTGATTATAGTAGCTGTTTGAAACATATACTGAGCATATAATTGAACTATTGGTGCGATATGAAAGTAAGGAGTCTACCAGTGTGTTATGCTTCTACAATGAACATTTGTCATTTAGGAACTCCTCTCTTTCTTTCTTTAAAATCATTATCATGTATTAGCATTGTGCTTTTAATGGAGATCAGTTCAAACTCTAGCTTATCAGGTCCAAAACTAAATGAATTGGAAAAAATCATTTTTTATATTTTTGAAGCTAAGAATGAACTTTTAAAAGTGAACAACTATAAAAACAAGCACCAGGCTTGCTCTGAGAAACTGCAAGAAGGATTGAGTTAAACAAGCTTATTCAAGTAAATATGGTTCACTAAGGCCCTAATAATTATTACCCTCTATGTCTGTCATAGCAAAATATTGAAGTTTTTGGCTGATCAATGTGAAGCCAGATGTCTTCCATCTGGATCTGTCAGTTACAGTTAATGAAAAGGTCCTCATTGCAATGATACTTACAAGACACTATGTCAGAAATGAACTTTACAACTTGGGGGGGGGGCGGTTGTGGGGCAGGCTGGGGATAGTGGGAAAAAAAGGAGTGGGTAATAATGTTTGACAAGAAATGTACTCATTACCTTGCTCATGTGAACATATCCCCTCTGTACTGTATCTTTACAATAAAAATAAATAAATATTTTAAAAAGGCCTATGTTGAACCAAGAAGTTACAAATAACTTAAAAGATCAACAATGAGATGGGCTGGGAAGGTTGTTCAGTGGTAGAGTGCTTGCCTTGCATGCATGAAGCCCTGGGTTTGATTCCTCATCATCATATAAGCAGAAAAGGCTAGAAGTGGTGTTGTGGCTCAAGTTGTAGAGTGCTAGCCTTGAGCTAAAGAGCTGAGGGACAGTGCCCAGTCCCAGAGTTCAGGACCTATGTCCCCCCAAAAAAAGATCAATAATGAGCAATAAGGTTGAAACTAATTTTTAAAAATCCATTCTTTAAGATAATATAATGCTTTTACTTAAAGGATTCTAAGCGGAAAATATCAGGATACAAAGTCATCACACACACACACATACATGCACACACACACACACATGCACACTGTTTATACACAATGAACTAACTTAAAAATGCAGTTATAAAAGCAATTCCATATACAACAGGCATAAACGCATTGAAAAATGCTCAGTGAGAGCTCTTCAATGAAAATGAATGCTATAAAAATCAAGAACTCTAATAACAACAGATGCTGGAGGGGATGTGGACAGAAAGGAACCTTACTTCATCGTTGGTGGGAATGTAAACTTGTCCAACCACTTTGGAAAGCAGTATGGAGGTTCCTCAAAAGACTTCACATAGAACTCCCCTATGACCCAGCAATCCCACTTTTGGGCATTTACCCAAATGCTTACAAACAAGACCACACTAAAGCTACCAGCACAACTATGTTTATTGCAGCATTATTTACCATAGCTAAGATATGGAACCAACCCAGATGCCCCTCAGTAGATGAATGGATCAAGAAAATGTGGTATATATACACAATGGAATTCTATGCCTCCATCAGAAAGAATGACATTGCCCCATTTGTTAGGAAATGGAAAAACTTGGAAAAAATTATATTAAGTGAAGTAAGCCAGGCCCAAAGAAACTTAGGTCCCATGTTTTCCCTTATTTGCAATATATAGTATATGTATGAGTCAAGCGGAAAAGGTCAGATAATGTGATGTTAGGAAAATGATCCCTTAGATATGTATTTTAATGTTTTTTCTTTCATGCATGTGTTTCTAACGCGTTTATAAGATTATCTCTTTGTTGCTTTGTATGTCCCTCCCGCACAGTATAACCCCTGCTTTCACTATATTTGATGTCAGTATAACTTGTGGAGGAGATGGGGAAAAACCAGTTGTTTAAGGATACAGGGTGGATCTGATGCAACAATGAGAAGTACAAGTTGTCATGTCCAAAACGAGCTTTACAACGTCGGTGCGGGGGGGGGGGGGGGAGGGAAGGGGGTGGGGGGGAGTGGGGAAGGAGAAGGATTGGGATGGGGGGGAGGGGGGAGGCTGGGAAGGGATGGGAAGGGTAAACAAAGGAGGGGGCTGCAATGCTTGGTAAGAAATGTAGGCAGTATCCTGCCCATGCAATTGTAACCGCTCTGTACAGTATGTTCACAAATAAAATAAAATAAAATTAAAAAAAAAGAAAATGAATGCTATAAAGCACTGAAGATAGATAGAAAATAACAGAGGAAATTTGAAGATATAATGTCCTGACATGTGCATTAATTAGCTTCATGAATTAGCTGCTAACATCACCTTACTACCACAAGCAATATACAAATTCAATAAAATCTCCATCAAAATTCCAATGACATTTTCATATAATCAAAAGTATTAATTTTAAAATTCATATGAAAATAGAAGAGACACCAAATAGTTAAAGAACTATTCATCTACAAGAGCAATACTGGAATTATAATATCTGGCTTCAAATTATACTATAGAGATAGTAACAAACTGGTACATAGACAAAGAATAGAAGAACATAAGAACAAAATGGAACAAAATGAAATGGAATGGAACAGAACAGAACAGAATAAAAGTTCCAGCTATAAGTCATTTAAGTACTGCCAGAGTCTGTAAGAGGTACCAAAGACATTGGAAAAGGTCCTCTTCAACATTTTACAGGAAAATCTGGATATCCACAGGTAGAAGCTGAAAGTACTTTCATCTATACAAACCCAACTCTAAATGGATCAAACACCTAATGGAACAAACACCAACTGAAACTTTTCAAAACAACTCGAGGAGAACACATGTGAATCAGTTTAAGGTGTTACAGGCATAGATAGAATGGACTCTAATTGCAAGAATTAACCCAAGGGTTTGCATCAAAGTACAAAGCTTCTGAATAGCAAAAGAAATATCATTGATGAGACAGCCTACAGAACAGGAGTAAATCTTTACCAAATAATCATCAACAGCTGATAAATATCCATAATGTATAAAGCAGTCAAAAATTAAACACTCAAACTATGAATCAATTAATCAATAAACTGGCAAACCAACTGAGCTGGCACTCTTCAAATGAAAAATATGGCCAATAAATATATGAAAAGATGTTCAAGATCTTTAGCCATCAGAAAAATGAAAATCAATGCTTTATTAAAATCCCGCCTCTGCCTAATAAGAATAACTATCATGAAGTAAACAACCACAAATGCTGGCAGGAGTATTGGAAATTGGGGTGAACACTTACTCATTGCTGCAGAATCTAAATTAGTTCTATCATTTTGGAAAGCTAATATTTAGTAAATACTACATTTACTACATTTTTGATAAATGGTAGATTGATAGATTGGTAGAGAGAGATAATTACAGATTTGATAGAAAACTATGCTGATTATAAAGAAAAAAGGACTTTCAATGAAATATGAATCGATCTTCTCCATATACATCATTACATATACATATACTTCTTCCCATATACATCTTTACACTCTTCAGAAAACATATCCAAATCACGAATAAGTTACATGGTCAAGGAGTGGATGTATTTAGGTGTAGGATTGTCTGTTTTGTAAAATCACATTGCTGATTAATATTTTATTTAATGATCTACTTAGTGTAATTAAGGCCACAACTTACATAAACATGTAAAATCATCTTCGACAGTGCCTTTGGAAAATGTTCAAAACATAAATATGAAAATCCCTGCAATGGGAAAAATGAGAACAAGAGAAGGTAAGCAAACTTAATGTCGATTTTTTACAGTTTAATAATTTGTATATAATTGTGCTGTTATCTCAAGAGGGTAAGTTTTTCCCCGTTCAGGTATCTCAGCCAAGCAGGGAGGTCCAGCATAGTGCATTCATTTAGAATAGCCTGGAATCAGGCCGTTTTAGGCCTCTGATGCACCATTTGACTGTGGGAATTTTGAGCCAGTTTATCATCTCAATGAGTACATGTTCTCTTCAACAAAAGAAAGACTGAAGTTTATCCTTGTCCATTTATTCATGAGGATTAAAAGAGTAAATGTTCTCTGAACCAAGGAAACCAGAAAGTATAAGGTAAATATTTCATTAGCACTTGGGGACTGGTTAAAACAGTATTTTTTTTTTATCAGTGGTGGGGATTGAACTCTGGGCCTGGGTGCTGTCTCTGAGTTCTTCAACTCATGGGTGAACATTCTGCCATGTGAACCATGGCACCACTACCAAAACAAAACTTTTATGTTTAAGAGTATATTATCATTATATATATTAACTGAAATAAGTTAGCATCCTTAAATCTCTTTTAAGGAACTGATAAATCTGTTGTAATCTTCCCATGATAAAGATACAATTATACATTCACCTGCACCCTCAGCTGCCCAGCCCATTCCTGCCAACTCTAGGCCTTCCTTGTAAACTTTCTTTTTTAAAATTTTTTAATTAATAAGTTTTTTTAGTGTGAAAATGCCATACAGAGGGGTTACAATTACATGAGCAAGGCAATGAGTACATTTCCTATCAAGCATTGTTGCTTCCTCCTTTGTTTCCCCTTACCATCCTACCCTCCCATCTCTGCCCCCTCGCCCCTCCCCACAAAAGTTGTAAAGTTTTTCTAAATAACATCTTGTACATCTCATTGTTGCAATGAGTCCACCTGTATCCCTATTTAAACAATAGGCTATACCATGGGGGAGGGACAAACAAAGCAACAACGAAATCATCTTATAAATATGTTAGAAACAATAGCAAGAAAGAAAAACCATTTGAATCCTTAACTTGGGGTTCATTTTGCCTAACATCAACTTACCTGACCATTTCTGCTTGTCTCAGACATATACTAGTTATTGCAGATAAGGGAAACATGGGACCTATGTTTCTTTGGGCTTGGCTTACTTCACTTAATATAATTTTTTCCAAGTCTTTCCATTTCCTAACAAATGGGGCAATATCATTCTTTCTGATGGAGGCATAGAATTCCATTGTGAATATATCCCACATTTTCTTGATCCATTCATCTTCTGAGGGGCATCTGGGTTGGTTCCATATCTCAGCTATGGTAAATAATGCTGCAATAAGCAGAGTTGTGTAGTTTGTGATCATTTGGATAAATGCACAAAAATGGGATTTCTGGGTCATAAGGGACCTCTATGTGGAGTCTTTTGAGGAATCTCCATACTACTTCTGAAAGTGATTGAACAAGTTTACACTGCCACCAACAATGCAGTAGGGTTCCCTCCTGTCCACCTTCCCTCCAGCATCTGTCCTTATTAGAGTTCTTGATTATAGCCATTCTAGCTGGGGTGAGGTTGTATCTCAATGTTGTTTTGATTTGCATTTCTTTTATGTCTAGGGAGGTTGACCATTACTTTGTATCTACTGGCCATCCTTCTTTCTTCTTCAGAGAATTTTCTCTGTAAGTCTTTAGCCCACTTATTTATTGGGTACTTGTTTTTTTTGAGGATCTGTTGTTGGGGGATTTAATATTTTGAGTTCCAAGTATATTTTAGATATGAGACCCTTGTCCATTGTATGGCTAGTGAAGATCGTCGCTCAATCTGTGGGGTTTCTATTGATCTTAGCTGTGCAGCTGCTCTTCAATTTCATGCAATCCCATTTGTCCAACCTTGCATTTAATTGTTGTGTTTTTGGGTCTCTATTATGAACATTTCAGCCTCTCAGTATATGAATGGATCAAGAAAATGTGGTATATATACACAATGCCTCCATCAGAAAGAATGACATTGCCCCATTTGTTAGTAAATGGTAAGACTTGGAAAAAATTATATTAAGAGAAGTAAGCCAGGCCCAAAGAAGCATCGATCCCATGTTTTCCCTTATTTGCAATAAATAGTACATGTCTGAGAGATGCAGAAATGGTCAGATAAGTTGATGTTAGGCAAAATAACATATTTATAGGTTATTTCTTGTTGCTTTGTATGTCCCTCCCCCACAGTATAACACCAGTTTTCACTGTATTTGATGTCGGTATAATTTGTAGAGGGGAAGGGAAAAAATTGTTTAAATAGGGATACAAGTGGACCATTGCAACAATGAGATGTACAAAATGAACTTTAGGACTTTGGTGCAGGGCGGGGGGGATGGTAAGGGGAAACAAAGGAAGAGGCAACAATGCTTGATAAGAAATGTACTCATTAAACAACTGTTTTTTTGTAAATCCTCTGTACAGCATGTTCACAAATAAAATAAAATAAAAAAAAATGTATAGACCAAGATAGACAATTTGCCCCATGAAAGTTAAAAAAAAAAAAGAAATGTACTCATTACCTTGTTCGTGTAATTGCAACCCCTCTATACAGTATTTTCACAATTAAAACAAAAAAAAAGAAAAGAAAATTATGGCCTGTGCCAAGGAGACCTAAGGTTTCTCCTATTCCGTCCTGTAATGTTTTCAGGGTGTCTGCTTTGACTCTGAGGTCTTTGATCCATTTGGAGTTGATTCTGGTACAGGGTGATATATAAGGATCTAGTTTTCTTCATGTGATTAACCAGTTTTTCCAGCACCATTTACTGAAGAGGCTGTCTTTCTTCCATTCTAGTCTTTTAGCTCCCTTATCGAAGATTAGATGTCTATAGGTCTGTGGGTTCATATCTAGGCTTTCAATTCTATTCCATTGGTCTTCAGGTCTCTTCTTGTGCCAGTACCTAGATGTTTTGATTACTATGGCTTTGTAATAAATCCTAAGCAAATCTTATCAGAAAAAGAAAACACATGCAAATAAACAAACTCACAGATGAGAATGGAAACATCACCACAGAAACAACCAAGATTCAGAACACTATAAGAGAATATTTCTCCCCATTGCGTACATACTTAATCCAGAAATTTATTACTCAATTCACAACCTCTTAGGCTTAACTTCTTTAACAGCAGTTTTATCTCTTTATACCTATATAATTTTCAAGTAGCCAATTTTAAGAATTTTTATTTTTTATTTTTTCATGTTTCCTGTCTATCCCTCCCTATCCTTTTATTCTCTCAATATCATTTCTTTATCCTTACATAATTTTTAAGTGTTTCACTTTTTAAAGTTAAATTTTTGTTTTTCTACTTTTTCTTTTTTCTTTTTTTTTAAATCTCTTCCCATCATTCTGTCCAACCCATTTCCCTCTCTGAGATTAGGACTTGGTTAAATTCACTCTCCTTTTTCCTTTCCATATCCCTCTAATCTTATTTTTCTGCACATTTCTCCCTAAACCTAATAATTTCTGGTTTGCCAAGTCCTTCTTTGCTGTTCTTAGCCCAATAATCCATAGTTGTTTGATGTTGAATAGGTTGTATGTGATGAATAAGATTGTATCTGCAGCCATTTTGACTGTGCATTTACAGTACTATGGTTGATGCTTGCCTTAAAATAGTGTTCTAGCACAAAATTTGAGTTATTTTCATACCAAATGGGCAGAACAAGCCGGAAAAATACAAGAAAAATGGCAAGTCAGGATATCTCAACTCCTACTCATGATAATCAGGTGACAGGACAGTTAATGAATAATCCAGAGGAGAGTTCCCCAAAAGCTTTACAAACACTACTGGTAAACATGGTTAATGAAAAGATTGAAAACCTGCAAAAGACTCAGTGGGAGCGTGATAGGGACTGAGAGGAGGCAAACCAAAGATTAATACAGGAATCTCATGAGTGTGAGGAAGCTACTCAAAGATTGATACAGTCAACTTTCTTGAAATGCATTGATTTCAAGTTTCTTGAATCCTCAATCTGCTGCACAAAAGACTGGAAATCAAAAATCTCATTGACTCTGAGTATCTAAAAACCTACATTTTTTCATTCATAAACAGATCACACATTATTGTTAGTTAGAAATGCCAGAAATCCTGTAGAGTAGACTAAGACTAGAGATAAATGTAGTAAGTGATTTTGTAAAAATATGAGAATTATTCAAAGAAGCCATAAGCTTTGATGAGTATGTGATACATTTGTCAATTTTCAGGTTAATCTTGAGGCTGTGTCTATCCTGATTTAACGAGCTTTGACGAACCATGATAACTACTTAACAGACTCATTTCATCTATTCTGCTAAGGAGGTCTTTCTTTTCCATGTATTTCTTACACTGGAGTCTCTTTTCCTCACTATGTGATGGTCTTGTCTCTGCCCAGAATAATAACTTCACTCCCTAAAACTAAATGTAATTTACAGGAATTCTTCATTTGCCAAAATGAACTCCAGGAGACATTTTCAAAGTCTCTCACAGTGTATTTGGCTAGTAAGCCTTTATTCTAGCTTTTCATACCCAACAAGCTCTTAAATAAATGTGAAAATTAACTTACCTCAGGATGTCAAAACTAATTACAAATAAGGCAAAATAAATTTTAAAATGAAGACTTTTGGAAATGAAGTTAAATATTTTAAACCAAACTTGGAACACTACTTTATTATTTTTTAAATATGAAATTAAATAAACGGAAGACAGTACAGTTACATATACATGTATCCATTCATGGTATTTATGAAGACATTTATGAAATTTACACAAAAAATTAGTTAATAAGCATCAACAAACTTGGTTTTCAAGATTATAATTCCAAACTAGTTGATAGTATCAAAAAGTAATAAATAACAACTTCATATCTCCATGTTCATTCCAGTGTATAAGTATTTTTTACATATATCCAATATTTTTGTGAATGATAAATTTAATTCTTATAAATGACACATTTAAGTACTAAATTTCAAAAATCAAGTACCCATAATAAAATCACATATGTTTTTAAATAATAGCTGAAAATTTTGGAAAGGCTAAAAAATAGGAGAGCAGAATATTTTTTGGTACGTTTTTATTGAGGGGTTACAGTTACATGAGTAAGGTAATGAGTACATTTCCTATTGAGCATTGTTGACTCCTGCTTTGTTTTCCCCCTACTATCCCTTCCCTCCCCCCTTTCCCTCACCACCCACCATTGCCAAAGTTGTAAAGTTCATTTTTCAACATAGTGTCTTGTACATCTCATTGTTACAATGGGTCAACCTGTATCCTTATTTAGGCATATTGTTTTTTTCCTTCTCCTCCCCGAATTAGAGAAGTGCATATAAAGATGCAGGGCACCAACATCAAATACAGTGAAAACAGCAGTTAGACTGTGGGGGAGGAACATACAAACAATAAACAAACAATAAAATATCACATGGTACATTGTAAGTATGTTAGAAACAATAGCAAGAAAGAAATTGGAAAATAGTATGGAGGTTCCTCAAAAGACTTCACATAGAACTCCCCTATGACCCAGCAATCCTACTTTTGGGCATTCACCCAAATGATCACAAAGAAGGCCATATTAAGGCTACTGGCACAATTATGCTTATCACAGCATTTATATATATGTGTGTGTGTGCGCGTGTGTGTGATAAACACACACACACACACACACACACACACACACACACACACACATATATATATATATATATATATATATATATATATATATATATATATATATAGTTTATCCATCAGGAAGTATGACATTGCCCCATTTGTTAGGAAATGGAAAGACTTGAAAAAAATATATTAAGTGAAGTAAGCCAGGCCCAAAGAAACATAGGCCCTGTGGTTTCCCTTATTTGCAATAATTAGCACATGCATAGGACAAGGAGAAAAGGCCAAAACTATGTACATATGACCATATCAGTTGATGTTAAGCAAAATGAGCCTCAAGATAGGGACACAGAGTACTTTTTTTTTGAGTTAGTTTCTTTGGAGCCGTGATACTCACTAGACACTATTTTGGAAATGAACTAAACAATTTGTAATGTGGGTCTGGAAGAAAAACCTGAGAGGAAATGAGAGAAGAGGTATCCTGAAACATACTCTCCAATGCTTATGAGTTCTGGCTACATTTTAGAAAACTTGGGAATTTAAGTTTTTCTCTGTAACTGTTTTCACCTTTCATTTCCCTAGTTTTGCTTCCTTTTTTCCCTCCTTCTTCCATCATTTCTTCCTTATTTTCTTCATAAAGCACCTACAATATGACAAGAATTTTTCAAAGGCTTTAGGAAATAGAGTACATAATACATAATGGTTGTTCCAAAAAATGTATAAAGTAGAGGTGATAAATCAGAGCTTCATTCCAAATATACTTTGCTTATAAGATGATTTATGTAAAGTAAATTATATTGGTTGTTCAATGTTTGCTTCTCCAAAATTGAATCCTCCTCTGTATGTTACTCCTCTTGATTTTAATGAAGTAATTCATATATCTACTTTCCTTTATTTTTAATGACTTTTTGTTAGCATCAATTAGTTTTTCCATGGGAGGTATTAAAGTTTGACATTTCAATATATGTTCATAATGTCTCCCAATCAAACTTACACCTTTATCTATCTGCCTAACCTATTTTATTCTAAAAATAATTTTAACAAGTTTCATTTTTATTAGTAAATAACTTCAACAAATTTTTTAATATTTTATTGTAAAGATAACAAAATGCTAAAAAAAAAAAAGATATAGATTGACCCATTGTAACAAGGAGATGTACAAGAGACTATGTAGAAAACGAACTTTACAACTTGGGGGGAGGGAGGGAGAGTTGGAGAGGTGGGGAAGGAAGGGATGATAGGCAAAAAATAAAGGAGGAGGTAACAATGATTGATAGGAAATGTACTCATTACCTTACTCGTGTAACTGTAACCCCATGTGAAGATATTGTAACAGAGGGGTTACAGTTACACAAGTAAGGTAATGAGTACATTTCCTCCTAAGTATTTTTCCCCAGCCATCCTTTCCCTCCCTACCTTCTTAACTCCTCCCTTCCCCCACTGGAAGTTGTAAAAGTCTTTTTTTTTCCAGCTGTGGGGCTTGAACTCTGGCCTGGGCACTGTCCTTCAGCTCTTCAGCTCAAGGCTAGCACTCTACTACAAACCACACCTCCACTTCCTAAAGATGGCTTATAACATAGTGCCTTGTACATCTCATTGTTACAATGGGTCAGCCTGTATCCTTGATTCAGCATTTTGCTATTTTCCTCCCCAATTAGAAAAATGTATATAAAAGATATAAGGTACCAGGATAAAATACAGTGAAAATAGGTGTTATATCATGGGGGAAGAACATACGAAAGAAACAATTCACATAGTACATTATAACTACATTAAAAACAACAACAACAAAGATAAAACATTTGTGTCTCTCTCTTGGGGTCCATTTTGCTTATTGCCATCTTATATGGTCATATGTGCATAGCATTGACCTTTATTTATTTATTTTTTATTTATTTAGCTTTGACCTTTTATACTTGTCTAGTGAGATGATCCTGGACATATATTAGTTATTGAAAATAACTATTTGTTTTTAACTATTTATCCTTATTGACCCTTTCCATTGGCTCTATTCTTTCCTGCTAATATTGTTCTCCAGCACACCCTGTTTTTTCTTCCTAACATTCATTTATTTAGTGAGTATTAATTGTAGCAAAGGTTTTCACTATGGAAACATATGTAGAGATACAGATATATAGGTAGATAAGGATATATATGGTATCTCTATATACCCATATCTATACTATATCTATACTACAATAACATTTCTATCTAGTGACATTTCCATACACATCTTCCAAACATGCAGATATATAGATAGATATAAAATAATATATACACATAATAGATATATACATTGATTTTCCTGAAAAAGACATAATTTGATTTTTTTCTTTTCTATCTTCAGGTATGTTAGGTTTTTAAAAAGAGGTAGCCCAGTAAGAACAGCAGCATGCACGTGGTATTCAGGTAAGGGGTAGGTTTATTCAATAGACCTGCTGGAACTAGGCAAGGTTGGCACTCCGTGTGGCTGTCATAGACCTGGGAAAGAGAGCAGGGAAAGAGCTGGGAAAGGGAGAGAAAAGAGCTAGAAAAGAGAGAAAAGAGCTAGAAAAGAGAGCATCTTGGAAAGATGGGAAAGAGAGAGCTAGGAAAGAGAAGGGTGCTGGGAAAGAGAAGAGATAATTTGATTTTTCTTATAACTATATAATGTTTGATATCACACATACACACACAATATTCTTTTATCCATTTTTGCTTGTTTAGCATCTTGACTGTTTATGAAATAACTATGACATTCTGCCTGATTTTAATTGACTAAATCATATATTCTTTTTTTCATTTTTTATAGGAAGTTATATCCATTTCCCAAGTCTTCTTTAATCAAGTACGAAACAGAGTTGTGTAAAGGGACAGAAATTTATTCTCTCAAAATTCTAGAAGCCAAAAATTAAGGTGTCAACAGGGCCATGTGCTCCTGAAGACTCTTGTAGAATATTTTTGCCTCTGCCAAAGTTCTTGTGCTAGCAATTAATCCTTTATATTCTTTGGCTTGAGATAGATCAGTCCAATTCCTGCCTTTATTGTTGGAAGATGTTCTTTTGTCTTTTTCTAGCTTAGTTTATATGAACACACTTGCCTTAATGGATTAAGAGCTCACTCTATTTTGATATGACCTCATCTTAACTAATGACCCTACTAGTTAGACCAATGACCTCATTTCCAAGAAAGGAAATGTTGTGAGTTAGAACTTCAACATATTTTTTTAAGGGAACTTATTCCAAGTCATAGTATATGTGGACATCATTAGAACTACCTTTCGTAAACAGCTGTCTAAGAAATCATATTTGCCTTTGGAACCAAAATGTGGAAGCAGAATAGAGTTCTTCCTGAATTTATCTTGTTCCTAGAATAAAGGTTGCTATTCTTTAAGTAGATGCATTATATTCTGAATATATTTGTCCAATCAAATTCTAATGTTGTGACCTAACAACATGATGATGTTACAGAGCATGGTAATGATGTTACAGAGCATGGTGATTATGATACAGAACAGAGTTTCTGGGGGTAAATAGTATTAGGACAATAAAAAAGGCCTGAGAGAGTTTGTTTTCTTGCCCTTTCCTCACTGTGAGGACCAATGATAGGACACTGATGTACCAGCACCATGGTCCTGAAGTTCCCAGCCTCCAAAACTGTGAAGAATACATTTCTATTGTTTATATTATTCATCCTATTGTTTATATTATTCATCCTATAGCCTTTCATTATACAAGTTTAAATAGATTAAGCCAGAAAGGTCCTTTATCTACACATCTGTGTTATCATACAGTTTCTGCTCTTAGGAAAATATTTTACTTGCCTAAGTCTCACTCTGTGAATATTATCTCTGGTATCAATTTGCTTCCAAAGCACAAGTAATGTAGACATAGAGGAGATATTGTACAATGTTAGAACAAAATTCTTCCCCAGTATAAATCACCATTCTTTAACATGTTTATAATCACCCTTAGTTACTTAAAATCTTGCAGTAGCTGGAAAGCTGTGATTATTTCAGAGTGGGAGAGCACATACACAATATCCTCCATGAGTAGATAAGACATGATCTTTTTTACTCCCTTCTTATTCACTCTGTCCCTCATTTCCACAATGCAGAAACAGGCTGAGGGTACTGTGTCCTAGCTAGAAAGGAGCAGAACGAGGATTTGAAATCCAAAAAAATCATCTGCCTGCGTACCAATCCTGGCTCCTTCCACAGGATTTCCTATTTTTCAAACTGTCAAGACAGAAAACATATAAAGCAATAAAAATATGTTCATTGAGACACATGGTAGGTGATGGCTAAGAAGAAAAATACTATTTTCGTGCCACAGTAGAGGCTAGATCTTAACTGTTCCAATTCTTGAAGTAATGCAAAGTTGGGAAGAAAGAGGAATTATTATTAATGTCTCAGAACAGGAGGGTAATCAAGCTTATGTAAAAACTTAAGATACATTTGTTATCTTTAAGCAGTTGCATAAAGGGAGTTCAATTGAACATATTCATACAAGCATTTTTACATTTACACATTCTCTCCCATCTCTCCCAACTCCACTCATCCCCTCAAATTATCTAGTTCAATTTTCACATATGTACATTAAATATTATGACTGTATTCACCCACCCCTTCTCCATCTTCCCCCTTCTCTTGATCTAGTCTCATATTTTTAAAGGAATATAATTATCATTATTCATAATGGTTGATAATTAAAAATAGAAGACATAGATAATATCTCTATGACTTAAACATAATAAAAGGCATTATTTTAATAAAGGCAGTCAGACAAATACATCTTTAATCAGAATTTTTTTTCTCTCTCACACTTCTAGAGTGAAGGATTAAAAAGGAATGTCATTATGTTTATTTCTACACCTAATTCATAAGAACCTCCAGGGCTTCTGCATGACCATAGGTTTTACTAACAAGGTACTTGAAAAAAATCTTCCCAACTAATTAATATTCATTTTTGAAGAGTTGAAACGGGCTTACTTATTTTAAATAAAAATAAAGGGCACTGCTGTTTGTAACTAATTGCTAATTGGGCAATTACTCTATCATGTAGCACTGGTAAAAAGCATTACTTGAGGTTTTCAGCAACTTCTGATTTTTACTTAATAATCATGTGAGTCAAAATTATTTAGGAAATTGAGCATTTCTTTACCAGGAGCTCTTTATACTTCAAGTAATTTCTAATTATGCTACCTAATGAAGTAATTATATCATTAGTTAGAAATTTGTCAGAGAAGTAAGTCTTTTTTTTGAAAAGAATAATAAAGCATGGTGATGCTGTTTTCCAGGGAGAGAAATTATAATCAATAGAAGTCATTAGAACATTTTCCTAAATGTGTGTCTGGATCTAGCCAGTGGATGGACAGCCAATTCAAAAGAACCATGTCTTCACCTTTGTCTAGGACCAATTCACTGCAGATTAACCAGACAGTTAAATGGGACCAGATACTCAGGCCTTACTACCTAACTTCCCAATTCTAGTTCCCATGCCATGTGCTGGAGACCCACTGTAGAATCTGTTTTAAAATCTGTGGCCAAGGCCCACAGTCTGCCAGGTCTCTTTTTGTACCCCCTGTGAAACCTTTGCATATGGTCAAACTATTAATGCTAAGGATGAAAAATCTGCCACACCTGATGTTAAGTACAGAAAAAACTCTTGAAACTTTGCTAGGGATTCTCCTATTATTAAAACTTTTCAGCAAAGAGAAATATACCTTGGCAAACTGCTCTTAAGAAGCACTGAACAAAGGGCATTTCAAAATGGACAGAGGAACTTTAAACCAATTTCCTCTGCTAAAGAAATTGTTGTATTAGTCTGCTCAGAAAATTGGCTCTTGCTATTCTTCCTGGTCCCTCTCCTATAAGGACTGCCAGTTCATTTAGCTCGTCAGACAGAGCTGAATTAGAAGCCACCATCATTTCTGCTCTCAGTTGTGCTTTTTCCAATATCATTATTAAATAGCAGTGTGGTAGGCTGAGACATACACTAGACTTGGCAAAAGGATTCTAGGTTTGTGTGTGCCCCTCAGCCAATACCGACTCATTTTCTACATTTAGAAAGCCATGTTTTTATTTTTGTCTCTGGATTTCTGGCTTTTGGTTTTAAAAAAGTTTTAAGCTGTAATAATTTAGTGTTCATGATAAGCCTTTTCAAAGATTTCTATTTCTATTAAGAAAACTTGGAGTTGTAAACACCAGATTATTATACCTTACAAATAAAATCACCTCTAAAAGTAAAGGAAACAGAAGATCAAATTATGTTTTCATTAATTTTCCCAATTCTGGTAAAAAGCATCTAAAGGAAACATGATTTAAAAATAGATCAGTAAGGTATAAAGAATTCTGGCTCTTCCCTACATTTCATGTATTAGAATAAGCATTTAAGACGGACTCAACTAGTCAATTTAGACAGTAAGCACACTGGCTGACATCGGCTCCTACTGATATGGTCTTCAATTGATTTTGCAATTCTTACTGATACTTTCTAGTCACTTATGCTTTTAAACCTAAAATTATTTAAATTACATGAGATAATTTATGTGGGATAATAATTGATAGTAAGGTCCAAGGGTAGCTCGCATCTTCACCACTACAATATGTGAATGTATTAATTCAAATTGTATATGTAACATACCTATGAGATCATCTAGTTCATTGTTTGAACATTTTTCACTCTATTGCATAGAAACAATCTAGAATACCAATGATTACCTACAGTAGGACAGTCAGAAGAACCATTTCAGGAAACACAACAGGGTAATGTGTGTACACAGGAGGCTAGTTTAGCCTATGTGTTCAGGAAATGTGAATTCTGCTCTCCCAATTGAAAGGGAAGAGCAGCCAGGCAAGGATTTGGGGCAAGCAATAGAAGTTAAGGGAAAGCGAAGGCAATGATCCTAAGAGGACAATGGACTTGCCACAGTTAGGTAAGTATAGAGGACAGTGTAACTGCAGCTGAGAAAAGGTTGAATGATGGGCTGGGGCGGGGACACTGCACGTGCAACAAATAGAAGTAAAGGAAATATTGCTCCTAAAACAGTGTCATTTCAGACTCTATTCTGTTAAGTTTAAAGGAAACACTAGACTTGCTTTCCTTAAATGCCTTTGTTGAGATGTGCAAGCCAATAAGAACAGGATTTAGGTTTCATTTGTTGCTTACATATTAAAAATACATGTTTACTCTTCATTCCTGTGGGTTAGCAATGGGCAAAAACACAGGAACCTGATTTCTATCATGACAGGAGAGTGGTAGTCAAGGAAGGATGGCTTGCTTAGTTGTGAGAAATCCACCTTAAAATGACCGACAGTGTTTATATCCTGCTGCCTTGTTTATGTCCTGATAATTACATGTTTGTCTGACAAACAATATATGTTCTTGAATTTTCAAGAAGGATACAAACATATTTTACTTTCCCTTAACTCCAAAGTGAGAGTAAACATTCTAGTAAGAAATCACTTATATGGACAACCTTTACCAGAAATGTAGGAAAAGCTAATGCAATTGATTTTCTTTTACTTTTTTGGAAACTGTATTTCTCATGTTTGTATGTACATGTATATATATATATATATATATATATATATATACGTATATATATATATATATATGTATATATATGTACACACACATAATGTATGTATCATTATTGCCCATAAAGTTCTGACAGTTGAACCAGATACAGGAGCAAAAGAATAAAAGGAGCTGGGACCAGTGGCTTATCCCTCTAATTCTAGCCTCTCAGGCGACCAAGATCTGAGGACTGCAGCTGGAAAACAGCCTGGAGACGAAAGTTTATGAGACTCTTATCTGAAACAATCTTCCAAAAGGTCAGATGTGGAGCTGTGGCTCAAGTGGTGGAGCACTGACCTTGAGCAAAAAGTGCTCAAGGACAGCACCAAGGCCCTGAGTTCAAGCCCCAGGACTGGCACACACACACACACACACATACACAAGCTTATTGGCACAATCTTGGCCATTTTAACTGGAGAGGTGAGATAATAATTTTTATCAATATTTTTAGAAAATAATATGGTTGGAAGATTATAGGGAATGATGACCAGAACAAATAAATGGATGCATGTATGTGTCTCTACATGTGTTTTCAAAGCCTTCTAATAATTCCAAAATAAATCTGTGCTGTAAACTCATCTCCACTGCAATTTCAGAGAGATTTCATCATTATCTCTCTGTCTGTTTTTTTCTTTCTATTATGATTTCTCACTGCTTCACAGCAGCAAAGCTGAAAGTCTCTTAACTCTGAGTGCAAATATAAAGGCAAGGCTGCCACTTTGCTCCTCAAACTCCAGACTCAATCTGCCAATTTACAGATGTGGCTTACCAGTTTCATTGCTAATGATGAGATCAGAAGGTGCAGCAGTTTCCCTCAATCCAGTATGCAGTAGATATCCCTATTCAAGGAGGCAGGTTAAAAAAAAAAATCTACTTCTATTCTGCTTGTGTGCTTATGGACAAGCAGAAAAGGTCAAAACTCTGTGCATATGACCATATAAGATGCTGTTAAGCGAAATGAACCCCAAGATAGGGACACAAATATCTTTTTCTTTCTTGCTATTGTTTCTAATGTATTTATAATGTACCATGTGATTTTTTTTGTTTCTTTGTATGTTCCTCCCCCTACAGTATAACCCCTGTTTTCACTGTATTTGTTTTGGTGCCCTGCATCTTTATATACATTTCTGTAATTTGGGGAGGGGAAGGTAAACAACAAAATGTTTAAATAAAGATACAGGTTGCCCCATTGTAACAATGAGATGTACAAAACACTGCTTTGAAAATGAACTTTACACCTAGGCCAGGGGGTGAGAGAGAGGAGGTAGTTGTGGAGGAGGGAGGGAAGATAGGGTGGGGGGAAACAAAGTGGGCGACAACAACGCTCAATAGGAAATGTACTCATTACCTTGCTCATGTAACTGTAATTCCTCTGTACAGCATTTTTACAATAAAAACCATACAAAACTTTCTAAAGGACGAAGCGGTTAAAGACTAAAGACTAGTATTAGAAAAAATAAACCAAAAAAAATTTGAATATTTTTTTTTCCACTCCCTAGAAAGAAATACTTCCATCAATTTATTACTTAAACATTTCAGGATAAATTCAGAGACATTTGTAAGACAATAAAGCTTGAATAATTTTAGAGCCATGTTTGCAAACACTAGAAATATTTCTACACCAAGACAAGACATACTTGTAAATCACTAGAGAAGTAAATCAGCTCATGCATAAGGGCAAGGGTGGGGGCGTAGGAGGGTCCTGTGATTTTCTTTCTTTCTGTCCCTCCCTCCCTCCTTCCTTCTCTCCCTCCCTCCCTTCCTTCCAACCCTCCCTCCCTCCCTCCCTCCTTTCTTCCTTCCTTCCTTCTTTCCTTTTTCTTTCTTTCTGCCTTTCTTTCTGTTCTGGGCTTAAACTCAGGGTCTGGGCACTGTCCCTGACCTTTTGTGCTCAAGGCTAGTGCTCTACCACTTTGAACCACAGCTCCACTTCCAGTTTTCTGGTAGTTAATTGGAGATATGAGTCTCACAGAATTTCCTGCCCTTGCTGGATTTGAACTGTGATCTTCAGATCTCAGACTCCCATGTAGCTAGGATTACAGGCAGATATGATCTAACAGGACCCAAGGGGGGGTGTCGTACACTTTTCTTGTAGAAGACCTGAACTTACAGAAGGAAGCCAGTTACCTAATATTGTGGTAGGAGAGAGTGAAAAACATGCATATAGTTTACTTCTGTTCTTAACCTGTGTGAGCCATTTAACTATCCTAGGAAAAGTCCAATGTGATGTGAGAATCCAGAGCAATCATGTAAGTAATCAAAAAAGTTTTATTAAAAATAGGTAAATGGAATCAGATAGAGACAGTTTGGTTCTTGTAATATCACTTGTGAGTACAGAATCGCCAGTATCCAAGTGCACAGAGTAAGAAGGTGCCACATGGTCCTTTGTTCTTATCTACATTTTATAAGACAGATGTAGACATGTAGTTTTTTTCCTTAAAAAATTTTCCCTAAGAGGACCGTTAAATTTTTCAGAGCATCCCATCACACACACACACACACACACACACACACACACACACACACACACATATTCACATACATATATATGCGTGTGTGTAGTGTGTGTATATATATATATACATGGTGAAGATTTTCTATATTCCTGAAGGATTACTGATGTTACTGATGTAGGAGACATAGCAAGAAACAAGAAACAAAATAAAACATAGAACAATATGACAATAATAAGAAACCTCCTCTTGTGAAGCTCTCGTTCAAGGGAGGAAAACTGATGCACACACAGACATAACACAGTAAACTAGACAGTGATAGGTATACTAAATATAAAAACAAAAACAAAAACAGAACAGCCCCAGAGTGATTTGAGGCATCAGGGAAATTGTAAATGGCTTGGCCAGAGAGGTCAAGACTGTTGTCCAGCAAAGACATAGTAATGCATTGAGGTGATTATTGTAAAAAAAATGCCTTCGTGACAGTACATTATAAGTACATTAAGAAGAACAGCAACAAAGATAAACTCTCTTATGTCCCTATCTTGGGGTTCATTTCACTTAGCATCAGGTTATATGGACATAGCTTTTGACTTCTTCTGCTTGTCCTAGACATATACTAGTTATTGCAGATAAGGGAAACCTTTGGACCTATATTTCTCTGAGTCTGGCTTACTTCACTTAATATAATTTTTTCCAAGTCTTTCCATTTCCTAACAGATGAGGCAGTGCCATTCTTTCTGTTGGAAGCATAGAATTTATATATATATATATATATATATATATATATATATATATGTCACATTTTCTTGACCCACTCATCTACTGAGGGGCATCTTGGTTGGTTCTATATCTTAGCTATTGGGAATAATGCTGCGATAAACATAGTTGTGCTGGTAGCTTTGGTAAAGCCTTGTTTGTGATCATTTGGGTAAGTTGTTTTCCCATGGTCCAACCCCTGTTGTTACTGTATTTGATTCTGGTGCCCTGCATCTTGTATATACATTTTTCTCATTTGGCAAGGGGAAGGGACATAACAAAATGCTGAAATAAGGATACAGGATGACCTATTGTAACAATGAGATATACAAGACAGTATGCTGAAAATGAGCTTTACAATTTTGTGGGGGGGAGAGAGGAAGGAGGAGCTGGGGAGGTGGGGAGGAAAGGGATGGTAGGGGAAATATAAAGGAGGGTGTAACAATGCTCAATAGGAAATGGACTCATTACCTTGCTCACGTAACTGTAACCCCTCTGCACAGTATCTTTCTCTCTCTCTCTTTCTCTCTCTCTCTCTCTCTCTATATATATATTTTTTAATGCCTTCCAGGAACATCCTGGGTCACCCCTTCCCCAATAGAAATGGACAAATCAGGCAAATAGAAAGAAAGGTCAGCCACCTTCCCTTACTGGAAATAGAAGCACAGGATATGAAGGGTTGTTTAGTCCAGGTTCTGCTAGCAAGGGGAGCATGATGCTACCTGTAGAAGGGCCATCCCTGAGGAGCTTTTCCTTCAAGTCGATCTGTCCACCTTTGCTCCCGCTTTTCCTCTCCCCTCCCCCTTCTCTCGTTTTCTGTCAGAATTTCTGTAGCTTTAACACACACACACACACACACACACACACACACACAAACACCATATGCATGCCTACACAAACAGCACATACAAAGTTTTAAAAAATGGTAAAAAGAGAGATAATGTAGCTTGAAGAAAGAATAGATGAGGTATAAGTGAGTCCCTTTGAAACCGTGAAGGAGCTGGAGTTAAAGGAAACAGGAATTAGGTGAAGTCAGCCTAGATTTCTACACAGTCAGGTTGTAAAATCAACTAGCACATTTACTTGTTAGTGTAAGAGTGAAAATTACACTACTGAACTAAAGTATTCCCTGTCAGTGATTTGAATTGTTTGCCTTTTTATGTTGCTTACCCGAAATTACACTTGTCACAAACAATTGCCAATTTTAAAGTTTAATTATTCCCTTCTTTCCAAACATATGAGAAAAATGAGTGGCCTTGTTTATGTGCCAATGATTTTTAAGCCCAAATTGATATTAGAAATTTACTTGTGTCTGCTTGAGTAATTTTAATCAACCACAATAAACTATGGAATTTCAAACCATTGTAGTATGACTAGAATGATTCTGCAAAGTAATTAGAATTTGGGAGGTCAGAAGGAGACAAAAAAAAAGTTTTGGACAAGAATTTCCACTACTGTTTTCACATAGATCTATGCTTGGGAGAGTATTTGTTCCCTGGGGCTATGACTAAAAGATACACATAGTATTTCTTCCCCTGCAATGCCATGGCCACAAACATTAATAAAGAGGGCACTTGATTCAGGTATAAAATCTTTTCACATAGTATCAACTCATATATTACTATTGAATGATACTTTAAAAAATAATGTTATAGCAGGTGCTGGTGACTCATTGCTGTCAATTTTACCTACTTAGAAGTCTGAGGTCTGGAGTTCAAGGTTCAAAACCAGTAAGGGCAGACAAATATGAGAGATTTGAACATCCAATACATTAGCGAACAGACAGAAGTGAGACTGTGGTTCTTGTGATAGAGTACTAGCCTTGAGAGAAAAAGCTAACAAAGAGTGCAAGGCCCTGAGTTCAAGCACTGGCAATGGCAAAAAAAAAAAATCAATTAATTGGGGCTGGGAAGGTGGCTCAGTGGAAGAGTGTTTGCCTCGCATGCACGAGGCCCTGGGTTCGACTCCTCAGCACCACATAAGCAGAAAAAAGCCAGAAGTGGCACTGTGGCTCCAGTGGTATAGCACCAGCCTTGAGCTGAAGAGCTGAGGGACAGTGCCCAGGCCCAGAGTTCAGGCCCCATGACTGGCAAAACAAAAACAAAAAAAAATCAATTAATTGAAGGCAATGAGCCAGCCACCAGCACCTATCATAACATTATTTCTAAAGTATCATTTATAGTTACATCTATAACCAAAGAATCTTAAAGGTGTTTGATAACTTGTTTGACTTTATGATAGAGAACTTAATTATCTACTTCCTTTTTCCCCCTTTTTTCTTTTATTGTAAAGGTGACGTACAGAGGGGTTACAATTACCAAAGTAAGGTAATGAGTACAGTATTTAGTTTTGTAGAGAAAATATATTAAACCAATATAGAAATACATACTTATGTTGAGCCACTACATTTTAAAGTTTGCTTTTCCTTCTTGGAATTAGTGAGCCACTTAATCAATCTGGTGCTCCTTACAAATCTTGCATGAAAATCACATTCTCTTTTGTCCTGTATTTCAGCATAGTTTGAATTCCTTTCCTTAATAAGAAGGACTAAAAAATGACAGAAACTAAAATCCAATAAGAATAAAACAAAATTAAGTGCAACTTTGATTACTGAATTGGACGAAGACATCCTCAAAAATTCTGCTTCACTCCTCAGTGAAAAAAGGTGAGGTTTTTTTTTTGTTCCTAAACTCACCCAATTGTGCATTGTCCTTATATTCAACTACACATCATTTAACATCTAGTTTTTCCTTAGAAGTATGGTCTCATTACTATGTTATTTGTTACAGAATACTCTTGATGCTAACAGCTGCATACAGAGTGGTGATGGAACGTGTTTCCTGTGTAGTGGGAAAAAAAGATATTAAAACAGTTTCATCCAAACTAGAGAACATGCTGCTTCTAAGCTTGGCAAAAAAATATGATGAGGAATCAGAGGAAGGAGTAATCGCATGCTTAAATTATGAAGGACGATGTAAGAGAAAAGCATACTGCTATGCTCTACAAAAATATGCTACCATTTCATAATTGCTCAAAAATCGATTCAGCACAATGAGGTTGAATTTCTGCAAAGATAGGGATTTCATATAGCCTATTCATCCTAGGGTAGCATAGAATTAACACTACAATCTGATCAATAAATATTTACTTAGTCATTTTTACTCATTTAGGAGAAATAAGTGTATACTTGCTGTGCTTTGGGAATATACTCATTAAAATATGATCATCTGTGAAAAAAGCTTGTTGTGACCATATTATTATATATTTTTATAATATGATAACTAGACATATACAGCTGAGCAAATTGAAATGATTTAAGTTCATGAAAACATTCGATATTCCTAGATCTTTTCAAGATACCATAGAAACAAAGAGAAGAAAGGTGAGAAGCCAGTGCCACATCAAGGAACAGGATGCTGTACACCATTCTCCAGGAGCAGTGGAGGACTGCATATAATTTTTTGAAACATTTTTATTATATTTTATCTTGTTGTCAAGGTGCTGTACAGAGGGGTTACAGTTATATATGTAAGGTAATGAGTACATTTCTTTTTATTTTTTATAATTTGTTATTGTGAAAATACTGTACAGAGTGGTTACAATTACATGAGCAAGGTAATGAGTACATTTCTTATCAAGCATTGCTGCTGCCTCCTCCTTTGTTTTTCCTCTACCATCCCTGCCCTCTCATCTCTATGACTACACTCCTCTACTCCTCAAAAGTTGTAAAGTTCATTTCTCAACATAGCAGCTTCTACTTTCATTGTTGCAGTGGGTCCACCTGTATCCCTATTTAAACAATTTGTTTGTCCCCTTTCCCTCCACAAATTATATCAACGTCAAATACAGTGAAAACAGGGGTTATACCTTGGGGGAAGGACATACAAAGCAACAAAACAATCACCTTATAAATATGTTTGAAACAATAACAGGGTTCATTTTGCCTAACATCATGTTATCTGACCTTTTCTGCTTGTCTCAGATATATACTAGTTATTGCAAATAAGGGAAACCATGGGACCTATGTTTCTTTGGGCCTGGCTTATTTCACTTAATATAATTTTTTCCAAGTCTGCCCCAAATGGGGCAATGTCATTCTTTCTGAAGGAGGCATAGAATTCCATTGTGAATATAGACCACATTTTCTTGATCCATTCATCTACTGAGGGGCATCTGGGTTGGTTCCATATCTTAGTTATGGTGCAATAAACATAGTTGGACTGAAAGCAATTTCTACTAAGTCCATATTCTGCATGGTTGCAAATTACAGGCTTTCATGCTTTTCATTGTTTCCTAACATTCCACTGGGCATGCATACCATATTGTTTTCATCAATTGATAGACTGGCAGTTTCTGTTTATATTCTGCTGCCATAAGCATGGTATTACCTATTATTCTTGCATGTATTGATTTCACAACCTCTGGTTATATGAAAAAATTTGAAGGGAACATATCATTTGAGTATGTTTTACACAAAAATTATGAACTGAGTGTGTGGGGATGTTTCAGTTGAACACAATGATGCAAGGCGTACACAGAATTTTTCTTGAATCCTATGTATAAGATCACCTTTTTTTGCATAATGAATCAACTTATGTTTAGTTAAAAGTAGAAAGAGCATCATTAACATAATATATATGACAGAAAGGTTTTAAACAAGACAATAATAAACACCAACACTTTAACAATGTTAACAAGCGTAAGGATTTACTGCTTCCTGGTGATCAATGCCTCCTCAGTAGGGAGCCTTGGTAAATTCTTTGGTATATCATTAAAAGAAGGCCATTTAAAGTCCACAAAAAGGCTGGAATAGTAACAGGAACAATGTCTTTTGAAGATTTTTAGAGTGAACACTGGATTGAAACCTTAGCCTTATTTCTTTGTCATTTATGAAAACTTTCCAGGCTTTGCTCTAGTGGAATTCCTAAGTAGCTTCACCTATGTTCTCTTTTCAGTGCAACTTATGGTCCCCGATTTATTTAGCAAAGATAGACACTTAGTCATTGGAAGAAAACTGACTTAGAAGAGTGTTAAGGAACCTGAAGAGATTAACCTGCAATGATTTTCAAATAGATGCAAATATAAATTTATCTTTCTAAACACAATAAATGTTTAGGTAATCTAGAGCTGCCCTTGTTAATTGTCTGATTTAAAATTAGAACTAATGCTACTTCATTTTATGTTATTAGAATGGCTATTTTAAAACCATGGTAAAAATAATAAATATCGAGATTCCCAGTTTTACAATTTTTATTTTAATTTGGAAAACAATTTCAAAAAGTAGATGGATGACTTGCTGCTATTAATAACAGGGTAAGCAACTAATTAAACATGAAAGTTTATAAATAAAGAACATCTCCCTAAGTCTCTCATTCCTAGTTAATGCGAGATTGATTTTTACTTGGAAGTAAAGATGAGGCCTAAGAAATTCTGTACATCCAGTTTGACTTCAGCAAAAAAAACCATTAAATGAACTGCTTGACTATGAATGTGCCTCAAGTCACTAGTCATATGGCTTCAGTCTCTGAGATGTGAAATTTGGAGAGAGAGCAGACAGGGGTGGATGGAAAAGCAGTCTTTCCCTATGGAGTCAGGTGCAATGAAGGATACCAGGCAAACCTGTGTCACAGACCAGATATGATCCATTCTCAGAGAAGACCTCCGGTAAATGGAAGAATTGGATTTGATTCTGGTGCTCTGCAACTTGTATAGACGTTTTTTTAATTTGGGAAGGGGAAGGGAAATTAAACAATGTTGAAATAAGGATATAGATTGACCCATTGTAACAATGAGATGTACAAGAAAATGAACTTTACAGCTTGTGGGTGGAGTTGGGGAGATGGGGAAGGAATGGATGGTAGGGGAAGACCAAAGAAGGGGTAACAATGCTCAATAGGAAATGTATTCATTACCTTACTTGTGTAACTGTAACCCTTTTTACAGTATCTTTACTACACACACACACACACACATAGCTCATGACATCTGAGACTCCTGTAGCAGGAGCCACTAGCTGATGCTATCAGCTCTGCCACATTCTAGCTGTGGAATCTTAGAAAGAAAAATCAATTTTTAGTGGGGACCTTGTATAAATGAGAATAAATCATGCCATGCTTGGAAGATTTTAAAAAAAGTAAAAATTTTCTCCACTGTTAGGGGAAAAAAGATCAAAAGATAAGAATTTGAATATCATGGGTAATTATAATTTGTAAAATCTAAAATTAAAAGGTAGTGATTCATTAATAAGAAGATTAGAACATATTGGTGTCTGTCTCCCACAAGGATCTACTCACTTCCAAAGAATTTGTAATTATGTATGTACAATTCAAGTCAGTGGTCAGAAAGTTTGGCTTCTATCATCCCTTCTCCCTCATTTATGGTCATACATACTTATGTAGATCAAATTGTCAATGAGTGGCTTAGTTACAGGATAATTATTATTTATCTTAGTTGCTTTTTTTTATTCTAACTTGAAGACACAGAGAAAGAAAGATGAGAGAGGTAAAGACAGAGTATAGCTATGTCCATATAAATATATATCTTCATTTTAAACTTAACATTTCCACCATAGATATCTAGATATCTCCTGAACTTCTTTTTTTCATGGTATATCTTATCTTCAAAGTTTTTGCCTTTGGGCTGGGAATGTGGCTTAGGGGTTGAGTGCTTGTCTAGCATTTTTGAAGTCCTGGGTTCAATTCCTCAGTACCACATGAACAGAAAAAGCCAAAAGTGGTGCTGTGGCTCTAGTGGTAAAGTGCTAGCATTGAGCAAAAGAAACTCAGCGACAGTGCCAGGCCCTGGGTTAAAACTCCAGGACTGGCAAAAAGAAAAAAAAGAAAAAGAAAAGAAGTTTCTGTCTTTGATTAGTCCTTATATTTGGATATCCAGTCTGCTCTCAATTTTTAAATATTTTGTTCTCACTTCCATAAAGGCTAAGATAACACAATATGTTTTTAATTTTTAGATTATCATTTAGGTAATTTGTGGTGCCAACTACAAAAAAACTATAAACAGTTTTTGATTTCTCTCATTTTGTTAATATATAGTCCAGAAGTTTATATGTGTCAATCTATATTCTATCTTGAATGTGTAAAAGCATACTTTACTTTCACTTGGCTTAACATGTTTTTGTATCATTTATTAGTTAATCAGAAAATTTTAATTTTCAGGTCATTTGTAAGCAAAGCACATTTTGAAAAAAAATGTCTTGCTAAAGCATCATGAAGTATGGTAAATCCAAAGGAATACTTATTATTTTCAACCTACTTAGAAAATTGATCTAGGTTGATTAATGATTTCTTGATGACCCACACACAAACAATTCCTACCATGCTATTTTTATCCAGTTAAGGACTGAAAATATTAATTCATTTTCCCTTTGTTGTTACAACTTATCAAAAGAAGAAATTGTACATTGACTAAAATATCCATTTAAAAAAACTGAAAGAATCTATCATTCTTGGTGGGTGATTTATTTTTTTAATGGTAATAAAGTACAATTTCAAACTTTTGCTGTTCCAAAATGTCTATTATTTAGAAACATATAACTAAAATCCAGTTATATATAAAAAATAATGGGATATAAGAGTAGTCTTTATGAACTATGGAGGAATTTAGATATTAATTTTAACCAAATATTCATACTTAAAGCACTTTTTAAAATTTTTAAATATATATTTTATTGTAAAACTAATGTACAGAGGGATTACAGTTACATGAGTAAGGTAATGAGTACATTTCCTATCCAGCATTATTACCTCCTCCTTTGTTAACTCCCTACCCTCCTTTCCCTCCCCCTCTCTTCTGCTTCTCCTTCTCCCCCCCCACCCCCAGCCAAAGTTGTAAAGTTCCTTTTCAGCATAGTGTCTTGTACAGCTCATTGTTAAAATGGGTCCACCTGTATCCTTATTTCAGCATTTTGTTTTATTGTCAAAGTGGTGTATAGAGGGGTTACAGTTACAAAAGTAAGGTAATAAGTATATTTCTTGTCAAACTTGTTCCCCCTTCCCTTATTTTTCTTCTACTTTCCCAATGATCCACACTTAAAACTCTTAATTTATTAAAATTAGCAAACTGAAAAATAGGAAATTCTGAAGAGAAATGATGAAACTCACTGGAAAGTACATGAAAACATTAATGCTTTGAAGCTCAGCATCTTGTGAAGAAGACCTGATTTTTTTTTTTAGTTCATCCATCTGAGGTTGCCACAGCATCAGTTCCAAATATCATGCGCAGTATAAGCCACTTACAGTCAGAAATCAATTTCCATAAGGGGTGTGTGGAACAAATCCAAATCCAATTTAAAAATTAAGAAGTGCCAGGTCATGGCAACACTAGAGAAGGGAAGGGTGGTAGAAGGATAGGAGTGCTACATTGATTGTCTGACCTACCTTGGAAAAGTAACACATAAGTCATAATTCTACAAGGGACAAACATTGATCACTAGATTAAAAAAAAACAGTTCTTATAGTTATAGCACAGGCAGGCCATGGAACATCTTGTGTTTCTTTTCCTCTGGCTTTTTATTTCTCAATGCATGCCTCAATATTGATACAAAATAAATAAAATTTCCCTTAGGAGACAGAGCTCAGGCCTTCTCTGGTGACTGATTTGTTCAAAGTAGGAATTCAAACCACTGGAACATATGCAGATAGATATTATCCAGAAGAAAAGAATAAACTATTCCAATAATATTAAAGGTGTTTTCCTTCATGTAGAACATATTGAATAGACTTTAAAAGCTCTTGGCAAATGAATATGTGTATACACTTATAGTTATTTATAGATACTGCATTAGTGGCTATCAGTGCTTGGGAAAATATATATAAATCCATCCATATACAAATACACACATATACCTATATGTATATATAATTATATGCATATTAAGCATACTTACATATTACCTAATAATTGCCATACACATCATAATTATATATAAACAATCATATAGAACTAATATGCAAATCTATAATGTACTGAGACTTAAATTCAGAGACATGCCCCTACATATTCACACAGTTAACTCTGGTTTTCCATGGATTCAAATGTATACATGCATATGTATATACAAAATTTTAGAAAATATAGTCTGGCCGGGAACCGGTAGCTCATTCCTGTAATCCTAGCTACTCAGGAAGCTGAGATCTGAGGATTGCAGTTGAAAGCCAACTTGGGCAGGAAAGTCCATGTGACTCTTATCTCCAATAAACCACTAGAAAACCGGAAGTGGCGCTGTGGCTCAAGTGGTAGTAGAGTGCTTGCCCTGAATTGAGGAGCTAAGGGACAGTGCCCAGGTGCAGAGTTCAAGTCCCATGACCAAAATATTAAAAGAAAAGAAAATAAAAAGTCTACGAATATTTATTTCCCTCACTTTTATCTCTTTTTACAAAATAATATTTTTTTATTTTTATTTTTTGTGAACATAACAAAATAATATTAAAAAGTACAAACCTATGTCTTCTCCATGGCTGTGTTTTTAAGGAGGACAATGACTTAAGATAATAACTTTTCTTGAATACTCTTATGTCTTTAGGAAATCTCAATAAAACTCAATTGGACAGTGATTTGAAATGAGAAAGACTAAATCAATGTTGGTGTTTTAAACTCTGTACTCTGAATATAATTGAACAACTAAATTCTTGTGTTCTGAGTATGCAATCATTTGTCTCAGCAATTTGTACATTGTACAGAATTAAAGGGAATAAATTCATTAATAGGTAAAATGTAACAGGCAAAGTAAAAGGATTTTAAAATGAAACTACTAATCAAAATCATATGCATAGGAAATGTAGCTTTTCTTATCATAAGATTGTACATTAAAAAAACTGTGAAAATGGGTGATGACTATAATACAGATCTTGACATGGGAATCATTTGTTGCTCTGAAAAGATGATGAGAAAAATATATTTAAATCAGCAGAAAATATCATGTCCCAAATAGCACATTTTCTCTCTACATTTCTCAGGTTACTATCTGAGTATGTAAGAATTCACAGAACATTCAAATGAAATAAAATTTTAGAGCTTGGATTTTATCAAAAGGCAATTCCCTGAAATAGCTTTCTCATTCACTTTCCCTAACACCTGCTAGTCTATCATTAGTGATTCATTACTTTGAGGTTGATATTGCCTTCTTTGGATGGATTATTTTGATAACATATAATCTGAGCAATTGAGTAACTCACTGTATGACTAATCATCTAATGGGAACTGGTTTTTCAGAAATTTACTACTGATTTGAAGTACCCTCAGAGGATAAAAGTATTGAGATTACTGTAGAGTTACAGAAAGGTGAGGAAAGGGTTCTAATTTACAAAGTTATAGAAGTCAGTTCTCTGTATGTGTGTATGCAATTAAGTGGACATTTTATACAACTTGACTAGGGTTTTATGATGATAAATATCATCTATTAAATAGGTACATCTGTCACTGTTGATTTTAATTATTCTGGAAATAAGTTGGAATGTGGCCAATAATTTGGCCCAATTCTATTATTTCACTACTTCTTACCATTCTTAACATTGAAAGTTCAATAGTAGCAGTATTTTTCCTCTTTTATTCTGAATTACTAGTTTCTTGTTGTTTGGCATAAAAGTAGAATTTTCAGATAATTTTTACACCAAGTTAACAGTCATTTTTGTTGGAGTACCAATTTTATCTTTCTGAATTTGTTTTCAGGTTAATCTCAGATCCATCAAAAATGTACTAAAGTGAATAAAACTTCATTGCTACAGTGAGAGTATTGTCTATATGCTAGCAGGGTCAATAGGTAAAATATTGGTCTTTCTTAGAAGCTTCATGCCACTTCCTGTCAACATTTCAAAAGTCAGTAGAAAAAGTGTGGCACATTCTTTTCAGGCTTTTGAAAGCATAACCTCAATAGACTATTTTTTCCTCTCTGAAATCAAGAATTGTACGGTGACATTCTCCTACTGTCTCATTACATATGCTTCTGCTGTGTTCCCATCTGTTAGATCATAATGTAAAGTCAATGGAAGCTATAGGAGATTCTAAATTTTTGTAGGAACAGATAAATGAAAAATGACTGTGGAAATTGAAAATATAGGGATACATAGAAGACAGCTAGACTGAAACTGATTAATAAGTGGATTTAGCAGATAAACACTGCCTCATGAAATAAGTAGCTAAAATCCTAACAGGACTTAATGAGTATTTCTTAATTGCCAAATATATTGTCCTATTGAAGTACACTTATCTGCAGATAATACTCTGCAAAAACCATATTATTATTTTCTATTTCATTGACCCTTTCAAATGTACTTAAAGACGATAAGAACATTCTGTGTGGACTTCAGTAATCTCACATACAAAAAAAATAGAATAATAGAAAACAGCCATCATCATTTAAGCAAAAATATAAAAGCTAAGAAAATGAAGCATAATAATAATTTGCACTTTTAGGATTAACAGTAATTAATTCAGCATTGATACACATATATTTTTCTATATGTGCATCAGTTATGAAATTGATAACTGTAGAACATTTTTATAATAAAACTCATTACTTTGCTCACCAAAAAATATGCATATCAAATTCCTTGCTCAGGGTAGAGAGTATGAGAGAAATTCCCAGTTCATTTTTCTGTCACTGCGCTAATCTTATTACTTCTTATTCTCAATGGTTTCCCATTTAGGTTATATGTTTCTTTTCTGCCTTTTCTTTCTGTGCTTTCTCTTTGTTCTCTCAGTGTGAGAATTTGTGAAGTGCCCTCAAGATACATATCTATCTTTAAATATTCAATTCAATGTCATTATGTTTGTAGATTTCACTGTAGAAATGATAAAGTCTGCTGCATGGGGTAGAACAATAAAAGTTGCACCTCTGGTGCACTCAAGCCATGAATAACTATTTCTGGTTCAGCTGTCTTAAGCAACTTCAAGTTTCAATTGCTACCTACTCATTTACATTCTACTGGTAACAGGATAGATAGAAAGCAGGAGTTATCCTTGTGACAAAAAGTATATTTATATGTCATTAGTAGAGAAAAAAATATTCCATGTAAAAAGATATTCATTATTTCACATTTTCACTCCACAACTGAAAATATTTGCTATCGATTCCATAATAGAACAAATTTGTTTTTGGCCCGGGGATTTTAACTATGGCAATTGTGCAAGTAAACGTCTCTGGAAATCAACAAATGCTGTTTTAATGCTTTAGAGAGAAAGAAAGCAAAGTCATTGACATATATAATTACTAGAAGTGATTTTTTTTCTTTTCTTAGGGAGACCATGTATACATTTTCTGTTATAAATGTCATTTATTCAAAAACTACTAATGATTACTGACCATGTTCATAACATTTTGTAAGTACACATGGAGAAAAAAGGAGATTACTAACATGGAGTCATAGAGTCAATCATATCTTTTCATAATGGAGAAGAAAAGCTTCTAAGCATATACTTATACCCATATACTATGCATTAAAACAGATTTGTATACACACACAGTGAGAACAGAGACAAATATGTAATTGTTTTTGACAAGCATGGACTTCATAGAGGGATGATAGTCCTGCCATACAAAGAAAAAATACTATGCATGAAATGTGGTTAGAGGAGAAGGACTTTTCTAGCAAAGGAAAATGTGGCTTGGAAGTTCCACACTTGTAAAAGAGTTCTAGTACTCAGATTTTATTTTTTTTTCCTTTGCTCCCTTCAAATTCTACAACTAGGGGTAGATAAGAACAGCAAAAAAATTAGGGAAGGGAGAATTATGTCATGGGAATATATATTTTAACAGATATTTGGGCCTACTATTCATCACTGTATACTGCAAAAAATACTGTTAGTTAGGTAATGATATTTTGGGCAATATCTGGATAGGTAATTTGCAGTTGTTATTGCTTATTTTTCAGATTTGTTTCTCTTTGAATCACATAACTCTTTATAAATTGGGTTCAATGCAACTATGATGATAAATGACTATAGATTTTGCACTCAGGAGACAGAGGCATAGGATTTCATACACAGACACACACACACACACACACACACACACACACACACACACACACTGGCCTATGAGATTGCATTGTTCTTTTCATCATTTGTCTATCTTTTAATCAGAAAGCCATCCAGAAAAATATATTTTGAAAATTGTCAGTACATTTGATGGCAAAGAGAATAAATATGTCAGTTTTTATTTTTAAAAAAGGTTTTTTTCCTTGATTCTTTTATACCTCCTAAAAGAAATTGGAATCTAACAACAGAATTTTGACTAGGATTTGGTAAGTGGAAATATGATTTTTTGCCCTTCTATGCACACTTGATGCTTATTCTCATGTTCATTTTCTTTTTTTCAGAGAGAGTCTGGAAATTGAATATTGGATTCAATTCTGCAGCTCTTATGCATCTACTATATCTACTTATATGGAGCTGTAATCGTGTGTTCATAACAACACCATGAATCCTGAAATGTAATGGAATCAGACCAGGAGAGTTTGTCTCACAACAAGCTCTCTCAGAATCTCATCATTTCAAGCATTTCTTCTGAACAATTTTTGCACATATAGCAACTGGAGAAAAGTGTTAATTTGCTACAGGCATACCTTGGGTTCCTGATCTAAAGACACACTGTATCTTCCTTGAGACAAGGGGAAAAATAATCCCTATTGCACTATTTGCATGTGGGTTAAATTCACAAACCAATGTTTTTAACTTGTTTAGCTTTCCCTTTCCAACTTAACCAGGGATATGAAGCTCAGGTTGATGTATAAAGCTTTTCCAGTTATATATCGGTTTCATTAATAGTATCAATTTTTAATATCATGGTACACATTAAAAATATTTTCTAAATCATATATGACTTCATGTCATCTCATTATTTAAATCAAACTAAAATAAAAGTATGGCCAACATGTGCAATATTTACTGCCACACAAAGGAAGTATTAAACAATATATTTTTCCTAAGAATTGGATAAATGCAAGTTAATAACATGAATTGCTTATATTTCATGTACAATATCATATGGACAATTGCATCTGACATGAGAAAATTAAGACAATGTAAAGAAAAAACAATGGAAGAAAATTAAGCATGCTAATTTCTCATTTGTGTACATAATTAAAAAGATAGCTTCATTACTTGTCAGTAGATATTTTAAGACAGTTTTTTAAAGATATTATATTTTCAAGGTATTCTTTCTATTTTTTTATTTTACCAAATTTTGGTAATCAGAGATTTTTATTAACACCAATGTAATTTTTTTTGTAAGTCATGGGGCTTGAACTCTGGGCCTGGAGGCTGTCCCTCAGCTCTTCAGCTCAAGGCTAGCACGCTACCACTTGAGCCACATCGCCACTTCCGGTTTTCTGGTGGTTTATTGGAGATTTATAAGAGTCTCACAGACTTTCCTGCCCGGGCTGGCTTTGAACCACAATTCTCAGATCTCAGCCTCCTGATTAGCTAGGATTACAAGCGTGAGCCACCAGCGCCCGGCTTACCAATGTAAAATATTTAAAGGACATCCTACAGTGGACAAAATAAATGGAAGGTTCATGTAGTGATAAAGTATTTGTCTTTTACTAATTCTTACATGTTATGATTTTTAGGTAATATGATCAAATTTTATACAACCAAATACGCAAGTTCTTTCTAACACACCTGTATTCTTAATTTTCTACCAGAATCTTTAAGACTTCTACTATCAAAAGTTACAGGAGGGGCTGGGAAGGTGGCTCAGTGGTAGAGCCCTAGCCTTGCATGCATGAGGCCCTGGGTTCAATTCCTCAGCACCACATAAGCAAAAAGAAAAAAGCCGGAAGTGGCGCTGTGGCTCACGTGGTAGAGTGCTAGCCTTGAGCTGAAGAGCTGAGGGACAGCGCCCAGACCCAGAGTTCAAGCCCCACAACCGGACCTAAAAAAAAAAAAAATTAAAAAAAAATGTTAAAGGAAACCACAGTTTTATTTCCAAGTTTATCATTTTAAGGAACTACATTTTCAACTACCTCGTACTTGAAACTGACTTTAAGCTCCAGAAGTTAATATTTGCCAGAGCCTTTATTTCTTTCTTCTTGCATCATAAAAAGCAAGTATAGTAAATACTACTATTGCATCATGATGCTGATAAGAATATGACTGGGTTATTTTTGTCATCAGAGAAAGAGAGATTGCTAGTTCCCTGTTGAAAGCCAAGAAATTTCCCCCAATGGAGTTTTCAAGGAGCAAGTATCATTTAGACATGTTCAAGGTAGAGAATTCTACAGATTTTCTGTTTAGTATTTTTCCACCTTCAGTTTTCTTTAATGGCATAATATCAATTATACTGTGATTCATTTGTAAATACTAAGAAACCAATATCGGTATATTAGTGTCATCTAACCTGAATGATTAATTTGTATTTCACCAGTGATTCCATTAAGGATTTACAATATGCAATCCATGACCTATCAGTTTAGGTCATATGTATCATTAAAACTGACTATCCTGTGAATTTCTCAGTCTTTCTTTCCTATTATGCTACAAATATTTGAAGAGTATTTATCAAGTGTTTTGTAGATTGTCCCTCAAATTTGATTTGTACATTTATTTCGATCTTAAATTGAGATCTCATTTTAGAAACAATAACAAAAAGATTATGTCACCTCCTCAAAACATTGTAAGACACTCACATGACATTGCTGATAATGCATTCCTCACTTTTGAAGACCTTATTTGCCACATTCCTACACTACAGTGATTTCTTCTTATTATTCCAAAGTAACTAAATCCAGCCATCAGTTCACAATCATGGTTGAGTTTCTAAGCTGAGTTTGCTGAAGGAAGAATTATCTACATGTTGCTTAGAATTTTTCTGTAAGACAAACTTATCTCTTTTTAATTGATTGTTTGGTTGATATTAGTATGGACTTGTGGATATTTAATTTGAGCTTCTGTTGTTTAAAGTGCTAAGTTTTGGACATTGGGAGTTTGTGGTTGTTGTTTTTTTTGTCCTGATAGGATCCTACCATGTATTATTTTATTATTTTAAAAAATACTGATACAGCTTCAAGCTCTTCCACATTTATCTGTAGACCTTAAAGCAGTCCAAAATCAATCACATCTTCACAGCCTACTAGTCAATATATATATATATATATATATATATATATATATATATATATATAATTATATTTTCCTGAACAAATTAAAATGTTTAAATATTGCTTTTTTAGATCTATCCATATGAACATCTTCTAATTATATGACACTGACCTGGATTTTTTAAAGTAGTTGCCAGACCTATATTTGTAGATTGATTTTGAATAGTTGACCCTTTTCATGTACTTATGGTAAACTTGTAGAACACTATTTTGAAGTGGTAAAGCTTGGTTTCTTTTTATTTTTTATCATATTCTTTATTTCCTATCATGTCCTATTATTTATTTCATTTTCTTATTTCACTTCTAACTATAATTCTCTCAGATGACTTATTGAAAAGATACCATTTCTTCAAATACTTTTTTGCCTCCATAAACTTTTGGGACAATCACACAGTAGAGGCATGTGAAATCATTTTATAATTAAGATACTTTTCTGTGCCTTCAATAGTTGGTTACAGAGATGAAAATTCTGGCTTATCATTGGCTACCAGTGCTTGTGGTGGCTCCTGCTAATTTCTTGCACTTCATTTCAGTAGTGAACAACAGGAAGTAAAAAAAATTATAAATGAATATTATTCATACAAATCATATTTCAGTGAATAGCTTTACCTTCTAGGAATTGATTTCCATATAATATTTAAAATGAAGGAAGCAAAGTTAACTATACTACATTTTTAAATTCACTTTTTGTGAACTATCAAGAATCCTTTCTGTCAATATTGTGAATTCTCTGAGTAAATATACCTTTATTTGCCTCACAGAAATAGGTATTACTCTGTCAGTGTTTCTTTTGGTTCAAAGAAGTTTTTCATTTATTGCATTTTGGAAATGTTCAAAATAAAGTTATTAGGGTTAGTTCCATGTGACTGCCAAATAGAGTTTACCATTAAATACTCATTTCAAAACTACAAACAGCTGGAGAACAACAAAGGAAGGGATGTAGATGCTCCATAAAAATGTACTATTACCTTATTCGTGTAACTGTAACTCCTCTGTACAGCATCTTTACAATATAATAAAATTTTAAAAAATGTACAAACTACCAAATTCAACACTAAACAATATCAAAACAAACTATCTCACATAAATGTAAAATAAATTTGACTGTATTTTCCAAGTACTCAGGAATATGTAAAGCTGTCAATCATAAGCATTAATTTTTATACCTTCCAGTGAAAATGCTACTTTGTGACCTATTTAAATATAGTATTATCTGGGTGCCAGTGGCTCACACTTGTAATCCTAGCAAATCACAAGGTTGAAATTGGAGAAATTTTCTAGGAGGAAATGTATACATTTTGTGATCAAAGTTAAATTATGAGTTTGAAAAAAGAGCATTATTCTGTATTACATAATCTTCATGGTAATCATATAGCAAAATCTTATCATAGGGGTAAAGGGATGGGGCAGGGAATGTTGGGGACAGGAAAAATGGAAGAGGTGACATTGATCAAGATGCATTCTATTCATAACCTGATATTTGGAATTGAAATCCCTTTGTACAACTTGTTAACAAAAAATTAAGTCACAATGAAAACTGATAAGAGATTTTTTTTAAAAAAAGAGATCACTAATCATAAAAGATACCAATCTTAAGCCAGGTGCCAGTGGCCCACAACAGTAATCCCTGGTACTCAGAAGGTTGAGATCTGAGGATGGCAGTTCAAAGGCAGCCTGGGCAGGAAAGTCCTGAGATGCTTATCTCAAATTAGCCACTAGAAAACTGGAAGGGTCACTGTAGCTTAAGTGGTAGAGTGCTGGCCTTGAGCTGTAGAGCTCAGGGATAGCACCCAGAACTGGAGTTCAAGCCCCATGACAAACAAAAAGAAAACCAAAACAAAAAACAAAAACAATCCAAAAAGAGATATCATTCTTTATGATTATAAAGGAAGGGGGCAAATAAAGGGAAAGATATGTAAGAACCAGAAAATGATTATAGGGGCAATAAAAATTACTTACCTATCAATAATTACCTTAAAAATGTTAAAATTCTCTAATCAAAGGAGTCAATGTGAGGGGCTGGGAAGGTGGCTCAGTGGTAGAGCACTTGCCTTGCATGCATGCGGTCCTGGGTTAGATTCCTCAGCACCACATAAACTAAAAAGAAAAAAGCTAGAAGTGGCGCTGTGGCTCAAGTGGTAGAGCACTAGCCCTGAGCTGAAGAGCTGAGGGACAGCGCCCAGGCCCGAGTTCAGAAAAAAAGAGTCAATGTGAATAAATTGATTTTTATAAACCAAAATTACTGAAAACAATTTAAATACCTACTTTCTGGGTGTTTTTTTTTTTTTGCTAAACTTTGGCTTTGCCTTAAAATGTGTGTTTTATATGGTTTATTAATAGTACCTGACTTCTCTGGCTTCCCCAAGCAAGCTTATAACATTTCTTCTTCCTCTGCTCTCATTCTGTGTATATTCTTTTTTTTTTTTTTTGTTGGTCATGGGCCTGGTCACTGTCACTTAGCTCTTCAGCTTAAGGAGTGCTCTACCATTTGAGTCACAGCACCACTTCCAGTTTTTTTCTGCTTATGTGGTGCTGAGGAATTAAACCCAGGGCCTTGTGCATGCAAGGCAAGCACTCTACCACTGAGCAACCTTCCCAGCCCTGTGTATGTTCTTGCACATGAACTAAATCTCTTTCAGACAGCTTAGAATTGTTTATGGTAGTTTTGGAGGGGTGAAGTCAAGGGGAAAGGAGTAGACAAATGAAGAGGAGGAGAGAAGGAGAATGTAGTCAAAAATTCAATGTATATCTTACAAAATTAAAAAAAAAAACTGAGAGAAGGGGTAGGTAGGTGAGTGATGGGTGAGGATGTTGAAAGGGTTGACATTGACCAGGATATATTGTACTTATAAACTGCTTTGTTAAATGGCAAGTCCTTTGTACAACTACTTATAATACTAAAGATATTTAAAACAAAAACAGTAATAGAAGACAATGATGTAATATTTAATATAATTATAAAGATAATCCATTGTATATACTACAGAATTGAGACACATAAGAGAAGGCTTGGGTCAAAGGAGGGGTGAAGATATTGAAGTGATGACACAGATCGTATCATTCACATGAACTGCTTTGTTAAAAGGTAAAAAAAAAAAATTAAATACCTAGCCTAAAATTATGACAAATAAGGAAAGGGGTGGGTTGGAAGGTGAGAATGTTGAAAGAGATAACATTGATCAAGATGCACTCTTCATAAATTACTTACTTTGGTGAATGGAGACTACTGTGTACAACTACCACAGATACATTCAACAAAAAATATACAAGCTCATCAAACAGGTAATCACCAGTATTTATGGACCCTACTTGGAAGTACCAAGTATATGAAGTAAATATTATACACACAAGTTGATATGCAAGGCACGCCCCCTTTACTTGAAACCTTGGGAAATCCCCTAAATTTTTGTGTAGATATATTTTATCTGGAAAATATCCATCAGATGTACAATGAAGGATATTTTCTATTTATTTGGCTCCAAGACAGATAAGCCTGAAGAGGACTAGAATTTAGCTTCCTAGATGTTTTAGTTGAAATGCTATAATACAGAGGTAGGAAAGTGAGAGGATTAGATAAATTTGCAGACTATTACAAACAGGACTTGCATTCTACATTATTCTTATATATTTTTTTCTACCCAGTCTTTGCCAAATCACCTACCTAAGTTGATTTACATGTGACACTTATTGTTAATATTTCCTGTTTTTCTCTCTACTCCATAACAATAACAGTATGGTAAATAAAGGCAAAAATTTTTTCCTCGCAAGAGTTATATGCAGCATTATTATTTGATTTGAAACAAATTTAGAAAAGTATCATCTAATGCATGTTGCATATATTGTTTGCCAATGATGGGCCAAGATCATTTTCCTCATTGATTCTAGGTGCAAACTCCATTTGTTAGAATTCATGAAGCTAATTTGACTTAATAATGCTTAGTGTAATCACTCATAGGGTCTAAAATAAAGAACTGGTTTCTAAGCAACCACTCCCAATGCTAATATAAACCATGTTCCTGAGTAGACTTGTCCAGATATGGGTGTCAATATGGGTCCACATGAGTGTATGGTCTATGTTTTATTTGTGTACGTGTTTGAGAGTACTTAAAATATGCTGGAGTCCCTTTCCTTGCCCAATAACAACAATTTGTAAATAGTTCTATCATTTGAGTTCAATAAAAAGTCTATATACCATTATTTGAAATAGCTGGAAAAGAAAGCAAAAGGGAAATGCGTTTTACATGAATGATTTGGAAATGATTTGTTCCATGTTGAGAGGTGGTGAAAACTTTAACAAACATTTTTTCATGAGGAATCCACCAACATGAAAGAATTAATATTCTCACAGAAGTGACTGAGTTCATGTTTATGTATAACTCAATCAGCTACACTGAGTAGGTTGTTATAAAGCAACCTCACCACTCTCCAAGTACTTTCCATAAATGCTAACTCACCCTTTCAATTTCTGTTACAATGTAGCCCTAGGATCTTAAACTTAGCCTATAGAACAATGAGTCAAAATAAGCTTCTTTCCTTCATAAAATCATCCAGTCTCAGGTATTTTGTTATAGCAAAAAACAGACTAAATGAGGAAGAAGATAGAGCTAATTAAAGAACTTCTAAATATTCGGGCTTACTTTCAAAATAAGACATTTAAGAAATAGAGCTTGAACTACAAAGAGATATCAAGTCTTAGAGAAAAAAAATAGCTACAATTTTAGAAGAAAGAAAACCAGAGTGAACCTAGAGCTCTTTTCAAACTCCAGATAACCCCAGGGAAGTGGTGGGTGAAATAAAGTCCCTGGCCTCCTACCAGGATTCTCAATGTGGAGTTTAATTTCCATATGAAAGGATTTTATATTATCCTTTGTGCTCTGATTTCAAGTTTTGGGTGAACACACTTTTTATGTCATACTTAATATTAGCTGACATGTTCTTCATGTAACTAACAGCCACTGCATTAGCAGAAACCTTGATTGAACTCTAAATGATCTTTTATAGCTTTTACTCCATGAGTTATAACTAGTACAGAAACCCCATGGTATGTGAGCTCTTGATTTTAAACAGACTTTCCTCTGAATAGTCTAGAATGAAAAAGCCAATAGTAACTTTAGACTCAGAGAGGAAATCATCTGGTGAACAGTGGAAGACACAGTGGATTGACATGTCAGAATGGCTAGGTAAGTTGCTATATTGGACAATTTTATATTTAATTACTGTTCTTATCCTTTCCTGAGAATTAAGCATTAGGAAGGCTATGATTATCTAGTATTAAACATATTATTATTATGATGATGATGATGATGATGATGATGGCAGTATTTACATGCCTTGCAAAATGAGAGACATTTGGCTGGACATATTGTACATGCATATATGGTACACTAGGCTTGACTAGCATGACTAGGTTTATTTAATTAAATATTTTATCCAAATAAAATCACATTGGAAATTGTTAACAAAATATTTTACTTTGCATTTATTTTATGGCTAGAGAAGTTGAGCATTTCTTCATGTTTTTATTGGCCCTTATTATTTCCTCTTCAAAGAAGTTTCTCTTTAAGTCTTTAGCCCACTTATTAATTGTACAGTTGTTTAATTGAGGATTTGTTGTTAGGGGATTTAATTTTTTTTTGTTCTAAGTATATTTTAGATATGAGACCCTTGTTCGTTGTATAGCTAGTGAAGATCTTCTTCCAATCTGTGGACTTTCTATTGATCTTGATTGCTGTGTCCTTTGCCATGCAGAAACTCTGCAGTTTTATGCAATCCCATTTATCCAACCTTTCTTTGTTGTTTCTGGGTCAAAACAACATTGATATTCTACCTCACCCCAGGTAGAATTGCTATAATTAAGAAATCTAATAACAACAGATGCTGGAGGGAATGTGGCCAAAAGGGAACCCTACTGCATTGTTGGTGGGAGTGTAAACTTGTTCAACCACTTTGGAAAGTGGTTTAACTCCACATAAAGCTCCCCTATGACCCACCAATCCTACTTATAGGCATTTACCCAAATGATCACAAACAAGGCCATACTAAAGCTACCAGCACATCTATGTTTATCAGAGCACATCTATGTTTATTCGCCATAGCTAAGAAATAGAACCAACCCAGATGTCCCTCAGTAGATGAATGGATCAAGAAAATGTGATATATATATATATATATGAATATATATATATATATATATATATATATATGAATTCTATGCCTCCATCAGAAAGAATGATATTGCCCCATTTGTTAAGAAATGGAAAAAATTATATTAAGTGAAGTAAGCCAGGCCCAAAGAAGCATAGGTCCCATGTTTTCCCATATCTGCAATAACTGTATATGTCTAGGGCAAGCAGAAGAGGTCAAAAGCTATGTACATATGACCATATAACCCCATGCTAAGTGAAATGAATCCCAAGATAGGGACACAAGATTTTATCTTTCTTGTTGTTCTTTTCAATGTACTTATAATGTACAATGTGTTTTTGTTTCTTTCTTTCTTTGTGTGTTTTTCCCCCATGCTACAACCCCTGTATTGTCACTGTACTTGATTCCAGTGTCCTGCACCTTGTATATACATTTTTCTAATTTGGGGATGGGAAGGGACATAACAAAATGTTGAAATAAGGATACAGAATGACCCAATGTAACAATGAGATGTGCAAGACACTATGTTCAAAACGAACTTTGTAACTTTGGGTGGAGAGCGAGGAGTTGGGGAGGTGGGGAAGAAAAGGATTGTGGGTGAAAAACAAAGGAAGTAGTATCAATGTTCGATAGGAAATGGACTCATTACCTTGCTCATGTAACTGTAACCCCTCTGTACAGTATCTTTACAATAAAAATATATATTTAAAAATATTTTAAATCTAAGAGCTAGTTGATTCATTTCCTATAACCACAGTTTAGCAATTAAATTTTTGTTTTCCCAGTGAATATGCCAACTCAGTCTTTCTATATCTCCCCCAACAGCACACACCTGACCTGCTTCTTTCTATTTTCTCTCTTACACACATACACACACACACACACACACACACACACACACACACACTAAATATATACATCAAATTGTAAAGATATTCTTGAGGAGTTGAATCTGCTATATTTTCCTGTCATTAACTTCTGATTATTTCTTAATCAAGAATAACTATGAAACCTGAGTGAGGGTGGCTCATGCCTGTAATCCTAGCTAGTCAAAAGGCCTAGATCTGAGGATCAAGATTCAAAGCCAGCCTGTGCAGCAAAGTCCATGATAATCTTGTCTCCAACTAACCACTGGAAAACAGGAAGTGGAGATGTGACTCACAGTGGTAGAGCGTTAATGTTGACCAAGTCACTCAGGGACAGCACCTAAGCCCTGAGTTGAAGCCACATGAATAATAAAAATAAAATAAAAATAAAAATAAATAAAAAAGCCACATGAATAATAAAATAATTAATAAAAATAAAAAAGCCACATGAATAATAAAATAAAAATAAATAAAAATAAAAGTAAAAAAAATGGTGATACAAACTTTTATTAAAAGTTTCAAGGGCTTTTTTCCCCTTAAATATTCAGAACTGTACCAGGTTCCTCTCTTTGAAGGCCAGTTATAGAGGACATTAGTGATGGCTAAGTATTGCTGATATGCCATCAAACTAGAAAGTAAAACCAACAGAAATTACAAAACAGAAATGCCCAGGGAAGACATTTAGTTATACAAATGTGGAGACTAACTGTCACAGTCAGGAAAACAGATGAGTAGGCAGAGGAAGAATCAAATGAGCAATAATACAAAACCTACGTTTCATAGAGCCATGTCTGAGGCACTGGAGGCCAGCTGTATATTGTCAAACATAACAGGTGGAGATTTTCACATAATACTTCAAAGCAGCTTCAAAATGATGGCTGTAGGCACAAAGATCAGAAATAGATTCATTGTCATCATTGCTACCAATAACAAACATCTAAGGAAGACATAGTGCATATTGAGCACTGTGATGGCCACACCTTTAAAATCCCCCGTGTCGCCATTTCCCATAACAACAAAATATATGATTTTGTCTAGCATATCATACTAATTGCATTCACCTTTAATATAATAAACAGTAAAGCAGAGTCTCTAACCCAGATTAAAGCAAAAGCAAAACTCCAATGTCACAAGGAGAGATTGTGTGTATTTGAAAGCATAGTAGTGAAATTCACAATGAAATGGATTTTCCATTATTAGAAGTGAATAATGATCAATTGATGAGCCCTTGGTATAAAAGTCACAGGATTTAACTACAGTAAAACTAATTAATAATAATTAATAACAATAGTTTCCATTTTCAAATTCCACATAATATAATTAGAGCAGTCAATGCTTGAGTCACTTACAGAGTTTGGAATCTATTATTAATAATGTTTTCCATTTTTGGTGAGGATCACTTGTCAGTCTTTTATAAGCATCATTAAGTGACAAGCATTTTCATGGATAATTTATATACACTTATTATTTGCTGTTTATACTGCCTTTCCAGGTACAAGTTTTAAAAAAATCTCAATTCACCAAAATAGAAACAGAAGGTGAGAAAATTTCAAATTACTTGCCCTACTACACACAAATAGTAATTTCCAGAGCCATCTATTGGCTGAGCTTCGTAGGATAACTTTAGCTCGGAGTACATGGCTATATGCTTTATTCGTGAGAATCTATCTGATTTTTGTTTATTCTACTTTTTTTTACTGTTAAACCTTCAGATTTTCAAAATGTGATTAATTTCTTTTTAAATTTGAACTTCTATATTATTAATTCATGCAAGTGTCAGGAAACTCATATACCTGCACAAGTTATATGTATTTCCCAATTTACCCACTCTGCAACTTTTTGCATTATTCCTGAACTATTAGTCTTTTGGCTGAATCTAATCACATCCTCCTAATAGGCTGACTTCCTCAGCTTATGACTTCCTGGGAAAGATGTGTTTGTACAATTTCTTTCCTACAAATTGCAGTGTTTACAATTTTATGATTTTTCAAATTAACATCTGTATATGACCATCATTATTTCACAGTCATTTTATCTCTGTCGTCTTCATACCTCCAAACAAGTTGAAAATATTGCAAACTGTATGTGAGAACTTCTCAAAAAGTGACTTCAATCATTGCTCTATGCCTGGAAATTCTTTCTAAAGGTTTAATACGATAGGATCAGAGGGTGCAATTGAAGTGATTACCTCATTTGGGATTATCTGGTGAGAACCGTAGACTATTTTGTAGCACCCTCTTATTCTGTAATCTTTAATGGCAAAATCTTGTTTATCAAGAAGAGCTCTGTGAGCAGCTGCGCACAATTTGCCTTTATTGATTTTTCAGCTAAGGCTGACTGACTGCTTTACCTGGCTCCAAACTGCCTTGTCAGGGCCACGCCCTCTTTCTTGAGCACTTCAAATTTATTGAATTGCAAGTCATCTGCCAGTACTCATCTCAATTAAGAAAAAGAAAAAAGAACTAGCAACCTGAATGCTAGAAAGCAATTACTTATTTCCAATATTAGACATCCTACATTGTAGTTGGAATAAGAGATCAGAACAGTGATATCATTTAATTTGGAATGTAATGTAGTATCTTGAATTATTAAATAAAATAGAGAAAAATGAAATATTAACAGTTTAATATTCATGTTAATTAATTTCATTAAGTGAATATTGTTTAATTTTGATTTCTAAACAAACTTGAAAAAAAGAAACAAGAAAATTCCAACATTTAACAACACAAGGAGTCATAGTGTATTAGCTGTGATGATAATGTTAAGAATGTCATCTTTAAAAGATTCTAATCTGAAGAAGTATGTTTTAAAATATTTATCAAATGATAGGATGATAGAAATTTGCTCTATAATAACACAGAGAAGAACTGAGGATTGGTAAATAACCACAGTCATTTATTGAAATACTTTAAATAGTATTTAAAATTAATAATGAAAAAACAATCATATCTTATGATTTTCAAGAAGTTGTCTAAAAGTAAAAGAATGATGGTCAACTTTTTAAGTATTCAAAAGTTGTCATCATTATTAAAAATATTTAATATTTTAACCAATTTTGCTTTTAACAAACTAGAAATTTCTGTCAGGATTTACTTCTATTTAGCAAATGAGACATGCATTTAAATCATGTGTTTCAAAATAGTCATTTTATATGAAGGCAAAGTACATTTGAAAGTATTCATTTCTCAAAAGATGTTAATTATTTTCATTTTATTTATATTTAATAGCTGTTCCAATAACATTTTGCTACAATATTTAATAGCCATTTAGACATACTTAGGAGTCAGGAGAACAGCTCTGCTAATTACTGTATTGTCATTTCCTCTCTACGTAAAAACTCAAGTATTGACCAGTTTTAAATAGTTTTGTATCATTAAACTCTGAGTGCTGAGGTTTGTGAAGACCCAAATTTGACAGAAATGTGTCTCTATGTCATGAAGAACTTGACTAAGAATTCCAGATTTACAGTGAAAAAGAAGATTCTCATTTCTTGTTAAAAAGTAAGAAATTAGAAATAGAGGTGTGGCTCAAGATGCAGAGCACTAGTTTTGAGTATAAACACCAGGTGAAGTGAGAGATCCTAAGTTTAAGCTCTGGTACCAAACAAAAGAGGAGGAGGGTGAGGAGAGAAGGAAGAGAAGCAGAAGGAGGGCTAGAAGGAAGGGGAGGAGGAAAGAGGATATTATTTTTTTATCAAGCCTGAGATAAATTTCCCCTAAAATTTTCATCCCTATCAGACTTGGCTCATGTTGAAGCTTTTGTCATTTCTTGTTCTTTTTTTTTAATTCTCAGATTTTACTCACATTGAGGTAACAATTTCTTCTAGTTATTTTTTTTCTGTTTGGAAATTCACAGCAAATTTTTTCTACACTTGTTGTATTATTATTTTTCCATAGAGTTTCCTAAGTCTTCTATTTATAACCACCAGCAAATTCAAATTTTCTCTCAGAATTTTCATTTATTTATCAATTCTGGCAGAGTAGCATATACATTTACATACTCATTGATTTAAAAACAAAAACAAAAACAAAAAACCTTTTGGCAAGTCATACATGCAAACATTTACTATCCTCCACAAAAATGACAACAAAAATATTAGCTACTTTCCTCTTTTATTTTTCTTTAATTCTCAACCACAGCCTTCTATATCTAGGTATCCAAGGACATTTGACAAATGAACCAATTTCACTGAGGGGATGACTTTTCCTGTTATAACTCATAACTTGCTGTTCTTATTCTTATTAGTAATGGTACCTACTGCATTTAAGGTCCTCTGAATTTCTCAAATATTATAAGGGATTATGACGAAGATGCATGTATGTAATTTTACTTCAGGAACATGTTAGGAAAAAGAAACTTTAATTAATGATTAAAGCATATGGATTAGGAAAATAAATACATTGATATTTCCATAAACATATAATATTGTAATAGGAGAAAACACTAAGTGACTTTGTGGTATGTTATTAAGTATTGAACAGAAGAGAATTATATGAATATGTTTTCTTAGGAATAATTCTAGTATAATTCTTGATGACAAATCTTGTTTGCTTGTGAAGTGACATCAGGTTTTGCATGAGCTATGAAAACATAACTATTTCGGGTTTTGCCACTGATCTTATTCTCTATGGAATGAGAGATAATGCTTTCATCCATTGGCTATGACTAAGTAACAACAAAAGAACCAGGAGAAGTTAGTTTGATGGAAAATTGAAGGTGACAAGCTGAAATAATTTTTCTTTGATGAACACTAGCTGAAGAGAACACAGGTACAGAATATATGCTAGATAGGAAAGAGACAAAATGTACTGCTACTTGTGTGCCTGTTACTCAAAGAACTTAAAACATTGCCAGACACCAGTGATTCATGCTTATTATCCTAGCTACCTAGTGCGTTGAGATCAGTATTCTATATTAAAGATAGCCTCTCAGAAAAGTCTAAGAGCCTCTATCTCCCAAATAACTATCAAAAAGCAGGAGTAGAGAATAACAAGTAAAACTCATAAGCCATGAGTTTAACAATCAGTATTGGGAAAAATAAAAGAAAGAACAAAAAGGAACCTAAATCATTGGAAACATCTACAGTGCCGCGGACCGGGTTCTGTCGGGATGACGGAGGACACCTAGGGGAGGAACCTGGAATAGGATGGGGAGATGGCAGACAGACAACTCACACACAAAAGGAGTGGATGCTGAATGTGATTTAATGCAGAGGATAACAAACTTTTATAACAGAAGTCACCATGAGAAAGGGCAAAAGGTTACACAATCTTGCTGCAAGGCTTCATTCTTGGGTGGTCACCAGCTGGTCGCCTGATAGGCATTTGTCTTCGGCTTATCTCTAAGGAATACAATGGGTTTGGGTTTTGATGTTTGTCACCAATTAACCATTACCTATCTCTATAGAGGCCTTAATTTTCCCATAAGATCTTTTCCTGTCTCTTCTTTAATAGTGAACTTCAAGGAGACCTAGCAAATCTTTTAGTAAATAGCAGGAAATTCTTTCTCCTAAATAGTTATCTTAGTAATTGCCATTCATTCTTTTTGTTTTAGCTGAGCCTACAGCTTCTTGTAAATCTCTTACAAATAATTCCTTCTGCTGAAGTGATTTTGTGAAACCCCCAATACTTTTATATTTACTTATAACTTGTCTACTAACCTCCATAAGAGGGGTTTCAGGGTAGCACTTAACTCTGGTGAGTTAGTCATATTTTTAAGACACTCATCAGATATTGGAGTCGTCAACACTCTTAAGAAAGAGCTTTGGATAAGGGAACGTTGACAATGAATAAGTATGATGAACAGCAGAAACAGTAAAAGATTAATAGGCACTCTTATACAGTGAGGAAAAGAAAGGCAGAAACACATCTTTCCCAGGGGTTTGCCAGCCTTTTTCCAGGAGTAGGCCTCTTTAGAAGCCCTATTCTCTGAGGTAGACTTCGGTGAAGTCCCAAAACTTGGAGATAGACTTCTGTAAAGCCCCATTCTCTGAGGTAGACTTCGGTGAAGTCCCAAAACTCAGAGATAGGTCTCTGAAGCCCCTATCTTGGTCTGATAGATGGTTTCCCATGCTAAGCAGACTCCTCTGGAGTAGGCATGGCACTACGGTCTAGACATTTATTTAAAAATCTAGATATCTACAATTAGGATTTAAAAATTGTGTGTTCTCTCTACAATTTTTATGTTCCATACTACTATGTTGGAGTTTTTGCTGACATTGGGGACTTTTGGACTAAATTATAACAATTTGATTTTACTTTCTGGCATAGATATTAACCAGTAAATTAGTTAATATATTTGAAAATAGATTAGAGGTAAAAGAATTTCAAATATTGCTAGTAGATTAAACTCTTCTATTGAATTAGCTCACACCTTCACAAACATTTAAGACCTATTTCCACAAAAGAAGTATTTTTTTCCATTTCTTGGTTGACTTTAACACAGGATAGATTTTTATATGTACGTATTTCCATTTGTGCAAAAATTGGATAAAAATGCATTGTAAGATAGACTTGATGAAGAAAAACAGGTACACTGCTGCTTCATATGATTTAAATGATTCTTATCATCACTAGTGTAAGTTCTTGAACGAGAAGAAAAGATAGCAAAATGTACAATCTAAGTAGCTATTAGGAAAAATAGATGTAGTGTTGACATGTCAATTTACAGAGAGAATTGATTCCTTAAATATCATTTTCTCCTATCTGTAACCAATAGAGTAGAGGAATTCTATATTTTTCTACTCAAATGTTGTACTTTCTGAGTGAAAAGTGGAGGACAGACACACATACTATTCTATAAAGCCAGATTTTCCCTTTTGTGTTTGATAATCTACTTAAGAAACCAAGAAACATGGAGAAAGATGACAGAGAGACAAGAGACTAACTAGGATACAGGTATTGACAGGAATAAAACAATATGTGGTAATTTACCAGTTATATCAAAGATACATTGTGCTATTAAAATTTGGATTCTTTAAGATAGTGTTTAATATTCTTCCTCTGGCTTAAGTATATGACCAAGTCTGCTGTCTATCAAATTGTAGACAAATTGGCTTTTGATCTTATAAGATCATAGTACCATTACATAGAAGACACTTTTCAGACATGTATACTTACCCACCAATTCTTGTATGTCCATTTATATCATTCAGTAGGATTAATTTTTTAATTTGTAAGTGAGATCAATAACATCAAACTTATGACAAATCATTCTCAAGAGTTTGAACATCTATGCCCTCAATCATGACAAAAATTCAAGTTATTGTATTTAATATTCAAGAACTAAAGTGATTTTCGAAAGAAATATTCTTTATTACAATTGTCTGTAAAGAAACATCACATACACTTTCAGTATGGTGGTTATCATGAACCAGACAATTATGGAGATGCAAAAGAAAATTGAGGGAAAATTGGAGAAGCTGAAGAATCAATGAGAACCAGAAAATCCCTACAGAAAAGCAGAAACTTGGAAGGGGAAATGTATAATGTATTTGAGATAAATCTAAGCAATTCCTAGTTCTCATTTTTGTCCAGCATATAGCTTAGAGGATATTGTCATTGTTGTCTAAAAGGGAAGAGCCATTAATAGAGTACTACGAGAAATTCTGTATGGTATTCCAGTTCTGCTGCTATGGGAGTAGATACTGGATTTACCTAGTTCAAACACCAATAACATCTCTCTTGTCACATACACAGATTATTAGATCAAAGGGCAGTGATAATAATTTATTTGAGTGAAATTGATAAAAGTACTAAATAAATTATAAGAGATTGCCTATTAAACTATATGCAAATGAACTGAAACATCTGAATTTGGAAAGCGTTTAGCTAATTGTTAGCCAGGGCAAATATGCTTTACCAAACTCCTCTTTTCTATTTCTTATCTGTGAATATTGGTCACCTCCAATTACCAAAATTTTAAATAAAATATAGTCAATAACCTACTTTTAAAGAGTTTGTCATTTTTATGACAGAGAAAAATTTAATTATCCTGAAATTATCAGAACATATAAAGTAAGAGAACACATTCAAAACTTCTAAATTAATCATGTACAACACTGGGTACATACCTCCAAAATGTCAAATATACAGTACAATTTGTAACAGGGAAATCCACAAAGCAATATACCTGTGAGTGAAGCTTAAAAGTCATATTAGCAAATGGAGTCCCAAAGTAAACTAAAATAGTTCCAGTAAAAGCAAAATTATGAGGCCTGGAGATATAGCTCAACTGGAACATAATTTGCCTATCATGTGCAATGCCCATATACCATACCAGACTAGATGCATATCAGCCATCAGAATAATCTTTTATGTAAATTTGGAGTAGAATCAAACTTTTAAAATAATATAAGTTAGAAATAATAAAGGAAAAGAAGGTTGATAAATCTGACTCTTTCAATTTAAAAATTTTCTGCAAGAAAACTATTCATAAGACGCATTTAAAGATAAGCAAGAAAAAATATGCTGCACAAATGATGGGGAAAAGCTTCATTTCCTTATTATAAAAGAGTATTTATAAATCAGAAAGAAAATGTCAAAAATGACCCAAATGCAATAGAAAAGCAGGCAAGGCATGAGGAGGCTGTTCATTCTAATAAATAAAAGCAAAGATAAATGGCTTTTAAACTTAGGAAAACATACTTAATCTTATGCATAGTTAAATACAAATTAAACAAATAATGAGAGATCATTTTTTCCTTCCTATATTGGCACAGATCATAATTATGTGATAATGTCAGATAGGTGAGGATAGAGAAAAACAGATGTTCCACATACTCTCTAGAAGAATAAATTGGTCAAAGTTACTGCAAGTAAGACGAAATTATTAGAACTCAAACACACACTCACTGACATGCAAATTTTTTTCTGAGAATACCATTTATTGATGTGTATATAAAATATATGTAAGTATATATGAAAGTAAATTCCTATACTTTTTTGGTAATTATACACTGGAAAAAAGTAAATATTAATTGGAAATTCCCTTAAGATATAGGGATTTAAATCAAATAGTATGCCTGTATTAAAAAGGTAAGGAGGATATATAAGTATATGTATATTAAATGACATGTAATATATAAATATATATATGAAATTATGTTGACAAACATTAGTGAACATAGATTATAGGCTTGTTCATTGACTACTTTTGATTTTTTTATTATTTTGTGTGTCCATGGAAGAAAATAATTATTACTAGAGTAGCTGTATTTTTTTGTTTTGTTTTGTTACTTTTTATTTTTATTTTTTGTGAACATACTGTGCAGAGGGGTTACAATTACATGGGCAAGATAATGAGTACATTTCCTATCAAGCATTGCAGCCTCCTCCTTTGTTTACCCTTCACATCCCTTTCCAGCCTCCCCCGGCCCCCCCCACCCAATCATTCTCCCCCACCACCCCACGCCCCTCCTCCCCCTGCACCAAAGTTGTAAAGTTCGTTTTCCACATGACAACTTGTACTTCTCATTGTTGCAACGGGTCCACCTGTATCCGTAAACCACTTGTTTTTCCCCATCTCCTCTACAAATTATACCGACATCAAATATAGTGAAAGCAGGGGTTATGCTGTGGGGGAGGGACATACAAAGCAACAAAGAAATAATCTTATAATTGCGTTAGAAACAAATGTATGAAAGAAAAATACCTTTAAATACATATCTAAGCGTTCATTTTCCTAACATCACAATATCTGTCCTTTTCTGCTTGACTCATACATATACTGGATATTGCAAATAAGGGAAACCATGGGGCCTATGTTTCTTTGGGCCTGGCTTACTTCACTTAACATAATTGTGTCCAAGTCTTTACATTTCCTAACAAATGTGGCAATGTCATTCTTTCTGAGGGAGGCACAGAATTTCATTGTGTATATATACCACATTTTCATGATCCATTCATCTACTGAGGGGCATCTGGGTTGGTTCCATATCTTAGCTATGGTAAATAATGCTGCAATAAACATAGTTGTGCTGGTAGCTTTAGTGTGGTCTTGTTTGTAAATATTTGGGTAAATGCCCAAAAGCCGGATTCCTGGGTCATAAGGGAGCTCCATGTGAAGTCTTTTGAGGAACCTCCATTCTACTTTCCAAAGTGGTTGAACAAGTTTACACTCCCACTAACAATCAAGTAAGGTTCCCTTCTGCCCACATCCCCTTCAACATCTGTTGTTGTTAGAGTTCTTGATTTTTGCCATTCTAACTGTGGTGGTGGTATCTCAATGTTGTTTTGATTTGCATTTCTTTTATGGCTAGGGAGGTTGAGCATTTCTTCATCTGTCTATTGGCCATCCTTCTTTCTTCTTCAGAGAAGTTTCTCTAAAGTCTTTAGCCCACTTATTTATTGGGCAGTTGTTTCTTTGAGGATTTGTTGTTGGGGGGTTTAATTTTTTGAGTTCCAAGTATATTTTAGATATGAGACCCTTGTCCCTTGTATGGCTAGTGAAGATCTTCTCCCAGTCCTGGGCTTTCTATTGATCTTGCTAGCTATGTCTTTTGCCATGCAGAAGCTCTGCAACTTCATGCAATCCCATTTGTTCAACCTTTCTTTGATTTGTTGTGTTTCCGGGTCTCTATTCAGAAAATTTTGGCCTGAGCCAAGGAGACCTAGGGTTTCTCCTATTCCATCCTGTAATGTTTTCAGAGTGTCTGCTTTGACTTCGAGGTCTTTGATCCATTTGGAGTTGATTCTGGTGCAGGGTGATATATAAGGATCTAGCTTTAGTTTTCTACATGTAGTTAACCAGTTTTGCCAGCACCATTTACTGAAGAGGCTGTCTTTCTTCCATCCTATTTTTTTAGCTCCCTTATCGAAGATTAGATGGCTATAGTTCTGTAGGTTCATTTCTGGGTTTTCAATTCTATTCCATTGGTCCTGAGGTCTGTTCTTATGCCATGCCAGTACCAAGCTGTTTTGATTACTATGGCTTTATAGTAGAGTTTGAAATATGGTATGGATATTCCTCCAGCAGTGTTCTTTCCGTTGAGGAGCGTTTTTGCTATTCGGGGTCTTTTATTGTTCTATATAAATTTTTGGATTGCCTCTTCTATTTCCTTGAAGAATGAGATTGGAATTTTGATAGATATCGCATTGAATTTGTAGATAGCCTTGGGAAGTATTGCCATTTTCACGATGTTAATCTTTCCAATCCAGGAGCATGGGAGGTTTTGCCGTTTTTAGAGTAGCTGCATTTTATGAATTGATCAAGTCCAAGACTATTCTAATATAATCCTAACTTTGTGGTACAGAAAGACAAGAATATGTAAATTGTGAAAATATAAAATATATAAATATTATTTGTCTCTTGATATTTCTTTCTACATTTATAAATTATCTTAATTTGGAAGAAAAGAGAAGATAGGTACATCCCTGTCTGCTCTGATATGCTTCTATGAATATGCAGAAACTGTATAAAAACACAAATACACATATTTGTTATATAACATTGTATAATTTGTAGTTGCCTCTGAGGATAGAATATAAAGTGCTGCTATGTTGTAATGAGGAGTATAATAATCAAGGTCAGAATTCCATTTGATTTTTTTGTCTAATGTTTTTCTTACCATTTTACCATTCACACTACACACCCTGTTTTAGTGGAGAAACACAATAATTTAGCATAGAAGTTTAATAATGGACACATCACAATTTGAGGATCATGAACCTATTCTTCATGGCTATGATATTACATCTCTCTCCATATCTTTAAAGAGCACTTTTAAAATTGTGTGATCTCCTATGGAAATACAATGTTTCAGAGCAAAAAGATTAGGACTTTGAAGTGCCACACTCAGTGTACAAATCACAATTCTGTTGAAGTTGTGTGATCTCAGGAATAAAAAATTTAATTCCTATTCTCACTGCATCCTCTTTAGTTAGCTAAAATTTTAAAGACATGTATACATGAAATGAGATCAGTTAAATTGTGGAATGTTCATAGTAGCCTGTGAAATCCTGAACAATTCTCCATGGTTCTTGGCTATCAAAAGTCTTTGACTCTTATGAAAATCCCTTTGCCTCACAGTTCACATCTTTTGACTTTTTCTACCATGATATTAATATTACAAAGAGCATAGCCCTGTTCCTGGGTTCTATCTGTGAATATGATTCAGCCACTGTAGTTATGGTTTATTTCCTTCTGTGGACCAAGGAAACTGAGTATAAAACAAAAGAAATCAAACATCAAAGAAACTAGTTTAAGTTGGTGTTTGTTAATATGCAATTCTCAATTTTATAGAAACAGAAAGAATTTTCTTCGCACAAACCTCTGTAGCTAACTCATTTCAAACAGTAACAAGTGTTAAGTGACTTTTTCTGTTTTCACATGCCTTCTAAACCAGGACCTATGCATGCCTGTCTTCCATTAATTTAGAACACAAGCAGAGATAAGTTTTAACAAGAAGACATGAGAGTAGAAGAGTAGAAAGTGTGCAACCTGACAGAATTATAAAGGTAAATGGAGCCATATGCAATTTCTAAAATAGATTTCTAACTACCAATGGTTGTATCTGTACAAACAGGATTGGGAAGATAGTTTAACACCTACATAGGCAAAGGAGACTTAGAAACTTTGAATACTTAAAAAAAAAGACTTTTAGGGATGCACTGTTGGATATAGATGCTTGGAAAGCTATTATTATTGTGTCAGCATAGAATATATTTTAGCAAGACCAATAGAGATGATAGAAGTAGAACTGTGATCATGATTGTCACCAAGTTCTCAGCACTAAAGAATAACGTGGAGTTGATACATGTTTAGGGAAACAGTTCAGAAGGCTCAATAGCTACTTGAAAGATGCCTTGAGCTGAAGACATATATAATAACAAGCTCATATATAACCTCCCAAACCTGCCCATACCCTAATTCCTGAAAATTGAGAATATTATATTTCATGAAAGAAAAGCATGTGTAGCTTTAACATTTAAATAAAGATTAGAGTATTTTGGTGAATGCAACCTAATAACATCAGAGCTTCAAAAATAGAACTTTCTCTGTTTTAATCAAGAAAAACAACAACAGAATCTTTTTCAGAAGAGGGAGGTGAACAATAGATTGGCGAATGAGTGACTGCTAGCCTAGGGAGGGTCTAAAGGCCATTTTAGATTCTGAGATGAATATGATTGTGGTCTGCACTTGCAGAAGGGGACTGCTTGTGCATTGCTGAATTCAGTAGCTGAATCATATTCACTGATAGAACCGAGGAACAAGGCTGTGCTCTTGTGTGTGTGTTTTTGTGTGTGTGTGTGTGCAAGTGTGCAAGTGCTGAGGCTTGAATTCAGAGCCTTGCATTCTTGCTTGGCTTTTTAGCTTTATAGCTTTTTAGCTCAAGTCTGCTACTTGAGCCAGTTCTAATTTGGTTGGTTAACTGAAGGTGAGTCTGGGATTTGTCTTCCTGGACTGGCTTTGAACCACAATTTTCAGATCTCAGCCCTCTGAGTAGCTAGTATTAAAGAGATAAGGTACTAGCACCTGTGTTAGCAGCTACCGTAGAACCTCTGAAACAGGTTCTAAACCTCTATGGGAGAATGCTGATGGCTGACAGGTTGGTTTCAGTTTCATGAGATCCCCCTAAACCACAGACTTGGCCAACAGAAACCATGACATAATAAATGAGTGCTGTTAAACTTCTAGGTATGTGGATACAGCCACAAGAGAATATTAAAATCATAATAACATTGAGATTCCACCTCACTGTACTTAGAATGGCTGTAATCAAGAAATATAAAAAGAACAGATGCTAGAAGGGATGTGGCCAAAAGGGGAGGCTACTACACTGTTGGTGGGAGTGTAAACTAGTTCAACCACTCTGGAAAACAGTATAGTGATACTTCAAAAGACTATAAATAGAGTTCCTCTCTGACCAAGCAATCCTACTTTTGAGCCACACTAAAGCTAACAGATCTACTATGGTTATCGCAGCATTATTTACCAGATCTAAGACATGGAACCAGCTGTCAGTAAATGAATGAATCAAGAAAATATAGTATAGATATGCAATGGAATTCGATGTTTCCATCAAAAAGAATGACACTGCTCCATTTGTAAGGAAATGGAAAGACTTGCAAAAAATCATAAGTGAAGTAACCCAGTCTCAAAGAAACATAGATCCCATGGTATCCCTTATTGGTAATAATTACTTTACATCTAGGGTAATCTTAGCAGATGATCAGTACATCTCAGTAATTATGTCCATACGACTGTACAAGATGATGCTAAGCAAAATGAACTCCAAGACATGGACACAATAAGTTTTTCTTTCTTGTAGTTCTCAATGACATGATTTCTTTTTTTTTCTTTTTTGTCTTTTGTGATTATTTTCCTCCCATGGTTCATCCCCTGTCACTGTGTTCGATTTTGGTGCCCTGGTAAATATACATTTACCCGAACTAGGGAAGGGGAGGGGAACAACAAAATGGTGAGACAATGGATATGTAACAGCAATACTCACAAGAAAATATGTTGGAAATAATCTGTACAACTTGGGGGCGTGGGAGGAAGGGAAAGAGGGAGAAAAATGAGGGAAGGGGTAACAAGTTAGACAAGAAATATAATCACTACCTTACTTAAATATTGTAACCCCTCTGTACATCAACTTGACAATAATTTTTTTTTGGTTCAGTTGTGGGGCTTGAACTCTGGGCCTGGGTGCTGTCCCTCAGCTTTTCACCTCAGGGATAATGCTCTACCACTTGAGCCACAGCACCACTTCTGGCTTTTTTTCTGCTTATGTGGTGCTGAGGAATTGAACCCAGGGCCTCATACATGCAAGGCAAGTGCTCTACCACTGAGCCACTCCCAGCCCTTGACAATAAATTTTTTAAAAATGAAAGTGTAAAATTAAAAAAGAGAACATTAATAAGAAACCTCTTCTAACAAAATTTTCCTCATCCTGGAGACACGACACAATAACATTTAGCATCAGCTTATTGTTTAAAAGGAAAGCAGAAATTAGGGTAATAACAGTGAAATAATTATGATTGATTTATGAACGCTTGATCGATGTCTACAGAAATCTCTCATCCTGCTTCTTTCTAACCTATGATATTTCAAAAAACTTTAAACTCAGGTATTATTGAAGAATCAGGTAAATTCACATTCCTACATCCTACAACACAAAGGTTTACATTTAGGATATGAAATTTTTTTAGTTTATTTTCTAATTTGGATTCAGAAGGCTCACAAACCACGTTCTGAAAAAAATATTGTTTGCTTTGAAAGTGTACTTTATTCTGCATGATTGTATGTACACATGTATATTTGTTGTAGAGTAACAACTTTTGAAGGGATTATGCAGGAATGTAGCATAATGAGTCCCTGTACTCATGAAAGTTCTATTCTAATAAAAAGCTAAGCATGTACAGAAGTAAGATGGAATTTTGCAGAGGAAAACCACAAAACCTGCATTACAAACCATTGGGAGAAGGTCATTCAGAGATGGAAAGAAATTGAATCTAGACTGCCAATAAGAATGGCTCACCCAGGAATCAATGGATCAGGTCTATAATCATTACTACGCAGGAGGCTGAGGTCTGGAAGACTGTGATTGGAAACCAACTTCCCAGAAAATCTGTGAGACAGTATCTCCCAAACACAAAAAGAAGAATTGCACTTATGGCTCAATTGGTAGGGTGCCAGATGAGCAAGAAAGCTCAGCAAGCAAAAAACTCTGAGTTCAAATCCTGAGACTACCAAGGAGGGAAAACAAAACCAACTGTAGATGATGATGAGCTAGAGACAATACAGAAGTGACAGAGAAAGAAGTTGAAAGCCAACTCATTGTATTTTCTGCCAGTGTTTCTACATCTTCAGAAACCACTGTCTTGTCATACTTCACTGGATCAGTCTAAAGTTTGGAAAAAGTTTTTTTTTTTTTTTTTGGGTCCGGTTGTGGGGCCTGAACTCTGGGCCTGCGTGCTGTCCCTCAGCTCTTCAGCTCAAGGCTAGCGCTCTACCACTTGAGCCACAGCGCCACTTTTGGCTTTTTTTCTTTTTGCTTATGTGGTGCTGAGGAATCGAACCCAGGGCCTCAGGCATGCAAGGCAAGTGCTCTACCACTGAGCCATCTTCCCAGCCCTGGAAAAAGTTTTATGTGTATGAAGTTTTTATTTGAAATCTCTCCATCAGTTATTTAGCTTCATTCCATGCAAGTGTTGCCCTAATGCTAACTTTGGGAAAGTTGTTTATTTCTGAAACTCTTATGTTGTGCCAATTTCTTAAATTTTTTGCCTTTTAAAATATTTGTTCTGTTTTTAAATTCTGGGATAAGGACCTTAATAGAGATTAAGGTATAAAATAAAAAATATTAGTACAGAAGAAGGACATGAAGAATGAAGACCTATTCTTTTTACAGTATAATTTTTAAAGATGACCCATCATGTGGAAGATCATGATGCTCTTTTTTATGCATGTTCAAATTGAAGTAGTTTAATCTCCAATTTCCCATCATTTTTTATCCTTTTGATTTGTTCATCTTCTTCTATATCGATGCAAATTCAATTTATTCTTTTGTGGTGAACCCAGTCAGATTATATCAGCTAACAAATAATTGTAGGTGGCACTATTGAATATGCCTAGACTTTGGTGACATATGCAGATTGCTCCATGAATCATGACTTTTTAATTTATTTTTACATATGCCATGTCATAGGGAAATATAAAATCAACTTAGGCATATCAACAAAAATACTCAGGCTGTCTTTGTCTTATCTTTTCTCTTGCAATGATCTGCCTTTTTATTTGGATGATTTCCACATTTTGAGTAGAAATGAGAAAATATATTTTAAAGTGGCCAAATCAAGAGCTTTTCTGCGTATTTTAGGTGTGAATTTTCAGTGCCCTATGAAATTCCACAGATTCAACAGTATTTATTCACCAAATATTATTTAAAGTTTATGCTTATTGGAAGTGCAAAGGTATGCTGAGTACCAACAGTTGTGAGAAGATCAAACAAAACTGTGAAAATTATATGTCCTGTAAATTATGCCAAAGTGTAGAAGATAATAACTTGATGAAAAGTAGTCTTTTACTATCCAGTGTGTTTACTTGTAGATTTAGAGACACATTACAATTACCACAAATGAAGGAAACCATGGAATCTATGTTTTTTGGGTCTGGCTTACTTCATTAAATATAATTTTTTACGTGTTTTTCTATTTCCTTATGAATGGTGAATATCATTCTTTATGATGGAAGCATAGAATTCCATGGTGTATTTACACCACATTTTCTGGATCCATTCATCTGCTGAGGAACATCTTGTTTATGGTAAACATTGCTGCAATGAAAATGGCTGTGTTGGTAGCTTCGTGTGTGACCTTGTTTGTGGTCTGTTGTATAAATGGAATTGCTTAGTCACAGGGAACACACTAGATGGTAAAAGACAAAAAAAATACACTTGGAAATAATAAATTATACAGTATAGTATACACTCACACAGTGAAACCAAATGCTCCATAGCTATGTGAATTTGATCATATGAAATAATGTTTATAGAGATGAACGCCACAAAATTTTTTATTCTGCTTTTTGTTTGTTTTTTTCCCTTGACAATGTTACTCCTTTCTGTACCTTTTGTCTTTATAAGTTTATCTGTTTAGGGGAGAGTAAGTGGGAGCACAGAAATGGTGGGAGATTGGGTATACTAACATAGCAATGATACTCACTATACATTATGCTGAACATGAACTGTACAGCTTGTGGGGGAGGGGCATTGGGAAATAAAAACTGGGAGAAAATGAAAGAAGAGATGATACTGTTTAAAAAGAAATGTAGGGCTGAGAAGGTGGCTCAGTGGTAGAGTGCTTGCCTTGCATGCCTGAGGCCCTGAGTTCGATTCCTCAGTACCACATAAGCAAAAAGAAAAAAGCCGGAAGTGGCGCTGTGGCTCAAGTGGTAGAGCGTTAGCCTTGAGCTGAAGAGCTGAGGGACAGCGCCCAGGCCCAGAGTTCAGGCCCCACGACCGGACCCAAAAAAAAAAAAAAAGAAATGTACTCATTATCTAATTTATATAACTCTAACCCCTCTGTACATCACTTCTATATTAACAATAAAATTATTTAAAAGAGTAGTCATTTGTAATTCCATTTTTGCTAAAGAAAAAGCTTTCCTCTTGATCAAAATGTTTCCAATGCTCTTCCAATTTGAAAATTCTCATTTTAACCTTAACTTGAAGGTAAAAGTCACTTCATGTAATTTACTCTCTATTCTACAGAGCTGTTCACATTTTTATTGCTGGAATTCCCTTTTCTGTACCACTTTACCTTATGTCCTTATTATAGATTTAATTTCCAGTGTCTACATATCTAATTTGCAAGTTGATTGTATAGAATCTCAATTTCTATATAATCATAACAACATTTGAAGCAAAAGGAAGTTTATTCTTTGGATTCTGATCATTTCTTCATTTTTGACAGACACTATGAAAATTAATTCTATTAGTAAAATCTGGTGATTATGAAGTATTATCTTTTGTTTTTCTTCCCATAACAGCATATGTTCACTCAATGATTTTTTAATAATTTAGACTTTAGACATTCCCTTTAACTTGGACATTAGATAGTAATCTACTATGTTACATTCTATAATTTACATTTTAAGCTCTTAGATTCTATTGTTTGAAAAAAATAAACACCATAATCCTCCTTTCTTTCCTTAATAATTACATTGATTTTTAGCTCATATAGTGTTTTACACCTAGGCTTAGGTTTTCTATTTTGAAAAAAGTATTGGTCAAAAAAATAAAACAAAACAAAAAAACAGAAATTGTGATACTTGGTCTATGCAGAGTGTCGTCTGTTTTGGTAATTAGATGAGTATAAATAGGGCTACATTTGAAATTGTGGACTGTCATTATTTATAGCTACTATTTTTCCTTAGTATTCTTTGTCTTGAGCCCTTTTAAATAATTTAAAGTGGGAACCCACCTCTTTATCATTTAAAAAAGGCTTACAATAAAGTTTTGAAAAGAATAAGGTCATCTGGCTTTTAGGAGAAACTCAAAATCTCCCTCCTTGTACATTCTCTTATCTCTTGAGCACGAAGCCCCGAGAGAGAGCAGAGGTTGTTTGTTATTCTGAATTAGGTTTGTCTGGCTGTCATTGCAAGCAAGTGTGAAATATTTTTTTTTCTGTTTTAGAACAAACATATTCCTTAACCAGCGTTATGAAAGTAATTCTTGATTCAAGGGAAACTTATAGTTAAGGATATTTATTTAGAACTGAGGATAAAAGATACAATTTTTAACACCATTCCCAGGTGAGACATAAATCCAAAGTCAAAAGATCAAAATGATCCATGCTGTATGACAGGAAAGGAACTATGCACATAGAATTGGGGGTTGTTACAAATGAATCACAGAGCCATGTATCAGGTCTTTCTAACAGAGAGAAGGAATATTTCTGGAAGAATATCTCCCATAGCTGGTGAAAAATATAGAGACTATTCTCACTAAAGGTGATGACACACAATCACCTATCTGAAATGAAGTAGTAAAGTAAATGAATCCACATTTATACTTTATAAATAATATATTTCTAGAGATTCAGATTCTGATTCTGGTTGTCTTTACATTTAAGGAAAGATTGATATGATTTAATACCTTCCCTTCAGAGCTATCTCAAGTACAAATAACCACCCTGCATTCTGGCATTTTATTTTCCAGTGACAAAATATATAATCAGTAAGAATGTTTATACTTTGTAGTAGTCTTTAAAAAATTTCATAGTTTTTAAAAAATATTTTTTAAAATTATCTTAAATAGTTGTACAAAGACACTTTTATTCAATATGTCAATTTATGAGTACAATATATCTGTATTCATTTTTTAAATTTTCCTCTACCCTATAAACTTTATCAAAATGTTTATAACCAATAAAAAATAAGAAAGCTTTGTATCAAAGTTTAGAACTTATGAAATGTTTTAATATAATCTTTACTTTGCAAAACAATTCTGCTAAGAAAATTATGGGATATGGTGATTCTTCTAGTTTGAATTACAATTAAATAAAACATTGAATGAGAAGTATCATACCTGGATTGAGATTAGAGGTTAATAAAGACCAAAGTTGAAATCACTTCAAACTAAGACCATTACAACATTCTACTTTTCTTTCCAGAAAAATAGAAAAAAAATGAAGTCTCAAAAATCATCTAGATAAAGTAGTTTGAGAACAGAGATTGTTGCCTGTGTATGAGACTCATTAAAATTAATCAAATCTGATTTCACCAAATCCTTGTTGTGGGAAGTAGTCTGTCTCCTGGGCTATCTCTGAGTACTTATGTGAAAAAAGAATTGCTCTTCCAGTTTCTATAATAATAAGTCAGCTGCATCTGGGATTTGTAAAATTAGACTACATAGAGCTCCTTTCCAATATGTCAACACAGTCTAGCAGGGGAAGAGAGCATCTGTACCTTCCTGAGGTATTTAGCTATTCTTCAACACCTAAATGTTTGCCAATTAGCCCTGCCAAAGAAGAAAAGGGAATTATTTCTTCTTTTTAATTTGCATTCATCATATGCGTTCTAGACTAACATTCATGATTGCTGTTGCTAAAATGTTAATGGCTGACAGGAAGGTTGACTTGTCCTGACAGATGAAATAATGTCCACATAAAGGAAAACAGCCTCAAATCTTATAGCCTTGTTTTGGTAAAATGGTTATGCCTTTTCTCTAGGGTGTTATTCCCCAATACTTTGTGGTTTATAACAAATGCTAGAGTAGCATCAGGCCAGTGAACTGTTAGGTGGTCAAAGGATAGTCTTCTTCAATTCAAAAAAGAAGGTAGCTTGAGTCAGACTTTTGCTGTTTAACATAGACAATTCATTCATCAGCCTCTGGAAGCCAGAATTTGCATGCTTTCTTCAAGAATTTATTAGATTTTAGCAAATACTTGTATTCAAAGTAGGATGTTCTATTAATTGGATATTACCCAAAGAGATAGTATGGGGTAAAAAGTATTAAGTTTGATATTCTTCTTCATTTTAAGTTGTTCGCTCTAAACTGTATTTGCATAACTGGGCTAACTATAAAAAACAGCTAATGGAAGCTTTGAATTCAATTCCTTTTGAATGTTTTCTATATTCTTTTTGCTGATTGGAAACCATGTGCTATCCAATTAGAAAAGGTGTGCAAAACATAGCCCAAAGACAAATTGCCCATCTCAGGTGGCATACAGCTTGCTTAGACCTTATTACTGGGAAAGAAAAACCCAAGAGAAAAGAATCCAAGGGGTGAACTACTCAGTAGTCTTGTCATGCACCTTCTGCCACACATTCATTAAAACACTGGCTGTTTTAAAGCTGAGCACGTAGATTGCTACTTGCTGAAAGATACTGGTTGGTGAATGAAAATTGTTGCAGCCTCTCTGACTGAAACAGTTTAAACAATGAAAAACTCCAACGGCCTAAAACCGATTGCAGATAAAGCAGAAGTTAGTGAATTCAGACACATGCTTTTGATCTTTGTATATTTTTTTTCATTTTATATTCTCGAAGCTTGGGAAATAGTTTATGTGAGTGCTTATTGAGACTACTGAATTCTCCAGAGAAGATGTTATGACCTCTGACACTACAAAAGAAAGGCTTTGCAATGTCTTCTGCAATATTTATTGCAAATTTTGCTTAGTGCTGATTATAAAATGTTTTGTGGCATTTTCTTCATCTCTAAAAGCTCTTAGTTGTATCGGATATTATCATCTTATGGACAGTTTGCCAGGATGCTCTTACAGTTCTTCTTTTTCTATTTGTTTCCCATAACTCTGTATTTGTTTATAAATTGGAAGAGTCACTAAGATTTAAATCATTCAAGGGCTCTTCCAACTTGATCACAACCATAGTGGCTCTTTTTCTTTTCTTCCCTCTCATATCAGAAACTAATTAAAATTATATTAATTACATAAAATTATGCATGTATACATTATGTATTCCAAAATAGAGTTAGAAATGAAGCCTAGTTGTATACAGGAGATTAAAAAAAAAGTGTTCCTTGGCAGAGGATGGATTAGGCACTTAGAACAAGAGTTCTAGTTTCTCCTTTCTCACTTTACACTTTATAATCTGTAGATTTGGATTCCATATTGAAATTTAAATGATGGGAGTATAAATGTGCAGACATCTAACATAGTATACTCAATGGTTCAGTAACTAGAAAATCATCTTCAAAAAAAGGAACCTTCTATTGAAACAGTAAGATACAAAGAAATCATAAATTCCAATGGAAAATAAGGAATACAGTGGTGATTAAAATCCTGCAAAAATCATGGGTATGTGAGCGAAGGTTCATAGACAATAAATATTACAGGAAATGGTTAGGAGTCTTATGGTGACACACCAAGGGGCCAAACAGCAGCATGTCCCAAAAATAAAGTCTATAAAACTATGTTCTAAAAGATAATGAACTGGTTATAAGAACAGAATATGAAAAACATCCAAAATTTAAACTAGAAAAATGAATTTAAAAAAGGAAATAGTGATAGAATTGAAAATGAATTATGAGTGAAGGACAACAGAAATGAAAGTAACACCCCACACACACATACAGAATTAAGAATTTAAGGAAGACTATGAGCAAAAAGTATAGATTTATTAGAGGATGTTCAAAAAAAGACTATTTCATACCAAAAGATAATAATATGTAGTATGACAAGAAGTCTAGAACACACAAATTGAATATTTTATTGCATACCAGGAAAAATATACTACAATAACTAACTTTGTTATATCCTAGTAAATTTATTACAATTCAGTAAGTGCCAAGGCCCTGAGTTCAAGCCCCATGACCTATAAAATATTAGCAAAGAATGTTCTAAAAATGATCATTTCTAGGTTATACTGTATCTCATTATTTAATTCCAGGAGACACTAGGTTTAAAATAATTTTACAAAGACAAAAGTTATACTGACTGTATACTTCACTCAAATCTTTTAATTATAAAATCTTCAGACAAATGGTTATCACAAGAATCTCTTAAAGAATCTAATAGAAATTAATTTATCAAGAGTTAGTGGTTGAAAATTTAGCCAAACATTTTAATATAAACAGAAAGTATATTGAACTATAAAAATAATCTGTGGAGTAAAGTACAGAAAAGAGTAGTAAAATATAGTATGTAACCCCTGTTTTCACTGTATTTGGTGTCGGTGTCTTGGATCTTGTATGTACATTTTTCTAATTTGGGGAAGGAAGAGAAAATAATGAAATGTCGAAATAAAGATACAGGTTGACCCATTGTAATAATAAGATGTACAAGACACTGTTGAAAATGAATTTTACAACTTGGAGGGGGAGGGAGTATTTAGATAGGTGGGGAGGGAAGGGATGGTAGGGGAAATAACAAAGGAGAAGGTAACAATGCTCTATAGGAAATGTACCTTACTCATGTAACTGTAACCCCTCTGTATAGTATTTTTACAATAAAAAGGATAAAAAAATTAGGATGTTAATAAAATGTAAGAATTAGAAGGGAAAAAAATGAGAGAATTGACAAATCACCTCATGTTATAGCTAGAAGTTTATTCTGAGTTAAATTTAGCTAATGAATTAAAATGAAACGAATTAAATTGTAACTATAATGTAAACAATATATACTAAGAAAATGTTTAGTCTCTATCCATTCTGTCAACAGAAAATATAGAAGTGAAAGAGGTATAATCTTATTATTATTGTAAGAAAATTATAATTTAATAGAATGATACAGAACTATATAAATTTATGAATATATCCAAATAGAAATTGTCTAGATTGGTAGCTGAAGCTTTTCAATTACAAGAAAAAAGGACAAACATTGAGAGAAAGAAAAAGATATATAGGCAGAACTTATTTTAAAGAATTAACACAAAGTGTTGGGGCTGGTAGTGTGAAACAAAGGGGGAGCATGTAGGTTGGAAATGGCAAAAATTGATGGTGTAACTCGAGCTCAAAGTTAGTCTGAGCCAGAAACTCCTCTGACTTGGGGATATCCATTTGTTTTCTTTTTAGGCACTCAAGATAGTAAATAGATTAGTTCCTTACATCATGGAAGTAATCAGAATTATAATGGATCTTAAAAAAATACCTGAACAGCAATATATAGATTAGTCATATGAATAACTTATGTAGTTAAGGTGACACATAAACTTACTATGTTCAGATAAAATATATGCATACCTTCTACACACATTTTTACTGTAGTATTTTTGGTAAAAGAATATTTCCAGTGTTATCACATTCCAACAATTAGATGCTTCTGAATATATCTATAGACCTCCTTCTAACTTTGTTATGCTTTATATGACATTGACTATCATGTCCACAACTTTTCCTTCATTCTCCTATTTGGTTTTGGTGTCACTGTATCACAAAAATTTACATGAAAATGTGCCCACACACTTAAAATATTACATTCTCTGTCCTCTGTATCCATGGGGGGGGTGTTCAAATGATTAAGTTGCTTCAATGGGATAAAGAGAGCATGTACTTCCATATCTGTCTGTTTAAAAATGTGCACATTGTTGCCCATTCTCTTTCTAAATTCTTCAAGGTGAAGAGCAGGCATGATGTGAGTCAGGATTGACTGTGTAGGAAAGAAATTCACATGGAGGAAGAGCAAGAAAGGAAACTGAACCATTTGTCTGTTATTTTGGATTGGCCAAACTTGTATAAAAATGTATATTCTTTTCTATTATCTGTGATTTGTCTGAGGCCTTACTTTTTTGCAGTATTCTTTTTGTGTGTGCTGGTCAAACCCAGGATCAGCATGTTCTCCCTGAGCTTTGTTGTTCAAGGCTAGAGCCACAAGTCCATGTCCAGTCTTTTATTAGCAGTTACCTCAGATCTCATAACTCCTAAGTAGCTAGAATTATAGTTGTGAGCCACTGGCACCTGGTAAATAAGTCTGTGCGTGTGCGTGTGTGTGCGTGTGCAGGTTTTTGAACCCAGGGTACCATGGGGTTTGCTAGGCAAACTCTACCACTAAAAATATATCTGCAGCCCTTTTTCCTTTCATTTATTTTTCAGATGGATTCTCATTGTTTTTTTGCACATGCTAGCAGGTGACTACCATCCTTATATCCATGTCTCGGACATAGCAAACATTAAAAAGTATACCACCATGTCTGTTTTATTGCTTAAGATGAAGTCATACTAAATTGTTGCCTAGAATGGCCTACAGCTATAATCTTTCTAATCTCTACCTCCAACATACCTGAGATCACAGGTGAGTCACTACACCTAATTAGAATAACCTTTACTCTGTTAATAGCATTCTCAAACAAAGTTTCTATATTGTAAGTAATGCTATGATATGTGTGACTAAATATTTTTTCAGTACTTTGGAATATCCCGGTATTTTATTTTTGGAATATTTAGATATTTGAGATATCTTGATATTTTATTTTTAAAATCTCTTTATGAAAAAGTTGTACTAATTTATATAGAGATGCTTTATATGCTAATAGTAATGTCACAGAAACATAAGTCTTTATGACCTAAGACAGATCAAAGAAATCTTATCTTTGTGTTTGAGAAAGGCTTTCACATACTCTATTCAGCCTACGCCTTTGTCAATGTCTTCCTTAAATCTTATAATTATTTAAAGGTAAGTAATAGAGCTCAAGTTGAAAGGGTTAGAGAGAAAACCTGCACTTGGTCTTCCTTTGGGGCTTAAAGAAAAAAAATAATCATCTTAATTACATGGTACTTTTCATCTTTAACCTGACTTTCAATAATTAAACCTCTAATTATATTAATTAAAAAGAATACTTTCAGCTTAATCATATTGAAAGGGTATTAAAAGACTGTTCTTTTGAATTTTGCTTTGACTTCAAATGTGACTTAGTATCCACTCTGCTCAAATTGCCCTCTCATACGCTGCTCTGAATACAGTGTTCATTCAGCTCAGATGAAGGGACACTGAAAGCCCATTTGGAGCTTTTATCAGCAGACCCTCAACTCATTCCTTCACCCTTTCATTGCTTTGACATGCAGTCAATTGAACAGCTACGTATTGTGGAAATACCTTCTGATAACATAAAACTTAACACTGTCTTACTTTGTATATAAGGGTATTTTCCATAAGATTTTTGAGACAAAGTTTCTTTTTTCTTTTTGACAGCAGTACCATCACCCATATAGTAATGAATGGGGAGGTAAATAAGAATCAGGAGCGTGCTCAGTTCCTAGCACCTTTTAGAGGACTGCTTGGGGAGCTCCATCCCCATTTTCCTTTGGCCTGAGTTGCTCTCTTGAGGAACACAGCAGGTTCCTTGCCATTTGCTCAAGCCCAAACTGTCATGACAGAGGCAATTAATGTGGTAATGAGAGTTTGGCATCCAAAATGTTATTTCCTGCAGGGCTTGTCACATATTTCAGAGAACATTAGGAGCTGACAAAAATCTGCTTCTTTTCTTTTTCATCCCTTGGACCTTGAAACTCTCATACACCAGAGACATACTAGAGAAACAGATTCATAAGACAGAGAAAAGGAGAAAGAAAGGCTCAAAATCTCTAAGTTGAAGTCTCCAGGATAAAAGTTTCTGTGGAACTGAAAAAAAATCAATTAAAATGTTCAATAGACACATTTTTCTACCTTCACAACTTGTAAGGCTTTCATGCAGATTAACTTCAAGTTTCCTTGTGGCAGATTGACATTCATTCTGAGTGTAAGAAGGTCTCACCTCTTTTGGATGTAAGAAATATCACATCATACTGGGAATAGTTCAGGGACTTATCTGTGGGTCTATGCAAGGTTAAATTTCTACCACAAACTTAACAATTTTGTGAGTATGAAAGCCCTAAACCTAATTCTGAAAAAGGGATATGTTTAAATTATGAGGTAAGGAAAGTTATGAAAAATCTTCTCATTTGAGTTTTCCCAAAGCAAAAGCGTAGAATAAGCATTTTCCTTATGGTTGTCTCAGTAAAATGTTAAAAATCTGTGAAAACATAGATTCATAGATGTAATGATGAATGTCAGAATCAATTGATCATACTTAGGAAGTTGGCTTTTTTTTTTTAATCTGTCTTGGGGCTTGAACTCTGGGCCTGGGTACTGTTCCTCACCTCTTCAGCTCAAAGCAAGTACTCTACCACTTGAGCCACAGCGCCACTTCTAGTTTTCTGGTAGTTTATTTGAGAGAAGAGTCTCATGGACTTTCCTGCCCAGGCTGGCTTAGAACAGTGATTCTCAGATCTCAGCCTCCTGAGTAGCTAGGATTACAGGCATAAGCCACTGGTATCCGGCTGGAAAATGGCTTTTTAAAAGATCATTTTTGTCTCATTTTAAATTTTGGGAAAATTTATAATAAAGCCTAAATTTTCTATGTCAGAGCTATCATTTTAAGGTTTTATCACCTGGATAATTTAACACAGCCTTCATAAGTAGATGATCATTTGAATGTCATATTGTGGATGAAACACTGCAATAGCTGAGGTATCAGTATAGGTATTTATGGCACACTTTTAGTGCTTTATGACAAGATGGGCCTGCAGGTAACAACCGTGTTTCCAATAATCTGGAATGCACACATTTCTTTGCTCTGCATCCCAAGAAATACGACATACAATTTTGTCTACTGCTTTTATTTGCATACACAGAGATAGAACCATACTCTTGCAGGTAAAGGAACATTTCTTTATATCTATAGCCTGCACAATCACCTATCATCTTATTACCTATTTTAGTATCTTAAATGTACTAACATCATACAAAAATATTTAAGTCTTTATTCTTTTTAAATTACTTTTATTTCAAAATGCTAAAAACAGAAGGATTACAGTTACATAACTCAGGCAAAGAGTACATTTCTTTTTGGACAATGTCACCTCTTCCCTTACATTCTCCCAGTTTTCCCTCCCCTCTCACCCTCAGGCTGTGTAGTTCATTTTCAGCAAAAAGTATCCAATGAATATAATTGCTGCATTTGCTTGTCCTTTGTCCCTCCATTTCTGTGCCAGGCCTTACCCTTCCAAAAATAGAAGAAACAAGAAAACAAGAAAAAAAGAAAAGAAAACAAAAATCAATAAAGAAAACAAGCCCTCTTGTTTCTATTTCTGAGAACTCATTTCAATCAATAGCATTTTGTATGATCAGATGCACATAGATATTGTGCCTCTCCTAAGAGTGTCCCGCTTTGGTCTCACTGTGTGTGAATGCCTAGAGTCCTGCATAATTTATTATATCCCAGTGTATTTTCTTTCTATTTGGAAAAGAAAAAAACAGTAAATTACTGAGATACAAGGAGAGAAAGCAACAGAAAGATAGATGATAAACTAGTAACAATTTTCTGCTAATTTCTATTTTCCCAAAAGATGCTGACCACCACATTATATTATGAGGAACCACTTGTTGAAACAGCCTGCATTTAATGGGGAGAAAATAAACTCTACCTTTGATTGGATAAAGAACCAATCAACATGTTTGAAAATCCCCCACAAATGGAAATATTTAACTTCAATTATTTCTAATATTGATGATCACAATAATAATGTGTCCAGTCATACCTATAATGTAACAGGTGCTTAATATTTGCCAAGGATATTAAAGGATATAATCTGAAGTATATCCTCTAACATCATTGCTATTATTCTAGATGTAAAGATAAATAGCAATATTTTAACAATTTTTAGTGTGTGCTATGGTTCTACTGTTCATGTGGATGAGACTTATTTATATCAGTCTTTGTATTCTAAAAGACTCTGGGAAATCTACCCCCTAATACAACTTACTCTCCTTTTAACTTAATAATCATTGTGGTATTGATGCTTGGGGCCAGGTATCATATATGCTTTTACTTAGGTTACTATTACATCATTTTATGTCTTGCTAGCTTACAAAGAAAATAAGTTAAAAACAAGTGCTGCTACAGATATGAGAGATGTACTACTCCTGGGCATGAATTCATTATGTGCTCTTAGGGAAAGCAATGGATAGTAAAAAAACAAAACAAAACAAAAAAAACTTGAAAAACCACTATTAATTTATGTTGACACATAGTAATACTAAAAATAAGGAGTATTTGTAGCTGAGAGGTAACACCTGGAAAAACTGCTGAGTAGTATTTTTCATAATGGGGTTGTTCAGAGGAATTGTATGACAGATGACAGCATTGTCCAGTATTATTACCTCTTTTTCAGGAGAAGTTATTAAAAGAGCCTGGGAACTCTTTTTGATGATTTAAGCCAAGTTTCAGTAACATTCTCATGAACACCTACTATAGTACAACCAAATATATCATTATGGAAAACATGACAACCAAGACAGAGCAGGGAATGTATTAAAACTGGCCATTAATATATTCTGCATAATAAAGACCAAAATATATCACAAATCCATCTTACAGACTTGAATTTCTGATTATATGTAAAATAGTTGTGTGTCATTTAAATGATCTATGCAGTAATAAAGGATGGTTAAAAAATAATCACTACACCTGTACAATTTATAAATATTGTTGTTGACTTTGTTTTGAACATTTTGCCTTTAAATTGTTCAGAAAATAAACAATAGTTTATATATATGATAGTAACTCATAAATAGGCTAATTTGATCATATAAAACACAAATATATTTAAACCTTATATTCATACCATAAATACATTAATTATTGTCAGTTAAAAATAAAATAAAAATTATAAAATAATTATTCACAGCCAAGTTTATAGATATTATACATTTGAGTGGATGCATTGCTTGAAAACCATATACCTGCTCTAATTTATATTTACTATTTTACATTTCCCAAATGTTTTAGTCTTTAAGGATTATCAGTTTAAAGTATGAAAAGTATATGCATCTCAGTTCATTGAAATTTAAAGATATAGCTCAAAGATCTGGTTATTAAAACATAAATTCTGAAAAAGTGGTTTAACTGCTATCAGGACTGAGGAATTTTTAGCTAAGAATTCAATATATAAAAATCAGTTTATGCTACTCAGCTACTCAGCACATATGAGAATTAGGGAAAATTTCTAAATCACTTACTGGTTCAATTTAAAGATTGGAATATTAGGGATTGTATTTCAAATGTACTTTTCCCTGGAATAGCTTATACATCATATGCATGATTATCTTTGAATCATAGAGGAGGAAGGGATTCTGTAACTCTATTAATGAGGAAATAAGATGTACTGTAGGTAGCTGATCTCATAGCTAGTTAAGGAATAATTTCTCCCATGTCATATATATTCCCTAAATTCCATCTAGGCCTCTTGAGTCCTTTTTCTCCAAAAAGAATTGTGAGGCAGGAAAAATGAGAACAGGAGCAAACCTGGTTTGAAAATAAAGCACAGGGAAGTTGAGAAAATGGAAGAGGAAGAGGAGCAGCAGCAGCAGCAGCAGGAACAAGAACAGGAGGCAGAGGAGTATTAGGGCTTATCGCTGTTTCCTGGGCCTTCATTTAGAGGACACTGTCTATCAGCAGCTGTCTCTCCCTGTCTGTCTGGTCTTGGCCTATCTTGGCCTCTCCATCACTACCATAACCAAAATATTTCACATGACCTTCTGTACTCTTTTCATTAAATCATTTCCCATTAGGGAAAATACGGAACATAAAACAAACGGGGCACTGGTTGTTCACATGTGTAATCCTTGCTACTCAAGAAGCTGAGTTTTAAGGATGGTGGTTTGAAGCCAGCCTGGGCAGGAAGTCTGTGAGATTCTTAGCTTCCAAAAAAGCCATTAGTGGAACTGTGGCTCAAGCAATTAAGCACTAGCCTTTAGCAAATAAAGTTCAAGGACAGTACCTAGGCCCTGAGTTCAAGCCTCAAGACCAAAATCTACTAGCATACATACCATACCAACCCCCACCCCCGACACACACATAGGAACATACAAACAAAATGGAAGTTGTCTTAGATCAACAAGCAGTTGTCTTAGATCAAGAAGTTTGGTTCACTCACTGTCTGAAAAATGCCAAGAGTATAATTGAAGATTCTTAATTTGGGAAACAATGATTTCTACCACTTGTAAAAGGTGTGCCATGTAAGAATTATTTTCTAGAATCTCTATGTACATCAAACATATTTAAGATAAAATAGAATTCCATTTTATAAGAGGCAGGACTTGGATTAGCTAGGCCCATGGATTAACTATTCATCACATAAAATGTATGTTTAAAATACTCAACCATGGGTTCTTCACCATAAATAACCATTTACTACTAAAAATTGTGTAACTGTATTAGCTGCTTCAAAGACTATACAATATTCCAACTATTCCAACTTATTTTCCCCAAACTGTACATTTTCATTCAATCACTAACTTCATTTGTTGAAAGTGGTATAACAGACTTCAAAATTATTCTTGAAACTTGAAGCTTTGTTTATTCTAACCAACATGTATCTTGACTCCAATGTCAATCGTCTCTTCAGCTTTATTTCTATGCTATAAATCATTATTATTTTCCTCAATTTTCTCAAATTGTTTCTGTAAAGTCTATTTTGTAGGTCCAACACAAGTATCCATAGTGACAATTGAAAGATAGATCAGATTCCTTTTGCAAACTATCTCTTCCATAATTTTACATTGCCCTCCTCTCCCAGATCATCCTCTGCATAGTGTTAATATCCCATGAGATAACATGACATTATTGTCATTCTCTAATATTTTAGTACCTCCTACACATTTAGAACATGTGAATTAATATTTAGTTTTTCAAAAACATGGAGCTCCAGAATGTCAAGTGTAGCTTATCATTTATATTATTCAGTACAAAGTACACACTGTCTACTTCTTCCAATCATTTTCCATACTTTCAACTAATTTTATTATCAAGATGGTCCTAGACATTGAGCAATCTTGTCTTTTCCTCTCATTTCTTCTCTTATCTTTCTAATGTTTCATTATCTCTGTTCCCTACCATTATGTTTTCTAAATTGCTAGACTATGGAATATGTTTGACATAGTGGTTTCTTGATAAATTTATCATGACTGGTAAATTCATAAATAAATATCAGACATAGAGAACATAATAAAAACATTACCCCACTACTACTTATAAGCTTTCATGTTGTGACTCAGTTTCCCTGGAAAGAGCAGCTAGGCAGACCAGGTTAATTCTGACACAGGCCTATGGCAAGTAGACACCAGTAAGTTTTCCATGGGAAAAGCATGGCCCTTCTAGATTTTGGGTATTGTAGGTTGAAACCCTCCTTGAGGAGGCTGAAAGTTCTCAGAGCAGACCATATGCTTAAAAGAAATGTACTCATTATCTTGCCCATGTAATTGTAACCCCTCTGTACAGTATTTTCACAATAAAAAAATTACAGTAAAAAAAAGAGTTTAGATTCAGACTGAAAGGTACGTATCAGCATTTTCACTTCCTATCTTGATAAAGTAGAGCTTCAGGACAGAAGTCTACTTTTACAGGCTCTCTCAAGCATAATATTGTGTGACCTTATCCATTCTTTAAGCATTCCCTGTGCTCGAGTGAGCATATTATTTATAAGAAGGCATTTGATCTTTTGGCTGTGTTTTTTTGCATCAGATGTGGCTGACTTCCTAAGCATCCTTTTCGTTTAGTCCTGCATCTCAGCAAACAGTCTTCACCACTGGATTTTCTAGCTGAACTCCTCTTCTTTACCTTAAGATAAATGTTGCTCTAACTCTTTAAAAAATAAGCAGTAGTAGTAGTAGTAGTAGTGGCAGCAGCAGCAATGAAAACAATAAACAATAACATTAAGCATTTAGCATGTGCTTGGAACTATGCTAAATATTAATAAGCATAATGATGTAAGTGATAATAGTGAATTGAGAGAAACTTTTATTCTGACTATGGATTTTCTTCAAGAAATTATATTCAAACCATGATTTCAATTATTCCTACATATAGATGGATCATATTTTGTATCAACTTCAGTCCTGTGTAACCAACTACTTTCTTGATAACTCCTTTTAGAAGTCACAGGAGAATTTTAATACACTTTTACCGCAGTTTTCTCCTGCAGGAAATAGCATTACTATTGGTCTGCTCATCCTTGACATATTATTCCCATCTCTTTCTTTAATGTGTCTCATTCAACAGCTTCCTATTACACATCTAGGTACTTCTTCATTAGATCCCACATACCATCCAGCTTCACCTAGCATACTTGTACAAGGCTCTACTACTGAACTAATATGTTCCTAGCCCCTGTCCTTACTTTCATGGGAGTGGAGACTACGGTGTGTCTCTGCCAATTTGGGAAAGTAATTTTTAATACAAATCACCATGCCATGTATCTAGATGAGACTCTTAAATAGGTTTTCATTGTCACTGTAATAAAAGAAAATCTACTTTAATGCAGCCCCCAAAGGCTCTCCAAGACTTAAGTCATATTTAACTATGGCTATGCATTGTCTTTGCATTTCCTTGTAGGTGAAAAAATTTAGTTCCTGGCATCCTTTGGCATTGGAATGCTTTTTCTTACTTTCTGCTAATTCGTAATTTTAATTGATCAACTGGTTTAAAATTTACTTCTCTTCTATCTTGTTAAAGAAAGTTAATATATAAATATTTTAAATATATGAAAGTTCAAAATTTTCTTATAATAAAAGGGAAATACAAACTGTTTCTAGTTCCCTCAATAAACCATACTTTCTTCTTTTCCTATCTTCTGTAGTCAATCCTTTTAGATTTATATAGTCAATAAAGTATGTTAGAAGTAACACTCTTAAGTCCTGAGCCTCTGGTCTAAGAAAGTCTAGAAGCTTTCCTTTTGTATTTTGGGGAAAGCCATCCTCTATTGAAGAAATATTTTTGCCCTGAGACTAGTATTGTGCAAATCTATCTAGCTCCATAGGAAAGTTAGGTAGACAGAAAGCAAAGTTCCTGGCCTTTTTTCATTGATCAAGGTGATCTGCAGATACATGAGTGAAGCTATTTAAGAAATGCATCTCCCAGCTCTATCTGAGTTTCCTTTGATGATGTCGTGTGTAATGAAATAAAGCAATCTCTTTCAAGTATTGACCAAAGTACAAGACTACATGCAAATAAATGTTGTTGTTTAAAGATACTAAATTTTGGTGTGTTTCTTACAGAATTATTTTGTTTTGACACTAATAGGGACTGAAAACAGATCTTTTTACTTGCCAGGCAGGCATCTCCTATTTGGGCCATGACTCCAGCTTTATTTTGTATTGGTTAATTATTTTAGAGTTATGGTCTCACTTTGTGCCCTCCAATTCTGCTTTCCTATGTGGCTGGGGATGGAATTTGCATACCACTGTGCTGAGCCATTGTTCTCCCCCTATAAGTGGGATAAAAGATATGTGCCACCACACCCAACCATAGTTAAGGCAAAGTCTCTCAAACTTTTTATGTGCAAGTTGTTCTCAAATTGTGATCCCTTGATCTCCACCTCCAAGTAGTTAGTATTGCAAGCAATCATTCTTGCCTTAAAGTATTTCCAAAATGAAAAAAAGGAGCAAGAATTAAACATGGAGGACCCAAAAAGCATATCTTGAAGTTAAAATAGGTTATGGAATAGTCAGAAGCCAACATGGCTGACATAGGGAGTCAGGTTTTTAGAAGTTTTGTTTGTAAGAGGAAGCAGCTTTGTAAAGTTGAAAGAATGATGAGGAGAATTGAAGAATAAAACAGGAAAAATTAGTCATCAATCAAGTTTTCTGAACATTGATGAAATATAATACTTGAACAGTTTTTTTTAAAGAAAATGTAGTAAAAATTAGTTGAACCATGATTTTTTACATAATTTCATGCCAAAAGCAGACAAACAGGTATAAATTACCTAATAGGTATGTCTATGATAAAGTGTCATTTCTAAGAACAATATCCAAAAGGATAGACATATATATTTTACAATCAGCATTGAATACTGATTACTTGAATATTTTAACATTTTTGAAAATGAATTTGTGCAAACTAAATAAATAATACTCAGAACATTGATTGATTCAAGTTGGACTATGGAAGTAAAAGCATGAGGTAGTTAAGCTTGTCTGTGTGTCTCAGATTGTAAATTTAAGGTGCAGAGATTATAACTCTGTTTTTTAACCACTAAACTTAATTTTTTTTCTTATGAGCCCTGCTTTCTCAGAAGAGGAGAAATTAGACACTGTCAAGTTAGCTTTATCTCCCAATATTTATACTTGTCTATGCCAAGATTTCTTAGGATATTATACAACTTGTGGGAATTTTAGGCAGTTGATTATATAGTTAACACATATTAACCTTTGATGTTTCTCACTCTACTTAATATTTCATCTCATGAGATATATACTACATAATGCTGTTGTGAGTAAAAGTACTTCTCTTGTCTCTAATTTTTCTATTACAGAACATATTACTTCTCATACATGAAGTCTTTAGAAAGCTGTTTATTTTGTTTACATATACATCCATCAAGAGGACAGTTGAAGGAAGACAATAAAATGTACATAAAAAATCAGTCTTGGAAGTGGCACTGTAACTCAAGTGGTAGAACGTTAGCCTTGAGTCGTAGAGCTGAGAGACAGAGCTCAGGCCCAGAGTTCAAGCCCCAAGACTGACAAAAAAAATCAGCCTAACAAATATTGTGCCGATTTCTTATTAGATACCTGTATGCACATAAATGCAAATTTCCTGAGTTCATTGACTTATTTTCAAAAAGACAACAATCATACTAGCCTCCTATTAGTATTGCTGATGGAATGTCAAAATTGTCTAGGAAATTTATCATTGCTATATGCTCAGAGTAAGCTTCCAATGGATATTATCTATGGGACTCACATGTTTTCACTTACAAGATCTGCAAGCTGTCTCCACAAAGCTCAGCAGGGCTGGTGTGAAGTCAGATAGTTTCTCCCTATCATACTCAAATGCAACCACTTATGATTATGGTTCCTACACAGTCTTTCCCTTCTGAGAGAGAAGAAAACAGCACTTACAATTAAAGCACACCAGGAATATTATAAACCAAATGAAATCACTAAAACTGGAAGTAAAACAAAATTCTGAAAAGAGAGATTAAAAAGGCATAACATTCTGGTATATAGGAACTCTAAAGCAGTCATATATTTAATGTATTACAACTCAATTTAACAACTAATATTTACCTATACATACCAGTCCCCTAGATATATTCTATAAAGTATAAAGAAAAATATGTATGCTATATCTGTAAAGGTTTTGAAGACTTTGGGGGAAAATGATGCAGACTCATATAATGATCAAATAATAGTAATATTCAAAAGTAGTTTCATGGAGCACATAACATGTATAAAGTACTGTTGTAAGGTTTTTTTCTTTTATTTAAGTTTTACAGCATTTCTGATAAAAAGGCACAATTTTATTTTTTCTCATTTTTTCATATGGGGAAACAGGCAGTGAAGGCTAAAATCCCTAGCTCAGGTTCTTATTAGGCAGCTGAGTTGAGAAGAGAAATTCTGATCCCAGAGTACTTGTTCTTCACTAATACCCTGTACTGGTGTATTTCTAACTTAGTTTATTATGTAGCAATTTGGTTAGTAATTTAATTTCTAGTTTTCCACAAAATTAAAGCAAATGTATGTCATATGTTTGAAATGAAAAATAGAGAAAAAAGGCATATCCATATGAGGACTAGAAAAAAGACATAGAAATATTTTTACTTTAAAGACCTGCTTTTTTTCTTTCCGGGTGTGTGTGTGTGTGTGTGTGTGTGTGTGTGTGTGTGAGAGAGAGAGAGAGAGAGAGAGAGAGAGAGAGAGAGAGAGAGAGAGCGCACACACCAAGTGTTGTACAAGTTAGGCAACTATTCTGCCATTGGGCTGCTTAGATAGCCCCAAGGAGAGCTTTGGAAAGTTATGAAAACATGGTAGAAATCCCAACAAGAGGGGAGGAGGTGCAGTGATTCATGCCTATAATCCTATCTACTCTGGTGTCTGAGCTATGAAAATCACCATTCAAAGTCAACCCAGACAGGAAAGTCCCCATAAGATTCTAATCTCCAATTACCCCCCCTGCCCCCCCCACAAAACCAGAAAGAAGAGAAACTGTATCTCCAAGTGGTAGAATCCTAGCATTAAGCAAAAGAGCTCAGGGACAGTTTCCAGGCCCTGAGTTCAAATCCAACCACAACTGACAAAAATAAATCTCTAGGAGTATATTAAGTAGAGGAAAATCTACATAAGCAAAGGTAGGAAAAGCAGGGAAGTATACGCATGGTTGTTAGGAGAAAAATTAAGTTCCTCTTTTAAAAAGAATCTGGGTTAAATGGTATATAGTAGGAGATAATTTTGCAAATAAATAGGAACAATAAAATGTCCATGTCTGAATATCTGTCTTCTGTAGTTAATAGATGATGGACTGCAAACTGAATCCCAGGACATATCAAAGATAGAATTAAGATAATTTTTAAATATTTTATTCCTTACTTCCTACCATTCATTTCTTTCTTTAGACAAAAGCAGTGTAAATATATTATTAAAAATGGTGGTGCTGGGCTAGAAAGGTGGCTCAGTGGTACAGTACTTGCTTTGCATGCATGAGGCCCTTGGTTTGATTCCTCAGCACCACATAAGCAGAAAAAGCCGTAAGGGGCGCGGTGGCTAAACTGGTAGAGTGCTAGCTTGGAGCTGAAGAGCTGAGGGACAGCTCCTAGGCACAGAGTTAAGGCCCAATGTCCAACAAAAAAAAAAAGAAAAGAAAAGAAAAAAATAGTAGTGTTATTATGAGTAGAGTGCTTTATAAAAACATCAAGAATCTCCTAGAACTGCCCTATATAAAAGAGGAAGTGGGAGACGGAGCTATACATCTACCCATCTAGTGACTCTTCCTCCCTATTGTCTTCTTCAGAATATCAGGCCTCTCAAATGTTTCTCATACTCATAATGAACTTTTGACCCAGCTGCTGCCAAAAAAAAAAAATCTAAAAAGACCATGCTTATTAAATGTATCCTCTCTTTGATCTATTTCATCCTTCCTTCCCATCTTCCTTCTAGTTTATCTACTAATATAATTTCCACAACTTTTGTGTTTACATATATTTTTCTCCTTTTGAATTGATCACAAATGGTTATGGCCACTTAATGACAATTATAGACAAAAATATTCAATAATGTTCTGAACCCATTTCCTCAAAATGAGCTGTTGCAGCCCATTGTTAAGAGGTACTGGCATTAAATTAAAAGACATACTTTCCATATAATCTGCTTAGTTCTCCCAGTGTAAAAGTGTCATCTCAGCATAAATATTTGTTACATTACCAAGGGACCAACAGCATCAGTCAAGCCTAAAAGATGTAATTCCCGGTAGATCAAATTTGTATAGACAGGAAGAATCTGTCACATTAAATTAGAGCTTTGGGAACTGATTTTATTTACCACTCTGTGTAAAAACTGTCTTAAGAGCATTTATTCATTCGTTAAACTTACATTTGCTGAGGGCTCACTTTGAGTTAGAATTTGTGCAACACATGTGAACATAATAATTATTTCAAGTGTCCCCTGACCTCCAGCATCTTCCTTGGGAAAGTTTAGGTATATTATAGCCATACCAGGGGTAAAATATCACAGTACTTCAAAATCAGTCAGTATTGCTAACTGCAGCTGTTTTCAAGATCTCAATAGATTGCATACGCCTGATATGGCAGACACAATTCATATCTATGTGAAGATAGACCATGATAAACTACACTGACAGGCTTTCCTCATTTGGTTTATTTTTTCTGGGATGCATAAAGATGTGGCCTGAATACTGACTCATCTAAGAGGGATGTTGTGCAAAATAACCTGCAATTTCTAGAACAAATTAGAACAAACAAAATTGCATACTGGTAATACTAGTAATATTAACTACTTTATTTGGAATTATTAACTATTCATATAAATATTTAGACATCATAGAGGAGTAAATTGACTTCACACATTTTTCAATCAGAAAATAATTTCCCAACTTCTATATTCTGGAGCAGAATTCAATTTAAAGAATTACGATAGTCTTTGAACCAAGATGAGTGGGTAATTAGAACATTCATATTTTCTAAGACTGAAAAGAACTAATTCTGCACAAAGAAATTATATAATCATGTCATCTTAGAGAAGGATAACTGGTTGTTTTTTTTAAAAGGATTGCTATCATTCCAATTTGTTACTGGGTCTGAGTCAAATATAATGTTCCTGATGTGAGAATGTTCCTGAAGTGAGAATGCAAAATGAAATTCATTTTCATCATTATGCCAACAAACAGATATTACTGGTCACTTTCTGTATAAGTGTATATGATAATTCACAAAACAAGAATGGACATTTCAACATATATCATGATTACTCATGCTTAGTACCCTTTTCTGTTTTTTAAAATTATATCTTTATTATCTGTAAATAGCTGTACAAAGGGATTACCATTCAACAAATCAGTTTATAAATACAATACAATTTGGCCGATATTTATTTTTTCATCTTGTATCTGTTACTTTGAATAGAGTAAGAGAAAATACACCTACATTATTTCCCTAGTATCTCCTGAACCATCAAATACTATTGTTGTATACAAATTATTGTATAAATATTCAATTTTTTTCCACTCAATTACCAAGCAATGGGATAAATTTTTTTTACAATAACAGCTTAGTCCATTTGGGCACCTTGAACAATATACACTGAACTGAGTAGTTTTTAAACAACTGAAATTTATTTCCTAGTGTTTTGGAGTCTGAAAATATCAGATCCCTGTTTCAGTGAGTTGAGATTCTGGTGAGCTGTTTCCTTGTTCACAGATGGTGTCTATTGACTGTGTCTTTGTGTGGTAGAAGGAACTAACAAGCTTGGATCTCTTCCATAAAGGCACTATTAACCTTCACGAGCTCGAGTCTCCTGGCATTATCACTTCCTAAAGGCTATACCTCTTAATACTACTTCATGGGGAATAAGTTTTTATAAATACAATCAACACAATTGGGAGGAGGGCACAAACATCAAGCCAGGAATTTAAAGAAAAAAATCCCCACCATGAGGTAATATTAACAGAATTTATTAAGGTCAAATATCTATGAGTCAGCAGTTCTTCATGACAATTGAATTTCTTATGTCAACCTATGAGTGGACCCTGCCATTTAGTCTATGGGTAGATCAAATACAATAAATTCCTTCTAGGTGGTCCTATCCTTTATAGGGTAGACTTGAATTATGTATTATGTATGAAATGGATTTGAATAAAATGTGCCAGTAACTGCTCCCAGAGTAATTTCACATAGAAAATGTACTTTGTAAAACAAAAGCAGATGTTGCCCGCAGGGCCTGTCACCCATTCCTCTTTCCTTCTTGGTTTCATTACCAGGTTTTCATGCTGGTATCTTTTGCCTACATTTTAAAGTATTTTAACTACTTAGCATTTCATGGATGGTTTCGAGAATATCTTTAATAGGATGTAACAGTTTATTTTGCAAAAATAAAATGTATATATATATATATATATATATATCATAATAACTGTGTGTCCTGATTCTGTCCTATTCTACTTCTGTGATCTTGTGAAAATTATTTATGCATCAGAATTTGCAGTGTCTTCAGCAAAACTAAGGAAATAATAAAAATATGAAATTAACAATACATAACAATGAAATTAACAAAACAATAAAAACATGGAATTAATATTTGCAAAGGAAATGATTAATCAAATGAAAATAATTAACATATGGAATTAACAATATTTTAAAGCTATGTGTCAGATAAAGGGTTAATTTCTAATGTTGATTAAAAAAAACTATAATACAACAGACAAAAAGTGTAATGACAAAACTTTTTAAATGAGCTAAAGACTTGAAATACACATCTCTCCAAAGGAGACATACAAATGGCCCACAGGTATATGAAAAGATGCATCTTGGCACTAAACATCTGAGAAATTAAGATCAAAATCACAGTCAGATTCTACTTCACACCTTGTTGGATGGCTATTTGAAGAAAATTATAAAAGTGTTAATAAAAATGTGGAGAAAACGGACACTACTTATACTGTCAGTAGTAATGCAAAGTAGTCCATTTGCTATAGGAAAAAACTTAGAAAATACCCTGTTTTTGTTCAAAGCAATTACAATCTAAATGTTAAAGAGATACCAATACTTCCATGTGCATTTATTGCAGCAGTATTCACAGTAGCCAAAATGTGAAAAATGTCAGAATGACCATTGATATATGTATTAAAAATGTAATAATATATACATTCCATGGAATATTTACAACATGAAAATAAACCTTACTTTTGTGACAACACAGATGTGATTGGCTAATACTATGCTAAATGAAACAAGCCAATTATAAACTGGCATACATTTGAAGATTCCATTGATGTCATGAATACAGGTTATCTATACTCTTCTAAGCAGAGAGTAGAATGATGCATTCCAGGGCCATATGGAGGGAGAAAATAATTAATAATCAATAATCACAAGACAAATTGGTATATGCTACATTTTGCTTATGTTTAACAATTTTATGTTGTACACATAAAATGTAATAATAAAATGGACCTCTTAGTGTTTTCACTATGACATGATTATTTAAATAAAACATTCTGAAACTGCAAATGCTGCTTAATTTTTGAAATTGTAAAATACATTAATTAAAAAAAATTAGTATAGTGGCTGCAAAGGTGAATCAGTGGTAGAGTGCTTGCCTTGCATGCATGAGGCCCTGGGTTTGATTCCTCAGCACCACATAAGCAGAGAAAGCTGGAAGTGGTGCTATGGCACAAGTGGTAGAGCACTAGTGTTGAACTGAAGAGCTGAGGGACAGGGCCCAGACCAACAACAACAAAATGTACTTTGCAAATTATATGAACACTAATGAATAATTTGAAGTTATATTTGCTTACGTAGTTTTCTTTCCAGAGCTATGAACTTTGATCATAGCGAAACCTGAGTTGGTTTTACGATGTAATAAAAGAATTGACAGGTTCCGCAATACTTCTGAGCTTCATTTCCTTCTTCTGTAGAGAAGTGTTATCTAGCTCTGTCTTCTCCTTGTCCACCATGAGGTGGGCAGTGTTGCTCCATCAGTGCATAATGGTCTGCCTATCACAGACCAGTAAAAAACATAGAACTCAGTGACTCTGAAATAAAAGGGTAACTGAATCAATGGATTTGCTTCTTGTAGAGTACACACACACACACACACACACACACACACACACATATACACAACTATTTTACCCAAAGGTAAAATTTCTAAAAGGAAAGATACAGACACATTCATGAGCATGCTTAATTCAAGGTGATTGAGATCTGCTCTAAAGCCCCAAATGGAAGACAGGAACCCTTTGGGCATGCTCAATTTGCGTCATAAAGATGGTGAACAATAGCATCTCTATGTATGATCAATTTTCATTATGAATTTTAACTGAAAAGAAAGGAAAAGGGACTTTGATAGTGCATCAGTGTAGGAACTTGTTTCCAGAGGTACCTATCATATTTAATAACTAACAGTATGTTTGAAACCTCCACTTCAGTAAATGTGTTTGCATTCTGTGCACCGACAGTTCTCATATCTCAGTTCTCTTGCATAATATTTATAATCCATCAGAATAAACAAGGATAGAGGGTAGTCCCTTCACTAACACTTCTCCAGAACAAACATTGGTTATTAGCTGTAATGAAAAACAAAAACAAAAACTTCTCGCTGTTTGCCAGAAGTCTGGTATATTCATATTTTAACTGGGAGCCTAAGCTACTAATTAGGGAGAATTTATAACTAATTCACCAGTCTATCTTAAAACAATCACAAACATCCGTGGTTCGTGGAGCCAAGATACAGATATGTTCTTCAAAAATTTCCTGCTCTGACTTTCCAAAGGAAACATAGCAAGAAGATGTCAATTTGTAAGCCAGGAAGAGAGCTCTCAGCAGGGCACTGATGCTGTGACTCTTCTTTTGCATTCCGGATTCCAGAACTCTGAGGAAGTAAGGTCTGTTATATAATCCAAAATAAATAATTAAATACTGAATAAATAAATGTAGTACCTACCTCATGGAGCTATTCTGATAGTTAAGAAACAATGCAATCAATATTTCTCTTTAGCAGAATGTGATTTTTGTTCCTCTCTATATATCACATTATTTTACTATGAATGAGAGAATTAATTAAAACTGCACCTTTTAAATGACAAATGACAAACTTTTGTAAAAATATACATTTTATTCTTTACTTCCCATTAGAGACAAAAGAAATATTTTGTGTTTTTGACAGTAATTTAGGAATTCTGCATTCAATTTAAAAATCAGTTGAATTGTCAAGCCCTGGTGGCTCCTGCCCATAATCCTATCTACTCAGATGGCTAGTATCTATGGATCTAGGTTCCAAGCCAGACAAGGAAGATAATCTAGGAGATGCTTATCTCCAACCAAACATCAAGAGTTATGGAAGTGCTACTGTGACTCAACTGGTAGAGTGGTAGAGTGCTAGCATTACCCAAAAACTCGGGGATAATGCCCAAACCCTGAGTTTCCATGGATTGCCATCAAAGAAAGAAAAAAAAGTTGAATTTCCTCATCTTCAGGAGTTTACACCAGCATCCTCTAGAAATATTAGAACATCTTACACAATTTCCTTCCTTCCTTTCACTCTTTTCTCTTTTCCTTTCTTTCTTCTTCCTCATGCTTGCCAGGCAGTTAACTCTACCACTTCAGCATGGTCTCAATTGTGCTTCACTTTATTTTTTACATAGAATCTCACATTTTTTGCTCAGGGTTGGTCTGGAATCATAACCCTCCTACTTGGTCTCTAGCATAAATTTTAAAGTCACCTACATCCTTGCTTAACTTGTCTATTGAAATGAGTTCTTGATACTTTTTGAACAAGCTAGCTTCTCACCATAATCCTCTCTTTCTCTATTTTACCTTCCAGTAGCTGAGCTTACAGATGTTCTTCAAGAGTTCTGATGGGCACTTTGGGATATGTTACCTATTACTTTACCGAAGTATAATAAGAATGGTAGATAGGGGCTGGGAAGCTGGCTCAGTGGTAGAACACTTGCCTTGCATGCATGAGGCCCTGGGTTCGATTCCTCAGCACCACATAAGCAAAAAAGAAAAAAAGCTGGGAGTGGTGCTGTGGCTCAAGTGGTAGAGTGCTAGCCTTGAGCTGAAGAGTTGAGGGACAGTGCCCAGGCCCAGAGTTCAGGCCCCACGATCAGATCCAAAACAACAAAAAAAAGAATAATAGATAATATAAGCATTATATTACAGAATTGGAATTATAATTTTAAATTCAAATGCATGATATATTGTAACACCTAAATCCAACTCTCAATTCTTAACTCCAGATGAATTGCTCTTTACATCAATAGCATTTACATTAATATCATGTAGAAAATTTAAATAAAATCTATGATACCATGTTCAATAAACAGATCAAACAATCACTTCATTTTTTATAAAAATTTGTTTTACATATAACTTTTCAGAAATAACAAATTGGATTTATCCTTGGCCATTTGATGATATTATTTAATGATCATTTCTATTGTCTTGTGCCTTATAGGGGCTATGTAACTCCAAAGTTGTTTTATATAAGTCTAACTTAAACTTTTCTTAAAAAAACTTATATTTGTAGTCAATTGTCTGTATAAGTAATTGTGTTCAGCGATACTTTTCCTCCTTGAGTAATTTTCCAAAGTTGAAAATAGTAGACTTTAAAGATGGATGCTCATATATTAGGACAAATGGAGAAGAACTAAGAGGAAAAAAAAAACTTAGATTAGGGGACAAAGTAATCTATTGAAAATACTTCAATCAAATGACAAAGGTGAGAATTTCAACAGAAAATTAACATGTTTATACAATAGAGAACTTAAGTTGATAATTGTATTATGTTCATTTATTAAGACTATCTACAACATATTTTGTATTGAATATATTATAAAAATAAGTTTAATTGTGCTTTTAGTGTATGTTTTTGCTTATTTAAGATTTCAGTTTTTCCTGAATGTCTTTTGTGTTAGGTACCAGAAATAAGAGACTAATTAAAATAACACATTTCCTCAATTATTTGTGCTGCAATCTACTGATAATATAGATATAAACTACATTAGTTAGAAAAGTATTTAATTATAAACTTCAATAAATGGACACAAGCTCTGAGAATATTAAATCTTGAAACACTATCTTATGGCACATAAAAATATGCCACAAATAAATAGAAAATTTTGTTTAATTCTAAATGATATGTAGAAATTTTAGAATGATTGCATTTTGAATAAGACTGCTACTTTCATCTATTTGGCTCTAATAGAACATTTTCTAGAACATAAACTCTTTTGCCAAAAACAACTATAAATATAAGTTGAAATAGCAACACAAAGCACACACACACAAAGGCAAAAGAGACAAAGTAACAGGAGCAAGAGCATTTTTTAGGAAGTGTCAGGAAGCTACTAGGTCAGACAAAACATGAGGGACAAAGACCTTAGAGAAATGAGAAAGCTCAGTGAAGTTGTCATGTAGCAACAACTCACCCCATAAGTTATTCTTTGCTTCATAAATTGCATCATACTTCGATATTGAGAAGCCAGACAGAAATCTTGGAAAACAAAGGATGCTAAGAAAACAGGATCCGGCTGCTCTTTAAGTGTGAACCTTCACCTCTTACACCTCCAGGATTTCAGGAAGAATCACTTTATCTCAGGATAAAGCCCAGGGTGAATAGTAAACGACTAGATGAGACTCTAACATGCAATCACTTCCTTCTGAGATAATTAATACCAGGAAATCACTCCTTATTAAGTTCTCTATTGAGAAGTTGTCATCACATAGAACATCTATAATTTCCTAAATGTAATTTATAGAATTCACTAAAACTCTCAAGCAATATTATCAAGAAAAATTTTTAAAAAAGTGGCTATCAAAGGTTATTAGGTATAAGGTTGCAATGAACTGTGCTTAATATGTGAGAGAAAACAGATTATGTGTGTTAGCTTGCCATCCCAAGAACTAGGGATCAGGAAGATCATCACTTAAGGCCAGGTTGGGGGGAAAAATAAATAAATAAGAAAAAGCCGGGCGCCAGTGTCTCACTCCTGTATTCCTAGCTACTCAGGAAGCTGAGATATAAGGATCACGGTTCAAAGCCAGCCCGGGCAGGAAAGGCCGTGAGACTCTTCAATAAAAACCATGAGGAACCCGGAAGTGGTGCTGGGGCTCACGCAGTAGAGCGCTTGCCTTGAGCAAAGAGCGCAGGGACAATGCCGAAGGTCAGAGTTCAAGCCCCACAACTGACAAAAACAATAAAACAAAAAAAATCCCTCAATCAATTTGAGTATAGTAGTGTTTCCCTGTGACCCAAGCTGTATAGAAAGCTTTAGGTCTGAGGATTATACCCCAAGCCAGCCTCAGGTAAACATGCAAGATCCTTCCTAAAAAATGATGAATGCAAAAAAGGGCTGAGGGCATCACTCAAGCAATGTTAAGACCTTACCTGAAAGGAGGAGGCTTTGCACACAAAATACAGTACCACTTTAATTGATTAATTAATTAATTAAAAGAAAAATGGCTGATAAAAACAGAGAAAATTACCAGAAAACACTCAGAGCAGAATAGTATAATGGAAATTAGAGTTATCTAAAATAAAAAGTTAAGATTGTAGTAAATAGGTTTAATATGCAATTAGACATAACAATTGACAGTTTTGGTAAACTGAAAAATGTCCTGGAAAATTTCAAGATTAATGCATGAAAATATAAATATGTACAGAAAAAGTAAAACATATAAAATGAAAAGTTGATAAAACCTTGGAGCCACAAAATATGAATATCTTCTAAAACAATACATGAATAACGAAGAATGCAATTGAATTTTAACCAAATGGGAATCAATATGAATATTTTCATTTTTCTGAAAGTTAGGATTTTCTGAGCAAAGTAAATGTCAACTTGGCTAATGAGCAGATCTTGAAAGTCATCTTTTAGATTAAAGAATGGACCATGAGGATTCTAGAGAGACCTAAGTGCCTTGAGGTTTGTATTTACACATCAAAGTAAGGTAAAGCATGGCACCCTGGAAACAGGCTGTCCTCCTCCTTCCTCTCTAACTTAAAAAAAAATATTGATTTTCAATCCCAAACTTAACAACTTGGGTATCTCTTCTCTTCCCAAAGAGAATTTTCTTCCATTGGGAACATCAGTTTCCTCTCATTTCTCAGAAGGTGCTAGGTGGAGGGACAGATGGCATTTAGTCAGCTTACACATAATTATACTTCTGGCTTCCTTGTTTTAGAGGTTCTCACCTGTTGTTTAAGAAATTCTACTTTCTAACTATAGCAAGCCTAACTCTGTGGCTTTCTATTCATTAATGGAGATGCTGTAAAAAGTAGGGCATGGACTACTGATAATACATTTACTAATAAAAACATTTACTTCCAAGTATTAGTAACATATTAAAATGTTATATTTTTACTTAAATTTTATTTTGCCTGAGCATGTAGCTCAGGGGTAAAATTCGTGCCTAGCATACATACACAAAGCTCTTAAAACCCACAGTTGCTTAAAAAGAAACATATAAAAAAGACCTTAACAATCCTAGTTTCATTTAAAAATTATCTAGAAAGAAGGATAACCAATTGCTAATAAATATGTCACAAGAAAATACACCTTAAAACAATGATGGAGAACTCATTTGCCAGCACCATTCAAGAAAAAAAAGGATTCACACATCAATACAATGACAGATATATGGGATAATTACAACCATCCAATTTATTGGAAAATATGTAAATATAAGGTGCAATTTTGAAAGATCTCTGGCATTATCTAATGAAGTTGAATATGTATTCATGGTACTTTAGCAAATCTCTTCACAAATACAAATGTACATAAGTGATCATTACTTGTCACATCCATATCATCCCTCATGACTAAAATAAATAAATTGTAAAACTTAGATATATTCAATCAAAATATGACCATAACCCACTATTTACTCAATATCATTGGCCACTGGGAATTCATAAAACTATATTGGATAAATGCTGAAAAAGACATACAATGGAAAACTATATTGAAATGAAAGTGATGAGCTACCAGTTAAATGATTCTAAGTGTGTGTGTGTGTGTGTGTGTGTGTGTGTGTGTGTGTGTAAAATCAATGTTGGGCCGGGCACCGGTGGCTCTGAAAGCCAGCCACGCCAGGCAGGGAAGTCCGTGAAACTCTTATCTCCAATAAACCACCAGAAAACCGGAAATGGCACTGTGGCTCAAGCCTTTAGCTGAAGAGCTGAGGGACAGTGCTCAGGCCCAGAGTCTAAGACCCATGACTGACAAATAAATTAAATAAATAAATAAATAAATAAATGTTGAAAAAAGTTGGAATACCTTTTAACTTTAAGGAATAAGAGAATATTTCTTGGCAAATTAAATCTGGTGAGAATCTGCTTCCTGTTCCTAGAAAGTCCTCTTCCTGCTGAGAGCTTCCAGGGCCTCTGCTCTACCAAAACACCAGCATAATAGAGATTATATTTCAACATAACAATCGCTAAGGTATATAAAAGTACAATCTAAAGCAATGAAATCCAAGGTTTGTAACTGGACCACTTAAATGAGTTCATACTTCCGATATTAGCTCAGTTGACCTGTCTCAATTTTTTCTGCCAATAAGTAATGGAAGCAGACTAACCCAGACTAATCCAGACTTTTCAGCCCCGAAGCCCATACTAAAGTAACTGTGTTGTCTCTAAACTGGTTTAATTTTCATTAGAAAGCTGAAAACAAAGTGAAAGTGTTCACCTTATATGGTGTGGAAATAGTCTTTCTCATTCTTGGCTGTTCTGTAGATCTTGTTAATCTATACAAAATTTATAAATAGATATACAGCTCCTGTTCCTATATAATGTTGAGCCAAATAGCAGTGAAACTCTAATAACCAACTCCCTGGTCACATAAAAATGCCAACAAAACAAAACAAAAAAAACTTACAATTACTCTTCTTAGTATATGCATGTTCAAGTAATTAATGTAAGCCTTTCATTCCAAGATATACATATATTATATTTGTATATATGCATACATGTATATGTAATATTATATATGTATATATACATATATGTATATGTATACATATAATATATTACATATGTGTATATTACATATATGTGTGAATATATGTGTATGTGTGTATATATGTGTATATATATATACATATATAGATATATGGAGAGAGAGAATGAGTCACACAGATATTTCTTGCTTGAGGCACTTTATGTAGCTCTTTTTGATATGTATTTCTTCCTAAATCCATTAGAGTGTAACTCATTTCAACAAGGGCAAGGTTGTGATTGGTTTTCTTGAAGATAAGGAAGAGTTTATAATTAAATTTTGCCAGGTTCTCTCTATCATGCTCCAGGGAACAATTTAAAAAGCCCTACAATCCTGCCCCACAAATACAATAAAAAAGATCAGAACCCTGGATTGCTTCTTGTTGGAGGTACTTTGGAGCTTGGCTGGTCACTTTTTTTTTAATAAACATCACCCATCACTAAGCGCTTATTCCCAGAATTCCTTCATTGAAATGTCTGACATTGTGCTAAAGATCTTAAAGCAGAACAAGTGGTGATAAATGGCTCTTGTTGAGGTCTTTTTTTTTTTAAGGGACCATACTCTTTCTCTAAGTCTCACCTTCTACTTCAATATGAATTAAAACAATAAATTCTGAAGATTGCATTCCAAATTTGATGGATCTTAGTTTTCACAGGTGTTCTAATGGCAGAACAAATAGAAAAACAGCAATTAAATATAGCTTTCAAATAAGGAAATCTTTCAGTGAAAGAAGAGGTGAAAGAAAGACCAGCAGCAAGTTTCATAATGTTGGGGATATCTTACCTAGCACAGCGGAGCCATTTCTTCAACTTCTAGGCAATAAGAAAAGAATCATGTCTTCCTAAAAGATACCCTTGATGTCCCAACTCTGTACATATGAGCTCACAAATCTACATACAAGCTTATTTGGAACAAGTACTCTAAGGCTGGGCCCTGATCCTGTATTATTAATGTCCTTTGTGGAAGAGGCAGAAAGTCAGTCAGAGTAATTCCAAAGGCAAAATTAATAGGAATGTAACCAATCAATCCTATGAATTAATAGACCATCATTAGAAGTCAGGAAGACACTAGACAAGAATTTACCATGGTCAGAGAGAGTATGGATTTGCTGATACTTTAATTTTGGGGATCTTCCAGTAGGGTGAGACAATGATGTGTGAACCACCCAGTTTGTGGCATTTAGCTAGGTCAGCAAGAGGAATCTTTCAGGCCAACTAGTTAAAGCTGTCAGAACAAGAAGGCATCATCCAAGGAATAACCCATTCAAAGGAAGGTGCTTGAAGCATACTGCAAATTATGACATTAACTAAAACTTGGGATAAAATAGCATGGAACAATAGGTTTCCATAATGAGCTAATGCTCCTTTCATATGTTTGGAGGCATATGATAATGTAAGTAAAACAGAATCCAGAATGGGGACTCCTTCCTTTACAGAGTTTGTTTTCCTTAACCTGTTGAAGAAAAAACTAGAGGAAAACATTGAACTCTCATGTTGTAACATCACTTACAATTTATTGAACATGTACATGTTTCAGTAATTTGCATAATAAAATTTACATTAGTTGAGTATATGCATTTAGTTACTTCTCAGAATAAAAATACAACATTAATTGAAGGGCTAAAATATTTCAGGTAACTAGAAATTGTATTGCCTGCACAAGATGTGGGGGGCGTCAACAATGCACATCAACTGGTGAAGACAGTGGACTGCAGCTTATTTCCTGGCTGTGTTAATTTGCTTGTATTTTACAACTCCATATTACACCACTGAGGAGCCTGATTCCAGAGAAATAGTCCAGCTTAATGAATGCAAGTATCTAATGGTTATCCATAGAGTTCAATGGGATAGAGTTACTGTGGTTTGTGCTTGTGTACTACTCCTTAGACTGAAAAATAGGGCCTGGTTAATATGGAGAGTTCAAGGAAATCCTCACATATTGAAAAGTTCACAGTTCTTGGCTTACATATGCCATATACTCATTAAAAATTACCTATTATTCATCACTAATCAATGTAAGTAGTTAAAAACCAGTTCAAAATAGATTGTGACTAGGTGTGGTTACTGATTTCTCACCACATAACAGTTAAAAAGAAGGAAAAGAAGAGATATTCTTCTTTACTGATTTACATTTGCTTAGAAGGAATAATTGAACTTCTTTAAAAGCCATGATCATAGATACAGCATGAACAGAGATGGCACAGAATGACTAAATTCCAAGTGTAACAAGTTCTAACAATGTACATATAAACTGAATACATGCATATGATTTGTCATGGTAATTTTAATTATTACATATTTTAAATCTACAGGTAAAGAGCATCTTTACTTAAACAGTGTTCCAAATATAATATGTTCTACACATTATAGAAACTCAGTGTACTCTTGTATTAATAGTTAATATTGGTACCGGATATTGGTACTGGTCTGTAAAGTATGTCATAAAGATGGATCAATAAAGGTATCTATCCAAATACATGTAAATATATTGTATATATGTATAGGGATAGTTATATCAATATATAGAGAGATAGCTATAGATAGATATCTATATGGAGAGAGATAGGAACATATATGTGAAGGTATAAAATATGTTAGATTAAATATAAAATATTTTGAAAACAGCTGACATTATATCACATAAAAGTGTATTATTAGTCAATTAATTTTTAACAATAGTTTCTTAGTAAGCAATAGTTGCTTAGTAAGCAAATGTGCCAGTCCCCTGTTAATATGTAACACAATAGGGGCTGGGAAGGTAGTGCTTACCTGGCATGCATGAGGCCCAGGGTTTGATTTCGCAGCACTACATAAGCACTGTGGCACAGTGGCTTAAGTGGTAGAGTGCTAGCCTTGACCTGAAAAGCTGAGAGACAGCTCCCAGGCCCAGAGTTCAGGCCCCACAACTGGCAAAAAAAAAACCAAAAACACAATATGCAAGATTTTATGGGCAACTATTTTTCAGGTTTTTGCTTCTCTAATCCATTTGGATCATAAGCAATACCATAATCAAAGAACTGTTGAGTATCCCTAAGGGCTTAGCAATCTACTAGGTGTCTGAACAATGAAAACTATAAAGAATATGCTTAGTTACCACTGAATTGAAATGCTGAGTGGTCCATTAGGCAGAAATGAGTTTCTCATCCATCAGGGGCATCCACAGTAAATGATTGCTCTGACAGTTCATATGTTGAATATGAGAGCACTCATGAGAATGTATGCACTGGATGATGGCATGCCAACTTTTCTATTATTTCAAAACTCTATCTTCAATAAAGGTCCGTAACTCTATCTTAAATTACCTGTCATGCTATACATAGCATAGGCTATAAATAATTCTGACCAAGCCATTCTACCTATTGAAAAGTATCTCAAGTGATTTGATCTATGACATGAGGTCACAAAGCCTTATGTAACAAGTAGATAATCTAGAATTTAAACAGTGAAATAAAGGAAGAGAAAGTAAAGAAAGCAGTCACATCCCAAACAGTTGAAAGCATGTAATTTTCCCTAATGAATAGCTATGAAGAAATGATACCAAACGAACTCATTAGGTTAGCAAATAGTCACGTAAATGAGTAAGATACCAGGACACAGTAAGGGCTTTTAAAAATGCTCCAGTTCTCAGTAATTCTTGCATTTATAACTGTGGAATATTATTCAATGCTAAACATTATTGTTTATATTAATACTAAATAATTTGTGTTAATATGAAAATGAATACTATAGTACTAAATTTAGAAATGTGAGTAAATACTGAATAAACACAAAAAATATCCTTTTTATTGAGTTAATATTTACTGCAATGAAAACTACATCTGTACCGATTAACAATGATAATAAATTTAATGACAAAATAGAAATACTGGCTTTTAGGGCCTTATTCCTGTTTCTAAAGATTATAGTGGAAGAAATTACTGTGAACTAAAGAATCTAGAAAATAAACATGTTACAAAATACAAAAAAAAATGAATGAATGGGAGCAAATATAAAACTAAACCAAACTGAATATCATTTCAGTGAAACATAATTACATGAAAACTGTGTTCATGTGCTTAGAATTTATGAGATGAATACTAGCCATGGAAATTTAATATGTACTTATTTTGGGCAAAGACATAGAATTAACACTTTTAGTTGTCTCTTCAAAGCAAACCTACCAAAATACTAAACTTTAAATTGATCCTTATCCACATATTCTCTTCCTTTATAGATTCTTAATATCTAGATGACTAATTATTAAATGATCATCATCATATTTTCTATAACAGTATAATGGGCATACATTTTCTTCTATTTTTGTGTTACTTCTTTGGTATTGGGTAATATTAGCAATTACCTTTTAATATAGTCATCCTTAGAAGGAATTCATAAATAATCATTTATATTCTCATCTCCTAAAGCCTGGGTAAATTGAGAAGAATGTCAATAGAGGAAATATTTGAAAAAGAATAAAAGACAAGAGTAGTACAGGAAATGTCATGTTATCTAGAAAGCCACTAATTAGTGATTTGTCTTTAGAGTACCTAAATGCAGAGCTATTTTTGAAGCATATAATAATTTAGAATAGGTCTATAAATTTCCAAGTTAATCCAATGGATAGTAAAAGACAAATAACTGCACAGAACTTAAACTTAAGCATTCACGTAGTGAGAACAAAGGAGGATATTCTCAGGAGAGGATCACAGTGGTTCAATAGCTATGTGCATATGACCATATAAAATGATGCTAATCACAATGAACTCCAAGAATTGGAACCAAGAGGTTTTCTTGTACCATTTTCACTTATTTCTTTTTTCTTTCTTTTTGTTTCCCCTTTTTTTTATTCTCTGTTTTCACTATTTTTTAATTTTTGTACCCTTTTTCATGTATATGTTTAACTTGTTGGGGGAGGAGAAGGGGAATCACAGAACTGGTGGAGCAAAGGGTGAACCAATTCAGCAGTGATACTCACCAGACTATGTTGGAAATGCACTTTACAACTTGGGGAGGGAGGGGGATCAGGAAGGGAAAAAGTGGGAGAAAATGAAGGAGAGGGAAACAGTGTTCAAAAAGAAATATATCCATCACCTGACTATGTAACTGTAACTTCTCTGTACATCATCTTTACAATAAAATTTAAAATTACAGAAAATAAATAAAAACATGAACATTTCCCCCAGAGATGCTGATTTTTAAGTTTATTTACTTATCCAACACTGCAGTCTGAAGGTGTTGAGTACTCACCAGTGCCAGGCAATGGAATGACAACTCTGGAAGGTGGGGTGTATTTGTTTTGTTCTCAATTGTAAGGTTAGAATAGAACCTGGAAAAATAGGTGCTTGATAAATACATGGTAAGTGAACAAATTATGCAACATTTGCATATGTAGTGAATATGTATATTCCAGTGCAGTGGGTGAAGTTTGCAGATGTTCAGGTTTGCTGTTGCATATATTTCAAATTTACAGCCATTATCTGAAGGCAAATACATATTTTCTCAGTAATATTATAAAAAGGGATAAGACACAAGATGTTGCATGGTACTTTAAGACAAAGTAACACAACTGCAAGCAGGGACTGATTTTTTTAATTTAATTTTATTGTCAAAGTGATATACAGAGATGTTACAGTTGCATACATTAGGTAATGAGTATATTTCTTGTTGTACATTGTTACCCCCTCCCTCACTTTTCTCCCAGTCTCCTTCCTCCCCAATGCCTCCCCCCCCCAATTTGGAAAGTTCATTTGCAACATATTGTCTTGTGAGTATCACTGTTGCATTGGTTCACATTTTGGCCTTTGTCTCATCATTTTGTTGTTCCTTTTCCTTTTCCCAGATCAGAAAAATATATCTACAAGACACAATGGTACCAAAGTCAAATATAGTGACAACAGGAGATAAAGCAAAGGGGGAGGGGAGATGAAAGAAAAAAGAAATAATTTCACATAATACATTAAAAACAACAACAAAGTAAAATCTCTTGTTTCCAGGTCTTGGAGTTCATTTTGCTTAGCACCATCTTATATCGTCATATGTACATAGCTATTGAGCTATTGTGAGCCTCTGTTAGGACAATCTTAGACATATTCTAATTATTACAAATGAAGGAAAACATGAAGCCTGTTCTTTGGGTCTGGCTTACTTCATTTAATATGATTGTTTCCAAGTCTTTTCATTTCCTTACGAATGGGATGATGTCATTCTTCTGATGAAAGCATAAAATTCCATTGTGTATGTATACCATATTTTCTTTTCTTTTTTTTTGGTCAGTCGTGGGACTTGAACTCTGGGACTGAGCGCTGTCCCTCAGCTCTTCAGCTCAAGGCAAGTGCTCTACCACTTGAACTACAGTGCCACTTTCAGTTTTCTAGTAGTTTATTGGAGATAAGAGTTTCATGGACTTTCCTGCCTGGGCTGGCTTTGAACCACGATCCTCAGATCTCAGCCTCCTGAGTAGCTAGGATTACAGGTGTGAGCCACCAGCGCCCAGCTGGTTTTCTTAACCCATTCATCTTATTTTTGGGGGGGTTAGGTGATGGGGCTTGGACTCTGGGCCTGAGCACTGATCCCGAAACTCTTCAGCTAAAGACTAGCACTCTACCACTTGAGTTACAGCACCACTTTTGGTTTTCTGGTGGTTACTTGAAGAGTCTCACTGACTTTCATAGCTTTGAACCACCCTCCTCAGATCTCAGCATCCTGAGTAGCTAGGATTACAGGAGTGATTCACCAGCACCTGGATTCCATTAATCTTTTTAAAAAGTGGTTTATATTTTTAAAAAGTTCCTTAATGCTTATGCAAAATAAAGGAATTCTGCCCCTTATTTATCTTTTCGATTTGTTTCAGCATCAGCAAAGGCAACTGAGCAAAGGAAGGGAAGTAAAGAAATCTAAGAAAAATCTTGACTATAAGGGTTTCTACAAAGCAGAAGTAATTACTGATTGTACCAAAAAAGGCCCAGCTAGGGAAATATCAATGATGTTCAGAGGAAAATTCAGAGATAGCATATCACCTTTCAGGAATCAGAGCACATACCACCCTTTAGTAGGTTTGTTGCACCTATGCTTTATGAATAGATAAAAGAAATATTCAATTACTTTAAAAATAGAACATACAAAAATGTCAAAGAGATAGAAAATTCGTATATTTTAAAGAAGTATCAAGGAAGACACAATTGTCAATTATTGAAGATTTACAAGGATTACCTTATAGACTGTAATCACAGATAATTACCTATACTTATGGTGAATACAAAGGAAGACACAAATACATTGTGCATCATAAGTAACTCATTTCAAGACTTTTAAGTACATCCTCATGTCACTCAGGTAACAAGGCCCAGGGGGAGAAAAGTTTCCACTGGAGGAATTTAGGGAATGGTACAAGAATAGACTTCACAGGAGAAAGTTTACAAATGTGAAGAAAAAAGGAAAGCAAAGTGGAAGTACACTCTTGAGAGAGAAAAGCAGTTAGGCTCCAGGATGAGTGCTGTCTGGATGCTGTCAAGATTGCAAGCTTTTTGAAGGATTGGCAGATACGGAAATGTCATGTCAGAAAATCAAAGGTATTTTCTTCTTTTTCCTAATTTAGCAATTATTTCTCTAGAAATAGTTAATTTATTGTTTTAAGTAATTATACAAAATGGGTATGACTTAACCTGCCAGTTTGTGACTATAATACCCTTGACCAATGTTACCTCTTTAAACACTCAATTTCCCTCCTCCCTCCAACTCCATCCATTCCCTAAATTTTCTTTCTTTCTTTTTTTTTATTGTGAAAAATACCATAGAGGAGTTACAATTACATGGGCAAGATAATAAGCATATTTCTTATCAAGCATTGTTGCCTCCTCCTTTGTTTCCCCTTATCATAACTTCCCATCTCCCCCTCCCCCCCCCACCTGGCCAAAGTGGTAAAGTTCGTTTTTCGACATAACGACTTGTACATCTCATTGTTGCAGTGGGTCCACCTGTATCCCTATTTAAACGATTTGGTTTTTTCCCCTTCCCCTCCACAAATTATACCAACATCAAATACAGTGAAAGCAGGTGTTATACCTGGGACAGGGACATACAAAGCAACAAAGAAATCATGTTATAAATATGTTAGATTGGTTGAATACTCCTACCAATAATGCAGTAAGGTTCCCTTCTGTCCACATCCCCATCTGTTGTTATTAGAGTTCTTGATTATAGCTGTACTAACTGGGGTGAGGTGGTATCTCAATGTTGTTTTGATTTGCATTTCTTTTATGGCTAGAGAGGTTGAGCATTTCTTCATCTGTCTATTGGCCATCCTTCTATCCTCTTCAGAGAAGTTTTTCTTTAAGTCTTTAGCCCACTTATTTATTGGGCAGTTGTTTCTTTGAGGATTTGTTGTTGGGGGATTTAATTTTTTGAGTTCCAGGTATATTTTAGATATGAGACTCTTGTCTGTTTTATGGCTAGTGAAGATCTTCTCCCAAAGTGTGGGCTTTCTATTGATCTTGCTAGCTATGTCCTTTGCCATGCAGAAGCTCTGCAATTTCATGCAATCTCATTTGTCCAACCTCTCTTATCTATTGTGTTTCTGGGTCTCTATGAAGAAAAATTCGGCCTGTGCCAAGAAGACCTAGGGTTTCTCCTATTCCATCCTGTAATGTTTTAGAGTGTCTTCTTTGACTCTGAGGTCTTTGATCCATTTGGAATTGATTCTGGTGCAAAGTGATATATAAAGATCTAGCTTTAGTTTTCTACAAGTAGTTAACCAATTTTGCCAGCACCATTTACTGAAGAGGCTATCTTTCTTCCATTCTATTTTTTAGCTCCCTTATCGAAGATTAGATGGCTATAGGTCTCTAGGTTCATTGTTGGGTTTTCAATTCTATTCCATTGGTTCTGAATTTTCCCTATGACATTGTACCATATACACATTGAATATATTGGCTGCATTTTCCTATCCTTATTCACTTTATTCATCTACCCTTGCTCTTTGACCATACCCTTTGACCTTGTCCTGTTCCCCTCCCTCATCTCCTCAAGTACCAGCTTCCTGGTATACATTTTGGTAGACTGTAAATTCAAAGGAGTTAAACCACTAACGTTCTCCCCTTGGAGTTAAGCTATGTGCCATTAATTCCTTTGGCATGTTGGTTAGAAGAGTTTCTGGCTTTTGTACCCCTGGGATGTTTTTTTTCTATGGGCTTCAGGAATAGGTATCACCATATCATGGGTTCTATCTTTAATGTCAGTGGCCCAAGAATTTTCCTAGGTTATTCACAGTGAAATTTACTTTGAATGAGTTAACTGAACTTAGTTTAAAAAGTGATATTTATTCATTGAAAAATGTGAAATATAGTTTATTCTTTTGATTAAGGATATAATACTTTTTAAAAATTTAGTAGTTCCCCTACTAAATCATTGTAAATCCTTTCAAAAGAAAATATTTTATATTCTTAAGTTAAAAACCTTAAGTTTTTATTTAATTCTTAAGTTAAAAACCTTAACTTATTAACTTAATTTAACTAGCTAAATGTAGTGGTTGCTTTTATAGTATGTTTGTATACATTTTTTAAAAATTTCCTCTATTTGCTAAATTTAGTATTTGTTGTTGGACATATATTCTTTTAACTTTTTCATCTGTTCAATTTATGATAGAGATTGAAACAAGACACAGTAAGATTTTTTTAAATGAGCAATATCCAAATGTAACACTCTATCTGGGGAAGTATTATTATGATGATTCACTAGAAGCTATTCATGCTTTATCTCCACTTGCAATTCTAAAGCTTTTTTTTAATTACTTAAAACTAGGTATAGATATAATTTATTGTGTAATAATTTTAATGACTGTTAAAAGTAACAATCATTAGTTAGTAGCTAGATTTAATTAGTGTAAGAAATCAAGAACAATTTACATATCAAGATTAACAACTATTAAAGTAGATCTCTATTACCAGTACTGATAGAGCAATACTTGGAGGAACATATTAGGAGTTGGGCAGGGATTGCACTGTGAAGAGTGAAGAGTTCCCTTTTTAATGTCAGGATTATTGATTTCCATGTTATCTGGGCCTTTTGAGAGCTCTACTTCAGAACCATAAATCAAAAAAAAAAAAAAGATATACAAATCATCTAGATTCTTACCTAATGAAAAGAAGATGTAATATGATTTAAAAGGTCAAGGAAAAGATGTGTAAGCAGGATTCTCATGATTAATCATCCAAAGTAAACTTTATTATTTAAGAGCTATTGGACTGTAAAGAAGCTGAGTTTTCCCCCCAACAATATGCATTAGATTTACATGGTGTCATAAATATTGAGAGTATTATGTTACCCATGAATTCTTTTTCTTTCATACCAAGTGTTCTATAGAAATATGGATTATAGAAACATACTTATGGTGAATGCACCCAGCGTTTGCAATGATCGAAACAGTGACTCTATGACTATTAAGTTGTTTTCATGCTGTTAAATATTTTGTGTAACAGTGGGGATCTGAAGTAGGAAGAACTATTTCAGCTTCCCTTATGACAACTCTATTTTCCCATGATTTATACATAGATTAAGGTTAATAGTTTTTTATTATTTTCCTATGTTGTATAAAGAACAAGATCACCGTACCAAAATGTGAGTGTATATTTTAGAATTCAGACAGTATCTAAAGCTGAAGAAAATGTGTATTAAATACCTACTCTCCCTAACGAATCACATCCAAATAAATCCATGCAATGAATAGTAAAAGAGAACCAAAATCATCAAACATCTTACCCCCAGCTAGTTATGTAAGATTTAAAAGGTAAAAGCAACTATTCATGAAAAATATAAAGTAAAATTGGGGTTTTCCTTCAAGAGGTAAACCTGACATCTCTGCATTTACATGGATTTTTGCTAAGTTGTGACAGTAGTGGTTTGTGCTAAGTAGAAATTGATGCAACCATTATGGGAGAGTGAGGCCTGCTTTTCTCTGGCAGAAATGTTGTATCAGGAGAATGGTTGAAAGAAGTGAGAAAAAAGATACTAGTTATTTTCCCATATACCAAGACAAGGATGTCTAAGATCTGTTTGGGAGCTGGAAAGAGGAGTAAGAGACCCCTTTACAGGGTCAGTGGAAGTCTGGAGACAGCAGGTAATCACCTTTCTTTGCCAAAAAATGGATAGGGTAAATGTATGCACTTCACAATGACACACAAAAGACACCAAATTTAGATTTTTATTTATTTATTGTCAGTCGTAGGGCTTGAACTTTGGGCCTAGGTGCTGTGCGTTCAGCTCAAGGCTAGCACTCTACCACTTGAGCCACAGCGCCACTTCCAGTTTTCTGGTGGTTAACTGGAGATAAAGAGACAAGAGGAGCCAGGCATGGGTGGCTCACGCCTGTAATGCTAGCTACTCAGGAGGCTAAGATCTGAGTACTGTGATTCAAAGCCAACCCAAACAGGAAAGTCCATGAGACTCTTATCTCCAATAAACCACTCAGAAAACTGGAAGTTGCACTGGGGCTTAAGTGGTAGAGCACTAGCTTCGCCTTGAGCTAAAGAGCTCATGGACAGCACTGAGCTCAGAATTCAAAAGGAGTCTCACGGACTTTTCTGACTGGGCTGGCAATGAACCTCAGATCTGAGCCACCTGAGTAACTAGGATTACAGGTGTGAGCCATCAGTGCCTGGCAGATGTTTGTCTTGATGAAAGCATGATGAATGCCAGCCATTATTATTGAATGAAAACAAAAAAAAATCCATTTAAAATCAACAAATATTCACATAAAATAAGTTTCACCAGTAACTTTCACTGTACGCTCTGTTTCCTAATGATATATATTTAAAAGATCCATGGAGAAAGAAACTGGAGTATACCTAAGGAAAGGTTAAAATAAAATTAAAATTAAAAAAAAAGGAAAGGTTAACTTTGTCGATGTATATGAAATTTATGTCTTATAAAAGATAATGGAAAATTGTAGAGGTCATATATACAGAAAGTAAGGTATGGGAAGATGAAATATTTGACATTCTTAAAGGAATTTTATGTAAGAAGTCAATTATTTCCCAAGTTTATTAGTAAATTCAAGGGATGAAAGATATAAAGGTAAAGCTTCTGTATGAATAAAAAGTTAACAAATTTAATAAGGAAAGAAACACTTTGCATAAAATATTTTTCTCATATATTGGGATAACAAAAATAAATGATCACCATGGATATAATTAGTAGCCTACAATTAACCAAAAAGATGACCTTTAATAAGGTACTTTGTAACCTAGTTTTTCAGGGAAGTTTGAATTTCTGCTTCTTGGCTTACCTAAACTATAAATCTCACACACTTTATTTTTACTAACATCCATATGATATCATAGAAATATGGTTATTTCCAAATACCAGTCTATGACTTCTTATTCCTCACATTGAAACAGATAACTGATTCCTCCATAAGCTACATTAGAATTAAATAATAAATAGAAGAGACTTTGAAAATATTACATACTTCACAACCACAAGTTATACTGCAACTATTAATTTTTGCTATGAAATCATTTTATAAAAGGCCTATGTTTAGCTGAAAAAAAGCTTATATTTTATGAAGTTTCCTTGCTCACAAAATGCAAATAGGTGGGAATTTGGAGATTTTCAAGCAAGAATATGATTCATCTGTGGTTAAGCTGTTCATCCAAATAAAATCAAGACATAATAAAAAATAAAAGATGTAAAATTATCCAAATAAAATCTAGACATAAAAAAAATTTAAAAACATAACAAAAAAAAGACTCATGACAGCAACTTAGATTACATCAAACCACATCCTCTCAGATGACTCTCTTCAGGCTTTTAATGGAAGAACATTGAGTTGCTGCTAACCAAGACCAACCATGAGAGCTGTTTGTATCATTTTCTTAGTGTTTTATGCAAGTTACATTGAGTTTCGTCAAAAAGCGACAAAAGTACTGACAAATTAGAATATTGTAAAGCAAATTTACATTGCTTTCTGCATTCCAACCACTTTTTGGTTTGAAGTTTGGCAAACTGTCCAATTCTCTCAGTTCAATTATTTTTCTGACTAAGATTTAGTATTAGGAATGATCTTAGAAACTTGGTAGCATGCAGAAAAGAGCAGAGACTCATGGATATTCTGAAGTCTACTGAAAATAAGCCACAAAAGTGATTATAAGTAGTGTTCTATTATTCTAGAGTAAGATCCACTATATACCCTGTTTTATTGGGGATGATAGTGTTTATTTGCAATACTTTTGCCAACTGCCATTCTTGCTTCTACTTACTCACTGTAAGCATATACTTCTTTACACTAAGAAACTCCACAAGTGACTTTCTTGATCTATTTACCTAAAGGAGAAGAATATGATAAAAAATTAAATATTGAAAAAATATGGGTAATGATCATTAATTAGTTGTTCACTTTGAGTATTTTGGAGAAAGGATTATTTTTAATACAAAACTGTTAAAAATGAATACAATTGTCTTTAGCAAAACAAATTTGTAATTATTTCTTCCTGAGCATGCAGTATTCTCCCCCTCCCCCAAAAGATCTTGTATGTCCCTGGAGGGTGCAGTCTGTATCTAAATCTCTTAGTATATTTGTGAAGATATTACTATTTCTAATAAATTTTAATCATACACATGAATTAACAGTAAGTCCAAATGCCAATGAAAATCTTGGTGTAAGTCTGGAATAAAATCCCAGTTTTAGAAGAATTAGTACTTGTATATCCGTGGTGAAAATGATGTACCATTATTTTCAAGTAAAAGGAGCATGATAAAATCATCTTTACCAGATCACATCTAAAAATGTAATTCGCTGGAAACAAAGGACTACTAACAGAATTTATTTTTCAGCTTATCTTTTTCTGTTGAATTTTTTTTTCTGTACTGTGAGTAGAAACAAGAGCTTTGGGCTCAGGCTTTCCACTGAACTCTTTTCCAAGTCCTGAAACATTTATTATAATGGACATTATGTTGACTGGCCAAACCCAAAAGAAATTAAAAAGAAAAAAGAAAAAAGGAATAAAGCATGAGGATGTATGGCAATGGCAAATAAGTTATATGCTTATGTTTATGTTGCTATTGTTTGTGCCAGTACTGGGACTTGAACAGAGGGAGTGGGCATTATCCCTTAGTTTTTGCTCAAGGAGGTGAGCCACAGCTCTATTCTGGTTTTTATGGTACTTAATAATTGATGATAATAGTCTTACAAACCTCATACCCAGTCTAGTTTTGAACCTTGATCTTCATATCTCAGCCTCCTCAATAGATAGGATTGCATGTGTGAGCCACCTGGTATTTAATAAGGTGTCTTTTATTTGTATGTATTAGTTTAAATTATTTATTTTTATTTTAAATTAATTGGGCAATGTATGGGTACTATTCTTCTTCTGAAAACACCAGATGAAAAAGTAAGGGCAAAGTGAACACTTCAGAAACAAATAGTATCAAGTTTCAGTGTCTTTCACAACTAGACTTGTTTAACAGGAGGAAAATGCTAATTAAGATTTCACTGCCACCAAGCAGTAAATACTGTAGTGGAACTGGATGAGTTTTCAAGCGGCTCAATCTCATTTCCTTGTTAAGATGTTCTTGCAGAAACCCAGGCTGCTCAGATTTAATCAGAGCCAGCTCTCTTTCCACCCCCTCTCCCTAACAGAGAAGAAACAAATTTGGTATTCCATGACCTCAAGAGATTATTAATCTATAAAAATGTGCTTGCCCTCCCATAACCTCCCAGCCGATGACAATAATTATGATGGCTGCTGTGGAGTCATATTGCTGTTAGAAATGGCAATAATGATGATGAAATTAAATCTTCTTTCCTTATATATAAATGCACTTCTTTCCATGGTATTTGGATAGGATCCATTCTCTTCCAGCAGTCATGGCTATGCATCATTCTTAAATGTACTGTAAATCTTCTAATAATTAATAACTGCTAGGACTCAGTTCCTTAAAAAATGAATTTGTATGAATTATGAATCACCTGTAGCTGAATTCGTCTTTTTCCTTATTCAGCTATAAAGCCAAAAGGAAAGGGAATGACTGTCAAATATGTAAATAATAAAAAAGAACCTCTTCAAAAATATACTGTTTATTTTTAGGTGGATCTGCTTTTTTGATGTTTAATTCCTCAGAACTGATTCTTGATTGCTATTTTTAAGTGGGTGTACTTTGCTAATTTTGGTTTCTCAGACATAGGTTGTTCTAAATGTAGGATTTTAAATGTAGGATTAGTATATTTTATTTAAATACATGCATTTTAGAAAAAAAATCCCAAATTTGCATAATACAACATTGAGTTAACACTCTTAGGCTTTAGTTATATATGTAATATTTCATACACATGTATATACAAATATCTACTTATATATCTGTAAATATGTGTATGTATGTGTATTATGTATAACTACAAAATATGTGTGTATAAACCCATGTCTATGATGTATATATGATAGCTTATTTTCAATTTGATTATTTATACATTACATTGAAGTAGGGAGATTGGGTCTGGCTGGTGCTATCTTAGCCACATCATGGATGATCTATTCTGGCATTTCGTCTTCAAGGTGGGGGAAGGTGAAGCCCCAGCCTCCCAGGTGATGGATGGTCTTACCAGAATCCCTAGAGTCAAGGGTGGGGACTTGGATAATAGATTAATGAAGCTGTCAGTCCAGTGCCTGGGAGTCAAGTTTCGTATGACCCTACTCTCTGACCTGACCCTATTTAGGCCTGGACCCTCTCAGGCATGTGATGCCACACCATTTGTCTCCGTGTTTGTGTCCTATCTCCAGTCTTCTGTCTCTTCTCTGGTCACTGTGGTGTCCCACTTCAGCTCTCCATTGTATCTGAGTTGGTTTATTGGTATTGTTTTTGCTCCTTTTTTTTTTTTTCCTCTTCAGCCTTCATGGCTCAGATCCCTGACAGTGTTAAGTGTATTTGCTAGCTGTTGGACTTTGAGACAGGAGTGCACCATGAAATTGCTTTTTAATAAAGACAGCAAGACTTGAACGGTTAGAATGTGTCTTCTCTGTTTGCTCACCATACAACAATATATGGATACATATATAATTAATATGATATATAGGTTGATATATAGTTAGAAGATATTATACATTTCTGGGATTCTGTCATATATTTTAATTTGTTTACACTTATTTAAAAAATAATCCTGGCACTAAGTAAAAAAAAAATGGTGTGACTATTCATTGTAACTTAAGGATTGAAGATAGTTGATTGAAAGAGCCTTTATTAAATGCTCAGCCTTTTTTTATTTTATTTTTTGCTACTTACAAAAGAAATGAGATAACAAATTGTGCAGTTTTTGAATACTTTCTGATTCATTCCTCCTAGATTTTCACTGATAGATCTCTTTCTTGTTCCATTCCTGAATTTTCATTTTTTGTGTCTATTTTCCATGTGCTCATGAGACCTGGTGCTGTAAAAGGCAATACAGCTTATTCTGGTCACAAAACCAGTATGGGGTACAACAATACTTGCTGCTATCTACTTTCAGTGTTGATGTGAACTTCTGGCATTGTAGATAGGGGTTTGAAAATGGGAGAAAAAACCCAACAACTTTGAATGAGTTGTTGACATAAAACCTTCAGTTCGCTAGGTATCCTGGATTTAAAATAATGAAAAGGTGTAAGAAAACTTACTGTTAAAAATGAGGAACCTGTGGTTTCATTTTGTTGTTGTTGTTTTGCTCTGTTTAATGAAGAGGAACATTTTCTGTGAATAATTTCTAATAACCAGTACTTCATTTAAAATTCTCAAAGTAAGGTTCATTGTTTCTGTTCATTTGCTATTGTTCATCCAATTTTTCTTTGTACAAATAGGAAACTAAATCTAAATGTTTTATTTTTGTTGATACTGGATTTTAAATCTTGTAAGCTTCATTCTTACTAGACTGCTATTCTACCACTGAGAAACCTCCATTTCTATATTTTTTGTAACAGCTTCTGTGCTTCACAGATAATTTATGTTAGTTTTGAATTTCTATTATAAAACATAAAATATTTGTGATGAAAGCCCTTATCCTCCCCTCAAAAGAAATTATATTAAATAATTAACTTGCAAAAACTATGTATCTCTTAAGGGTTATCTGAATATAGAATGATTGTCTCTTTGCATTCTCATTACTTTCAGAAAACAAAATTCACAGTGTAAAATTCAGAAAATAGGAAGGGCAGGGTGTGATTCAAAATAAGGGTGTTTGTGTTTCAAACATATAATGAAGTATTAAATAGATCTCTTAACTTCTCAGATACAGAAATTATATCCCTTGTCTGGAAAAATTAAATATCCCCCCTCCCTGTTTGTTTGTTTATCCCTTTATCCTGAACATATTTGCACTGGGATTCCCCTGTTAGTAAGTAACTTGCTCAGTATGACAGTGCATAATAACTGATCTTATATCCTAATTGAAATCTCAAACCCATTTTCCCCAGGATACTGTAATATAAAAGGGAAATGTGGCTCCTGCTGTGGAATTTAGAGTAAGTCCATCAGATGTGTCTAGCCAAAGAATATGGCAAGAATGATCAGCTTTTTAAAACTTTATTCTAACTTCATATATAGTTCAACCTCTGTTGATCCCATGTTATTATATTAACAAAGTAATTACACTAAAAAATGATCCAGATAAGTGTATTCCTAGTCAGAAAGAACTGCCACTACAGTGAGACCATAGTCTGAGGTTTAGCCAAAAGTTGATGGAAAATTCTCAAGTGCAGTGGCCAACAGAGGAGCACATTGAGGAGACAACTACCCTACCCTCACCCAGTGACCTGGGGCAGGGCTTAAAGGGACTGAGCAGAGGATTGGCCAATTCCTGGGCTGTGGCCACCCTGAGGCCACACTGTAGAAAGCCCACATGGAAAAATGAACAGAACTTTGCTTGGGGGCTTGCCTTACTTAGCACAAAGAATGAAATCCCAGAGGAGAAGAATTTAGTTGAGTTTTGTCAGAGGGAAAAAAATGTTAGCAATAAATGGAGTGGAAGCCCGTAGCTTTTAAGCAACTACTTCTAACACAAGGTCAGACAGAAGGATCGAGCTACATCAAAAAAGTAAGAAATACCTAGCAAGGAACTTCCTGAAATAGTGAATATAACTGAAACTAAAACTCAAAGTTGGCTTAAAGTTCACATACAAAAGGAGATGTAACATGGGGAGACTGCCAACTATTGCTGACAGGTAGGTATATTACAAAATGATGGAAGAGCAGTATCTCTAGACTTTAGAAAGAAGTCTGGGTTTTATTATGCATTTTATTATGCATTAGGTGATCATCTGGAAGAAAATTCTTTGTCCTAATGCTTTTTCATTCCTTCCAAATACAATACAAGTCAATCATGTGACTTGTTAATGAATAGATTAATAAGATTTTCAGTGACAATATTAAAGATGATACCAAGTCAGCGCTGAGTTTTTCCTAAATTGATCCAGAATATCTGATGCGTTCTCGCTTTGTCTATTTGATCTCTCATAGTAAAATACTTTAGTCTGGGTAGCATATAACCAACAGAACTTTCTGTCTTAAAGTTGTATAGGCTAGGCTATGCAAGATTAAGTTGCTGGCAGATTCAGGGACTAAAGAAGCCTGCTAACTGGTTTAGGAAGATGATCTTGCGATAGCATATGGAACAGAACGCCTCCATTTTCTAAGCACTATCCTGTCACATGCTCCACTCCCCCTTGGACACTTTGCCAATTACTCTGCCTCCCTGCATGCATCTTGCCTATCTCATCAAGTACACTTTGTTTCTTCCTCCCCGCTAGTTCCTGCTTGCCTAGGGACAGTAAGCTTCAGGAAACAGTTAGTTTAGCTCCCGTTCGTTTGGAATTGATAAGCTTCGGAAATAGCCTAGTTTTAAGAAATGGCTCGGTTCAAATAGGTGAGCACAAGGCATCTAGATTCAATCATTATTTCGTGCTTTCTTGCTTGCAACTGTAGATTGGGGCAGGGAGGGGTTGAGGGTGGGGAACTATTTCCAAGCCTGGGGTGAGGGATATGCTAGCCTAACTTGGTTGGAAGGCGGGCTGTCACAGGTGGGTAGGGAACGTCAAGTTTGGTTGCAGGTTAGCTGATAAAGACTTTCCATTGGCTATATATTTTGTCTGAATGCTGGCTCCTGTGAATTCCCCATTTCAACCTCTCATTTTCCCTCACATAGTTCCAAGGCCAAGAGAGTTCTTGGGATGCCTTACAGTCTCCAATCTTATTAATTAAAGTTTAGTTCTATCTTCAAATTCTTGTCTCCAATACTACCATTTTCAGAATTCAGATTTTATTTTTAATTTTCGTGGGAATTAAAAAAAAACAGATACACCACAGTGCATTCATAACTGTGTGACTGACTAAAATAATGAAATGCACTGTAACAATAGGTATGATGAAAATTAAGAAACTATATGAGGTAAATTTAGGGATTATCTGAAATCATCAGTCAATCATTCAATCATAGTCTAGTTTTGAACTTATTCTATTAATAAAGTTTTGTACTTTAGGTCTTTTTACGCTCCTATAACTTCAACAAGTAAAATAGGAAATATAACTATGCACTAAATGTTTGTGTCCCCTTAAGTCTCATGCTAAAATAGGAATCTTCAACACGAGTGGGTATAGGAAGACGTAATTAGTTCACAGGAGCGAGGCCCCTATTACACTTTCTTGCCTTTAAGAGACGTCAGAAAACTTGTCTTAGAGAACACTTCTCTTCATACCATTTGAAGAAACAGCAGGAAGAAAGACACCGAAGAACTAGAAAATAAGTTCTCACTAGACACCAGGTCCATCCATGATTTCATCCTGGATGGTTTAGCTTCCAGACTAGGGGGAAGAAGTGTTGTTTAGAAGCCATTAAGTCAATAAGGTTCAGCCATAAGGACTAAGAAAATAATAAATAGGAAAAGTACGAATATGATTATCAAACATGGTTTTAATATCAGAGGAGGCAGATGGAGAGAGATCATGAGCTGAAATCACAAATAAAAGCATGTTAGACACAGAAGGAATCTTACTGTTTATTAGCCAAGCTGTCCTTGTAAGGATAAGGAAATGTACACCAAGGAAAGTATACACAGCAACTTTCTTCATTGTCACACTGCCATTAAGTGAGAGCTCTTGGACAGGTCCCTAAATCACAAGGTTTTTCTACTATGAATAGTTTAAAAAGATGATGTCAAACTGGAATAAGGAAGAATCTCATTTAATATGGTTCATTCCTGTTAAGAGGAGACTTCAGTAGGAAAGTGATGAAAATCATGTGATGATGGAGGCAGAGATTAAAGTGCTGTAGCTTCAAGCCAAGAAGAACCAAGAATTGTCAATAAAATATCAGAAACTAGAAAGTGCCATGGAGGAATCTTTTATAGCTTCATAACTGCTTGGTATTGGACTGAGAGTATATAAGCATGGGACAATAAACATTTCTTCTTTTATACAGCAAAGCTTGTGGTACTATGCTATCACATTCATACGTGAGCCTGTCCTCAAGAATATATAAAGTTTGGCCATGCTGTCCTTACTATAATGTGCAGTACTTTTTGAATCTCCATTGAATATTGTTTGTTGTTTAATCTTTACACTGGGATTTGTAAAAAGAATTAATTTCATACCTGCATTCTTTTCATTTAGTATGTAATGTGCTTGTGGCTTTTTGGTACTTAACTAATGTAAATTAGATAGCTTGACCTTCAATCAAGTCAAAGTAAATATTTGTCCACAATGCTGAGTCTTTCTTCACTTTCAAAGCCCTTTTATTCAGTGAGAAAAAGCTGAAAGAAGACAAGAACATACAGTAGTGATGCACATACAAGAAGAAGCCTTTATAGTTAAAATACCTTTGCCTCTAACAAAGCAAAAAGCCAAGGATTACAAGTCGCAAAAAAGAAATTTGGTTGGCAACTGGGATTCACAATAAAACTCAGGGTCAGATCACAGACTCATAGTGGAAAAATTGTATAGAAAAGAAGAACTTTCTCTTTTTTACCATATAATTTCCTGCATAGAGACCTTTCCTAAGTTATTTATGCAGTCATATCTGTAGCAAGATGAAAAGGTGCACTGTCCTTAAAATCAAAGTCAAAGGAAGAAGGAAGAATAGAACAGCAACAATGAGCTTCCTCTTGCAATGGTCTCTTATTGAAAGGAAGTGAGACATTTTTGGGAAAAGGATTTATCTTGAAACTATTTCAGTATGCTTAAAAGTATAATTCCATTCTCTATTTCATTAAAACATTGCGGAGTTAAACTGTATTTTTATTCTTCAACTGTATATTCAGATTTCCTCAAATGAGCACAGTTTTGCTAGTATTTGTAGTTATTTAGAATAATTACCTGCACAGTCAGTTTTTGGAAGGTTCTGAAAAAAGTCAATGCTTAATGTTTAAAAGATTGCCATATTTGTCTTTTAAGTATAGTGTAGACTGGATGAAAAAATGCTCTTAAATACAAGGCATGGCTACAGCCTTGAAAATAAACAAATATTAGCTGAATTCTTTCCACTCATAAATAACCTTAATATTGTATTTGTATACTAACCATTGCCATTATTTTCATTATTCAATAATACTCTACTAAAATTACATGTCTTATGCTTAATATCTTTAATAGCAATCAACTTAATATTGTTTGAAATAATACCAAATTGAAGGCACTTGAAGTTGTTTTTAAGTTCCTTTTCTTGTAAACAATCCTACAAATAATGCACTTTGAAATAGAGCTTTCCAGTTTCTCTATCCTTTTCTAGGATATATGGCTACAAATAGAAGCAGTGCTTTAAGAGACCTATATTTTAAACCTGTTAATAGACACTACTATACTATCTTCAAAACATGTGTCATCAAATATGATGACATTTAAGAAGGCCTGTCAACACTAGACATGGCCAACCACCTCATCAGAGGAACATCTCTTCCTCCTCCTCTTCCTCTTCCTCTTCCTC
>NW_012267217.1:16756744-16773825 GCF_000151885.1 Dipodomys ordii
GTTCCATATGAATTTTTGGATTACCTCTTCTATTTCCTTGAAGAATGAGGTTGGAATATTGATAGGTATCACATTGAATTTGTGGATAACCTTGGGAAGTATTGCCATTTTCATGATGTTGATCCTTCCAATCCAGGAGCATGGGAGGTTTTGCCTCTTTTTAAGTTCTGTTTTGATTTCCTTTTTCAGGTTTTTAAAGTTTTCATCATAGAGGTTCTTCATTCTTTTGGTTAAGTTAATTCCTAGGTATCTTATTTTTTGTGGGGCTATTATGAATGGAGTTGCTTTCCTGATTTCAGCCATGCTTTTCCCATTGTTAGCATACAGAAAAGCCATTGACTTTTGAGGGTTAATTTTATACCCTGCTACTTTGCCAAAGTTTCAAGTAATTTGGGAGTGGAGTCCGTGGGATTCTTTAAATACAACATCATGTCATCTGCAGAGAGGGAGAATTTTACTTCTTCTTTCCCTATTTGGATCCCTTTTATGCTTGCATCTTGTCTTATTGCTCTAGGGAGACATTCTAATACTAAATTGAAGAGAAATGGAGAGAGTGTACATCCTTATCTCACTCATGAGTTAAGAGGAAATGGCTTTAGTTATTCACCATTAAGTATAATGCTGGCTGTAGGTTTGTCATATACAGCCTTTCTTGTATTGAGGAATGTTTCTTGGATTCCTACTTTTTCCAGAGCCTTCATCATAAAGGGGTGTTAGATGAGACAAGCAGAAAAGGTCAGCTAAGATGATGTTAGGTGAAATGAACCCCAAAATAAGGACACAAGTGGTTTGTTCTTTCTTGCTATTGTTTCTAACATTTTTTGTTGCTTTGTATGTCCCTCCCCGACGGTATAACCCCTGTTTTCACAGTATTTGATGTTGGTATAATTTGGGGAGCGAGGGGAAAAACCAATAGTTTAAATAGGGATAGAGGTGAACCCATTGCACCAATGAGATGTACAAGAAAAACGAACTTTACACCTTTGGTGGGGAATGGGGGAATGGGAGGGTAGGGATGGTAAGGGGAAACAAAGGAGGAGGCAACAATGCTTGATAAGAACTGTCCGCATTATCTTGCTCATGTAATTTTAACCCCTCTGTATGGTATTTTCACAATAAAAAACTTATTAAAAGAAATAAATAGGGGCTGGGAAGGTGGCTCAGTGGTAGAGCGCTTGCCTTGCATGCCTGAGACCCTGGGTTCGATTCTTCAGCACCACATAAGCAAAAAGAAAAAAGCCAGAAGTGGCGCTGTAGCTCAAGTGGTAGAGCGCTGGCCTTGAGCTGAAGAGCTGAGGGACAGCGCCCAGGCCCAGAGTTCCGGCTCCAAGAATGGACCCAAAAAATAAATAAATAAAATAAAAACACAATATTGATCAAAATCCTCAAAAAATATCAGATATACTTATCAGGCAATACAATTTCATTTATATATATCTACCTATCAGAAATGAAAACATGCTTTAACAAAATAAATATATTTGTTATATATATGTTATACGCACACATATATACACACACACACATACATATATTCATAGTAGCTTTGATCACTTTATCTTTGATATTGTAACCAATCCAAAGAAGATGTGCTTAGCCGTAAGTAGAATATGACATTTTTTGGTGGGGGGGAGGTGTCGGTTGCCGGGTTTGAACTCTGGGCCTGGGCGCTGTCCCTCAGCTCTTCAACTCAAGGAGAACCCTCTGCTGCTTGAGCCACGGAGCCACTGCCGGTTTTCTGGTGGTTTATTGGAGATAAGAGTTTCATGGACTTTCCTGCCCAGGCTGGCTTTGAACCCTGATCCTCAGATCTCAGTCTCCTCAGTAGCAAGGATTACAGGCGTGGGCCACCAGTGCCCAGCAGTACAATATTATTATACAGAAAAAGAGGATGAATTATTACTACATGATGCCACATAGTGAATGTAAAGATATTTCACAAAGTTCAAGAAACCAAATATAAGAAATAATATATCAGATGTTTTCATTTATGTTAAGTATCCCCAAAAGAAAAGAAAATGAGCTAGAAGATGGCTAGAGTTAGAGATAAAAACTTTGTTAATGTGGGAATAAACCTGAGTGATTTTTCTGAGGTCACAGGAATATTCTAACTTCCTATTGTTCATGGTTGTACAACTTAGTAAATTCACTAAACCTATCAAACTATGCACTTAAAATGAGTGAATTTTATGGTATGGAAATTGTACCTCAATAAGTCTATTAAAACAGACAGACAAAAAAATGTTAGTACCAGCTTTTTGAGGTATAAGCATGATTGATTTTTGTGAAGAACTATAGATTTATGAAATAGTCACCTTATTTGCCCAGAACACTAAAAAGCAATGTTCAGAAAATCAATCATGCTTACATGTTGGTAGTAAATTCCCAGAGAACATGGAATTAAAATGCTAAATCATTATAAAGTCCTAAAATATTTAACTTTACTTTTTATGTATTTTTGACTTCTCGTTTTTGTATTTTCAAGTATATTATAAACCATTAATCCATTGGAAGTTAAATGTATTGATGCAATCCCAGATATATTAGAAACTCTTACATTGAAATAAAAAAAAATTTTCTTAAAATAAAATTTCAAAAACATTTTCAGAAGTGGAATCAATCTATCATTGTTCTCTAAAATGAATGTGAAAAGATATGCAAAGAAGCACCTGCACTCTAAGTGAAGTTTTAAATTTATACTTTTTTTGTGACTGAAACTTACTTTGCAAATGGCCAATCTTTCAGTATACATTCCAAATATGGAGCTTGGTCTGAACTCCAAAAAGGTATGTCTTTGGAGAACGAAATACCACTCAGCTAGCTTGTTTCAGATTGCTGTTTGATACAGAAAGGAATAGAAGATGAAGAACAGAGAGAGAGAGGATCAAAGTCTTTTATTTATTTATATATTTATGTTAACCCAGGATTGTTTTTGAAAAACATATTGTCATTGAAAAATGGCACAATAAGTATTCTAGTCACTACTTTATAAAGATACTGTATAACAGGAGATAGAAAACTAGGCACTCTGCTATTTTAGTTTCTTTTCTTCTTTTTCTTTGTATTCTTTTGTAAAAATAATTATTTAAACTTACATTCTTTTGCTTTTTAACCCAAATTCCCTTTTATCATTTTCTTGCATTTAATACATGCTAAAATTGGTTTATTGTGAATTCTTAACTCATTATTAATAATAATTAATATGACTGTTTACAAGATGTGATATAGTTAGACAATGAATTATCCTTGTTTCCTATGTAAAAAGGAGAGAAGTTAATTGACTTACTAACAATATAAAGTTTATAAAACTGAAGCTTAACACAAGTTTCTAAGAAACTAGGACTTATAATCCATTGTTATATTCTTCTTTGTATTACTCTGTTTATTATTGAAACATGACCTTCACAAACTATCACTTTATCCTGATTTCAAAAATAGAATCTAATGGTTAATTTATGAAATTGGTCACACAGAGTGCAAGAACAAGTTCAGTCTTGAAATTTATGAAGCTAAAGATTATTTTGTAAAATACATGTACTCATTTAGAAGCCCTCAATTGCTTTTTTTTGTTTAGGTCAGGTGCTGGTGACTGATTCGTGTAATCCTAGCTAATATTCAGACTGAGATCTCAAAAATGTTTTTGAGACATCTGCAAAATAATCAATTTTAAAAAGACAGGTTAGCGAAGTGGATCAAGTATAAGAGTCCAAGCTACATACATGGAAGCAGAAGAAAATTTTGTTGCCCTAAGCGACAAAGATTTTGATATTCTAGTATTTTCTTAAAACATTATTTTTAATTTATTGAGAAAATAGAAGAAACATTAGAACTTATAGGTATAGGTAGAATTTATTTTCTTTTTTTGTCAGTCATGGGGCTTGAACTCTGGGGTTGGGCGCTGTCCCTACGCTCTTCAGCTCACAGCAAGCGCTCTACTGCTTGAGTCACAGCACCATTTCCGGTTTTCTTGTAGTTTATTGACAATAGATTATCACAGACTTTCCTGGTTTGAATATCGATCCTCAGATTTCAGCCTCCTGAGTAGCTAGGAGAGGCATGAGCCACCGGAACCTGGCAGAAATTTCTTGAATAGATTACCAAGGGCACCACAGATAGGAGAAAGACTTGATAAGTGGGAGTACATCAAAATAAGAAGTTTCTGCACAGCTAAGGACATTGTTACTAAACTGGAAAGACAGTCAACAAATTGGGAAAAGATTTTTGGCAGTAACATATCAGACAAAAGCCTAATATCCAATAAGTAAAAAGAGGTCAAGAAACTAACCCATCCCAAACCTAATAAACCAATCACTGCAGAAATTAGATCTAAAATGCACAGGGATATAATAAATTATATAAAATTCTAGATAGTCATGCACTGTGGCACTAAAAGAAGATACTCTTAGGAGAGAAACATAAACTTACAATTCCTAAGTGCCCCTTCATACTTATATAAAAAATACTCATACTGAAACAAACCCTAAGATTTGGAAACAAGAGACTTCTTTTTATTTGCAGAATTTAGCTTTTGATGAGTCTATCTTCTTTACCTTATATATGGTGTATTCACAGATCTATCTTTGGGAAGTGTGGGAGAGAAAGCACAGAACTTAATGGAAAAATGGTGAAATGGGGTAGCAGTGGATTTCACCAGACATGGGTGAGAGTGAACTATGTAAGGTAGATGGAGAAGGGAGGGAGAGACTGAGAGAGAATACACTGTTCAAAAAGAAATGTACTTATTATGTAACTCATGTAATTGTAATCCCTCTGTACATAACCTCTACAGTATCAACAAATTAAATTCATAAAAATAAGAAAAAGTTGGATTTCATTAATCTTCAAAAATGTATTATGCTATTCTTATTTTTTTCATTAGGTAATGTTGTAAATGCCTACTGGACTGCATTTGGAAGCAATATTTTGATGAGTGTGCAGCATTCAGAATAGCATTAAATATGATAAAGATGAACTGCAACCAGCTTTTTATTTATTTATTTAGGAACTGAGGTCTGGTCTTTAGGGCCTTGTACTTGTTAAGTGTGTGCTCTTCTACTTTAATCACACCCTTAGCTCTCAAACATAACACTTTACATGACATCCACTTGCTTTGCTCCATTCCCATTGCCAAGACAATGGATGAGCCTAAGCAATCCATTTCCCTTCAGTTCCTACCATTAATGCACTTTGGCAAGAAGGACACTCACTGCTTCTCTCTCTAGCCCTCTCAGTGAATTGCCACCAATGTGTTTCTATTATATTTAATAATATAGCTGATATACTTAAAATAAGAATACTTTTACTTGTTTGGCATTAACTTTAACTGTTGTATTGAATCTATTGTCAAGTTCAAAATTTATTGTTTTAATTTTCAATGCTTCCAATTATTTTGAGTATCAAATAATTTATCTCAAGAAGGCAATGAATAAGCTTAATTTAACAATTTTTAAAAATCCTCACTAATTTGTAGAGTTTTGAATATGCATTCTCTCTCATATAAATGAGCATTCTCCATAGGCTATTTTGATTTTCTTTTCTTCATTTCTAAGCTTCAGTGTCCACAGTGTATAAAATGCATGTTGGGATAAAATATTTTACAATTTGGTTTGTTCTTTTGTGAGTTGCACTTCTCACAGTTGCTGAAAAATGGGGAAAATAAAATCACAGAACAAAATATGACACACACATATGTACACACATATGAACACATTTCATTTTTTGATAAACAATTTTGTTTTATAAAGTTTCTTCTTACCTAGGTTAGGACCTGAATGGTAGTAGTTTCTTCTTAGCCAGATTAGAACGTGATTTGTAGTATCAGCTTTGTCTTTTGCTATTCTAAGCTTAAAAAAATAATCCTTGTAATCATTTGTAAAAAGAAAAAAACTTCTAATTAACTATTATTCAACTTCAAAAATAATAATTGACAATCTAACTTCCAAAGGCTTTAATAGCCTGGGGCCAGTGGCTCACATCTGTAATCCTAGCTACTCAGGTGGCTGAGATCTAAGGATCACCTTCTGAAGCCAACCCAGGCAGAAAAGTCCCTGGAAGACTCTATCTCAACAAACAGAAGTGGTGTTGTGGCTCAAAGTGGTGTATCACTAGCCTTGAGCAAAAGAACTCAGGGACAGTGCCCAGGCCCTGAGTTCAAGCCTCACAGCCTACAAAGAAAAAAAGTATTTAAAAATTTACAATCAGGCCGGGCAGTGGAGGCTCATTAGGCCAGAAGCTGGTGGCTCACACCTATAATAGTAGCTACTCTGGAGGCTGAGATCTGAGGATCAGGGTTTAAAGCCAGCCCATGAAGGAAAGTCTGTGAGACTCTTATCTCCAATAAAGCACTCAGAAAAAACAGAAGTGGCTCTAGGGCTTAAGTGGTAGAGTGTTAGCCTTGAGCTGAAGAGCTGAAGGACAGTGCTCAGGCGCAGAGTTCAAGCCCAATGACCAACCAAAAAAAAAAAGTACAATTAATTATACTAATATAAATCATTTAATGCTTTACAATTAATTATTGTATGTAATAGAGAATATATATGAATATATATCTCCATACATCTCTATCCATCTGTGTGTCTATCTCTATATAAATGAAAATACTTCCAATGACATAATATAAAACCTTCACAAAGTCCCTAGTCAAGTAATTGTTTCCTATCAACAAAGTTTCAAATATTTCTGAAGTTCCTTACATCCTGATTTTCTTTATAAATTAGATTTATCCATTAATAAATGAAAAATTTACACCAAACTACTATATGCATTATTTGTTTCTTCTTGGATTTTGTTAATAAAGTTTTCCACTTTAAGGGAAAATCCCACTAAGAAAGAAAAAGGTTATTTTAGTTTTTCAGAGGCTAACCAAAGAACACAAATATCAAACTGTTTTTCTGTTATATTGGCATATATAAAAGCATTCCTTACTAGCATACCTAAATATTTATTTTTTAAAATACAGAGAGACATTAAATATCACAAAATAAATTGTGATACAACATCTTGCTTAGAAAATCATCTAAAATTAAATCACTGACAATTATTGCTACATTTCTTCTTTTGGTTATATGTGCCTTTCAGGATGTTGTTTTATTTTTTGTGAACCACAACAAAAAGGTGTGTATGTATTGAAGTATAAAGTTTGGTTTCCTTTGACATTACCTATACTTTGCATACCATTAAGAGATATAAAACTATATAGCCATGAGATTGGGGTCAGTGACCTGCCATCACAGTGAATTCAACAGATTGACTTTATGGAGCATATAAACAGTTTTTTTAAAAGACCATTGTATTTGAATTAATTGATCTTAGGTTTAATCTAAATTGTGCATATTTGCAAGTATTGTGTATCTACTCGGTATGAGGGATCAAGTTGTGTGTATTTTCAGGAGTCATATAATTCTGAGTCCTGATTCATTGAAAACCAGACATTATTTATTGAATTCTAGGAAAAATATATTTCTCATGCTGATGGAAAACTAAAAAATAATGCATGCAGATAGAGTAAATTGAACCATTTCCTTCTTTATCAGGTATCTATATTCCCTACTAAAGGATTAAAAATCAAATATTCTTTTCATTTTCCTATATCTCTTGTATCTTGAATAATGAGCATTCCTAGGGGAACTCTTAGCCCAATATCTGCATTCTAATAGACTGTTTCTATACCGGAGACTTTGGAGCAGTAGCTGATATTTACCTGGGAAGAAGGGTAAGAGATGCTTAGTAAACTCTTTGCACCTTTGGAAGTTCAGAAGGACTTTCAAGAGAATGTCAATCATCCTTCCTAAATTGCCTCTGCAGCAGCAGTGCTCACTGTCAGAAATGTTTGTGACATGTGTCACGGGAGCTATATTAAAAATAATAAACAAATGAAGTGTGAGGATGCTTAATTTAAAGAAAATGACAGCAAACTCACAAATGCCCTCACTACTTACCAGCTCTTCCATAACTCCAGCTCTTCAACTGGAGGAAGCAGAGAACTTTGATTTCTAATGGATTTTTTAAAAGATTGTTCAGAATATTGTTTTGTACCATTCCAGAATACTTGCAAATAGCCTCTTTCAAAATTTTAGGTCTGTAAGATTTGCCTTGCATATGGGTTGAAAACTATGACAATTTCTAACATTGTCAAGAGTAGCTAGTGACCTCAATAGACACATTAGTAAACCATTATGATGACCCAAACTATCATATTAACCTCTTATTCTTGTTTACTTTTCCCACAACTGTATTATTTATCTGTGAAATAAACAGCCTGGCAATTAATTGTTCACTTCTGCCTTCACTTATGTCAAGGTTTATGAAATGGGTTAAATAAATCAAGGTAAGATTGATATATGAATCACTGTAACAGAGAAAATGAAAGAAGTCTTCTATCCATTTATTTTCTAGCAATCAAATTTAATAAAGTTAAAGAAGGTAGCTAGATAATATATATTATAAAATATAATATGCAATATATAATATATAATCCAGGAAATTCCTAGTTGTAATTATCTTAATAGCATTAAATAATAAAATAGTCACATTTCTCAAATTCAGTAATCTCTTCTTACATTAATCCTGGAGACAATGTGATAAATATAGAATATGTACAGTTTTCTACTCTGAAGACTTCCCACTAGCTTGAAAATATTAGGTCATTATGTGGAAGAAAGTTGCATATTATACAGATATATTAGTGCTATAATATCAGAAAAGTCTACCTAATATCTTTGCAACAAATAGCTGGATTGCTGAATAAGATCTGTATCAACTATGTGTCTAAAACTTGTTCAAATACTGTTCTTTTTCAGAATACTTTTCTGGTACAATTAAATAAGGTTATATTTATTCATAATGAGAGCTTAATTTTGAAATTCAGCTTATCAAACTAACTATTGATATTCTTCTTTGATTTTATTTCAAATAATCTTTTTTAATTTGCCATTAGAATCTGAACCAAGTATTTTGTTGTAGTACAGTTTTGAATTTACAGATTATACATAAGAGGAAAGCTATGTCTTTTTTAAAACAGAACCAATGTTTCAATGGTTCAGTATATACATTTTGTAAATATACTAACACAAGTAAATTTTACAATGACACTAAGTTCATGCTGACTAGTTTTGTATGAAAATTTTCTTCACAATATCTCTGTAAACAGCTACACTGTATATTTCATCAGATTTTCTTTACAGCATGCAAAACACACATCTTTTAATATGGAAGCCGCAAAAAACCACATTCTTCTTTCAAACTTAAATGGATCACTTTTTTTCACTCCCAATTGCCAGAACTGAACATAAAATTAGATGCTGAGCTTCCTCGCTGTCAAAAATTAAAAAAAGAACAGAGAAAAAACAAGAATATTATTTCTTGAAGGTAAGCAACTATTTTTCTTTCTTCCTTTCTCTCAGAGAAGATTGTGTTCATAGTGTTGATTGTTACAATAGTCAACAAGTATTCCATGTATCAGACTTAGTCAAAGCTCAACTCTGGGAAAGTAATTCTGAGTGGCATCATTGATGTGGTATGATTCAGAATATAGATTATGATTATTTACCTTCATACAGCATTAGGATTTAGCCTGCCCATTAAATGATCTTTTGAAGATATAATTTCTTTCCAAATGACATTTAACAGTAGCCAATAGCAGACTGAGCATGATTCCTTAACCAGACTTAAATAGCTGATTCTCCATTATTTGTTAAGATCAAATCCATGTGTATTTGCTGATGGATAAAAATACCAGAAAACAAACTGGTTTAGTGAGAGACAGAAGAGAACATAGATAAGAGAGAAACAGGAAAATAGATTAAGGTACTTGTGTGTGTGTGTGTGTGTGTGTTTATGTGTATGCTGATGCTAGACCTTTAACTGACTGACCTTCTGTTCAAGTCTAGCACTCTACCACTTGAGCTACAATTCCATCTTCAGCTGTATTGCTAGTTTATTGGAAATAAGAATCTCACAGACTTTCCTGTTCTGTCTGTCTTCAAACAGTGATACTCAGATTTCAGTCTCTGGAGTAGCTAGGATTATAGGCATGAGCCACAGGCACCTGGCAGATGAAGGTAATTTTAATAGAACATAGCCAGATATTAGGTGACAGGTTAGTGGGAGATGCAGATGTTGGAGTATTAGGAAGACAATATGAACAAGCAGAACTATGTTTAGGTAAATTGCTGTTTTTAAATTGTCTTCTATAAAATTAACAAAAATCTGGAAGATTGCACTACCATGACAGCTAAAAGGAATGCTGATTAGTCATTCCACATAAGACTCTGCCCCTGATATGCAGGAAATATCTCTGCAAAACAACTAAATTTGATAATTCACTAGATCTTCTTAGTAATTAATCTTTTTAGAATTACACGTGGATACTTCATTAAGTCTCAGAATAGTTACTTTATGTAACGTCCTGATGGTTAGAAGTCATGAATGCTATTTTTGATGCTATTATAGTATCTTCCCAATTGCCAAGGAGAAATGACAACAGATGAAAAAGGATCATTTGCCACTTGTGGACAATTAAGCACAGATGATACATACACTCTGCAAGTTAAAATAGCAGCCAAGGCCAATGGGGCTAGTTGCTGTTTGTGAAATTACTCTCCTGTCTTACAGACATTTGTGATATAGTTCATTCTAGACTCTTGATTTTACCTTTTAATGAACCTTTCCTATTATTTGCTAATGCAGCATACATTTTCTCACTATCTTTCTTAATAGGTAGGAGAATGATGGGAAGGGTGACACTCATCAAGATACATTGTATTCATAAATTGACATGTTGAAATAAAACCCTTTTTACAACTACTTAAAGACAATAGAAAGATTAAAAATATTAATGATATAAATATTTGGACAGGGAATTATAACACTTCTCAGATTTAATATTGTTTATTTATCCTGGTGTTTTCACTGTGATAACTCAGCAACCTTGCTTTTAAGGGATATCTGTGCCAGAAACATTGGATAAAAATGTCCCGGCCTGACCAATAACTGACACTTCTTTAGCAGGAAATGTGGAGAATCAAAACGTGATTTCTGGGCTGGGAAAGTAGCTCAGAGGTAGAGTGCTTGTCTTGCATGCATGAGGCCATGTTGGATTCCTCAGCACCACATAAGCAGAAAAACCTGGGAGTGGTGCTGTGGCTCAAGTGGTTGGGTGCTAGCCTTGAGCTGAAGAGCTGAGGGATAGTGCCCAGGCTCAGAGTTCAGGCCCCATGACCAACCAAAACCAAAACCAAAACAAACAAAAAACATGATTTCTGAGACTAGATATGATACCTGGTGTGGACAATGGGTATTGTAAAGACACATAAAAAGTTAGGCTAGAAAAGGCCCTAGAGATTATGCTCCTTCTTTTGTACAAATGAGAAATTCAAGGAGACAAAGAAACTAAGAAATTTGCCAACTGCCACCTCACATGCATGTAGCAGGAGTAGTTGTTGAGCTTAGAACATAGATTTCCTTTTAAATATCACAGGAATCATTTGTTCTCTACAACGTTGTACAAACCACTTGATTTAGGGATTCACAAGTGAATTCAGCACTTCAGGGTTTAAGTTTTATTTTTTCTTCTTTCATTTTATTTCTTGCTCCCTATCCTCTGTTTCTATTATTTCTCTTTTTGTCAATATTTTTCTTCCTTTTATTAAAAAAATCAATAAATAGTTTGCTATTGATTATTGAGGCCAGGTAGGGGGGATTCAAATAACTGTAAAACATCAAAACGTTATCTTGATTAAAAACAACCGATCCTTAAAACTTACATCTTGATGATTTAAAGTGTAAATTAATCAGAAAAATAGAGGTGAAGGGCCAGATTGGCATTCCCCTCTGCACCTGCCTCCTTTCATCCCTGTGCACCGTTCCAACTAATTGCAAGGAGAGCTCCATGTACAGGAGCAATGAGTAGGTGCAGGATGCATATTAATTTTGTAGAACATGTTCCCCATTTACATTTGTGCTTGTGCTTTTTTCCCCCCTCTCCTTTTAAATTAAAGGGGGAAGAGCTTGGCTAAATAGTTCAAGACATCTAAAGAACACCAAATGTGGCTGGGATCTCTAATTAATATGTGTTTTACAAAGAGGAATGCTTGTACATTTGAAAGCATTGGGGAGTTTGATGTTATTTTTGAAATAAATTTTTAATCATTTTTTTCTTAATTGAGCATGCTGAAATTCCAGTAAAGGATGCCTATAAAGTTCTCCTTGGGATGTGGAGGAGATCCATAGAGGTGTGGGAAAATATGTGAATTGAACTCAGCATCTCATTAATTCTTACAACACCTGGGAAGAAGACGCGAAGCATAATATATGAGCCCATGCCACAATTTATCCAAGTAAAATGACCTTGGAGGGAATATGAATACTTTTGAAGTCTAGGAAGTAAAATAAGCTGAAGACAATTTCTTTCCCACACCCACTTCTTCTCCCCAAATTCTATCTTGAGAATTAATCAGAATTTTAGGTGTGGTAGACTCCTATATTCTTGTTGATACATTAGAGACAGATTTTCCAATAAAGACATATGTTTAGGATCTTATCAGAGTGACAACTCAATTTAGCATTTATTATTGTGTACAAGGCATGGGGTTTGCTTCATGGAAGACATAAAAATGAACAAGTTGATACCTATTCTGTGATGACTTTTATCCACATGCTATCCCTCCTATTATAATTTCAAAAACTATGCAAGCTCCCAAATAGTTTCCAATCCCTTCTATAATGCCAGACACTGATATGATTGTGAATTTTCATTTCTGATCCAAATTATTAGCTATTAAGAGGAAATATTAACTTTAGTGCCCACGTGAACTCAATGGGGTAAAGGATACAGGCATGAAGAGGTTAAATGAATAGTGACATCATCTCAGGACATTTTTGTGATTTATTGATCATGAAAAGGGAATTTCATGGGCAAGATAGGATCAATATTTACTGATAAGCCAATCTCAACCTCCTTTGTACAACTATGAGCTCTAAACCTAATCTTCTTAACATCTATTGTTGGATTATCACCCAAGCAACAATGACAAAATCTGACATATTAATTTGAGATGTCAAATCAAAATGAAATCCATGAGACAGGTTAAGTGGAAGCTGCTAATGTAACTGGGAAGATTTTATTTTGCCTATTAAACTTACAGAAACTTGAATCAGATTTAGGATGCTTGTCAATATAAAGCACCAAGTGTAAAAAATCATGTCTCCCTCGCCTTTTCTAATCAGTGAATAAGATGAAAAGGATTTACTAGTAAGATAGAGTCCCAATATATATAGTGTGATTGTTTCTCTTTACTCTGAACTTGAAACTTCTTTAGGATGGCATTGATCTCATTTATTATTTGTCTGTGAGCCTTGCCTACTGATATGTAGGCTGCTGCTGAATGGTAAACATTTGTTGGATGGATAAATAATATGAATGTATTTTACTGGCTCTGTAGTGATGATTAATTACTTTTCATAGGTCTATTCTTCTGTGAACTATTTAGTACAGCCAATTTTAGCCATGACAGAAAAGAAACACAAGAAGATTTGCATTTATGAATGAATAACTTTAGATATTTATTACAATTGATCTTTTAAAGTTTTAAATCATTCATATGATATGTTCAAATTAAAACTTGATTTTTAAGAGTAATATATGAGATTTTCTATTAATATGACATTGCATACAGTAAGATATCTGTACTGAATTAAAGGGTTTATCAGAGAATTTCTAATTATTTTTACTGTTGTAATTCACAGATCACAGAATTCTGTAATTCTGCAGATCACAGAAGAGTGTTTACTTTTTAGCATTCAACACATTAGATTTTTATTCCAATTGCAATTACATGTTGATATTAAAACCTCACTCATAACTCCCTAAAGCACAATGCTAGTTTTCTTTACTAATTTGCACCATTTTATCTTTTCTCAGGCCTCACCATCTCTTATTTGATCTATAGGTTAAAATATTTCTATTCAAGGAAACCTCTAAAACTTTTCCCAAGTTCATAGATAACCTTTAATACCATGTCATGCTGAGATTTATAAGGCTATTCTTTTTTGTATTATGGTTTATTAAAACAGCCTCTTGCCCAAGTGTATAGCTATCACATGTCAAAGGCATTATATGAATAGAATTAGATAGATGAATGCTTTCTAAAATTCACAGGCATAAATATCAACTTAAAATAATAATCAACACAACAATAATGAAAATTATCATTTGAAAATTGAAATTTGAAATAATGAAAATTGAAAATTTGAAATAATGAAAATTGTTTGGATAGTACTTTTTTTTTGGTCCATCATGAGACCTGAACTCTGTGCCTGGGCACTGTCCCTCAGCTCTTCAGCTCAAGGTAGCACTCTACCGCTTGAGACATAAGCCACTTCTGGCTTTTTCTGCTTATGTGGTGCTAAGGAATCGAACTCAGGGCATCATGTCTGAAAGGCAAGCACTCTACCACTGACCCACCTTCCCAACCCCAAAGCAAATTACTTTTGAGACAAAAAAATAAAGGCAGAGGATAGATAAGTCTAAAAGAGATGTACATATAAAAATGAAAATTATGACATATGTATTTATTTGATATATAGAAATACATTGCATTTATATAATTTATATTAATAAATACATTTTAGTAAATCTAGATAAACATATATTGTTTCATATATAATATGTACTGTATATGTTTCACATTTAAGTATGTATATATATGAATGGAAAGGACCAGAATATACCCAGTGACTGCCTAGACTGGTATTTCTAGATTTCTTACCCCATGGAATTTCTATGGGAATAATAGTATGCAATTTTGGCATGTTTAAAATTTATAAGAGATATCAAAGAGTTGGGCCTTTCATTGCTTTTTTTATTAGAACAGATAAGAATGGACTATAGGTTATGACATTTCTTTTCAATGAAAATTCTAAAAAAAATCTCCCTTAAATGCACAGATAACCTTCAATATAATCTCACACTGGTTCTTTGGAGAGACTCATTGTCCCTTCCTTTCTCAAAGTATCTAAAGATTGTATGAAAGCATTTTATCAATATGTACATCCAAGTGGATCTTCTTGGCTTTAGCAAAAATAAATTCCAAATTAAAATAAAAACAACTGTCAGCATTATAAGAAAACCTGATTGTGATCCTGATTTTTGTTTTTACTTGTAATCACTTCCTTTCTTCCAAGATGTTCAAGGCAGAAATAGAGTCAGACTCTTTTCAAATTTTTCCTTGGGAACTAAGTTGATCCATTCATCAAGATGGATGAAAGAAGAGAAATTCAAGGAATGATTTCAAATTCAAGTGCCCTTTTTATTTGAGAAAGTGTCTCACACTAGCCTGCAAATAACTCTGACTCGCTTTTAATTCATTGTCCTCTTGCCCTAGACTCGCTAGTACTGGGATTGCAGGTGTGTGCCATCATGCCTGGTTTAAGTGAGATATCTTGAGTCCCAGATATGATATATTATATTATCCTTGGAGATGGGAAGAGATAAGCTAGGAAAAAGAATAAACTGTATTATAATGTGAATGATGAAACATGAATACAGAAATTTATAGAGCCCAAGTCTCCTATGGATGTGAAAATGAAACTTCGAAATACTGTAATTAATCACAGTGGGCTAAGTCTAAATTATACCTTTGAGGACTAGAAAGAGGAAAAACCTGGATAAACAAATTTTATTTTGGCTAGTGAATTCAGTTACACGCATACCAACAAACCAAGAATAAAAAGTTCGGAAATGCCTCAGACACCCTTTTAAGGATTAAGAGGAAGGATGTAAAATAATTAGAGTTACATCCAAAACAAGTATTCTACTCCTACGTAGAATTAGTAGACGGGAAATGAGTTTTTAAAAAATGTAAATATTTTACTCTGCGTGTTAGAAATGTCCTATATAAAGTTACCAAAAGAGATGTTGTAGAAGAAGAAGGTATAGGATTTGCATTAAAAAGAAAAGTTTTTGCCTGGTGCTGGTGGCTTATGCCTGTAATCCTAGCTACTCAGGAGGCTGAGATCTGAGGATCACGGTTCCAAGCCAGCCCAGGCAGGAAAGCCTTGAGACTCTTATCTCCTATAAACCACCAGAGAACTGGAAGTGGTGCTGTGGCTCAAGTAGTAGAGCGCTAGCCTTGAGCTGAAGAGCTGAGGGACAGCGCCCAGGCCCAGGCTTCAACTGCCATGACCGACAAAAAAAAAAAAAAAAGTAGAAGTAAAAAAGCCAAAATTTTGAGAAAAAGAACTTGAAATTCTATTTTATCAAAGCATTAAAGATTAAACTAGCTAATTCTTTGTTACTTCTCTTTGTAGCAACAACACTTAAAAACACCTATTAGAAATGTTTCATAGTTACAGTAAATACTTTATTAACAAATAACACTATTAGCTTTAAACAACAAATAGTGCATTTCTTCTCTGTACATTAGTGAGGGCATGTCTATAAAAACTGTAAAACAATATATTTGTAATTTAGACATTCTTTTTTCTCACTTCTTTCTCTTAGAATTTATTTTCATAAATATTAAGCAAGAATATTCATTAGTAATAGTCTCTAATTGAACCTGTTAGATATTTAGAATATGTAAAAATACTTGATCTATAAAATAAGACCCTTTGAAATAATTTTTAGTGACCATATTTAATTAATTGACATGAATTATAAGTTAATTTCCTTTTTTTTGATTTTCTTTTTTATTCTATTTTTTTAAATTAATTAATTTATATTTTATTTGTGAACATACTGTACAGAGGGGTTACAATTACATGGGCAGGATAATGTGTACATTTCTTATCAAGCATTGCAGCTTCCTCCTTTGGTTTACCCTTCACATCCCTTCCCAGCCTCCCCCCTCTCCCCCAATCCCAACCTTCTTAATTTCCATTTTTTGATCAAGTATCTCATATTGCAATTATAATTCTCAGTATAATGTCCCTTTTATTATACAGTACTATTAATATATATTATCTGTAATTAATTAATTAATTATTGATACAGATTATCCTTATATATTTTCTAGAATATCTGTATGTCCCTGTATACTATAGCTATTTATAAAATTACAAAACAGGGGCTGGGAAGGTGCTCA
>NW_012267217.1:16773875-16775659 GCF_000151885.1 Dipodomys ordii
TCTTCTTCTTCTTCTTCTTCTTCTTCTTCTTCTTCTTCTTCTTCTTCTTCTTCTTCTTCTTCTTCTTCTTCTTCTTCTTCCTCTTCCTCTTCTTCTTCCTCTTCTTCCTCTTCTTTTTTTATTTTTTTCCTGTCAGTCATGGGGCCTGAATTCTGGGCCTGTGCACTGTCCCTCAGCTCTTCAGCTCAAGGTGAGCAGTCTACCACTTGAGCCATAGTGCCACTTCCTCTTCTTATTTCTGACATCACTAAAATTAATTTCCTATAAACATTGTGGACTTAGTAGTTTGTACTAGTCATCATCAGTCCTAAATTAGTTTTTCTTTGTCCAAAAAGATGGAAACTAATTTAGTAGTAAGGGAACACATTCTCCCTTAACATTTGGTTGATAACTGGTTAGACTAGAATCACATTTTCCAGAATCCTCTTGCCTACATGATTGCTAGTAAGATTTGAACACAGGATCAGAAACTAGTATTTTTGGAACATTATTCAAATAGAGCAGGAATAGAAATCAGAGATGCCAACAGGATGGAGCTGCTTTTATTTTCCTCTATTCTGGGTCCAACTCTTCTTTCAAACTTTATGACTTGCTAGTCAAGAGCCACCTTCTGTACACATATGTTTGGTGAACCACAGAGGGCATGACTTGCCATAGATTTCCTCACTATTTCTTTTTTTGATCGGTCGTGGGACCTGAACTTTGGGTCTGGGTGCTGTCCCTCAGGTCTTCAGCTCAAGAACTAGTGCTCTACCACTTGAGCCACAACATCACGTCCAGCTTTTTCTGCTTATGTGATGCTGAGGAATTAAACCCAGGGCCTCACACATGCAAGGCAAGCGCTCTATCACTGAGCCACCTTCCCAGCCTATACTTCCTCACTATTATCTCCCAATAGTCTCTCATGTTGGCTAGACAGGACAGATTGAATGGTGACTTATTTATCCCTTCCAAACACTAATTTCCTTACCACTCCCATAGTTGTATAATGTTTAATATCTACAATAAATTTCTCTAAAACTCATTCACTTTCTGTGGTGGGGCACACCTGCAATACCAACTACTTGGAAAGGAGAGATTGAGAAGATGGCAGATTGAGCCAACCCTAGGCTATAAGTTAACAACACTCCATCTCAAAAACAAATGTGGCATGTTGACACATATCTGTTTTCACAGCAATGTGGGCAATATAGGTAGGATGATTGCAGTTCAAGGGTTGCCCAAGACAAAGGCATAAGATGAAAAAGTACCAAAACAAAGCTTGTTGGACAGCATACATAGCTCAAGTCACTTAGCGTCTGATGCATACATTTTAGTCAGTGTTTGGCTTATTTATTCTTTTTTAAATAACCATAATTATCCATTAGGTTATTTTTTTACTTCTTAATAATTGTTTTTATTTTGTGTCAATGGCATCACATACTCATCCAACAGGTATAGCTGAGAATATAGATAGATTAGAAACTCACACATTGCTATCCAGAACACCAAATGATTCATGTAGGAAATGCTATGATACCTTCTTAAAATATCAGATGTTAAGAAAATTTCAGCCTGTGCCAAGGAGACCTAGGGTTTCTCCTATTCCATCCTGTAATAGTTTCAGAGTGTCTACTTTGACTTTGAGATCTTTGATCCATTTGGAGTTGATTTTGTTGCAGGGTGATATATAAGAATCTAGCTTTAGTTTTCTACAAGTAGTTAACCAATTTTGCCAGCATCATTTACTGAAAAGGCTGTCTTTCTTCCATTCTATTTTTTTAGCTCCCTTATTAAAGATTAGG
>NW_012267217.1:16782957-16888154 GCF_000151885.1 Dipodomys ordii
AAAAGAAAAAAGCCAGAAGTGGTGCTGTGGCTCAAGTGGTAGAGTGCTAGCCTTGAGCTGAAGAGCTGAGGGACAGTGCCCAGGCCCAGAGTTCAGGCCCAAGGACCGGACCCCCCCCCCCAAAAAATAATTATACAACAGGTGGAATATTTTGGCTATCTTCTTTCACTTAGAAAAAGTTTCCAAAATGCATCTATAGTCTATCATCAGTTCTTTGTACTTACCAAAGAATCTTATGTTATTACCAAATGATATTCCATTGCATTACTGTGCAGTGTATTACTTATTCATCAGATGATGGCCATTAACACTGTCATAAATGTTGGCTATTTTAACTAACACTGATATGAAAACATGCGTACCATAAAAGCTGTCATTCTTCACTCAATCTTCTTTGATTCCCAGGGACCAATGGCTTTTTATCGCTTCTTGGTGGTAGTAGGAATCCATGTACCTTCTTAGATATCTGCACATACCACAGTGTTGGGAGGAATCACTTTGCTACTGCTACTTAATGAAGTCCATCTGCATAAAACTAGGGGGAGGGAATCTCTAGCTCCTTATTCAGTCTCCTTTGTTAGTACCTCAGTGCATGAATGGGTTACCTAGCTACAGCATAGCAAAAGCTAGCTCCTGGGTTCAGATGCAGCTGCAATTATTTCATTGTTATATTGCTGCAAAGTAAGAATCTAACATTTTCAGCATTATTGGTAAATTACACTTTTCCAGATGCTTGGCCCATGAAAAGTAGACTTTCCTTTCAGATTTCCGTCTGCTATTGTTGGCATTTCTAAGTTTCCACTTCATCCAATGTCTACTATGGGACATGCGAAACAAAACAGAAACCAAGGAAATTTATCACTTTTTATCCTTGGATCCCAAAGTCCTTAGCTGATCTGACTGATTCTGTTTAGCTGCCAGAATAATCTTGTGGTGGTGTTATATTTTCATGTAATGGTGAAAACTTTTATTCATTTCTTGAAAGGCAGCACAGAAAATAAAACATATTTATATATTCCTTTAAAAGGAAGTTTCCTATGATTAGTACACTCAGATTTTCCTGGTAATAAACATTTAATACATCAGTGTTAATGAAAGACATTGTTAGAGCTTTCTGGAAACCCTGGGCTCAGTTTCATTCACTTTTGTTTCAGGATGATGTTGTGGACATTTGGGTTTGCAGAAAACAGCACTCTAAATTAAGGAGTTATTATTGAATTCTAAAATGTGTTAGAGTTTCTGTCATAATATTTTATTCAAATAAGATATTTGATTTAAAAAGTAACAAATCTATTTTGGTATTGTTGCCATTGCCATTTGCATTTGAAAAATCCTCTGAAACATTTTACTCTTTAAACATGTTATTCTTTGTTGTTCTGATTTACAGCTTCTAAATAATTTAGAAATGTAATTTGTAATTAAGAACATTCTCATTCACATATGCAAATTCTAATGACTACTTGTTATGATCTTGCTATTTTAACAACATTTGTACTGCTGAACTGAAATTTTTTAAAGATCAGAATAATTTTAATAGCTCCATATTCTATTTATAACTATTTAAATAAGTCATTTTATTTTCTTCTATTCCATAAATATTGGTTATTCTCCTTAATATTATGGGACTTATAGAATATAACATAAATACCATGTATTTATGATGCAATGAGCAATTGTCATTCTGAAATCCTAGAAATAGAGTTTATTTAAGAGAATACTTCAGTAGAAATGCTTTGACAGACAGGGCCTTGATTGTGGCATTATTCCATCCCTCTGCTCCTTAACTAGTTTCAGACTAATTTGAACCTTTCAGGCACTATTCTTAGTGCCTCCATTGAATAAATCAACTAAACCAAGTTCAGTTCAGGTAATCTTGCCTTCACATTATGTTTTTCCAGAAAAAGATATGTGGTTATAGTGACTATGCTGGAATTAAGACTAAATTGATATGAATGTGGTTATTTCAAGACCAAGTAAATGTAATAGCAGAACAGAGGCAGCCATCTCCGTGAAGCATCATTAATGAAGTAAAGACTATGATAGAAAATGGTAATACAGCAATTTTCCTCTATAAACAGAAACATGTACCCTCATGTAAACTATAGACTTTAGAAGACAATGATCTGTAGTCAATCATTTGTACCAAATATCTCACACTTTCTATGTATATGCAAGAATAGGGATGGATGGGAAATTTCTGTAGTTTTTATTCTGTTTTGCTGTAAACCTTAAATGGCTCTGTAGAATTAAACATTTATTTAAAAATAGAAAATTAGAAGCACAAACTTCAGTACAAATTTCTAAAAACTCTTACGAGAATAAGATAATTGTAATTCTTACAGCCTCAGTGGGAATACTCCTATCTAATTAAAAGACAAAAAAAAAACACAAACTTATAAGCAGGAACTCTGACAGTCATAGAATCCTTTTGTAACCCTCTTCTTTTTTTCCTACCTCTTCAATGATGGGAGATATAAATTAAGATCTCACCTGAGAATAGGTAATAGTATGTTCTCTAAATCACAGCAGTTTTTGAGGCTTTCAAGTTCTTGGCTAACTTTGGACCTGTCCTCACTTCAAGACAGTAAAGACAGATTTTTATAATTAAGAGTTATAAATATAATGTATGACTAATAAACTTCTTCCTTTCCTCTATGGAAGTGAGGTGCACTGACTTCTTTCACCTTGGAAAGGTGATCACATGAGTTATAATGGAGTCCTTCACAAATGGAATGCAGGATACATTTTCCTCTGAATATTTTCCTAAAATGATAGACATTTCTTTCAAGTGGTTTTTGGAAAACAGCCTGACCACAGCTACTGAGCCACCATTATCTCTTTTCATCCTTTAGTTTATATTAATGCGATTGCTAAAATTAAACCCAAGAGTTAATTTTGAAGAACAATCCAATTTTAAAAAATAGGATAAAGAGGAAAACTCTAATTTAAAACCATTTTTTCTCTGTTTATGAATGAGACATTTGTCCTCAGTAGAACTAAATGAATTAGGAAAGATCTAGTTAGAGTTACACTATGTTGAAAAACTATGAGATAATGCATTATTATTAATTAGTGGAATTGTGATTAAATTTCAGATTTTTATGATTTATTTTTGGTCAGTTATGGGGCCTGAACGCTGGACCTGGGAGCTGTTGCTCAGCTTTTCAGCTCAAGGCTACTGCCTGCCCTACCACTTAAGACACAGCACCACTTCCGGCTTTCTCTGCTTATGTGGTGCTGAAGAATTGAACCCAGGGCTTTATGCATGCAAGGCAAGGACTCTAGCACTGAGCCACTTTCCCAGCCCCTTAAATTTCAGATTTTTAATGTATCCTTCTCAGGGTAGTTTGAAACAGCAACAACTCATATGATGAACTATGTAGAGAATTTTACTATGGCTAGGCAGAAAGAAATCTGTTAGTATTCTATCTCTTCCCCTATGATCCCAATTTCTTGTAGAACAGAGCCAATGGTTCTCTGTGTAGGACCTGAAGTCTGAGTTTCAGCTAATATTGATGGATTTTTGAGAAACATTAAAAATACCTTCAGCCAGGCACCAGTGGCTCACACCAATAATACTAGCTACTCAAGAGGCTGAGATCTGAAGATAACGATTCAATGCCAGCCTAGGAAGGAAAGTCCATGAGAATCTTACCTCCAATTAACCACCAGGAAAATGGAAGTGGTGCTGTGGCTCAAGTGGTAGTGCTGGCCTTGAGCTGAAGAGCTCAGGGACAGCAACCAGGCCCAGTAGTTCAAGCCCCACAACCAATGCCCCCCCCCAAAAAAAATCCTTCATATCACTTAAAATTTGTTTTATCAACAGAAACACTCTGCTACTTTAGGAGTTATGCTACTTTTCATAAATAAAGGGAAAAAGTAATAACTTCTGAAACATAACAGTTGATTAGGATAAAGTGTAAACAGTAAGTAACTTGGGGGGTTGGATAGAGTAGAAGTTGGTCGTGATGAAGATGGCCCACTCTTCTACACATGGTTAATCTTTTTTTTTTAAATTTGATTTAATTTTATTGTAAAGGTGTGGTACAGAGGGGTTACAGTTACGCAAGTAAAGTAATAAATAATTTCTTCCTGACTAGGCCTTTGACCTTCTCTTCAAAGATTTATCTACAAATACTTTTGGAGATGCAAATGATTTGTAAAACACCTTTTTAAAAGTATTTAAAGTATTTTCTTGAGTTTATATGAAACCCAAAAATGCTTTTCTCTGCAGTCTGGTCTCCATCCCTTTGAAATGTAAGGTAAGGGAGGCAAGATTCAGAAGGATAGCTGGGCACTGTGGTATTTATGCTTGTAATCTGTGCTACTCAAGAGTCGGAGATCTGAGGATCAGAGTTCAAAACAAGCCTGGGCAGGAAAGTCCATGATATTCTTATCACCAATTGACCACCAGAAAAATAGAAATGGGGCTTTGACTCAACTCCCAGGCCCTGAGTTCAAACCCCAGGACAGACAGACAGACAGACAGACAGACAGACACACACACACACACACACACACACATACACACACACACACACACAGAGATTTTGAGGGAATGTAGATGTTTAAGTTGTTGCCTTCCTGCAATTTATAAGCGATCTCTTACCAATTACTGAGAAAATTATTTTTTTCTTTGTCTACAGCTAATTAGCACATTGGCCATACTGGAACACGGCTATAGGACATACTTTCACCCTTGCTTTTAAGAAAACACCCCATCTTTTGTTTAAGCAAACTTGCACTTACATAGAATTAAAACAGCTTTGGCCTCCTTATACTTTATAGTAATTTTGAAAAAAGTCTTGTTTTCCTGCTTAATTATTCTGATGTTATTTTTACTCTGATCTTTCTAAGTAATTTTGGACTTTGTTAAAAGTACATGACATGAATTTGACATGTAGTGACATCATGCCACAGTTGCTTGTCTGAAAAGAAAAATTAAGTAATGATAGTTTATAGACTTAATGTAAAGTACAAAGTATAGACCTTAATGTAAAGTACAAATTATAAAAATCTTAGAAGAAATTAAGGAAAAATCTTCATAAGCTTGGATTGTGGAAGTTATTTTCAAAATACTACCTAAAGTTACCTGCCTTGATTAAAAACAAATATACATGAAAACTCTTTTTGTCATGATAGGAAAAAATTCTAGGTAAAATAATTCTTAAAATAGAGACAAGGGATTATTAACTATATTGAAATTTATTGGGTTTACTCAAAGAAGAAAAACTGATAGAAACCAATATGAAAAATGATTCTTCATTTCTATTATATCTTACTTAACATCATATATACTTTGAGGAACTGTTTTGCTTAATTTATATTTCTTCAAGACTAATGAATTAAAATTATACAAATATTTTGTTATGTAATTCTACATCAGTTTAAAATTCAGAGAACTTCCACAAGCATTTGCACAACAGAATCATAGAAAGAGTATGAGTTTTCTATGGTCTGGATTTTGGCAACTTTCTAAATTTATGGTATCTGAATTTGGTACCTTTTGACAGGTAAGATCAGGACTGGTTCTCTTTAAACATAGGACCAAGAGAGACATTTTACTTCTTTCCAGGTTATGAGGACATTACAAGAAGACAATATAGACCAGGAAATGGTCCCCCACCAGACACTGAATCTGGTAGAGGCTTGATTTTATTTTTCCCAATATCCTAATATCTTTGTTAGTTCTAAAGCAAACCGACTGGTGTTTCTGCTGCATTGGCCAGAACAGACTTGGGCACATACAAAATTCTTTTCATAATCTTAATGCTATCTCACATTTAAAATTTCACATTCTATCTCAACTCTCATTTTTCCAGACAACATAATTTAACAGTTTATATCTTTGCTTACTAACCTTGTTTTTACTGAGTTTTTTTTTTTTTCACATGCTTGAATCATGGTGCTAGACATTCACTGCTATCTAGTGCCATTATCCATTTCTACAAAGTAGGCAAGGATCCTTTCCATGTAACTCTCAAAACTCTTTTAAAAACAAAGGCATTGTATGTTAGGTCTACTGATTCTCTACTAGATATGAATGATGGAGATTATGACAAAAACATAAAAGCATTTATAGGTCTACTTTGTTTCTTTTACTCTTTTTGTTTTCCTCTATTAGTCTTTCTAAATTGTCCAAATTCCATTCCGTATTCTAAGCTCCAAGGAAGAGAATATCACATACCCTTGTGACGACTCCCAACGGTGAATCTTCTGGTTCCTGTAGCTCCTGCGACTCCTATCTGTCCTGTAATTGTTAGATTATCATCTAGCTTTTATCATCTAGCTTTCCTTATAGTTGCAGTCTCATAGAGTCTCAGGCCTTTTGGGTAATTCAATATAAAGGATAGCTCCTTTTTCATTCTTGCATATTCTTTTTTTTTTTTTTTTGTCAATCATGGGCCTTGAACTCTGGGCTTGGGTGTTGTCCTTGCACACGCTTCAGCTCAAGGCGAGCACTCTACCGCTTGAGCCACAGTGCCATTTCTGGTTTTCTGGTGTTTTATTGGAGATAAGAATCTCATGGATTTTCCTGCCCGGGCTGGCTTTGAACCGCCATCCTCAGATCTCAGCCTCCTGAGTAGCTAGGATTACAGGTGTGAGCCACCAACGCCTGGCTTTTTCCATATTCTTATATTCCAAAGAAAGCAAAATTTGATGGTGAGGCCACATATTTAAAATTATGCCTCTAGGTGATCCATTGGCTTGGTTCTATATTATTTTACCACTGATAAAGTAGTATGCATCCTACTGACTCAACTCTATATCTACTCCACGTTTTTCTCCCATTTATTTGACAAGTATCAGATATAAAGTAATCTATTCCAAGTTCAGTTTTATTCTAAAATGCCACAGAGTGTTAAACTTGCATTCTCCTTCTCTAAGAATGTGTGTTAATGTATCCTGTCTCTGTCCTGAGACAGGGGGGTCATTCTTTTCATTATTTTTGTTGTACTCAGTGTGTCATTAGCACTTACTAAATTAAAATAATAAGAACATAGCTCATTATTATCATTATCTTTATTTCCTTAGGCAGATCCAACAGGGAATAAGAAACTTCCAACAGTCTTCTGCTTCTTCTAAATGCCCTAGAGATGTGAAATGCATAGAGATGTGAAAATGTAAATATAATCTTTTCTTTACATGGATTTTTATCACATGATAAAGCCCCAATTATTGGGAAATATTCATGGAAGGTTACAGGAAAATTGATAATATTGTCTGGTTTCTATTTCCATTCTTAAAACGCCATTTATGTTATAAGTCATGCTGCTTGTCAACTTTAATTATAAATAAATTATTATGCCCTTAAGGACAAGAGAAAGATTTCATTCTATTTCCTGTACTAAAAACTGCCAATAACAGATACATGAAACAATTATTACAAATAATGAATAACAATGAGGCCACTGTGGGTCTATATTGACACACTTAAATGGAGAATCTTTCCCTTTGTGCAACGATGTTCTTATGAGATCCTTAAGTATATATTTTTGAACATAATCTATCACTAATAAATTATAGGCTGGTACAGAAAGTGTACTTACTAATTATTTTAACTAGAAACAATTAAGGTAAATTGAAGTTTTATGTTAAAGTCAAAATTGTTACCACCATGGTTACCACGCCACCACCGTGCATCATTGTTGTGTTTATGTGAGAAACTTCTCTATCAGCTTTAAGAGCAGCTTTATCCATCCAATGCAAATAATTTTAGTTCATGGAGATTTTAACCAATGATTCCCTATAGATTCCCTCTTGAATACTATTTTTTTCTCTACTTTCAAACATATAGTATCCTAGAAACACTTTTTCTTTTTTTAATTGTGAAAATACCATACAGAGGGAGTACAATTACATGGACAAGGTAATGAGTATATTTTTTATCAAGCATTGTTGCCTCCTCCTTTGTTTCCCCTTCCCATCCTTTCCCATCTCCCCATCCCCCTCCCCTGGCCAAAATTGTAAAGTTCGTTTTTCAATGTTTATTTCAGCATTATTGACCATAGCTAAGATATGGAAACAACCCAGATGCCCCTCACTAGAAACAGTTCTTGAACAAATGCTTATACCTCCCATCACATACCTTCACTTCACTAAACCTTGCTCTTTAATCTTCTAAAAATATGCAATATGTTTACTTTTCACTTTTCAGGAGGCCAAGAGCTTTCTACTGGCTTTATTCCCCTACTTGAACCTCCAAAGAGATAATTATGCAAACTGCTCAATTACTTTGCATACTTGGTTTCATTGTTTGTTTGTTTGTTTTACCTTAAACCAAATGCCTAATGCTAGAATTATGTATAATCAATCTTCTGGTATCTAATCCTTGAAATTGCTCAGTTTTATGATTGAATGGTAGTATAAATTAATGTATCTAACTTCAGCTTGAACTTCAGTGCTGCATGTCAATTGTTTTTCTTGCCAGGTTTTATCTCTCTTTCTTTTCTGAAATTTCACAACTTGTTTTAGAGTCTCTAGTTTACTTCTACCTGTTATATATTGCCTGATGTTCTATTACATATCTTCCAAACTTCCTGCCCATGCTGTTATTTTTATCATACCCACCAACAATTCCCTCCCAGTAGGCTCAGCGAAACAAAACTGGCCATGCTTTTGCTCTCAGTCCTATAATCTCTTAGACTTTGTTTCATAATTTCCTTTCCACTAATGTCTTTTATATTCCAATATTTATTTCAAATACTGGAAATTACTTTTCAGTTTCTACATTGATATACAGGAAAATAAATTTCTAAATATTATCTACCTCTCTATTCCTCAGATATCTTTCTTCTTCTTTAACCCATATTTCCAGTAAGAATAATGAGGAATCAACTTCTATCTGTCAACACATAATTATTTTAAAGAAATCTTCCTTATATCTGTCTCTGTACTTTGTCTGGGGAAACCAGGGAAATAATATTAGACCAGTCCTGTTCTCAGAGCAATTCAAACTTTATTTCTTCTATTTCATCTGCAACCTACTGTAACCACACTTCTATGCTCAACCACCCCAGTGAATCAATTTTGTTATTGTCCTCCTCACTGACAAATTAAACATTTTTCAGTATTGTTCCTGGTTGTTGTTTTTTTTTTAAATATTTTTATTGTTGGTAGTGGTAGTAGTTATGGGGCTTGAAGTCAAGGAGTGGCTTTTGTGCTCAAGTCTAGTGCTCTACCATTTTGAGCTACAGTGCTAGTTCCTCTTTAGTATATTTTGTATGTCTTTTTTATTGTAAATACTGTACAGAGGGGTTACAGTTACATGAGCAAGATCATGAGTACATTTCCTATGGAGCATTGTTGCCTCCTCCTTTGTTTTTTCCCCTACCATCCCTTCCCTCTCAGCACCACAACTACCTCTCCCCCAAAGTGGTAAAGTTCATTTTCAACATAGTGTCTTGTACATCTCATTGTTACAATGGCTCAACCTGTATCCCTATTTAAGCATTTTGTTTTTTCCCCCTTCCCTTCCCTGAATCAAATACAGTGAAAACAGGGGTTATACTGTGGGGGAAGAACATACAAAGAAACAACAAAAATATCACATGGTACATTATAAGTACATTAGAAACAATAGGAAGAAAGAAAAAACATATTTGTGTCCCTATCTTAGAGTTCATTTTGCTTACATCTTATATGGTCATATAGCTTTTGACCTTTTCTACTTGTCCTACACAAGTACTAATTATTGTAAATAAGGAAAGCAATGGGACCTATGGTATTTTGGGACTGGTTTACTTCGTTTAGTATAAGTTTTTCCAAGTGTTTCCATTTCCTAACAAATATGGCAGTATTATTCTTTCTGATGGAGGCATAGAATTCCACTGTGTATATATACCACATTTTCTTGATCCATTCATCTACTGAGGGGCATCTGGGTTGGTTCCATATCTTAGCTATGGTAAATAATGCTGCAATAGACATAGTTGTGCTGGTAGCCTTAGTATGGCCTTGTTTGTGATCATTTGGGTAAATGCCCCAAAGTGGGATTGCTGGGTCATGGGGGAACTCTATGTGGAGTCTTTCGAGGAACCTCCATACTGATTTCCAAAGTGGTTGAACAAGTTTACACTCCCACCAACAATGCAGTAGGGTTCCCTTCTGGCCACATCCCCTCCAGCATCTGTTGTTATTAGAGTTCTTGATTATAGCCATTCTAACTGGGGTGAGGGATTTGCATTTCTTTTATGGCTAGAGAGGTTGAGTTTTCTTCATGTGTCTATTGGCCATTTGTACTTCCTCTTCTGAGAAGATTCTCTTTAAGTCTTTAGCCCACTTATTTATCAGGCAGTTGTTTCCTTGAGGATTTGTTGTAGGGGATTGGGAGATAAAAAAATAGAATGGAAGAAAGACAGCCTCTTCAGTAAATAGTGCTGGCAAAATTGGTTAACTACTTGCAGAAAACTAAAGCTAGATCTTTATATAGCACATTGCACCAGAATCAACTCCAAATGGAGAAAAAATCTCAAAGTCAAAGCAGACTCCCTGAAAATATTACATGAAGAAGTAGGAGAAACCCTAGATTTCCTAGGCACAAGTGGAAATTTTCTTTTCTTTTCTTTTTTTTATTGTGAAAATACTGTACAGAGGGGTTACAATTACATGAGCAAGATAATGAATACATTTCTTATCAAGCATTGTAGCCTCCTCCTTTGTTTCCCCTTCCCATCCCATCCTCCACCCTTTCCCCCACCCAACCCTTCCCCCCCCTCCAAAGTTGTAAAGTTTGTTTTCAACATAACGACTTGTACGTCTCATTGTTGCAATGGATCCACCTGTATTCCTATAATAGAGACCCAGAAACACAACAAATCAAAGAGGTGTTGGACCAATGGGATTGCATGAAGCTGCAGAGCTTCTGCATGGTAAAGGAAGTAGCTAGCAAGATCAATAGAAAACCCACAGATTGGGCGAAGATCTTTACTAGCCATACAATGGACAAGGATCTAGTATGTTCAGTATTTTTTATCAGAAGTTCTTCTCCTTGCTACTTTCTACCCTTGAAAGTCATATAATTTCAGACTTGCCTTCTATTTCTAGCTTTTGTGTCTCAGTATCTCCTATAGGCTCTTCTTTCTCGCAGGATTCTGGTGGCTCATGTCTATAATCCTCTCTACTCAGGAGGATGAGATCTGAAGATTGTGAGTCAAATCCAGCCTGAACCAGAAAAGTCAGGGAGACTTTTATCTCCAATTAACCACCAAAGTTGGAAGTGGAGCTGGGGCTCAAATTGTAGCTCTCTAGCTTTGAGCACAATAGGTGTTCAGGGAGAACGTTCTTAGGAAGGCATAAAAAAAATTGCATTCCTTAGGTTTCAGTAATAATTTGTTTCCAATAATTTGAGAGCTTCTACAGTTATCTAAGATTATAATTGTACATTGGAAATATGGATATTATCTACTCTTAGTATCTCTAAATCCAGATAAATCCAATGTTCTTAAGGAAAACTCACTATGTATTATCTTATCTTCTTGATTTTCTTTGATGATATCACCAATTGTTAATTAACTTTTTCTAATTGTAGCTTTTATTGACTATACTTAGTGAGTATATTCCAGATTAGTGCATTCCTGACTAAACTCACATTTCATCACAGAACAATATTATTTAAAAGTTAAAACAGTTATTATTTACCAGTTAGTAATCACATTTTAACATGATTATAAAGAAGTCTATTACATCAATTTCATCAATGTGATTCCATCTCCTTTTATGTATGGTCACATTCTTTATTCTTTTGAAATCTTACAACTTTCATTCTTGTAGCTTTCATATAGTTTTTTTCATAAGTATCTACAAATAAAGTATGTGTACGCATTTGTGGGAGGTATTGGAAATACCTTTCTGATTACTTTTGGCTCAATATTTTGGCTCAATTAACACTTTCCTTTCGAATAATTGTGTCATATGTTAAATAAGCACTAACTATATATATGTATGTATCATGTGATACATGTGCATATATCATATACATTTAATATATATAACATATATGATTTTCGAATCCTCAGACTAAACATGTAAATTTATAATACAATATATCATAAAAATATATATCATGTGATGCATGTGCACATATGAGATATGAGATATATATGATATATATAATATATATGATAATATATATGATAATATATATGATAGCCCATAGATATATCTCATATCTCATCTGTCTATCCATCTATAATTTTCTTATCTTTAGACTAAATAAGACTTTCCTATGTTCTGTAAAAGCAAGTAGGTATGTCTTTCATAGAAAGTAACAGAACCTGTCTGCATGATCAATATTTGAATTTTTCCTCTTTTGGAGTGTAAATTACTTAAAGACTATATCATGTTTTATTGATATTCATATCTCCAGTATCTACACAAATCCTTATTATATACCTTACTATATATCCTGTAATGAGAGTATTGATTTTTAACAAAAATGATAGAAACAAAACCTTTTACACTTTGCTTAATATTCTCATCAGAGTTTAGATATATATAACCTAGTGACATACCTTATTTTAGATAATTCACATTATCTCTCATGAACATACTTTGCAGAAAATCTGAGAAAAATTCAAATGTGAAGCAAAACATGGAGAGTGATATTGAAAAGTAATATAAAATATTATACCCTTTCTCTTTTAGCTTTTCTCATCTTGTGAACCTGCCTGGATAGAAATGATTGACTCATCCATTGTGTATACCAAACACAGACATGAACCTGAATTCTTTCTGAATGAAATATAAGGACACTCCTGTAACAATGTTGTAAAAGGGGCTGATATACTTTTCTAATTACTTAAAAGTAATTATATCCAAACACAATTAAATAACTTTTAAAGTCTTTGACATCCCAAGATTCAATGATTCTGTGGTGTCAAAGATAATTTTGATCCCTTCCTGATAACACAGGTATCATAAACATGAAATTATTGATTCCACAGAAGATATGTTATCATTTAATTTTTAAAATTCTTCTTTTAGAAAAGTTATTATTAAAATGCATTAACAATTCTCTATAACTAGAACATTTAAACAAGCTAGCTAGTCCTACTAACTCATAAATGGACAAATAAAACATGTTAATAGCCTAGACATTTCACCACAAGAAGAATACCCTGAATTGAACATTTTTTTCCTGCAGTGAATTTTTATGGCAAAGTTACAAAACACTCAATCTAGGAGCTTATAATGGAAATGCAGACAGACCTTTAAATATAAGAGGCAGAAGAGATACTGCTGTAATACAAAAGGAATCCTTTTCCAACAAAAGGCTGAATATATAAATCATTGTTATGAAAAATACCTTGATTCTTAGTTATATTCAATCTGCAAATCATAAACTCATTCTTGCTAGCAAAAAAAAAAATGGCTCGGATTTGATTTTAATGTTGATTTTTGTTCATGCTTCTCCTCATTCTACATCTGTTCTGACTCTTCCTTTCAATCATTTCCTTTGTGATTGCTTAGCTTCATGCTTCCTATATTTTGTTAGACTGAAATGTAATGTACTCAAGGTTTATATTGGCAGGCCCATGCAGCTAGTCAGCTCTGAAGCTGGCTTTCATCTCAAATGGGCAAGGCGGGTGCGGGGGAGGAGGGCACACTGGAGAAGGGAGAAGGCAGGCAGCAGAAAATGGAGACTGAGGAGAAGAAAACCCCATTTATATTTCTGAAGTGGCTAATGTTTCTGGGTGTACAAGTTATTCTAAAAGAGAATACCTCTCTTCAGATGAGTACAGGCAGCTGTGCCATCTGCAGAGCAAGATACCTGTTTCAAATCACGCAGTGTGGATTATTTTTAATGGTGTGATATCTGTCGCCTGTTTACTTACATTCGGCAAAGTATCCTCAGGTTTGCTGGCTTCATTAGCTCCCATTTACTCTGTTTTGGGCTTGCCTTGTGTTCTGCTGTCGACAAGTAACTAATGGGCCTTGGGGAGGCATCTGGTCAGAAAATCTTTCCTATCTGATGTTTTTCACATTGTGCCAAGTTGTTTGGTCATCATGTTAGTCAGTGGGGAGGACAAGAAAAAAGATGGGATTTTCACCAAATAATTTTATTTTTAACATAAAAGGTCTGGAATAAAATATGATAAATGACTGTATGTATGGAGAGAAATTATTTTACTTTTATTCTTCCCATTAATAAACTTCTTGAATTTCCAGGGATTGCCTGAGCAATAGACTATCAAATTCTACCTATTTATGTGAGCACTAATTATATATTCTGGGTGGCAGAAAGCACTCGGCAGGGCTCTGAGGAAGTCTGTTAGTCATTTCATTATTCGGTGCTCCACTGATCTTGCTGACTGCAGAGAGCACTAATAGAACAAGTTAATGGAGTTTATTCTGTCACAAATACTGCCGGATGAAGAAGATGATTGCCGAGTACAGAAAACCAGGCTTGCTGACTTCCTCCCAAAGATATTTAGAAATTTTAAATCTGTTATCTGCCACAGAGGAAATCCATAAACATTGCCTTCCTAAAATGAGTATAGGTGGGCTTGTTTAACGTCAAATTATAAATGGTGGAAGTTTGAGCAATTTATGAGTACAAAATTAACAGGGAAATATAGCTGCTTCTTTTTCATTAATGAACTCTGTGATACCAATATAATTGTTCTATTCCTCCCTGCCCATGAGGTCAAATTATCCTAATACAGAGATAAGCATTATATATTCTCTGAGCTGAATATAAACCAAATTGTGTTGTTTAATAAGTAACTTGGAGCTTTGGATAGATGTTGATGAAGATGAAAAAAAAAACCCAAATGTTGTTTTTCAAGCTATAAATTGTATGTTAGTTATACTAAAATATGAAACTGATTGTAATATTCAATGGTAATCAGACTGAATTAATAGTAACCCTGGAATAAATCTTCATTTCCTTAATGGCCCTGAGTTGAGAGGAAATAGGTGCTGGTGGCTCAAGCTTATAATCCTAGCTACTCAGGATGCTGAGATCCGAGGCTTGTAGTTCAAAGCCAGCCCAGGCAGGAAAGTCTGTGATATTCTTATCTCCAGTAAACTACTCAAAAAAGTTGGAAGTTCTGTTGAGGCACAAGTGGTAGGGTGCTAGTCTTGAACACAAACAGGCCCAGGGACAGTGCCAAGGCCCTGACTTTAAGCCCCAGAATGAGCAGGGATGGGGGTGGGGGTGGGAGGAGAGGTTATATCAGTTTAAGAAAGTAAATTTAATATTTTACTTATTGCCTTAAAGTATTTCTCTGGCTGACTAATTAAACTCCCTTATTAAAAAATTCATTTATGGACTTGGAAGGTTTTGAAAGACTATGGATTCCAATTTGCATGGTCTAATTATTAGATGAAACTAACCAAGATCAAAAAGATATATGTGGTTGCTTATCACAATAGAAGAAAGTCTAATTGGGACTTAAAAATTATAGTGTGTGTGTGTGTGTGTGTGTGTGTGTGTGTGTATGTGTGTGTGTTGGTTCTGTGCCTTGAACTCAGGACCTTGTAATTACTGAGCTTTCTTTACTTTTCAAAAAAATATGTGTCTTTTAGTAGTTGTATAAAGAGATTTCAATTCAACATGTCAGTTTTTGAGTACAATGCATCTTAGTCAGTGTCCCCCTTGATCATACCGTGCTCATGGCTGTTACTTACTGTATTACATGATTCGTGCTCTCAGTCCAACTTTTCGCTAGTTGATCGTAAATGAAGTCTTTCAGATTTTTCTATCTGAACCGGTTTCAGTTAAAGAATTTTTGCTTCTAGCATATTTATAAGATGATATTTTTGTTGCTTTGTATGTCCCTCCCCCATGGTATAACAATTGTTTTCACTGTATTTGATGTTGGTATAATTTGAGGAGAGGAAGGGAAAAAAACACATTGTTTAAATAGGGATACAGGTGGACCCATTGCAACAATGAGATGTACAAGTCGTTATGTCAAAAAACGAACTTTACAACTTTGGCTGGAGAGATGGGAGGGCAGAGATGGTAAGGGGAAACAAAGGAGGAGGCAACAATGAAAAATGATTGATAAGAAATGTACTCATTACCTTGCTCATGTAATTGTAACCCCTCTGTATGGTATTTTCACAATAAAAATTTATTAATTAAAAAAAAGAATTTTCAGGTCTCAGTTACCTGAGTATATAGAATTACAAGTAGAAATCACCAACACTTTGCTGATAAATCGTTATCTTTATTTAACCTTTTTGTGAGTGAAAATAAAAACTTTTTTCTTCCTGATTGCCAAAAGTGGTAGAAATTATTTTCTCAAGACAAAGTCTTCAGAACTCCCAGATTTTTAAAAATGTGTATTCTACTACACATTAAAAAAATTCTACTTAAATTCCTTGTAGTGAAAAAATAATTACAGATTCAGGTTTTTGTTTTTAATCTATAAATTTTATGAATGTACTCACCTTCAAATAATAATATGTACATAAATGCATATATAAATATGGTGATTAATGTACAATTTTATTGATTTAAATGAAACTTTATAAAATTTTGTGGCTTTAGAACTGAATCTCTTTAAAATTTAGGAGCAGTAATCATCAAAGGGAAGAAGGTAATTTCATTACCACAATTTGATGTTTTCTAATAACATCATCCTTCAACATACTAATTTGTGAGCTGTTCTCCTCCTGTCTCTAACTCAGTATAGATTAAATTTTAGATTCATCAGTTTAAGGAACAACATTTAAATAATTCATGCCTTAAATGAGGTATACAGTAAGGACTATGATAATGGCTCCGTGTCTAGAGAATATGTAACTTGTTAGTACAACTACAAAATAAACATCTCACTTCTACTTCCAGATATGATGGAGTATTCCATCAGAATATTCAGCCTCACAAAACCAAATGTAAAATATCTTAAAAAATTATTTAAACAGGCCAGGCTCTGGTGGCTCATGCCTATAATCCTAGCTATTCAGGAGGCTGAGATCTGAGGATTGATGTTCAAAGCCAGCACTGGCAGGAAAGTCTGTGAGATTCTTATCTCCAATAAACCACTCAGAAAACTGGAAGTGGCTGTGACTCAAGTGGTAGAGTGCTAGCCTTGAGCTGGAATGCTGTGGGAGAGTGTTCAGGCCTAGCGTTCAAGCCCCATGACCAGAAAAACAAATATATATATATATATATATAATATATATATTATATATATATATATATTGATAGATAGATAGATAGATATTTAAACAGAATTGGTAAGTAATCAAAGTAGTAGGCAAGTAACCAAAGAAGCCAGGGAATACAGGTCTTTTGGGATAAGTAGTATATTGAATATACTTTTTGTCTGAAATTATTCTCAATTATTTTGCCAAACTGTATGTGAGGCTAGGGTAGCAAAACACCCAGAACTGAGAACAATAGAATTCTCATCAGTCCCACAGAAGTGGGGTTAAATATTAGAATTCAGGACTTGCACAGGAAAAGAATACTGGTTAATATCTTAGGCATTTATTTGGGAGCCATGAAATGTTTGATCCTAGGAGAAACAAGTGAGAAGCAAAATAGAAGAGTGTGGGCAATACTTTAACCTAGATTTTGATAATCCTGTCGTTTATTTTTTACCATAGTGATGTGTCATTTCTCTCTTTTCAAAAACTACAGCAAAATAGTATGACTGAGTACCTCCAAGATGATCCTAGTAACAACATCTGAATTTTATTTAAATTTAAAGAATGATGCCTATACTCCCAGCTATTCAGGATGCTGAGATATGAGGATCACAGTGTGAAGCCAGCCTGGTAGGTTTTGGGTTTTCGTCCATCCCACGAAAGACAGACTGGGTCCTAGTAAAGGTAAGTGCAGTGCTTGCCTGTTCCCCAGCCTCCCTCAGCCCAGGAGGCAATCAGACACAGCGGGGAGCCAAATCCAGCAGGTAGAAAACTCATTTATTAACAGAGAGCAGCCCCTTTTAAAGACAAAAAGGGTGGTTGGCATGGCAAGGGAGGAAGAGGAACCAATCACTGTCAAGTTCACACCCTATCATTCACTTGAGCCTTCACTGGCTGGCTAGGCACTGATGGGCAGATCAATTGGGCTCTGCCCACTCTACTCTCTCCCAGTGCTATCTTGGCTGCCCATGTGCTCTACAGTAAATTAGGCTCTGCCCACTCAACGCCCTCTCAGCACCATCTTTGCTGCCCATGTGCTCCACAGGTAGGAAAGTCAATGAGACTGTTATTTCCAGTAAAGCAACAAAAAAGCCAGAAGTGGAGTTTTGGCTCAAATAGCTCAAGTATTAACTTGAAGAACAAAAGCTCACGGATAGTGTCCTGGCCCTGAGTTCAAGGAAAAAAGAAAAACATGAACAAAAACAAAAATAAAACACTCCAGAACAATAAACAAGAATGTCAGGAGATTAAGAGCCATGGTAGATTATCCAGAGAAAAAAGACATAAAGGAACAACACAGAGATCATTATAATATTGAAGTTACTGGATAGATGTTTAAAAAAAATCTATGTATGAGTGTAGAAAACTAGTCAAAATGTGAAGAATTTTAGCAAAAATTTAAAACCTATGAAAAATAGTTAACTTGGATAAGAAATAATAGAAGCCTGGCATGATGCTTTGTAGCTGTAATTTCCTAAATGGGAAGCAGGGATGAGGAGATTCTAGTTGGTTCACAGCCAAGGCAAGCAGTTAGGAAGACCCTATTTCAGAAATAAACTGAAACCAAAAGAACTGGGATCATGGTTCAAATGATAGGGCACTACCCTAGAAAACCTGAGACCCTGAACCGAGGCCTTGAGTTTAGTCTCTGATACTGCCAAGAAAAAGAAAGCAAAGAAGGAAGGAAGGTAGGAAGGAAGGAAGGAAGAAAGGAAGGAAGGAAGGAAGGAAGGAAGGGAGGGAGGGAGGGAGGGAGGAAAGGAGGAAGGGAGAAAAGGAGGAAGGGAGAGAGGGAGGGAGGGACGGAGGGAGAGAGGAAAAGAGTGTGGGGAAGAAGGAAGCTGAAGGAAGAGATTGAGTTAGCAGACTGGCAAACTAAATTGGTACTATATATATTTAAGAACAAAAACAAAACAAGAACCCAATGAAGACAAAAATCAAAACATACTTTTAAAACTTGAATATATAGACTTGGAAAAAAACTATATTAAGTAAAGTAAGCCAGGCCCAAAGAACCATAGGTCCCATGGTTTCCCTTGTTTGCAATAACTAGTGTATGTCTGAGACAAGCAGAAAAGGTCAGATAAGTTGATGTTAGGTGAAATGAACCCCAAGATAAGTAGCCAAATGTTTTTTCTTTCATGTGATTGTTTCTAACATATTTACAAGATGATTTCTTTGCTGTATTGTATGTCCCTCCCCCATGGTATAACCCCTGCTTTCATTGTATTTGATGTTGATATAATTTGTGGAGGGGAAGAGAAAAAACAAATTGGTTAAATAGGCATACAGGTGGACTCATTGCAACAATGAAATGTACAAGTCATTATGTCGAAAAAAGAACTTTACAACTTTGGTGGGGGGGTGGGGGGTGGGAATGGATGGGAAGGAGAAACAAAGGAGGAGGCAACAATGCTTGATAAGAAATGTACTCATGGGCTGGGTAGCTGGCTCAGTCGTAGAGCGTTTCCCTTTCATGCATGAGGTTCTGGGTTCAATTCCTCAGCACCATATAAGCAAAAAGAAAAAAGCCGAAAGTGGCGCTGTGGCTCAAGTGGTAGAGCGCTAGCCTTGAGCTGAAGAGCTGAGAGGGATAGCGCCCTGGCCCAGAGTTCAGGCCCCATGACCGGACCCCCCCCCCAAAAAAAAAGAATGCACTCATTATCTTGCCCATATAATTGTAACCCCTCTATATGGTATTTTCACAATAAAAAAGCTTGAGTATATAGATAATGAAGTAAATATTTCAATAAATGGTGTTCGTGATCACATAGCAACAACTGAAAAAAGGTCCATGAGCTTGAAATAAGTTGAATAGAAACTCCCCAAACTAAAAAATAGAGATGGAAAAAGGCCAAAACTAAGCAGAGATTTAATGATCTACAAAACTATGTCAAGTAATTGGAGTCTGAAAGAAATGAATATGTTTGTGAGAAACATATTTAGATATAATAAAATATTCCAGGCTTCATGTAAAATAACACTATTTAGATCCAGAATGTTCAAGAGTAGACATGGAGAGTAAACAAGAAGGAAAATGTGCCAAACCAAGTAAATTTCTGTAAAGGCATGAGAAAATTTCAGATAAGAGGTGTGCTTTACACACAGAATTTATTTGGTTTGTTTTATGCCAATGACAATATCATTGGTGATGTATTTTCTCAGAGGCATTTTTCTCCCTTTTTGTGGTATCTATGATCGCCCTTCATTCCCACAACTTCCTTATGTAAATCTTCTCTCTTGCTATACTGTTGTCATCCAAGTTTTTTGTATTTTTGTGACATCGGATACTGTTTTTATCCCTGTGATACTAGTAGTTACATTCTTCTCAGTAGGTGTAGATTGATTTCATGTTTATTTTTAACTACTTTTAATGAACTCTTCTCTAAGCTCCTAGATTTCTTTCAAAGGTCACATTGGCTAAACAGTTTTAAAACTACATAGCACTATTAGAACATTACCATTATGATTTCTTTTGTGCATTCAAAAATGTATTCCTGTTGTCTTAAGGCCTTTTCCATATTTTTTGTACTTCTTAAACCTTTATACATCTCCTTTCTGACTTATTTTAAAGGAGACTCTTAATTGATGAACATTTGAATGGAAAAAGAGAGAAAAATGACAAATGAGCCTATGTCTGAGCAGGACTTTGATTTGGGTTTGTTGACTTAGAGAACTTTACTCTTTGTTGAGAGAATGAATCCCATCAGTTTCCTATAATGAAGATAGGACCTCATAATGGTCCTGTTGCAATGGGTATTGAATTCTGTTGGATTTTTTTTCAACAGAAAAATGAGAGCATAGGGAAAGAAAAGTTTGTGTATACTCTTTCTTTGTCATAGAAGTCAGGTGGGTTATAATGGAGATGAAATTCAAGCCCAAGTATGTGTGACTCTTTTTGTAATATTCTTTTGACAAACTGCATTATTATTTTAGCTTACAGTCATAGTTAACTACAGTTAACTATAGTTAACTATAGTTAAATAAGATATCTCAAAAACGAAATATTTTGGTCAGTTATCTTTCAATCTGAGACGCATAAGAAACACTGATTTCAAAATATAATATAAAAAAGCTGAAAATGCATCAGACAACTTTATTAACCTTCTTAGTACATTATGCACAAAGTAATGTATTCAGCTTTGGATATTTAACAGTTCCTTGGGATCTCAATATCCATATTATAGATTGTGACTGGTAGTATTCTGTAAGGTTCATGTGCACTTCCAGGATAAAATGATAGAACATTTTCTGTTCTAAAAGTTTGTGATAAAATTTGTAGCATATTTACCAAGTAAAATGATGTTTTCTATGGAAATAGGAAGAGGAAAATACATGTACATACATATGCTGTCTCATATATTAGATATTTTATATATTTGTATTAGACATATTAGATATTTATGTTTATCACAGGACATATTATACATTTATATGTTATACATTTCCATACAGATGCTTCTGCAGTATCTATTGAGTTATTTCCAAATAAACTTGTCATAATTTAAGACAAAAAGGCTTAATATACTAGCAAAATGTGATGTTTAATCTCAACATGGTTGATCTCAAGACCACACTAAGTATTGCCTAATTTACTAAACACAGAAATCTGAATGTGTTGACATGGCTTCTATTTAGGATTAACTAAATGTGGTAGACTTGCCCTGAAGGTGGACAGCACCATCTTGTAGACTGGGGCTCAGATCATAGTAAAAGCATGGAAAGGAGAGAAGCTTGGGGGGTGAAGGCAAAGGATCTCTCTCTGTCTCAAATCTCCCTCTCTTCCTTCCAATCATGATAGATTGAAACCTCTGAAGCTGAGCTGATATAAATCTTTTCTCTCTTTAAGTTGTTTTTCTCAAGTATGTGGTCACAGCAACTACAATACTAACATTAATATACTTACTGGCATAGCTACTCAGTATACTATAGAATACTGGACTTTTACAACAGTTATTACAGGGAAGTGAAGGGCCTCGGGGTTGCCACTACTGACCAGAATTACGAGGCAATTTCCATACTGGATATAATTCCCGCCCCCCCCCCCAGAGAACAGACCAAAATACATGAGCTGAAATGTGTGTTTCAAAATAAATTACAACTATGTATGAAGATGGCATACGGCATCTCAATGAAAATTTCTGATCAGTAGAGGCCAAAAGTACAGAAAAGAAAAGGCAATATAGAGGGTTATTCTAACTGACATATGATAAATTAATATGTGAAATACTACAGTGAGAGACCTGGTACAATTAATGCTCACTCAATAAAATGAGTGACAGGACAGTAAGATAGGCTTTCTTGGTGGATCAGGGGAACAGCCAGTGAACAGAGGGTGAATGATGATGAACACAGTTGAAGTTTACCTGCACATATGAAAATAGAACAACAAAACCTGTTGAATTTGGTTTAGAAGAGATAGAGGTGGTGAGGTTGGTTAGGATATATGAGACAGATGTATGAGAATTTCACAATGAAACACTATAATATATGCTAATAAAAATATTCAGAGTAAGTCTGAATAGGATACATTATACATGTATATAGAAATCTTGTACAAATAATACATGCTAATAAAATAATTCAAAAGCTGAAGTACAATATCTCTTCTGCATGCTCTATTTGTGTGATTTTTTTAGTTAATTGATGGTAAGAGTCGAATGGCTTTCCTCAGATCTCAGCCTCCTGAGTAGCTATGATTACAAGCATGAGCCACTGGCACTCAGAAATATTAAGAAATTTCAAAGGTTTGATTCTACCACTCACTTTATCCACCATGTTGTTGTCAACCTGTAAAGGCATTTTCAATGTACTCTAACAAAATATGGTTTGCTTGTATTTTGAAAATATTTCAACCATTGGGTTTTATATTCTATTCCTAGATAGGAAGTTTTCATTCCATGCACATGTTTAGTTATTTGGTAGCTCATATTAAAAAAAAATAGAACTACTAGGAAATGTGAAAACTTCCTCATGCTTGTATCTTACAAAATGGAAAGCATGTGCTGAGTAGATGAATTAAAAGGAGACACGGATGCCTAGACTGCAGTTTAACAGAAGCCATTGATCTTTACAAATTAGAGTGACAGCGGCGATCTATTAAAGTCCACAGTATAATGAAAAAAAAGCTTCTTTCCTTTGGTTTTTATTTTATCTCCACCCTTCCAAAAGTCTGTTTCTTCTCTTCCACACTCCCCTGTCCTTCAGGAGAGACAATACATGCTGATGAGGTAGTGGCCTTTACAAACTTCTTTCAATCTCATTTGAGGAATGACTCTGATTCTAAAATTAATATTTGGTACCTACCTGAATAACAATAAGCTTGCTCTGCCATCGATTATGCCACAGAACAGAATCAGGACAATAAAAGATCATGGTGTTCATGGTAGGACAGCCTCATCATTTCAATGAAACCCATTCCAACTTTAAACAGGATACTCCGTTCAATTCCTCACCCAGTTTTTTTGCAACACTTGTCACTCCATTTATCCTTGTACTTGCTTGCTGCTATTTAGTAAGCATCTTAAGGCCAGTGAGCAGATGATTCCTATGGATAGCAGATCATTCTAGGCTCCCCCCTCTTTAAATTAAGACTCAACCATTCCCAACCATGTCCCACTTACCCATGGGACATGATTAAGTAAACCATGAGATGTGATGCACCTAATCATTTGAGACATAATAATGATACAGTAATTTTAGTTATAACAATGTAGAGAAGAGATGTAACCTCTCTATGTATGAAATTTAACCTCTCTTGACATAATAGTGAGAATTACAAATTATATTCCTAAATGTGTTACTTGCGTTTTAATCAGATAATGTACATTAAACAGTTTGTATGCTACATAGCCTATAATAAACAGCTAATAATAGCTGCTGCTGCTACCATCAAGTCTGACTTGAGTGGACTTTGCAATTCAAGACTATGAAATAGGTAAGTTGCCTTGAAGTTATGGAAGAAGGGTTGATTTAGCTACTAAGGCAGTTGGTGCAGTCTTTCATTTTCTTTTTAGTTTCAGAGTGATGATGCTGATAATCCAGGGCTTGTGAGTTTCTCCTGGGAATATAAGCTTACAGAACTGCCCAGAAAGGAAAGCTAGGAGACTCAGTCCTATGTTTCAGCTGTTAATGTAAGAATCATCCTCCTTAGTCTCTGTCTAGAAATCTAGAGCTATGATTGGGCTATTCTAACAGCATACAACATCTATAAGTCCTAGTCACCAATAACATTTTCTTTCTTTTTTTTAAGAAAAAAATACAAATACATATGTTTCATATTTTCCCCATATTTCTTTGTTTTCAGCCTCATCCAAGTTTGTACCTCCATAGTTCTCTCATGTTCCTTAAGATTCTTCATACTTCTCCTTTCTACCTATCCTTAGGTATGTATCTCCGATATCTTTCTGAAGTGTATCATCAGCAACCTCTTTGGCATCATTTTATCAAGGAACTTTCCTAATCTCTGGGACTGTTGCTTAAAAAGAAATCAATAGCCAATATAAAATCTTAACCAAAGATTCCTGTGAAACATTGAAATATTTTCCATAAAGAAACTCATGCAAAATCCTTCTCAAAAAAAAAAGTCCTTCTCCCTCCTGATGTAAAATTCAAAAATTGTTTTGAACTTTCCTTCTTAAAAATCTCTTTTCTGTGGTTGGGAAGGTGGCTCAGTGGCAGAGTGCCTGCTTTGCATGCATGAGGCCCTCGGTTCCATTCCTTACATAAGCAGAGAAAGCTGGTAATGGTACTGTGGCTCAAGTGGAAGAGTGCTAGCCTTGAGCTGAAAAGCTGAGGGACAGGCCCCATGACTGACAAAATAGATAAATAAATAAATAAATAAAATAAAAAAATAAACAATTTTTTTAACCTTCAATGGGAGGGAAAGAGACTAAATTAAATGATTCAGTGTCAAATATCAGAATACAAGGGTCTCATATCTAAAATATACCTGAAACTCAAAAAATTAAATCCTCCAACAACAAACCCTCAAAGAAACAAATGCCTGATAAATAAGTGGGCTAAAGACTTAAAGAGAAACTTCTCTGAAGAGGAAGTACAAATGGCCAATAGACACATGAAGAAACCTCAGCCTCTCTAGCCATAAAGAAATGCAAATCAAAACAACTTTGAGATTCCACCTCACCCCAGTTAGAATGGCTAAAATCAAGAACTCTAATAACAACAGATGCTGGAGGGGATGTGGCCAGAAGGGAACCCTACTGCATTGTTGGTGGGAGTGTAAACTTGTTCAACCACTTTGGGAAACAGTATGGAGGTTGCTCAAAAGTTGTTGTAGAGGTGGGAGGGAAGGGATGGTAGGGGAAAAACAAAGGAGGAGGCAACAATGCTCAATAGGGTATGTACTCATTACCTTACTCATGTAACTGTAACCCCTCTGTACAGCATTTTTACAATAAAAACATACCAAAAAATACAAACTGAAAAGTAGCCATAAATACAGATACCTTGTCAACAATATATTTCTATTTTTTCTGAACTCTAATTATCTTTTAAGTATAAGATCATGTGGAAATAAGTTATGCATTTTTGGAAAACACTGTTCCAGACCATAATGCATGTATACTTAACTGTTTAAGATCAGAGATAGGAAAGATCTAGGTGGAGATTATTACTGAAGATTTTAGCACAATAATTGAATTTGTGGACAGTATCCATGCTTCATTTAATGAAAGTCTCACACTGAAATGCTTTCTTAAGTGCCCATATGTGATTAGTTTCTAAATCTATTCTCCCTTGTATGTGGGTCAATTCATTCTATTTCATTTTTGTAGCATTCTGCACATTCTGTTGCATAGCCAGCATCAAGGAAAAAGAGTACTATTTTACTTATCATGGTATGTTACAATGGTATTCTTCCTTTCTTACTTTTTGGCTCAGACATGAGGACAATAGAAACTAATTACCGAGGATGTACCCTATAAAAGTTTTGAAACTGGAGGCTGAAAACTAATTAGGTGGCTGTTAAAATTTTCCATCAAACCCATAGCACAAAACATCATGAAGATGTGGAACGAAGATTTTCTTTGAGTGAGCTGTGATGTGTGGCTTATTCTCTCATTCATTTACTCTCAAACTCCTACTCTATGAAAAGGGCTGAGAGCCTCCTCTTCTGTTCTTACAAGTTATCAGCTGGGCTGTGGACTGTTTAGTAGGTAGAGATCAGTAAGATTTTACTTTGAGCCAAACCAGACAAAAACTTAACTGCAAGCCTCCATTAAAACAAACAACAAAACAAAACATTTGTTCAGATACAGAACTCTAGATACTCACTCAATAAGACCAAAGGAAGATATTCTTAGAGGAGGATCACAAAGTCTCAATAGTTGTGTGCATGTGATCATATAAAATTATCTTGATTGAAATGAACCCCAAGAAATGGAATCAAGAGGTTTAGAGGTTTTGTGGGGGGTTGAGATTTTTTTCTTCTTTGTTGCTGCTTCTGTTTTCTGTACCATTTGTCTTTTGGGTGAAGGTAAGTGGGAACACAGAAATGGTGGGACAATGGTAACAAATGCAGCAGTGATACTCACTAGACACTATGTTGAAAGTTAACTATACAAATCATTTGGGGGAGGAACCATGAGAGAAAAACTGGGAGAAAATCAGGAAAGAGGTAACACTGTTCAAAAATAAATGTATTTGTTACCTAATGTATGACTGTAACCTCTCTGTACATCACCTTTAAAAAAAACAATGCAAATATATGTTTAAAAAAAAAGATAAAAACAGGCATGGCAGAAATCCCAAGTATGTAGAAGTATCACTGTCTAGGACTGGATCTGAGCAAAAAGAACAAAATCCTGTCTATCTGTCTGTCTATCTATCTATCTTTCTATCTATAATAAGGGGCTGATGCTGTGGCTTAAGTGGTAAGGCAACTACTTGAAAGTAGGAGGTTCCTGAGTTCAAGCCTAGGCATTACTAATTTAAAAGACTCCAAGAAAATTAGTGAGGAAACAATACATTTCTTCTGATGATTGAGATGGGTTTTGGATACAGCAGACAGAGTTCTAAGTCCAACTTGACATACTGAAAGTGCGAGCCAGGATTAAATGCTGGAAAGGTGATGCAAGCCACTAGCCCTAGCAAAATCAGCAAAGGAAAATACAGATTTGTGCTCCCCTTGGTCCACATATGGGTCTAAAGTACCAGATAGTCTCAACAGGTTTCACCTCATATCTCTGCAGAGGGTAGTTACAGGAATCTCGCCTTGTGGAGAATACAGAAAGCATGTTGTGTGTGTGGTTCAGGCAGATGAGAGTTTATTGGGAAAGCCAAACCTCCAGCTTGCATACTAGAACAGGATGCAGCATGAACTAAGGGTGGAGAGAGAGTGTGTATGTACAGGGAAGGGAGAGAAGGAGGTGTGACCACAGCAAATAGCAGGTGACTTCAGAGCATGAGAGACCTCCAACTCACTTGCAGGTCTACAGTGCCTGGCCCTTCTTAGAAGTCCCCGCCCAGCACCTGCAACCATTAAGTAATTGGTCACTGTGCACCTGCAAATCAGTGGGAGGTCTTTTAGGCACTTCCTCTTTGCTGTGGCCACACTTCCTTCCTGCATTCCTCTCTATAATCTCTAGGCCCTTAGTCAGTTCTAGAGTGTAACCTGATGAGTTGTCTCTCCCAATAAACCAATAAACTCTTTTCTGCCTGAACCATGTGGCAATCTCCTTTTGGCAACCATTTCAGTGTGTGTGTGTGTGTGTGTGTGTGTGTGTGTGTGTGTGTGTGTGTGTGTGTGTGAAATAACAAACCATAATGCATGCAGTTAGCTAGGTTTTGAGAACAGTGATACGAAAGATCTAGGTCCAGATTGCTATTGCAGATTTTAGTACAATAATTGAATTTGTGGTCAGTAAACATGCTGAGAGCAAATGGTAGCCACAATGGGAGGTCTTTTTACTCTGTAACACGAGTTTGTACCATTGTGAGGTCCAGCAAGTGTAAGGCCATGGGTTACCCAGTGGATAGCCAGTGCTCTACAGTTTCTCTTACTTGTCTTAACTCTTTCTTGCTTCAAAACCAAAAGGAAAAAGAAATTGGCTTGGCAAATTGAGAGGAGCAATAGACAAAGATGTCAACTAAGCTCCAACCTGACCTTAGACTTCTGCATAGTGCAGACTCTAGCTAAGGGATGGAGAAAAGATTAAGCTAAATTGGACTGGACATTCTAATTTCTAAGGAGGAGAGATTGCTTACCAACCCATCATGATTATACAACTCTTTATTACCTGTGTGTGAATAGGAAGGTACAGATCTGAGTTATCATCCGTAGGCTCAGGAAACAAACATCAGGGAAATAAAAATATATTTATTTTATTATGACACTGAATGAGTCCTATTTATACAAGTGTTGTTTAAATTCTCCATTGAGTTAACCAAAATACATCATGTTCTGTACTAAGAGTCATTTTGTGATCTGTGTATAATGGGCAGGGTTATACCAGGAGCTGGGTAAACACATCTAATAGATGTTATGATTTCTTTCCATGACAATTTCCAAGTAGTTAGAAAGAAAAATATATGCTACATTGTTTCATTCACTGACATTAAAATAATCTGACAGTTAACCAGTGTGAATATGTCCTATTTTTGGTTAGTTTCAAGGAAAATCATAGAATAAATACCTTTCAATTCATTTAAAAGGATAGGATTCCAGTTATTGAATGGAAATTTGAATAATACTTTCAAAGGCTTGGATAATATTTTTAACTTAAAGGAAATTTCTAGATTTTATTGTTTATCTTTGGTTCACTATTTAGTTCACATTTCTTAAAATCACTTTAACGATTTGAATGGGATTTTTTTCTACTGAGATATCTTTTCTTTTTACACAGAGTTTAGGAGTTTGGACTTGTTATTTTTAGGAACTGAAAAAAAAAACCAGAAAAACAAAAAACTATCTCTCCGAGGTAATGGGACACCATGAGGTGTGCTCTTGCATATTACTTCCTTTACTAATTAAAGGGAATGGGAGAGAGAAAGTAAGTTGGCATTGTTAAAGTAAATGACCCAATGCTTTAGTAATGAAGACACATCTAAGCTGATGTTTATTGTTTTAATTTTAATCTTGAGCAATTTTAGCCCTACAGAATAGGTTGCTGCTCTGTGGGTCCTACAGTGAGTCTCTCCTCTTGTATCAACCATGATGCCCCACTGACTCCAGAAAAACAAAACCATTTGTAATAAGTTGCATTCTGCAATGAAGTGGCTCATATATACACAAAGTAAATCGATGTCGAACATTTATTAAATTTTGTTTTTAACATGCTGTCATAAATGGGGTTCTTCAGAGGGCAGAGATATTGGGAGACTAAAAGTTGCCTAAATGATGTCCCATAAAAATATAGATGAGGCTCAGATGCCTATGGATTAAATATTCATTACTGAATATTTACATAATGCATGTGAAAGTGCTTTTAAAATAAAAACTCTCTTTATATAAATGGAAGCTATGGCCAGATTTTCCCCCCATTATACCCAGTAGAGTACTTCAAAGCATCTCTGGAGCCACAGAGAAAAGAAAAGAAATTCCTTCTATCATATATACCAGGGAAGTAAAAGACTGGTGAATCCACAGTGCCCAAATTTCCCCTACTTAAATTTATTTGGAAACTGCTCAGTCTTTAGCTGGGTATCCATTTTCTATGACTTATAATTGTATAATCCTAAAAAAATAAAAAAATAAATTAAAAAACTATATTTTAACTTCCACTAAGAAATATTGAGGACTCAATACGGCCTCCTCTATCAATGATGCAGAATGATGTGAACAAAAAGGAAGAACCACAGACAGGATGAGGTTTTTTTTTAATCTTTAAGAACTTATACAAAGGGTATTCTCTTCAACATGTCAGTGCATTTTGAACAGTGGCATCACATGCATCATTCTCCCCAATCTCTCCCCATCTCACCTGTTCCCACAAGTATCCTGGTTCCATTTTTACATATGCACATTGAATATTATGATGGTATTCACCTACCCCAGGGAAGAATTTCTATTCTACCTTCAGGCATGACCTTGGACAAGTAGTTTAGTTCTCTACTTGATTGTTATTCTCCTTTTATGAGATTGCAATATCTGCTTTGAAGCATTAGGTGACATTTAAATGTGTATTGTAGGCATTGTTCCCAGGATCTGACACATGGAGAGAGCTGAAGAACAGCTGATTTCCTCCTATGAAAATATATTATTATTGCTAAATCAAGAGCAGCCAACTCTCAAGTACTCATGTTAATCTATGGAAATCCCTATGACAATAAATAACAACAATGTGACTATAATTTCACACATAGTTTCGTAATCTGCTTTTTTATTTTAGAATTTCCTAATAATACTATATGGAATTCAGACATAAAAGGAAGATATTAGGAAATGAGAAGTACAACCCTGTCATTTTAGATGAAAAATAAAAATTCTCAAACAGAGATACCAAATACAATTATAAATGCTAGTTAGTGGAACTGATGTTAAAATCTTTTCTTCTTCTGTTCTGTAATTTCTAGTACTTTAAATAAATAATCAAACAAATGTTCAAAAGTATCTCAGTCTGAAGTAGCTGAAAAAGTACTCACCTTCACTCATCTCCATGCCATTTGTCTGATGATCTTAGTCTGTGGGTAGAACTCATATGGTTTACACTACTTCCAAAGTAGCAGACAGGTAAAGAATTCACAAATAAGTCTAGTCGAGATTTCTGAGTCACTGTAGTCTATATTTTGGAATATTTAGGACAGGTTTGCATTAAAAATAATAAACTACATCACTATCTAAGTCCTAAAATAGGACTCAGATGAGGATACCACATTAACAGATTTGTCTTGCTTACTGTGGAGGTTACAGGTACGTAGGGATGGGGACTACTTTTTAACATAAGCAGCATCCAGCTTAGTACCTTGGCTCCTAACATCTTTAAAGCAAAAAAGTGATTAAATGATTTGTAGTAAAAGAGTTCCCCTATTATGACTCCAAAGCAGGAAATCCTTGCCTATGTGAAGAATGCACAAGCTGCTGATAATGGTGCAAGTAATGCTAAAGTAAGAAGAGGTAATAACAAGTTCTTCAAGAAGTGGAAATTGAGATTTGCTTTGGAAAATTCACATTGCTCATAATCTTCCAGGGAAAGGACCTCATTTCCCCATTACTCTATCTACGTTTTTTTAATGACACTCATTTTCTATCATGCACCGGAGCTATTCATGTGCATATCTTTATTCCTTTGACTATACTACAAACAGCTTGGGAATCAAATCCCTGACTGCATCATTCTCTTTGTTTCCAAGTTACCAGCTTATTATACCCTAGCCATAGGATCCATTTACTAAATATGGGTTAAATGAATTCATATATATGTTAAGATGACATTGGAATTATATTTAATTTAGAAGAAAGGAGAAAACATTTAAAAATGTAGTTATAATACTTCCTGGACAAAAAGAAAAATGTTCTCATATTCTCTTTCGATAAAAGAAATAAATTACAACATTTCCTCCCAGGGTCTCAAATGAAAAAGAAATACAAAAATTTGCTGAAATGTTTTAAAGTACACTCACTTTAATGTACCTTCTTTTACAACTTTACAATGTATTTGAATTATTTCCAATGAGATTATCGTAAATGAAATATAAGCTGAACATGAAAAAGTAAAAAGGTTAAGTCCTACTGTATATGGCTAATATTTACTCCATAATTTCTAACCTTATGAGTACCTATCAAATATTGGTTGCTGACCTTGCAATGTTTATTTTCTCATCTTTCTTTCCAGAAGAATCTAATACACCATCCAGACTCCACAGTGTTCCCACACACTCCAAGAGACTTCTAAAGAAGCCGCTCCAGAAAAAAAGTTCTTTTCTCAGGGTGTATTCCAGTCATGGATTGTCATCATATGTATTAGAATATAGTCCATCATTTGCTGGTGCATTCTCTGAACATATTTTCCCTCTTGCTCTCTTTCTTTTTTTTGGGGGGGGTTCCAGTCATGGGGCCTGAACTCTGGGCCTTGGCGCTGTCCCTCAGCCCTTCAGCTCAAGGCTAAAGCTCTACCACTTGAGCCACAGCGCCACTTCCAGCTTTTTTTTCTTTTTGCTCATGCGGTGCTAAGGAATCGAACCCAGGGCCTCATGCATGCAAGGCAAGCGCTCTATCACTGAGCCACCTTCCCAGCCCTCTCTTTCTTTCTGTTTCTCCATTTTTTTATTCCTAGACTTCTTTCCTCGCTTCTTCAACTCCTCCTTTCCTCACAACCTTTCTTTTACCTCCATACCATTTTATTTATTTTTATTTTGCAAACGAAAAAAAATTGTGTAGTGTGTTACAATTTAACATGTTCATTAAGTATCCAGTGCTTCTTTATCAGAATCACCCCTCCCATCCTTCTCCCTCATATTGTCTGTTCCTTCCCAAAGACACACTTCACAGTTCCAGCTTCCTTTATCACACATGGACATTGAGTATTCTGGTTCTTTGTTTCCATTCCCCTTTCCACTCATCTATGTTCTTCCTACTGGTCCTCTCCCTCTTAATATCACCTCCTACCTCTGTATCCTAATCACACTTCTGATAAATGGGAAAGTAGCAGCCAGTAACCTAGCAGGTTTGCAGATGCCTCCCACTCTTGACCTCCAGGAATAAAACTAGGCTGGCATAAAGGGATGCTGCAGGGGTTGAGAGAGGAGGAGAATTTGAATTTGGTATGTTATCATCAATAGATGACATTGACCAATCCTTAATCCCACATTCCCTATGGATGTCCATGTTCTTAAAACGATAAATGTACTTACTGTTTAAACCAGATTGTTCCAATATTGTGGAAAACTAATTTGGATGCAGTCCTGCACTTCAATCCTCCACTGCATTTTAAAATTTCCTTCCTTGCCTACTTATTTTTCTATACATGCCATTATTATTCTTATGTAGAGAAACATGTCTAGCTTTATGATACTAAATGATTAGCATTAAATATGGACAATAGCAAGGAAAATAGTACAAACTCAAATGAAATGCTAACAGTAAAAGGCAGATTTTATAATGTGCATTTGTAGCAGCCATTCGAGAAAGTCTACATAATGGTTTTAAAGGACTCTCAATAATGTATCCTGCAGCTGTGCAGACTTTTAACTTTTAACTCTTCATTTAAAAAAATACATCTAAATATAAATCAAGCACTATACACTTCCAATTTAGCTGTTTGAATGGAAAGAGAAAGTTGAAAGCTGGAGCAGTCATGAGTAAGTGCTATAGAAAGCTGTGGTCGACAGTTGCAATTTAAAACCAATCAAGTGGGCAGGAGAAGGGAAACACAGAACCTGAAAATAACTGGTAAGCTTAGAAAAAGTCTTAAAGCAATAGGGACACTAATAATGATTATGGTTAATTAGTCATCCCAGGGAGCCACCTTCTCTCTCCTCAAGGGAAGTTTGAAGGTGAGAAGTAGCTTAAGAAGAGTCTGTCAATTGATTACAGCCAAATTCCCCTAAGCCAGTCTTCCCTAATTTAGGAAGATTTTGCCTGATTCCAAGAGACCAAGGAGGAGGCAGTTTTTATAAAGTTACAAGACTTCTGTCCAATATTCCTTTACTCTGGCAAGCATGGCATTACCAAATGAAGACTTTCATGCAGATGACATTCCTAACATGATAAATGTTATTCAACTATGTCATCAAGATTATTTATTCTTGAGATTATGTATCTAGAAAATGTAGCAAAGATACTACCTTAAGTACCTTCATCTGGGCCCTGAGCAAAACCTTTGAAATCTAAAAGCAGTCATTGTCCTTTAGCGCAGTGAAAGAAATTAGAATCTTTTGGTTGGTCTTTTAGTTTTATGCCCTTATCATCTCAGTAAGACATTTTATGTTCTTTTCTTCTGGAGGTAGAGAATATTAGCCTAGCACTACTATTCTCTGGGGAGTTTTGAAAGAAAAATGTTAAATATATACACATATATTTATGAAATTATTTTCTACTTAGGACAGCAGTATATGCATGCTAAAATCATTTTTGTCCAATTACTGATTTCTGAATTCTAAGGAAATGATCTAAAGAAGTTTTTTAAAGGACATGATCTATGTTTGAAAATTATCATAATAATCACAGGGTTCATCACTGGTTTTGACAGTATGAAAAATTCTGAAACACTTTTTTTTAATTGAACTGTTATCAGATGTCTAAGAAGAATGGAAGTAACACATATGTCTTTGATTTGATGAATGACTAAATGAATACTTTCTCTACATGCTCTCTAATGCTTATGAATTTTTATTTTCAGGATTTCAGTGTAGAAACTATAAAGGCTGTTATAATCTACTGTGTTCCTGCATCTTGTTGTTGAAGTCTTTCCTCTCCATGGATGACATCTGAGGTATAAGTATAAAAAAGACTTCAGATGCTTTGGAAATTTGAAGCTGATGATTACAAAAGAACCTTGGCTGACAAAGGCAAACAAGGTAAAGACAAGAGGTGGACTCAATGAGAAATGTGGAAAGCTATCATTGCAAGGATGGCTTTGTTGAACTGGAGTGTTATCTGCTTGTTTTTCTTTCCTATTGGATTAAAGATGAGAAAAGAACAATTACTGATTTCTCCTTTCTCTGTTTCACTATTGCAGCAGTCATTCACAGTCATTATGCTTGGGTGTGTATTTAAAACACATAGAAAAACACAAACAAAATAATATTTAGGCATAAATTCCACATATACCAACAACTTACTGACATGTTGTGTACAGTTCATGTATCAATGAACAACATCAAACAATTCTGAAAGATTGTTGTTGAAGAGGAATATGGACTATTTCTGGTTATTTGTAGTTTCTGAATCCTTGCTACTTGCCATCATGAATGATTAAATTGTCTCCTCTTGGAATATGAGAGAATAATTTAGATGCCCACACCAAGAGCACATAATGAAAGGGATGGCTGTGTCTTCTGAAATGAAGCACAGTGGTGAGATAGTTCCCCTGGCTTCCTATATGGACTTTCATCCTTGCTTTCAGCCTCCATTTCTGAGAAGAAACTGAATGGTGTACAGGGAGGTGCCTCTTGGAGAGGTCTTCGTGGAGGAAAACAAGTCTTGATTGAGGAGAAGCCACCAGAAATATATACAAGTTAGTTGTCAAAGAATGACAGTCCCTTTTCACCCTAAACATCAGTGTTCTGGGGCTGAGACATCATGGACAGGTGATAATTGCTAACTTCCAAAAACAAAGAATGATAATCAATTTCTATTTAAGAAACATTGTTATAATATCACCTTTATAATGTCACTAAATAATTTTAATAGATATACACAGCATCAGGTCAATTATCACATCTCTTATTCCCATCTATCTTTTAGAAACACATTTAAAACTTGTTTATATTACAAATGAAGGTAAAACTATCAATCAAATACATATAGAAAACAATATTACTATTTAAACAATACAATGTTTTTCTCTACCCCAGGAACTATTTTTTTGTGGAATTATGCAACTGAGAATAGAAATACATGTACTCAATTTTATGTCTACCTCTATTTCTAGAGATGGAACAAAGTATGTCCTATTCTCTTTTTTAAAACTACACTCCTGTACTACAGAGAAAATCAAATAATATATATGAATATATATATATATATATATATATATGTGGATACTAAGGAAGAGAGAACTGAAGAAGATAGAGTGGTCAAATATAAAAGAGGAAAATAAGAAGGAGGTAACAAAGGGGAGGAAAGAGAAGAAAGGAAAACAGACTCAGGCTTCACTATGGTATTTTTCTTCATTTGAAAGAATAAGTCAAGAAGCTTAATACATTAACCTAATATTTTTATTGCTATTTGAAATTTAGAGATACTATACTATACTCCAAAACTTTTCAATGGCTAAATGTCTACTGAGTCATTAGTCTTCAGAATGTAGGCATAGCAACTCATAAGCAAGACAATTATTCCAAGACTGGGTACTACCTCCTTATAAAACTTGAATACTCTAGACTATTAGAAATAATCAAAGAGCCAAATATGACTCATATTTGGAAGGACACTCTTTCCAGTTTAACATTAAAACCATTCAAGATTAATAGCCAGTGAGACAAATGTTGTGGGTAAAGTAAAATGTAATCAAGAATTTACAATAACAGTTGTTACACAATAAATTTAACCTTTGTTAAAATAAATGGTTACATGTTTTTTTTTTCTTTAATAGAAGCCTCAGTCCATAGTTTTCCAGGACTATGTGTTTCTTTCCTTGAAACAATTTAGTGGTCTGCTTAAGAAGATAGAGAATGTGTCATCTAATCCCTGATCTGATCTGTCATCACTATGCTTAGCAGTTAAGAGATCCATCATGGCTGAAATGAAACTTTAGCAATCTAGGTACAGAAATAGAGAAATTAGCTGCACTGTGTAGAGAAATATGGAATCTGTATACAGATTTGGTTTCAATACATGTTTTTTTGGAAAGTTTAATGAGGAACTACATATCATGCCCTTGGAAATGCCCAAGATAAAATAAACATTCAATCATATTCACTTTCATTATTATTATTATTATCATATATAATATATATGGACATAGCCTACTTCAGTATTTTATCTTCTCCAAACATTTTTCTTCTCTGTAAAATATATTATACATATGGATATATAATATTATATATGGATATTTATACAATATATATGTATCACATAAGCCAAGATTCTGCTTTTACTTGACTACGCTTTGCTTTTTAGATTTCCAGTCTTGATTCTATGTATTAATACAAGATTCTTTTGTAGAAAGAAACCACTTTCTAATTATTTTTTTACTGGTTGATTTTCTTTATATCATATATTTTTAACCCCTAAACTGATGGCAGTTAAAAAAATCACTGTCCTGAAGGGGTAGACTATTTTAAACAAACTCTATCTATTCTAGCCACCATTATCTTCCTATATAATATGTACAATTGAATGTATTATATATGTACAACTGACTGTATTATTGCTGGGGAAAGAGAGAAAATGACATATACCATTGAATTATTCTGTTAATCATTTTATAAGTATAAAATGAAGTAAAGTTATATAAACATCTATAACATTTATAATAAGAAGACTGCAACAAATCCCCTTTAAAAACAATTTAATTGTTTGTTGTAGTCTCCAAGTGTTACAGAGACAAAAGGAAAACACGAAACACAAAACTCTCTGATAATTGTCTCCCAAACATTTAGAATTTTATTTTTGTGTGAAATGTATCTTATACATAGAAATATCTTTGAAGTGAAATATTTTACTACTACAGGGATTCGGCAATGTTCATAGAGAGGCTGATAATCTAACATTAGAAAGATAATACCCATTTGTAGTGAAACTTATAACAGTGTGGGAGACTCAGGCATGTTTGTAGTAACATAAGTGAAGAGGTGTTGCACAAAAGTGTGAGTTATATATAAAAACATTCAGTTGATGAAGCTTGAAAATTTAAACTGAAAATTCTCTGGAGAGGATAAAATATTGAAGAACATCCAGCTTTGTCTTAAGGTTGTTTCCATTGCTAAGTTGAAAACAATGTGAAGTGATTTATAAGTTACATACTAAAGTACCATAACTATAATAGTTATAACAAAATAGGAAATAAATACAGGTTAGAATTTACTTGTATTCTTTTCCAAGTATTTATTTGGTACAATATCAAGCAAGGTCAGTTTTTGTTTGAAATTAATTATTTTAAGGTTTGTCCTTCACTATTGTTACATCTACCTTTCTTCTGCTTTAGATTTTGTGGATTATATGGAATGCTGCAAGTCACTGAAAATAAAAGTACTTTGTGTTGAAACTCATATTATGTGACTATAAAGATGAAAGAAAATCATTACTCTGGTAAACAATAAAACCAAAAAGATAGATACAATGATGAAACAAAGCTGTAGCATAGATACATGTATTCCCAGTGTCTCAAGGTGTCAGTGAACCGTTGGGACTTTATAAACTGTAGCCCAAATTGTCCCATACTGTCAAGTCACCAGTTACTCTAAGCAGAAGACTTGACATTCAAAGCAAACACCTTGTTGAAGCTGGAAATGTTTTAAGAGTTACAGATTTCAGAGGAGAATTTTGTTTTTCTTCTCAAGAAACATTTACCAAGCCAGGGATAAAAGCCTCGACTGAGCTCTCCACAGACTGAAGTATCTTCACAATGCAACATAATAGATGTTGATTGTGCTGCTCCATGCCATACTTGCACACCCACTTCAGAGCCCCCGTGGATGTGAATCCGCTGCCCTGTCCATTGATTTGTCTGGGTCCATCACCTCGCTCACAGACTCTGCTTTGCTGCTTGTGCAACAGGCCGAAAGTACCTGTGACGGAGTGCTGGCTCCTTGCAGACAGACAGGATTTGTGTGCTTAGTTTGCATATTAGTTTCTGTGCCGGTTGTATTGAAAAAGTCCAAAGTGTGGATTTGACCTTCGTTCGTAGTTACCCCACATGACCAGCCTCACTGATCACTGTGGCATCTGGGTCACTCCAGGTCCTTTATTAGTCTCGCCCCCATCCCATACCTTCACTTCCTCACCTGCATTTAAGTGTTTTTAATATATAACCCCCCCAAAAGAAAAATCCTAAAAGTGGAGAAGACTAGCCGTGTTCTAATTGACTTACTTACTCTCATCTTATTTTAAAAGAGGGAGACCATGGAACCTATATTTCTTTGGGTCTGGCTTACTCCACTTAATATATTTTTTTTCCAAGTCTTTCCATTTCCTAAAAAATGGGTGGTGTCATTCTTTCTGATGGAGGCATAGAATTCCATTTATATACATATATATATACACCTATATATGTATATATATATACATATATAGTATATATACATATATATGCACCACAATTTCTTGATCCATTCGTCTACTGAGGGGCATATGGGTTGATTATTAATCTTAACTATGGTGAATAATGCTGTTATATACATAGTTGTTCTGGTAACTTTAGTATAGCCTAGTTTGTGATCATTTGGTTAAATTCCCGGAAATGGGATTGCTGGGTCATAGGGGAGCTCTATGTGGAGTCTTTTGAGGAATCTCCATATTGCTTTCCAGAGTGGTTGAACAAGTTTACACTCCTACAACAGTTTAATAGGGTTCCCTTTTGGCCACATCTCCAGCATCTGTTATTATTAGATTTCTTGATTATGGCCATTCTAACTGGGTTGAAGTGGAATCCTAATGTTTGATTTACATTTATTTATTTTAATATGTTTTTTATTGTGAAAATATCATACAGAGGGGTTAAAATTACATGAGCAAGGGAATGAGTACATTTCTTATGAAGCATTGTTGCCTCCTCCTTTGTTTTCCCCTACCATTCCTTCCCTCCCATCTCCACAACTACACTCCTCACCCCCTGCCTAAATTGTAAAGTTCATTTTTTGACATAACATCTTGTACATCTCATTGTGGCAATGGTCAACCAGTATCCTGTTTAAACAATTTGTTTTTTCCCTTCTATTCCCCAAGTTATACCAACATCAAATACAGTGAAAACAGGGGTTATACCGTGGAGGAGGGACATACAAAGCAACAAAAAATCATGTGGTACCTTATAAATTTGTTAGGAGCAATAGCAAGAAAGAAAAAAATAAACACTTGTATCCTTATCTTGGAGTTCATTCCGCTTAACATCATCTTATCTGACCTTTTCTGCTTGTCTCAGACATATACTGTTTATTGCAAATAAGGGATACCATTGGCCCTATGTTTCTTTGGGCCTGGCTTACTTCACTTAATATTTTTGTTAGGAAATGAACAGACTTGATTTGCATTTATTTTATGGCAAGAGAAGTTGAGCATTTCTTCATGTGTGTATTGGCCTTTCTTATCTCCTCTTTAGAGAAGTCTATCTTTAAATCTTTATCTAATTTATTAATGGGGTGGTTGTTTCTTTGAAGATTTGTTTTGGGGGGATTTAATTTTTTGAGTTCTAAGTATATTTTGCATATGAGGCCTTTGTCTGTTGTATGGCTAGTGAAGATCTTCTATTGATCTTGCTAGCTATGTCCTTTGCCATGCAGAAACCCTGCAGTTTAATGCCATCTCTTTGTTTGCAATAATTAGTATATGTCTATGATAATCTTATCACATGAGCAGAAAAATTCAAAAGCTATGTACATATGATCATATAAGATGACCTTATAAGAGATATGACACAAGACATTTTCCTTTGTTGCTGTTGTTTTTAATGTACTGCTCTATTTTTTGTTTCTTTTGTATGTTCTTCCCCCTATCGTATATCTCCTGTTGTAATTGTATTTGATTTTGGTGCCTTGCATCTTGTATATATATCTAATTTGAAGAGAGGATGGGGAATAACAAAATGATGAAACAAGGACACAGGATGACCCATTGAGACAGTGATACTCACAAGACACTATGTTGAAAATGAACTTTACAACTTAGGGGGTGGGGAGGAGGGAGTGTGGGAGGTGGACAGGGAAGAGATAGTGGGAGAAAAATAAAGGAGGGGGTAACAATGCTTGAAAAGAAATGTACTTATTACCTAACTCATGTAACTGCCACCCCTTTGTACAGCTTCTTTACAATAAAATAAAATTAAAAATAAAAAAGGATAAATTTTAACCAAGAGTGGAAATTTCAATCTTCTACAGAACCATTTCACTGCAAGAATTTTTTATATTGAGTTTTGTTAGTGAATCTGTTTACCAGGCTCTGTATTTTCCTCTTGTGCTATGTATCTTACATAGAGTATCTCAAGGTATTTTCCTGCAAAGCTTAAGAACTTCTAGGTAAATTAGAAGTCAAAATTATCCAAAAGGACTACTATGGGAATCAGAAGACAAAATAAGAGTTTGTATGTGTGCTTATATAAGTATATATGTATATATACATCTTTGTACATATGTCTCCATATGTTATATATAGTATATTAGGATATACATACGGTATACACTAGTTTGTATATATGCATATATTTATGTAAATTCAAAATCCTTAACATAGTTCTTACCTAAAAAATATATGATTGATCTATGAAAGTTTCAGAGATTATTATACCTTACTACAGGGATGGGAATAGTGTACCAAATTAAACATTTCTTCATCACTTGGTTAAAAAGAGCTTTGGAAAACAATTAGAAATGCTGCCAAATTGCTTGATACTAGACAAATATTTTGTGGATCATAAATTCTCTTAGAAGGCTTTAGGCATGTTTAATTAGATTTTTTTAAAAAAATTCTCTATAGTTGGTGCTTTAATTAGGTGGACACAAAATAAAATGGTTGGATTTATTAGATTTATCAAATTTTATCCTGAAATATTTTCCCCCTTTTGACATAGTAAAACAAAGGTTAAATGCCTCTGAGGAGGGTGATCAAATCTTCATACTGGCAAGAGTTTGGAAATACCAGCTCTTATTTGTCTCTGAATTATGTTTATCCTTTCTAAATGTATCTTCAAATTTTTGTGCTGAAGTGCCCACTTGCTCTTGCAAATAGTCTGAACTTGTTTAGGCAGGCAACCCAGGAAAGAATGTAGCCTGGACAAAGGTGAGGTGAGTAGACCTGGGGATAAGGGAAACTATCTGGGAAGTATCAATACCATTTGAGTTGAACTTGACATAGTAGAGAGAAATGTCAAGGATGATTTCGACAAGTCTAAATTATACAAAAGGAGGACTGAGTATGATCTTTTACTGAATTGGAGGCTTAGCAGTGATGAACAAAGACCAGTACCATGAAAAATAATAGATTCATTTTAGAATATTTTATTTTACAAAATTTCAAAATGAATTATCTCTTTTTCTGAACATCAAAAGCTTTACAAGGGGCTCCTGATTTAAAATGTCCATCGGAAAGGTCAATGTTTCTTGATCAGACTCACTACTTTCATCGTTCACTCATTTTTCCCTGTTTGTTCCCTCTTCTCAGGTCATTTTACATTTCTCAGCTCTAGCTATCAGGACATCTTAAGCATTTTATTTTCAGTTTGCATTTTCTCTGAGAACATTTTATTTTATTTTGGCGAGGGCGAGGGAGAGGAAGAGAGGGGGTTGTGGGGCTTGAAAATATGTTTTTGATCGTGATTTTAAGTTCTAGAGATTCTTCTCCACATTTCCAAAAATCAAACATCGTATACATTTTGAACTTCAAGGGCCAAGTTAGTGAAAATTCTATAGATAAAATATAGAACCATTAACTGTGGTTGTATTAATTGGGAATGCATTAATTCTGATTAGAATGTGCATATTAATCTTGAAACTGATTGTGGAATAAAATAATGTCACTATTTCTAAAAAAAAAGATAAAGTATTAATACCAAGCATGCCATAAAAAAGACCAAAAAATACTTTCACAAAGGAAACTCTGAACCTCCAATATTCAACAGAGACCAAAAGAAGCTTTGCCAAATAGAATATCACAGTTCATATAGACTCACATTTTATTTCTAAGAAGTCTCTTCTTTTTCCTTCTCATTTTTCTACTCATTTATATTTTCCTTCAGTAGTACCCATTTCAATCTCAAATAATTCATCTTCGGTTTCTTTCTCACCTCAGACTCATTTTTATAGTATCTTCAGAGTTCCTTTAGAAGCTCTTTGCACCCTATATTAACCAAACCAGAATATTTCATGTGGCACAATTTCTTTTTCATTCCAAAAGCCATTATTCTACTTTCCCAAGTATGCTTCAAAACATTTGGAGGGATACTTTAACAAAAGTGGCTTATTTATTCTCAAATTGCATTGAATAGATGAATTCAAAAGATTCATACATTCATTTTCTTTTTTAAAAAGAAATATATACTTTGTTTTGATTTTAGAAACAAGAGTGTACTATGTGTCACAAACTGTCCTGGAACGTACAACCCTCTTGCACAAAATATTCACATCCCATTGTCACAAAGCTTAGCCTGTCATAATAGCAAAACTCCTGTGTACTATGGGTTTAAAATATTTCCCATCTTCAAAAACAGCCAATATGATATTCTACAGATTAGCAGTTCAGAAGAGAAGTCAATATAGTTTTTGTTTTCCTTCAAGCTCCACTTCTTACCTCTGCTCAGGGATAGCTTCTAGATTTTGTCTGTCTTCGCAAAGGAAAGAGAATAAAGAGATAAAAAGCACAGTTTCCCATTGACTCATCCCTGTGGTCATCCTGAGTGGTGTGATAGCTGGTTTTCTAGAGAGTAAAAGAAGCTAGTCCAGATCTGCTGATGAAAAAACCTTAACTTCTAGTTGAAAATCTAATGCAATTTGAATTCAACCTGTAAGATTGAACCCTTAGCCAATCAAGAGGAGTATCTGAAAAAGATACAGGAGCTGAACACTTGGATCATCCTGCATAGAAGTGAGATAGACCTAGCACTCTGGTAAGTGTGCATGTAATAGAAATGTTAGACTCATCTGTGGATGCTTCTCTTTTCTTGGTCCTACAGTCATTGTATTTATTCCTATGTATATTTCCAAGCTCCAGGTAGATATAAGTAAAGAAAAACTTAAAATTATGTTTGACATAGAAATCGTGATCTGAGTTTAATTACATAATTAGCTCCTAAGATCATAAATATATCAAGGAATGAAGAAAATGATATTTAGACAATTGACTTTATAAAATATCTGCCTTAGGAAAGGTCATTATAGAAATTTTAAGAAAAGTAAATACTACAAGCTAGGAAAAAAGGGAAAAAATGGTTTTACAGAGTCTTTGAATCATTCACATTCTCACAGGAGGCCACATTACAATCTGAAACCCCACATTTTCCAGATTAAAAGAAAAAACATTTTTTTACATGGGAAGCCAACAAAATTCTGGAATCAATAACTGAGAATCAACAACTCAGTGAATAAGTATTTAACTTTCAGCTAGATAAGTTCCATAATTGCAAAATTAGAAAGTATTATTGTAAGGACTTCTCACCTTTCGGAAATCAAGAAGTTCAGACTGAGCTTTCTTCCTTTCTTTCTTTCTTTCCTTCTTCCTTCCTTCCTTCCATCCCTCCTTTCTTCCTTTCTTTCCTTCTTTCTTTCTCTCTTTCTCTCTCTCTTCTCTCTTTCTGTCTGTCTGTCTCTCTCTCTGCACCCAGCTAAGCTTACTTTTCCTTTTAAGGTCCCCAAGCCCACTTACAGATATGCAGATAATCCAGTGGTCCAGTGTGTTTCTCAAAGTGGTTTCTGCTAGTAGCCTGTTAGTATAAACTTGCTCTCATTAGGCAAGACAAAAATTTCCTAACTGGCTATTTCGCCTGAGAATATGAGCTTTCCACACTGCAGTATGCATTGTATTCTTACTCCTTCCAATAAAAACCTGTTCAGCGAATCAATCCCAAATTCTCATTTGCTTCAGCATTTTTTGTCTATGTCATGTCTTGTCACCAGGCTCTTAAATTGCAGTGATGATAGTGTGTAACCTTATAAGTTTTGGCCCAGGTAAACAGAAGCAAAATAAATTCATTGAACAATGCCAAGTAGTTTGTACATGTGTGTGAAACAGAGCCAGAGCAAAAAGCCGGTCTACTAAAGAAGTTTTCTTCCACTGACAGATTTTTCTAACTGAAAACTATATAATAACTGCATGTTTACTTCTAAATATGTCATCATTTTGTGTCATGGGGCTTCCTCTGATACAATTCACTCATTAAACTTTTAAGATTAGGGGGCTGAGAAGGTAGCTCAGTGGTAGAGTGTTTGCCTTGCATGCATGAGGCCCTGCGTTCTATTCCTTAGCACCACAGAAGCAGCAAAAGCCAAAAGTAGTGCCGAAGAACTCATGGACAGTGCCTAGACCCAGAGTTCAGGCCCCATGAACGGGAAAAAAAAACTGTTAAGATTAGTTTTCCTATTATAAACATTCCCTCGATATAATCCACTTCCAAATCTATTCTCATGAAGGTGTTTCTGAGTGCCAGAGTATGAATCAGCTATATGGATTTTAACTGTAAGAGAAGGCTGGAAAGGAACTACTCAAATGTTATTAAACATGTTATAGAAAAAAATTGTTAAAATTTACTGTTATAGAAAATTATCATCCCCTTTGTTCTATTACTTCTATTTCTTGGGAAAAGCATTAAGGGAGAAGGATAAGATAGGATAGGATCTTGAAAAGCACAAAAATTGGAAAAGCTGTTCCAGTAAAGACAGAATATATTTAACAATAACTATAAAAAAAGCTTAGTCTCCTCTAACTGGATTTGTTATGCATTAAATTGTTGTGTATGCTTTGATTCAGTTCTAGAATAGCCTCTAAAGACCTAAACCCTAAAGGTTTAATCTTGGTATGAGTGGAGAGTTAAAGGATGAAATGGAATAAAGAGAGGAAGAGGGAGGAGAATGAAGTCATCATATGCAATGCATATCCTATAAAATTAAGAAAATTGAGTGGAGAAGTTGGGCTGTGAAAAAAGGGGAGAATGATGAAAGAGATGCATTGTATTGATAAATTGATTTGTTTGTGGTAACTACTCTGTACAATTACTTAAAGTTAATAAAAATATAACACAAATGAATGAAAAATAAGGGCTTGATCTTTGGAGCTGGATCTATAGAAACATTAAGGGTTAAGGTTTGGTAGGATGGTGCAGGTTATTAAATATTTCCCCTTGGTAGGGATTGTGGCATCTTGGACGCTTCTTTCTCTCTCTTTTTTTATTCCTGACTATGGAAGGAATTTTTACCAGGTGCCCTCAGTGACATGTACAGCCTCACCATAGATCCAAAACAACTGGTCAATAGATTATAGCATGGAAACTGTGAGCCCAAATACAAGTTTTTATGTGTATAAGTTTGTTACCTCAGATATTTCTTCCAATTACAGAAAACTGATGAAAGAGTAACTGATCGTGAACATGGATCAACAAATAATAGTAATTATAATGATGCACAAACTAAGGTTTCTTTTTAAAAAGCTATCTTGTTCCTTGAATGAGATTGTATAACTAAGTAGAATGAAAAGAGGGAAAAGAGGGAAAAGAAATATGTTTCAGCCAGATAGAATTGCTGTTCCTACCCCCACCCTCACCCCAAATTGGGCTGAAATTCTTTCACTGAGTCCCAGTTTGCTTAAATCTTAAGGGAAATAAAAAAATATTTTAGACCAGACTTTCAGATTAACATCCCTCCTTTTAAAGGGAAGTTGTTTTCGCAATGGAAATTACTATTTCCCTTTATTTCAAAACAAGTACTGGGGGGGAAAAATCAAAGAATTGTAGATCGGAGTGTCTTAACCTGAATAAACTACATTAACAATCACAGTCATTGTTTTTATTATTTTTTAAATGAGAGTTAGTGAAGTTTCCTTGTAATATGTTTAAATAATAAAAAATGAAAGCATGTTAAATATTTCACAAAAAATATAGATGTCATCATGGAGAAATTATATAAAATCTTTCCATTTTCTAGTCATTAGGTTTAATTTTTTATTGCAGAATAAAAGTGGAACATATTGCATTCATATTTCACTGTGATTTCCTCAAATCATCAGAGTTTTATTAGGAACTAATGTACTGCCCAGTAATCTTTATGGACTAATAGAGATCATAGCAGCCTTCAGCACGATTTTCAGTATAAAAATAATGTTGCTATTATCTCTAATTAAGATGTCCTATTTTGATTAAGAAGCTATAAATTGCCTAGTAAAATAAATATTCCTCAATCTGAAATGTTCCATCCTATTGGTGGGGAGATACAGGTATGATTAAATTTTGATACATAGAGGGAAATTAGATACAATAAAGCAAAATAAAATGATGCATTAAAATAAATGGAAATAAAAGAGAAGGAAATGTGCAGTTGGTTTCATCAAAATTCTTTAGATAAATTGTTTAGAATCTGAGTTAATTATCTTATAAAGTGGCTCAAGTGGGATAGCAAGTTTTAATCTAATGCTGAGTAAGGACTTTAAAGTTGCTGTTACACAATTGTTTTGACTTTTATTTCCCAGTGATGGGAAATATCTCTGACCCCAATAATGCCTGGCAACTGGATAATTTTATATATATATATATATATGTATATGTGTATATATATATATGTATATGTATATACATATACAAGGATAGGCAAACACACATTATATATATATATATATATATATATATATATATATATATTATGTGTGACTTTTGATGCCTTCAAACCATGATCCTCAGACCTTAACCTCCTGAGTATATTATTGGTATAAGCTACCAGCTCCCAGAAATTATGTATCATTTTAATTATATATTCTATTGCATTCTTAACATTCTCAGGTAATTGAGAATATGGTTTCTAAATAAAAGAAAAAAGTATGTATTTTCCGCATTTAATTGATCATTCAAAAGATTTTTTTAGACTTTCTCTAGCTACATTGATATAAACACATTAATAACAATATAGCTAAGTATTTTGGATTGTTACAAAATGTCTATATTTATTGCCCCATAGATTGTTGGCTCTGAGCTAGATTTCACTTCCAGTGAAAAAGAATTTCTGCCATTGAAAGAGGGGGCAATTCTTTCTCACCTTTAAATGTCATCATCAACATTTTTGCAGTTGGTCCCACTGCCATCGTAGATACAGAAGAGCAAAATGCCTTTAGTTATTTAGTACAACTACTTAATGCTGTTGGCTAGTAACATAATACTCCCAATGGGTCATGCACTGCTGTTCAGTCTGATTTTTGATCATTTCAGACATTTCATTCTACTCCTCTTCCTGAATGCTGTACTATATACTCTCCTCTTAACATTTGTATGTGAGTGTTTTCTCCAATTCCCTAAGCTTGCCTCTTGCCTGGTATCTTGCTTTCTTTATTGTGGAAATATTGCTATATTTAATCTCACCTTATCTTACTAGTGCACTCCTTTAAATCATCTGTTTTGATAGGTTACCTAGTTCTCACATATTGTTATGCCCCCAAATGGTAAGAAGTTAGGCTAAATATAGTCAGATAAACCAGACTATTGCTTTAAGATTATTTGATCAAATGTTTTGAATGAAATATTGAGAAGGATAAGAGAGTAGATCTTGAAATTCAAAAAATTTGAGTGTAAATGATGCTTACTTGCAGTCTGACTTATCAAAGAGCTGAAGAGAGCATTGAAGGAACAAAAATTAATGAGCATTCTCCTGCTTTGGTAAGAAGATAACTAAAAAGTCTCCAACTGTTATGTATTACAAGTAAAATCTTCAAAGCTAAATCGCTGGGTACTTAGCAGGAGGCTGAGTGTCTAAGAGTAAGGTTAAGAGTACCTTAAATCATTTTTGTGATGGTTGACATCTGTGAAGTCCTCTAGGTCACCATATTCTTTAAGTGAACATCTATACAACAATTGGTAAAAGTTTTACTCCCTCAGGGGTAACTTAGAACTCTCTGTAAGAATGTCTCATACATCATTTATACCAGGTCTAAAGCCTCACGAGGCTCTTCTGGTCCCCATTTTTGCCTGAGCTTTGCATCCACATGAGCCAGTAACCCTGCTGACCCCCTGCCCTATTCCAACCCTCTCAGCAGCTCACTTGTCACCAGCCTATACATTGTTGGAAAAAAAATAGAGGGAACACGGACTATAATGACCTGGCAGGATGGCTGTGAGGCAAAAGGCCATACTGAAATATCAGTGTAGCTCCAAGATATGCATACATTAGAAAGGGTATAGAGAGCAGATACAAGAGTGAGGAAGTACTTTAAGAACAAACTTATGGAAAAAAGGCTGAGGTGATTTAAATCATTTACCCTTGAGAAATGAAGGCTGAAGACATGAGGAATAACTATCTTCAACTAGTGAAGCAAACGCTCCTTTTTGTTTTATGGCAATCAAGAGTACATAACCTTAGCATCAGGGATGAATAAGAAAATCCTGTGGCATATTCTATTCCCTTGGAGAGCAGCACACATGACTTCCGAAAACTAAAATTTGATCCTTCTGCTATCTAGCAATTGAATGGAGACATTGTCTTTATCAATCAATCCCAGAAGCTGAAACAACTTCTGATTCCTTAAAGCTTCTGGGTAGTCATAATGGAAAGGACTGATTTGCCATAGATGGATATAAAGTGTCAGAAGCTATGAGCTTACAAATAAACAAAAAAAGTATGAGTGAGAAGAAATGGTTCATACTGAGAAGCAGTCACTAAGTGACTATTTAAATAAATAATTAGATATGGGAAGGCAGATGAATGGAGGGAGGAAGAAGGGACAGCAAAGTCAAAATACTCATGTGAAACTGGAACCGGGTAGCTTGAAGAGGTGGATGGGGTTTGGGTAGACAGGAGTATTTGGATGGTCAGAGAATGTTGGAAGAGATGTGTTGGTCAAGATACTCTGACATGGTGAATTGAAACCTCTTTTGTACAACTACTGAACAATAATTAAGAAAAAAATCAAATGAAGAATAACTTATTAGTCATAGTCACACAAAAACACATTAAAATGAATACATAAAATGCTAATAAAGCAAACATCTAAAGTGTAAGTGAGACCTATAATCTGTTCTCATTTGGGTGGGATAGATGTTTTGTGGTAGACCAGTGTCATCAAGGCTAATGGCTCCTTGTTATTGCTCTTTGTTCCAGATTTGCTTTTCACTCCTCACTTGTAGGACAGCTGAAATGGTTGACTTGTTTAAAGTGCTTAATTACTCATGTGGTGGCTATTACCCATACTAACTGTCCACAGGATACCCAGACAACTATTGTGTCCCAGCTGATGTTTATTATACTAAACAGAATCTGATTACTCTACACTGATGTTAATTTACATGTTTGAGTAAGTCTGCTGGGACTCCATTTTACAGATATTGCTCTGTGTACACTGCTTGGGATCGCGTTGGGAAATAGTATGTGATCGGCTTTCCCTGTTCCCCCAAACAGAAGGTTTAGAGCTGCTGATACCATCACCATTATGCATCACACCTATGGGGTTTGTGGCCCATAATGTATTTGATTTCTACACTTGTGTTTCTCTCTTTCTTCCTCTTTCCCTCCCTCCCTCCCTCCCTCCTTCTCTCTTTCTTTCCCTCCCCCCCCCTCATTCTTTCTTTTACCTTCAGTACTCACTTTCTATTTACTATTAAATATCCCTATTAAATGTGGAAGTTTGTTATTAGAAAACAGGTTTGCAGAGAAATAAAAATCGTAAAATGTATTCTTAGATTTCTAGAAAGAATTTCATACTTGTTACGGAAATGAATGTTTAAGAACTAGGAAATGAAGCATTTGTTTTATTATTTCAATGCAACAGCTTTCTAATCTATTCAGACTGTATAAGAAGTTGACAAGGTAATCAGTCCTTTGAATAAGTATATTAAACTTTGCAGTTTTCCCACTATATTTTTGTCAACCAATTAAATTTAAAAAGCTACTGACTGGGCAACATACAAAACTTTTCTTAAAAACTTGCCCAGCACTCAAACATATATGAGAGATTGAATAAGACTCAAGAGCAAATTAATACAATATTTTGAACATATTAAATTTCAATCATTAATTTAAAAACCTTTTTAAAAATATTTTCAATTTTCTTCTAAATTGGGCTTTCTTTGGTTTTTCTGTCAGAGTGATAATGGCAAGGTGATTTCATGTTCTATAACCATCTTCTTAGGATTTCAGTACAGGGGAAAGTTTGGATGTACTGTCTGGACTTACTCAAAAAAATTAAATTGGTGTTATATGTGTTGGTACTTAGCACTATTCATGTCAATATATAAGGCTTCTGTCCTTGAACTTGGAAAGAGATTGTTTGTTTTTTTTAAGTGCCATATTAGTCATTAAATATGCAGGTTACAGAAAATAGCTATGAACAAAAAAGGGTTTGGGGAGAAGAAATATGTTATCTATGAAGCTATCAATATATATGTATGTCTGTTTGAAAGAATTGCTTAATCTGAGTGTCTCTGAAAGAATTCAAACCCTTTTTTTTTTCTACTGGTCTTGGGAGACTCTAGAGGAGTCAAAGACAAGATCTAAAGGATTATACTAAAACTCACTACAATCTGTATTTAAATGGATAATGGTAATATTTTCATTTTTATTATTATCTTGAAGTAGTTTATGCAGTTCATGCACATAAACCATCTTGAACAATGTCATCCTTTTCAACATTCTTACCCATCTCTCTCCAATCCACTCCCTCACCCCTGTTTCTTAATTTTGTAGGAAACAAATTGGATTCTTGTCTGCATTTCCCTCTTCTTCTCCTCTTCATTTGTCCCCTTTCCCCTTGACCACACCTCACCCCTTTCAAGTACTTGTTACCTGGTGTTTTGTTTTACTAAACTTTTCTTTTGGCTTTCGAAGGAATTAGACTATTTGAGATCTCCCTTGAATCTACCGTCTTTCAGCTAGAAGACTTGTAAGTACTTGTATGTAACCCAATGTATTTACTTACAAGTTTGTATGCTAATCTGATTTCCACAAATAGGAGAAAACATAGATCTTTTGTCTCTTTATGCCTGACTTACTTTCCTTAATAATTAATCGTGATAATAAACTTCTGTATGCAGAGACAAAATGGATAAAGTCTAAACCAGCGAATTGCAAAAGCAGTTATTGCCTGAGAAATGTTTGGTATTTAAACAAAATCAAAAACCAACATGTAATCTCAGCTCTTGAGAGGCTGAGGAGAGAGAATTCCAAGTTTGATGTCAACTTGGCTACCTATCAAGACCCTGTCTCAAAAGAAAAGTTAATAAAGAATAATTATAGAAGCAGATTTGGGCTAGTAATCATAACTCTTCCCCAACACATATTATCTCAGGCAATTATTTCTAATTATATCATCAATGGCATTTATTCAAACAGTATCCTGATTTGTATTTGTAAATAACTGATTCACTTTGTTATTAAAAGGGATATAGGACATAGAATCTACAATTTTTAAACTCTTTGTCTAATTTCAAACCTCAAGTCTAGAGCACAGTTTCAGTGTAACTACAAAGAGCTGAAACATTGAAGCATTCTTAAAATTAAACATTCTTAAACAATTGAAATCCGTAAGAAAAATGGAAAAATAACTGATATATTGATTTATGTAAATCCATTTTGTATATACCCAAATATGTGTTAGATAAGAGCACTTCAGATATCAGGAAAGATGCAGATCGTAGTGTAATGAGTCTTCTCTTTTCTCTGCTTGTTATGAGGTCTTTGTGCATCAGCTATTTCCATCCTGGATGTGCCTCCCTTGCCAATAGCCTAAAGCCATTGAACCTCCCAATCTTAGAATGAAACCACGAGAATCATGAGCTAATTAAACATTTTATCTTTGTAAAATACTTTGCCTCAGGAATCCTACAATAAGGAGATTCTAATACATATATGCTATGGGTTTTGACAAGCATGTGATGCAGTATTTTTGCCATTAACCATTTCAATACATTTCATCACTATAGGATATCCACAGAAAAGAAGTAAAATCCAGGAATGAAAGTAAAATGCCTTCATGGTTAAGACTTTTTGATTCCTGAAGAAATATTTGGTGTTTGCTAAAAAGCCAGACTATTCATCATGTTGTTCAGATTGTTACAGATAATCTTTAAAATATAAAAATACCACATTTTCTTGATTTCTTACTGTGTGCTATTGAAGCACTTGCCCTGAGACCATGCTTTATTGACTAAGGTAAGCAAGCAAGTTCAGGAAGGTATTATTTTTTTCAAAAAAATTCATTATTTAAGACAGTTAATACAGGAAAATGTTTTGATTTATAGGCAATCTGAAAATATTCAGTTTAATGTCAGTGGTTTACAAACATCTTAAAGTCATTAACAGATTTTCTTGAGATTTTGCCTAGATGCACAGTAAAATATGTTTATATTATAGTTTCTTTTTCAAACAAAATAATGTTTGGCGAGAGCAAACTACACTACTTATTAGTCTAATTATATTACTGTTCATATTGTGGTAGTTGGGCAAGGTCATCTAATATATTATAATTTTAGGTATAAAAATGTGTCTAGTTAATGATCTAACACACCTTGCCGAAAATTATTTTATGTGATAATTAAATTTAAATAATTTAGCATATCATTAATTCTAGTATGAGTTTCAGTTGAGACATGTTGAAAAAAAGCGTTTATTGTCCAGTCTTAGCAGAAAAATAACATTTTCACAAAAATATTTCCTTTGAGTCCTCCATTGCATTTGTTTTTACATTTTACTAATTAAGGTTTCTTTGACACTAGCTCCAGTATAATATCAAGAGAGACAGAGAGAGAGAGAGACAGACAGACAGACACAGACAGACAGACAGAAAGGGACAGAGACACAGACAGAGACAGAGACAGAGACAGAGAGTAAAATCTCAATGTCTTGTAGGTATAGAATGATGCTTGGCTCTACAGAGATGGTGTAAACTACCTTGCTTATTTTTTGGAGGTTTTCAGAAACCAGCTATGAGAATTCTAGATCTGCCTGAGATAACTGAGATTAGGAAAAAAAGACAGTGAAATTGATGCAAACGATATACACTTTGTTTATGAATCTGCTAGTATCTACTAAAATTGATTGTAATAATTTTTACATAAAATCTCAAGCCTATACATAATCATTATAGTTCTAACATGTAATGCAATATTACACATATTAGATTGTTGGTTACTTCTGCTTTGGCAAGTACTCTGTACATTCTCTGTTATCTTTGTTCTTCTTACAGTTTACTTTCCTTGAAAAGGAAAAAAAATCCTGTAGCTCTGCTTTAGCTTTTTCAATACAACATAATCACTTTTCAGATAACCTCCAATGGTTTCTATTTTGCTGCAATACAAAATTAACTCCCTCTAAATTAGAAAGACAAACAAAAACTTTGGATCATCCTGAACTATTTGTAGAAATATAAACAGTCTGAAAAATGCAATCTTGGATGTTACTAATAGATTAGGTTGTATGTGAGGCTGTCAGTCATGGAATGGAATTATCATTCATTGAATGCAGTTTCAACAGGTCACACCCTACTCTTCTGTACAAGTTTCCTAGTGAACAAGGCAATACAAAAATGATTTAAGATGAATTATTCACTATTTAGTATCTCTTTGTGCTCACTGTGCAGCAAAGTGAATTATATATATTGCATTTGTCAAGGGCATTTATCAGAAAGAAAGTGCTAAAAATATGACAGATAAGTATATTGTGTAATCCTTGCTTAACTATTGAAGTCAGTCTTTCATAGTTCTTAAGTCATATATGAAGAACAGCACTGGGCAATGTTGAGCATATAAAAGTAATGTGACAACAATTTTAGGAATAAGTTAGTATTTTTTTCTATAAAAATGATGAAATTGATGAGATGGACCAGTACTGAGATACAATATTTGAGCCAGCTTTATTTGCATTAGTGGAAAAGGTACAGCATTTGTCACATTCTCTCTCTCTTTAATTACTCTTTTGACAGATCTTTTTATTAGTATATCAAGGAACAGAGAATTTTAGAGCAAAGGAATAAATCTACCTAAGACTTTATTCTCAGCAGCCAGATTCTTGTCTGTAAATTAAGCACACGAACATGGATCGTAGAGCCAGTGGGAGCAGATAAATTAAGCACAAGAACATGGATCGTAGAGCCAGTGGGAGCAGGTAAGGATGTGATGATAGGTTGACACAAGTGGGCCATTGTTTGTCTTCTCTGTGAAAAGGAAAGGCTCTGGAACTACTAGAGGACAGTAGTGGTCTAAACCACTTAGGCTGATAATGAATGAGTTGGAAGGATTAGTATGCACTATATTGATAATGCAATAAATAGTGAAAGTATAAAATGGCCGATTACCATATGCATATTATATAGAGAGAAATATAGATGTATAGATATCCATATACACACATAGGTTATATAAGGACACACAAACACATATACACCCACACATACATATATACTCTGATTTCCTCGGTTACAATCTATTATAATGGCCTTTATGATTAAAATAGTATTCTTTTATGTTATATCTTTTTCAATTTCCATGCAGATGAACTGTATTGTATTCCTGAAATGAGTGAAGCTGTAAAAAATATATATTTGTGAGGAAACTACTGTGAGTAGGTATGTATACTCTTACCACCAAATCTGAATTTATTCTCTAAGGATTTCACATATTCTTATAAGTAACTGATATTATGAGTAAAAAATATTTTGCCAGGTGCCAGTGACTCACGCTTGTAATCCTAGCTACTCAGGAGGCTGAGATCTGAGGATCGTGGTTCAAAGCCAGCCCAGGCAGGAAAGTCTGTGAGACTCTTATCTCCAATTAACCAGCAGAAAACCAGAAGTGGTCCTGTGGCTCAAGTGGTAGAGCACTTGCCTTGAGCTGAAGAGCTCAGGTGCACTGCCTAGGCCCAGAATTCAAGCCCCATGACTGACACTAAATAAATAAATAAATAAAAATAAACATAGATATATGTTTTTCAAAAAATCTCTTAAATATAAATGATATTTCATATATACGTATCTATTTACATACATTATGTATGTACATACACACATATATTTATATATGTACACATATTCATTTTTTTCACAAAAATATTGTCTACTACTTTAAAGAAATGCCTCGAGAAATATGAGATATTCAATTTTAAAATGCTTAAATATTATTTTCATCAGTTTATATTGAAATAAGCTTTTTTATAAGCATACATTAAAACAAATCATTATAGTAGGTGATTGAATGAAGTGTTTAAAGTAAAATATGCCAAATTAAGCTGTGTCCTATAGGAATTCAAGGCAATTGTTTCAATTGTTTGAAAAGTTAATTATGTAGTGAATTGCCTCTTTGGTACAGTTAACTTTATAAAAGTAGCTTGACATTTTTTGTTTGTTCAATTGACTGAATCCACTCATTGTTTATATTATATTGATAAAACAGTGAATCATATTGATGCCATTAATCATATTGATGTCAACCATGAAACAATGGATACTATAAGCATACTAGCTACTGAATGGAGTATACATCAACTTGCTAGATCAATTTCATGTCAGATGATTATGACAAGACTTCTTAGTACATTAGATGTCTTATGCCATACCTAATTACTACAACTATAGAAATATTATTCAAAGGAGAAATAGTGCTGGCATGTATGAAGAGGCCAAACTTTTTGGTAAACAAAAACAATTATATATGGTTTATCTTACATTTATAGAAATGCTTTATGAAAATTACAAGAAGTAACTGGTTGTTTTAATGTAGATCTTTTTAAATAAATGAAATAATATTAAATTATGAGCAGGTAAAATGCTCAGATTTTTATCTAAGCAGATAATTGTATGTGATGTTCAGTTTGACATTAATGAACAAAATCATGAGAACGTGAGTAACAAATTTCACTTCTTCTTCTATCTGGGCATAGAAACATAAAGAAAGACCTTTTTTCTAAGGTTGTTGTGATGATCCAATGAGTTACAGCATATACAATTACTATATTAATTACAAAATATAATATTAATGTTATTATCATTAAGTAGATATAGTTGATATGGCCCATTGCCTTATTGAAAGAAATTGAGTACTGCATATTCTTAAAATTTTGTTAACACTACAAAAAGCTGACAAGGTTGAGAAGGTTTGCGGCTGTCTTTGAATTTTGCCACATGTAATAGGTAACACTGACAGGCATGTTCTCTAAAGTAAATTAATCAAATAAAGGATTCTGATGAGTAAATAATGAATAGGACTATATGGAAATCAAGTATTTAGTAGTTTGGAACATTTGAGTTTATATACACAATACTAAACCATACCTGTTTACCCATCATAACTTCATATTTAAATTTTTCTCAACAAAATATTTCCTTGGTAAAAAGAAATGCTGATTTTTTAAATGTATTACTTTATTAAATATACTATAAGTAACTTTAAAATATATATAAATATATGTATTAGAGTTTTTTGGTAAATCTAATTTATTTTTATATATTCTTCTTAAGTTTTCACAGTATTGGAGTATGGATGAAAGACCTGCCACTTTGTTCAGGAGTTGTACCACCTGAGCCATGACCCTATTCTTTTAGCCTTATTTTTAACAGAAATTTCTTGGCCAGACTAACCTGTAATATAACCCTCCTAACTTATACCTGGTGTGCCTAGAATGAAAAGCACTCACTATATTGTACAATGTTATGTTGAGAGGGGGAAGTCTCCTTTTGCCCATGTTGCCACAGAACAATTGTCTTCTCAATCATCTCCAAAATACCTGGGATTATAGGTGTAACCCACCACTCCTGATATGTGTATTTTATTTTAATTTACATTGATTATCTTTTCAGCTAGATGTCCATTTTTCATTCCTCCTCAAACACATGCCATATTAAAATGAAAACAGAATGTCCTTTTTTGATAAGTAATCCTCCTCATTAAAACATGCAGTGATCTCTTTGGATATTGTATTTTATATAGGGTGCATTTATTCATTTAACTCTGTGTGTAACTCTCTATGATACAGAATGACAACTAAGATCCTGTACTAAAGCAGAAAAGATGAGATAATACACGTGAAAAGATGAGATAATACACGCTTAGTCTGAGAAGATCTGTGGAACTTGGAGGATAATAAGGCTGTCAAGACTAGTTAATTAAAAAGTAGTAACTGCTATCATGGAACTTATAAACTATGCTGGACGATAAACACATAATTTCATTCTACATTTCAATTAAATACTTGGTTATATAGCACTAGCCATTTTAATCTAGAAATGTAGTAGTAAAATATTGTGACCACTTAATCCCACAGGCTAGCCAGGGAAACTTAAATTTCAAGGAGAAAAACAAAAATTCAAGAATGTAATTTGTACTGTATACCAAACTGCTTTTTAATTCCTGTTTACTTCTTGGAGTTTATCTCAAGTAAAGTAAGACGTAATCACAGAAAACATGAGTTTTTTTGTTTTTTATTTTTTAAGCTTTTTGCATGAGTAATGATTTTAGAAACAAAGAAGACAAAGAAGGTGCTTTATCAATAGGAAGTTTGTTCTCTAAATGTTATGTCTATAAAAGGAAGTAAGTATGAAGCAAATAAAACTTGTTTTTATGGTGGGTAGTGGTCAGTGTTGGATTTACAGAGAGAAAGACAAAGTGACTTTTGCATTTTTCAGGTGAAAACTGTACCTTCAAACATGAAAGTAATTTGTTTTCATTATATTAATCATCTATTACTCTGATTTTACTGGATACTGTATGCAGTTTCCACAATAATTTCTGTTGATTTATACACTAATGTATTCATTATTTACTTGAAATTTTCATGTTTAAAGGATACTCCATAGTTCTATCATTCACAGGGAATCCAGTTGACTACCTTGGTATGTAATTTTGTAGGTGTACTGAAATGTATAGATGGTATCTTTTTTTTTTGCATTTTCACAGCCGATGTGCTATATTAAAAACCAATCTGTTTCAAATACAACATCATTCTCTGAGAATCTCAGACTAAATACAAACAAATTCAAATCTTGGGAATCCGTGCACTGTGAAAGCAGGTGGTGTTTACTGCTTCGTGCTTTTTAAACGTCTTTCTATCTTTACTCAAACAAGGTGGGTGGTACTGCAAGCTGCTATATATTTAACACTACTCTTTAAACTTTAAAGAGCTTATAATATGTATTTTTAATGACTAATTCCTGAGGTGATTCACCATAGACTATATAAAAACATTCAGCCTTATTTGGAAGAAGGGAAAAATAGCTGCTAGTTTAATCAAGATTATATTGTTGGCAGAGAACACAAAGCTAAAAACAGATTTTTGTTGTATTTTCAAAAGCAGGTATTGGCAGGGTAACAATTGAACAAGCATGCAGCTGGGGATGTAGTGACACCACTGTGGAAGCCAGGTCTCACAGTGCCATTAGACACAGCTCTGCCTGCACGGGAAGCAAGGCAAACCTCTTCATGCCTGTGGGGAACATCAAGAAATAATAAGTTCTTATTTAGGCCAATAGTAATAATACTAGTTACTGATGCCCTATGTAATTGGCATGATTGTCTCTCATCTGACATTGACTTACAAAGGTTCCTCTCTAGTACTGTGGGTGTTCTGGATATTTTCCTGTTGGTTGGAATAAAGAGGTATCTCAGGATAGAAATATTTAGGAGCATGTCTGGTATTTGCATGAATTACCCCCCAAAATTTACACCAGGTATACTGCTAATTGTAATGAATGAATTAAATATAATAAACAAATTACCACAATTAGTGTTAGACTGTGTCATGGAATATTTTTTTCTGTACTTTCTTAGGATTATATAATCAGAAGCAATAGGAGACTTTACTATGTTTAATAAAGAGGCCAGGCACCAGTAAAGCAGGCCTGTAATCTACTGTGGGTTATCCAGGAGGCCGAAAAGAAGAGATGGAAAACACAAAAGGAAAGGACACAAGTATTGGTTAGTACTGGGAGTTGAACCCTGAGCTTCATGCTCACTTGGCTTTTCCTGCTCAAGGCTGATGCCACACCTCTACTTCCAGCACATTGCTGATTTCTTGGGGATAAGAGATAGACTTCTGCCTTGCCTGCTTCAAACTTTGATCCTCAGATCTCTGCCTCCTGAGTAGCTGTGGATTAGAGCACACAGTAGCCAGCTAAAAGGACACTAGTCTTTAAAACTAATACTCATGAAAGTAAGATTATTTTTTCAGGTCAGAAAATTAATGTGTTGCATTGATATGGAGATTAAAGACTTCTCCAAGTGCTTCTTGTTCTGTTTAATATACATTTCTAAACATGATCTGCATGTGTTGTACCCTCAGAATTGATAAACAGAATCATGACAGGTAACAACACACAGTATGAGAAAAACTGTCCACATAAATATCCCAGTACAGTACTTTATTAGTAGCTTTATGAAAGACTTCCAGATTCTCATTCATCATTTAATCTCTTTTGGGTAAATGTTCTTAAAATGTCAACTTCACTTTTACCTGATTGTCACATTTTTTATGCTTTTGACATCTTTATGAAAATCAACTCTAAGCCTGTTAAAATATACCTTTATTACAAATAAAATTATTCAATAATATATTCCAATGAAGGTAATACATATTCTTTCCACCTTGATTATTTTTTGCAGTGATCACACTTATTAATTATCTGTTTGATAAATATTATTTATTGATGCCTATTATCTGTCAGACAAGGTCATTAACCCTAAGGATACAGTGTTGAACACACCCTTCCTGTACTGGAACCCAGAAATATATGAAGAGAGAGAATATTAAAAATATCTACACAAGACAGTATATAAGAGCATGAGAGAAGAGCAATTTATCCAGAAATAACTGTTTCTTGAAAGAATGACATTTTCCTTCTCATACACCTCAGTATTCAAATGTGACTACTCAAACAAAATAATGGCTAGGCTAATTTAATTTTCACTTTTCAGACTTGAAACATAATATAAAAAACACTCACAACTCTCTTATTTTCAGAAAAAGTCGCACTCACAGGTTAACCATATTCTGCTCTGATTTTTTTTTCACTTTTGGTTAGTTTTGTTTTTGAAGACTTTCATGACTATTACAGGAAATAAATATATTTCTTTCTCAGAAAACATTACATCTCCCCTGGAATTTTCCATCTCATATCATCATTAGCCTTTTGTGACATCCATTAGTAGTGTTCTTTAGAAATTATTTCTTAGACTATTTAAGAAATATTACTGGCCTATATTCTTTACAGTCCAAGAAAAACACTTCCTGTATTTGAAGTTCTCAGAATTCTGAGTAGTCAGATTGAGGAAAAAAAATACATGAAGAAGACATGAATGGAAAGAAACTCTCTAGATTGGGAAACAGATCAATATTTTCTGTTGAATACAACCTTTCTTTTAATAAAAGGTCCTTGAAGTTACAGTACCCAAACTGTTCAGAAAAAAAAAATCAGAAAATGTTGTTTTTTGAATGACATTCTAGTATAAATACCTTTCTATCTAGAATATGTTATATGGTCATTTGTGTGTGTGTGTATGTGTGTGTGTGTGTGTGTGTGTGTGTGTGTGTGTGTGCCAGTCCTGGGTTTGAACTTAGGGTCTGGGCTTTGTCTTTGAGGGTTTTTGTTTTGTTTTGTTTTGTTTTTGCCTAAGGATAGGTGATTACCATTAACAATGGTTTTTGGAAAATTTTGGTAGTTAATTGAAAAGTCTCCCCAGCTTTCCTGCTCAGGCTGCCTTCAAACCATGATCCACAGATCTCAGTTTCCTTAGTAGCTAGGATTACAGTGGTGAGATACTGGTGTCTGGAAAAAAAGTGAGTGCTCAGTGTATCTGGGTAGTATAATGATGAGATGTGTATCAACTTATTGAAACTTTAACATGCTTATAATCCATAAAGGTTTTCTTTCAGAAGCTAAGATTTAGTTGTTTCTTGGGGTGAATTGGAGACTCATTCTTAGCAGAGGCTGAATCTTCTACATATATCGACACTGGATTTTGTGTTGACTAGTTTATCCTTAAGATGTCTTAAAATTTTGACTTCTTGCCGGGCGCTGGTGGCTCATGCCTGTAATCCTAGCTACTCAGGAGGCTGAGATTTGAGGATCGTGGTTCAAAGCCAGCCCGGCCAGGAGAGACCGTGAGACTCTTATCTCCAATAAACCACCAGAAAACCCGAAGTGGCACTGTAGCTCAAATGGTAGAGCGCTAGCCTTGAGCTGAAGAGCTGAGGGACAGCGCCCAGGCCCAGAGTTCAAGCCCCCCAACCAACAAAAAAAAAAAAAGAAATTTGACTTCTTTACTTTTCTATTTCTTTTCCTTTCCTCTCCTCTCCTTTCCTTTCCTTTCCTTTTTATTCTTTTGTTTTTCCTTTCTTGGTGAAAGGGAGTAGAAATTCAATCTCAGGTGTCCTGCTTGCTAAGCAAGTGCTCTACCATAGAATTATGGTCTCGCTAACTTTTGCCGAGACTAATTTCAATCATTTTACCTTTTCCTTCTAAGATTACAGATATGCAGTTCAAGATTCAGACTTGGTACTCTGAAAACATTACAGGATGGAATAGGAAAAACCCTAGGTCTCCTTGGCTCAGACCAAAATTTTTTGAATAGAGACCCGGAAACACAACAAATCAAAGAAAGGTTGGACAAATGGGATTGCATAAAGTTGCAGAGCTTCTGCAGGGCAAATGACATAGCTAGCAAGATCAATAGAAAGCCCACACATTCGGAGAAGATCTTTACTAGCCATATAAAGGACAAGGGTCTCATATCTAAAATATACTTGGAACTCAAAAAATTAACCCCCCCAACAACAAATCCTCAAAGAAACAACTGCCCAATAAATAAGTGGGCGAAAGACTTAAAGAGAAACTTCTCTGAAGAAGAAAGAAGGATGGCCAATAGACACATGAAGAAATGTTCAACATCCCTAGCCATAAAAGAAATGCAAATCAAAACAACATTGAGATATCACCTCACCCCAGTTAGAACGGCAAAAATCAAGAACTCTAACAACAACAGATGCTGGAGGGGATGTGGACAGAAAGGAACCTTATTTCATTGTTGGTGGGAATGTAAACTTTTTCAACCACTTTGGAAAGCAGTATGGAGGTTCCTCAAAAGACTCTACATAGAGCTCCCCTATGACCCAGCAATCCCACTTTTGGGCATTTACCCAAATGTTTACAAACAAGACCACACTAAAGCTACCAGCACAACAATGTTTATTGCAGCATTATTTACCATAGCTAAGATATGGAACCAACCCAGATGCCCCTCAGTAGATGAATGGATCAAGAAAATGTGGTATATATACACAATGGAATTCTATGCCTCCATCAGAAAGAATGACATTGCCCCATTTGTTAGGAAATGGAAAGACTTGGAAAAAATTATATTAAGTGAAGTAAGCCAGGCCCAAAGAAACATAGGTCCCATGGTTTCCCTTATTTGCAATATCTAGTATATCTATGAGTTAAGCGGAAAAGGTCAGATAATGTGATGTCAGGAAAATGAACCCTTAGATATGTATTTTAATGTTTTTTTTTCTTTCATGCATGTGTTTCTAACGCATTTATAAGATTATCTCTTTATTGCTTTGTATGTCCCTCCCCCACAGTATAACCCCTTGCTTTCACTATATTTGATGTCAGTATAACTTGTGGAGGAGATGGGGAAAAAACAGTTGTTTAAAGATACAGGTGGACCTGTTGCAACAATGAGAAGTACAAGTTGTCATGTCCAAAACGAGCTTTACAACTTCGGTGGGGGGGGGGGGGAGGGGGGAGAAGGAGAAGGATTGGGATTGGGGGGGAGAGGGGAGGCTGGGAAGGGATGTGAAGGGTAAACAAAGGAGGAGGATGCAATGCTTGGTAAGAAATGTACGCATTATCCTGCCCATGCAATTGTAACCCCTCTGTACAGTATGTTCACAAATAAAACAAAATTAAATTAAAAAAAAAAGATTCAGACTTGGCTAAGCCTGAAGTTTTTTTTGTTTTTTTTTTGGGGGGGGTGGTCTGGTCGTGGGGCCTGAACTCTGGGCCTGGGTGCTGTCCCTCAGCTCTTTAGCTCAAGGCTAGAGCTCTGCCACTTGCGCCACAGCGCCACTTCCGGCTTTTTAAAAATTTTTGTATATGTGGTGCTGAGGAATTGAACCCAGGGCCTCATGCATGCAACGCAAGCACTCTACCACTGAGCCACCTTCCTAGCCCCTAAGCTGGAAGTTTTTGGAGTAGAAAATTACACTTATAACATTATCCACCTAAAACATCATATTATTCATATATAAAAGGTATTATTTGATCTGATGCTCTGATAACATACAGTTATATTGGAAAGAAACAAACTAATCATTTTTATTTGCTCCAATCCCTTGATAGTTTGGTATCTACTTGATAATTTCATCACTTGGTGACAATTAGAAACTAAGAAACATTTTAAACATGAAAACAGGAAATTTTAGAGAAAATACTCCAATTTCTAATAGCATATATATATATAGTAGCTTTTAAAATATACTTCTTGGCTTTAAATGGATGTGTTCTCCATCGGAAGTTACATTTTGATTTATAAAAATAATTGCTAACTAATCCATATGCCAATCTGAGTGTGTCTCAGAAATCATGTAAAATGAGAGAGATCAGGAATATTCTAATTTGATCATATATAGAGGCTAATATCACAATTGACATATTTGTAACTAAGTAATAATTTATTGATGAAGACAACAATAAATGATTATATTTCTGAATCACCGTTTAGAGAAGATCAAGTGATATGTTATTTATTGATCTTAATAATATTTTGTGTGCCACATGATATATTTTGAAAAGGAAGACAATGGAATTATGTAAGTTGAGTTTGCAAGTGATAGTGACTCATCATTTACCATGAATTAGTGTCATGCTGTAGGCTGGACTAGTGCCATGGTCATAATGCATGACTATGTCTTGACAGTTTTGTTTATGGCTTGGATGGCAACATAAAATGTGTGATTATTAAATAGGCATAAGTAGCATAACATAGTAAAGAAAAGAAATTGGATAAATACATGGATAAACGGGTCTCAATGGCCTTGTAAAACTACACATCAAAGAACAGAGTGCTAGGACTATGCACAAAGGAATAATTATACCAGTTCAATGTACTTGTATTGGTTTCAAAATTTTATGTGCCACAAATTCTTTTCATGAAGTACAGCTTATTTCTCCTCCCTGTGAGGGTCAGTTAGCTCTACTTGCTTCTAATCACTGTAATGCTATCACAGTTGGGACAGCAAAATAATTCATTATTAAGCTTTAAAAAATTGTGCTTCAATCTTGGGGTATGATGCATTTATTTGGGAAGCACATGGGAGATCTCACTCATCCTGAAGACCAGCAAGCAGGTCAGGAGTCTGCTTTATGGAAAATCCTCTAGAAACAAAAGCTAGTCTCTGGGCAAGAAGCAGCCAGGAAGAAACCATCACCTGTGAATAACTACTTCCACTCCCCAAACCCTGAACCACAAACCTGAGTGACAGACCTAAGTAACTAAACCACCAGACAGGCCTCCATTTGATTCCTGACTTACAGAAAATCTGTGATGGCATACGTGGTTCTTTCCCTGTATCAAATGTTTATAACAAATTTTGGCTTATTTGCTTACTTTGGAGGTTATTTTAATATGCAATTATAGTAGGGTATAGAAATTACAAAATACTGTTGTGAGTGCCCTAAATTAGTGTACTCTTGCACTGTGTTTGGAGGGGGAAAAAGAATACATAGACTAATAATCACAGCTTACTCAATATTGAGTCTCAAATATCCCATGGATGGAATGGATGGGCAAGCTGAGTAAGTTCAGAGAAGCAGAATAATTGAAAAGAGTTTGGTACTCTTAGATTGTAAGCAGCGCATGACTGTTGTTTAAAGTATTTGAAACATTAATGTGGAAAACCAGTAATGGTTGTTGGTCAATGTGGAAAATATGTCTTATTGGACCAAATAGTGTTGTTGGTTTTTTTTTCAACTTCCAGAGAATGAGCAACACAAAGAGTAATTTCCTTAGAGACATTTAAATACAAGGTGGGTAATTCTCAGTTGTAAAGATATTGGGGATTTATTGATTTTTATAGGTTAAGAAAGTATATAAAATCATTTTCAAACTAGATATTCTATCATATATTTATATTCCCTTAGGATTTCTTACCCTTGGCTGTACACCAGTAATACCTAGGGAATGTTAAAAAATGCATATCTAAGTTGACCCATTTAAATCATAAACTCTGGGGACTGGCTCTCCCTTGCTCAAATATCATCTATATACTTATTTTGTAGATATCTAATTTAAGTTAGATTCCACACAAAACCTTGGAAGTGACAGGCTTTTAATGATTAAATCTACCTAAATATTTACCGAACAGAAACTAACATATAACATATATTTTGACTATCATGTATTGAGTGTGAGTATTGTGTTTTCACAGTTATCAAATTCATTAAGAAATGCCTGTTCATGCAAAGCAAGAGTTTGTAATAGTACATTGGGAACAAGCTATGAAATGAATTCCACAGTGAGGTTAGGATAAATAAAATGAACAACAAATTTTTATTTTGAATAGTTACTATGTGCTAAGTAATACATTACAAATTTAGCATACATTTATTTATCGAAAGCATAAATAGTCACATGATTTAGGGATTCTTATTTTATTCAATATTTCAATATCCACTTTATATTGTCATGACATAGTCATGTCAATAGTTTCATAGTATAGTTATAGTCACTTTTTTACTGAATTCATGTATACATATATAAACAAATAAACTGACATTCAACATTTGTTAAAGATAATTCAAACTACAATTGGTAGGAAACAGTTTGGACACAGGCTTTCTAGATCCCAGAGTATCTACTCCTGGCTATTGTATTAAGTTATTCATTTATATCATAGTGATGTTTACATGTTTTTTTTTTATCATTTTCTTCATGCTATCTGTGAAAGATACATCTGCATTTGTCCAATAACTTTCTCAGCACTTGTGTTCCCTGAGAAAGACTATCATGTTTCACTGGAGCAGCTCATTCAATTTTAGATAAGGAAGAGGTGTTGAAAACCAGGGTCTAGGTCTTAATAAGAAAAACTCAAGATTATCTTTGATGTGTAAACCTTCTCTAGATCAAAAGCTCTGACAATGGCTGTTGTGAGTTTCATCTCTGTTTCCTCTAAAAATCAAAGTATGCATCTCATATATGTATTTTATATACAGATAGTGACTTTGCTTATATAATCAGTGTAGATAGAACATCATAGTGATCATTGAATCACACATTCATCCAAAGACTAGAAGCTATTGCCTATGCATGTTAGTAAGACAAATTAAAGAGGGTCATATGTGCTCAGGCTAGAAGAAATAAGGAATTAAAGATTCTCTTTTAGCATATCATTATCATATTAATGTCATTTTCAGTAACTGTTAACTCTCCAATTCCAAAGTGTGAAAATTCAATTTTTAATGCATTGCACTGGAGTATAAAACTAATTTTTAGTTTTGCCCTTTCTTATGTGAAAATATGAAAAAAGGAAAAACCTCTAAGCTTAATTTTTTACATTAAGATTGAGGTCATTTTTTAAAAGTAGTTCATTATTCATTAACTTATGAACATGGTATTGGTATTGTTATATGATTATTGTACATTTCTATAGCACAGTTTATTAGTAGACTAAATTAATATGTATTTTACAAGTATTTATTAGCTATTCTGGGAATTGAATGAGACATTTTCTGTTGCAAAGAATAAACCAGAGCCATTATTGTTAGATTGGGTGGTATTGCTAGCATGAATAATAATGATTAATAGAACACATGTTTCCAGCTCCAAATGATAGCTTATAACTATGTGTAATCATTGAGACATAGTATAGGCCTCTTCAAAAACAACTTTAGAAGTAGCTGTCTGGGAGATTCATTTGTGGCTTATGTGATTGGCAGATTTCTTGAAACACAAGCTGCATTACTTATAGGGCATTGTGACAGGCTGCCATGAGCTGAATATACAGAATCTGATGACAATTCCAATTCTACTTAGGTCATATAGATATGAAGGTAGTGGGATGTTAGGTCATTATGGCTGACATGGGACATGAAAAACAGAGTCTTCAAGGCCTTATTCTCAATTCAAAGTGACATACAAATAATACAAAAACAATTTCAGGCAAAATGACCAAAAGCAACAATAGAACATAAAAGATACCAAAAGAGAGTAATATTTTTATTTGGAAGACATGTTTTCTTATGTGTTTGTGGCAAGGGAATGGAAAAAATAACGTTACTGAGAAATTAATATGAAATTTACAATCTAGTTCTGGATAGACTTTCTAGCAGTTAGAAAGTAAATGCTTAATGTACATTATCAACACTTATGTTAGTTCTTCGTCAGTACTGTTCATTTAAAAAATGATGGAGGCTAAAGTAAAGAAACATATTATATATTCTAAAATGGTTAAAGAAAGAACATAAATGTTCTCACTTTGAAGTAATAGTTGTGCTAATTAGCCACATTTGATCATTCCACAAAATATACAGATGAAAACTTCACATTTTATCCAATGAGTATATACAAGAATTTTGTCAATTAAAAATTAAATAGGAGTTAAACAAGCCCATGTACAATTTGTGCAAGCATGCAGATAGAGGCAAATGGTCTCCATAAAGTCTTAGGTTGATGAAACCATGTCCATATGTTTAGATTTAAAATATAAGTCCTTTGATCTGACAAAGAATCTTTATGTCCCATCTGGGTGTGAGAAACAATGTCTAGAAAATATTATTTATAAGTATACGGTACTGGCATTCCTTGAAATTTTATGGTGTTTGCCGATGAGACAAAATACCTAAAAAAACACAAGAGCTACTTTCTTTAATGCAGCATTTGGAGTACTGTAGCCTACAGGTCTGATCTTACTATAGAATCAGGCAGGCACATAGTTGGTGCTAGTAGTTATCACTCTAGTGCTGTTCCTCAAACTAATCAGGTAGATAAGAAACATCCAGTCGAACTTAACAACTGTGCCCTGAGAAACTGGCAGGGTTAGTCTTATGTCTCAACTTGATTTAACAATTCCAACATTAATATTTTCGTGAGTTTATCAAATGTCTGTTTAGGATTTTTAGCAGTTAGAGGTAACCCATGAGTACTCTCTTGACTAGTTTTGTAGCTTGGGAGATAGTACCTATGATGTAGCTGGAACTCAGCTCTTCTAAAAGGAAAATAATTACTTCATCATATATTTGTAAATACTGATCAAATGTAGGACCAGTGATCAAGGTTGCCAAATAAACTGTGCATGTAATAATAGCAGTTAAAGTATTCATATTATAATATTACATATATTACAATATATAATAGTATATCATATTACAGTATACCATATTCATATTACAACACTTCAATGCAAAATCTGAACCTATGAGGGAGACAGAGTTATTTGGATGTTTGCCATTTGCTTGCATCATGTTTTCTTCTAGTTCTGATTTCTGCCTGAGTATAACCATCCTTTCTTCTGAGTCTCACAACTGTCACAGGATATACTTTAACCATTATTAAACCTTTATTTAAAAAAATAATAAGTTGGGCACCGGTGGCTCATGCCTGCAATCCTAGCTACTCAGGAATCTAAGATCTGAGGATGGTTCAAAGCCAGCTCGGGCAGGAAAGTCCATGAGACGCTTATCTCCAATTAACCACCAGAAAATTGGAAGTGGTGCTGTAGCTCAAGGGGTGGAGTGCTTGCCTTGAACTCAGGGACAGCACCCAGGCTCAGAGTTCAAGCCCCACGACTGACCACAATCAATCAATCAATCAATGGTTTAAAACCAGAAACATACTTCAGTATAGACTTAGTTGTACAAAATGTACCAGATTCCAAAAGAGAGCAAGTCTACAAAGGATCTTCCCTCCTCAGCTCTGTTCATATCTATAGGCATACTTCCATTTATTTATTTTTCTCTCCTTCCTCTCCCTTCTCATATTCAACTTTCATAGTCTAAATAGCTGAAAGCACTTTATTATGTATTTGGACAAGATAGACCAGAGCTAAATTTTCTAGTCAATAAAACAGTATTCCTGCTATTTCAGACTTCTTAGTGGAAAAAATCCACTTCAGATTGTATCAACTATATTGCTTGGACAAAAATAGTCATCAGAAGGCAATGCCATGAACTGGGAAAACATTTGTCATGACAGCACAGGCAAGTGGGGAATCAGTTCTAAGCTTGGCAAAATTGCCAATCTCTTTGCATCTGTTACTATCTTGTCTCCTCGTTCTATCACTACTGGGTCCATTGCTTCTTTTTATAATATATCAAAATCTCTTCACACCTTAGGACCTTTAGTCTTTTTGGTCTAACAACATGGACCCTTATTTGCCAACAATGATTTTCTATTAAGATCTTGCCATAAATAACACTCTTTTAGAAAAAAATAAATTAATTTGACTTACCTGTTTTCTTCTGTATAATTAGTATGTCTTGTACTATGCCTGACAGTTATAGTGGATGCTCAATAAATATTTGTGACTTAAACTGTTGTGACACTTGTCTTTTTTTTTTGTCAGTGTGGTGCTTGAACTCTGGGCCTGGGCACTGTCTCTCAGCTCTTCAGCTCAAGGCAAGCACTCTACTGCTTGAGCTACAATGCCACTTCCAGTTTTCTAATGGAGATGAGTCTCACAGACTTCCCTGCTTTGAACAGTGATCTTCAGATCTCAGCCTCTGGAGTAGCTACGGACATTTAAGTGTTTAATACAATACACTATCTTTTTAATTAGTAGATTGATTAGATAAATTTATATAAAATTCTGAAGATAATACTTTTGTAAGAAGCAAGTGACTCATTTCTGCAATCCTAGCTAGTCATAAGTTGAAGATCAGAAGGCTCACAATTTGAGGCCAGCCAAAGTGAATAGCTAATTATATCTCTCTAAACTAATACCTGGATACAATGGTATGCTATTATCCCAGCTACATAGGAATCTGAAATTGAGAAGGTTACAGTTCCAGGCCAACCTGGGCATACAAGTTTTCAAAAACTCATCACAACAACGAAAACTGATCCTTGTGATGCATTCTTAATAAGCTAGCTGTGGTGGAAAACATAAATAGGGGATTTGTACTCCAAGGTGGCCCAGGAAAAAGGGTGAACTTGTCTCACAATAACTATAGCAAAAGGGCAGGAGACAGGGCTCAATGGTAGATCATCTGTTTAGTAAGTACAAAGATTAATGATCTTAAGGGATAGTAAATAATAAATATTTGTAGAATGCACTGGCATAAGCTAAATGAATATTGTAAATTGGCTTGAAATAACATAAAGTAGTTTGAATATCTATTATATTCAAGGAACCATAGTATAATATTTTAAAATAAGGAAATGGCTCAAAACTAAGCCAACAAAAATGAAATAAGGCTATCAAAATGTTGTATATTAGGTGAGACTTGAAATGTAGGTATACTAATAATCAACTGGATACAATTTTTTGGGTAAGAGTAATGCATCTGAAGGGATATTAAAATCCTGAAGACTAAATTAAGAGGAAAAGACAGAAAAATTATAGCACAGATGAATATGTTCATAGAGAGTAATAATAAAGAAGTCTCTGACATCTGTCTAGCCAGGCAATGAAGCAGATGATTTCATAATGGTAAATAATCTTTAAGATATGTAATAAGTGTGATTTTTGTCATATTTTCCTTTCAAAACACACTCATTTGATTGAGCATTTATACATTCTCCCTTAAAACTTGATCATTCAGAGCCGGGCGCTGGTGGCTCACGTCTGTAATCCTAGATACTCAAGAGGCTGAGATCTGAGGATCGCGGTTCAAAGCCAGCCCGGGCAGGAGAGACCGTGAGACTCCTATCTCCAATAAATCACCAGAAAACCGGAAGTGGCTCTGTAGCTCAAGTGGTAGAGCGCTCGCCTTGAGCTGAAGAGCTGAGGGACAGCACCCAGGCCCAGAGTTCAAGCCCCACACCGACCAAAAAAAAAAAAAAAAACTTGATCATTCATCTTATTTCTCACAATAAAAATAATTTTAATCAACATTTACAGGTACTTACCTTTCTTTATTCTTGTTAGGATAAACAAACAAAATAACCATTTTGATGTCACCAAAGAGAATTTAATTTTGACTCATAATTTTAGAGTACTTTAGCATAAGACTTTCAGTATATTTTTAATAAAGTGTGGATTAATGATTTATCCAAGGTTATACCAATGTTAAAGTTTATAATTAGCAAAACCCATTATTCTCTGAAATTGGGAAAACAATTCTTTTTCCCCTTATATTTAAAAATCCACTTTGCTTTTTCCAAAGAAAAGTCTATTTAAAAAAGTTAATTTGTTAATATGAAATGTGAATTGATTAAATTTTACATGATATAAATTGATAGATAAATAATGTAGACCTATAGCAATTTTTAAAAAGTATAATTGTGCATAGGGCTCGGAAATGATAATGGTTACTTCAAACAACTCAGTCTTATACTGAGTTCACCTAGAAGTTACTCAGAAAGGTGATTTCCTGGTTCAACTTTATTGGATTTCTAAGACGTAGGTGTGAAAATTAAGCCTGAATATGGAAAAATCAAGGAGGAGTGGAGGCTTTGTTTTACAACAGAAATGTTTCTATCATCACCATAGAAGGAACAAGATTGATGTGGACCAAGTGTCCAAAGAAGGAAAGAACTATGAAGCAGATATGAAGTAAATCTGAGCTGGAGCCAAGTATGTACAATGTAGACAAAGTCAGTAGGTAAACCTCATATCAATCCCTATACCACCAAAGATGCCCAGATGATACATAGGTTCTTTTAAAAGTTTGGTTTTTTCTCTGGTCAGAGGAGAAATCTCTGCATTGTTCGGGGAAAAAAAAGGAATAAAATAGTATTGTAGTAAAAGTGTTCCATCTCCTACTGTACTCAAAATTGTGGCAAAGTGAAGAATCAGGGATCCTTGTTGGAAGCTATTGTCTAAATCATGTAAGGGAAATACTGATGAGCTGGAAAAGGAAGGAGACTAAGCATACAAAACATAAGAATAGGGGCTGGGAAGGTGACTCAGTGGTAGAGCGCTTGCCTTGCATGCATGAGGCCCTGGATTCGATTCCTCAGCACCACATAAGCAGAAAAAAAAAGCCGGAAGTGGCGCTGTGGCTCAAGTGGTAAAGCACTAACCTTGAGCAGAAGAGCTGAGGGACAGCGCCCAGGCCCAGAGTTCAAGCCCACGACTGGACCTCCCCCCAAAAAAAACCCCAAAACATTAGAATATAACATGCATTAAAAAAATATAAACTCGATATGACCTGTGTGGGAGAAAAAAGATGGTAAAGGAGAGAAAAGAGACAGAGATATAAAAGGGAGATCAAGGGGAGGAGAATTTATGGACAGCTCTGTTGGTTTGGGGATTAAAAAGCTGGGAACCTTGCAAAGAGAGGGAGAAAACTCCACAATGTGCTGGATCTTGGGGAATTTGGAAAAAAAGATCAATCATGTTTCATTAGGTATGTCTAATTTGAAATACTTTAGAAATCCAAGAAGATATGTCTGGTAGATAGTTATGCAGGTTTGAGGAAGGGTGGAAAGTTCCAAGCTGCAGATACAAGTTATAGGATGTCCTTTAGAGAGATTTGTACAAGGCCCTGGAAAGGAGCTTCATCACTAGTGAAAGAAACTTTACTTGACAGCTTCCCTTGTAAGTTTCTAAATTTTCTCTTATGCTTTCAATCTGGCATGACCTAGTATTGTTCAAGAAAATATTGCTAGATCAAATTATGCTACACTTTACTCTCACGCAAGAAAATCTCAGTTGGGTGCTAGCAGCTGCTATCTTCATAGAAATTCCTTTATAGAACTCATGGTTCTAATAGAGTCCTCATGTTTTCTTTTCTCTTCTCAAGCTCCAATCATATTTCAATTTCCTTCTTTTCCAACTTATTTTTTTGTCTGAGAAGGAAGGATACTTTTGTGTAAGTCTGGGGTGATTAAATTATTAGTTGATATCATGGTCAAGGATATTCAAGGATATTGAAATTGTCAATGTGGGAGAATCTGAAATTGATAAAACACACAGAGAATAACAAATAAATATCAATGGATTGATAATGGGACTCATGTTCAATTTTCATCTATATTTTTACTTTGGAGAACTAAGCTAAGAAGACTCTCTCGAAGAAAATGAACAATGTATCTTTGGGAAGGTGAACAAAATAGAAGTTTTAACAACGCCCTTGAAAAAATAGATATCTGGTTCCTCTCCCTCACAGTTTGTTCTTAAGTCCTTTTTGTATTCCATTTCCTTTTATACTAAAGTAATTGTTGTTGTGTCTCAAAGAGTACGTTTTATAGAACTTTGAATTACTTATAGTAATAGCTACAAAAATTACTTTATGCTTATTATCAGACCGGTTCTACTCATCTAATTGCTACAAACCTACATCAGATACTATATTTTAAATATGTTACAGATGAGAACACTCAGACAAAGAGATATAAAAGGGTATCTTAAAGTCAAAGATAGAGTGAATGGGAAAATCACGACTCCAGTACAGAATTTTAATAATTTAGAAATAACTTTATTTTTAACCTGTCTGATTTAGTACCTTCTAATTTTTCTCTTCCTAGATATTCTGTAAGACACACTATTATGTGATAACTTTATCCTTATTTGTTATTCTGTCAAGTTGCTACCTTTTGAATATATTCTCTTTATGACTTACAAATTATTAGCATCTACATCTATGTATCAGCAACGTATTTATTTGTACTGGAATTTGAGCTCAGTGCCTTATACTTGCATAACACAATTGATATTTTTAGTTTTAGTTATGCCTGAGGCCAGCCTGGACCATGATCCTTTTTTATATGTTTCGTGCATATCTATGATAATAGATATGCACTACTTTTTATTGACTGAGATAGGTGACTCTACAGCATTTTGTCTGGGCCAGCCTCAAATCAAAATCCTCCCAATGTTTATCCTTGTGTAGCTAGCACAATAGATGTGAATCACCACTCATGGCTAACTTCTGTCTTTATTACCTGTATTTATAAATAATTCCTCTTTTGTCTTTAACTCATTGTCACACTTCAGTTTTTGTCCCTTAAAATATGATTTATGTATATATAAAAGGGAATTTGATGCCTTCATCAAAAAGAATGACATTGCCCAATTTGTTAGGAAATGGAAAGACTTGGAAAAAATATATACCAAGTGAAGTAAGCCAGGCTCAAAGAAACATAGGCACCATTTTCTATTTTATCATAATATTTATTTGAAAATGCTAAAAAAGAGGGGTTAGAGTTACGTATGTCATTGATGCCATTTTCAACTTCCACACCCATTGTCTACTTAATGTAATGGTAGACTTGCATGATTAATCTTTTTTAGTCCACTGTGCTCCCCAATGATAAATAAATATATATCCTTACCTTTACCTAGATGTAGTGGTCAGAAGACACCAGTTTATAAACCCTTAAGTCATAATTTTCTCTTTTACAAGCACCTTATTTGTTTCCTTTCTAAATAAATTTTTCTCACATTGTCTCTGTAGTGGTTTTATTCCTATTTATTTAATCTTGTCCTTCCTATTTATTTAATCTTGTCCTACTTCATGGTTTTCTTAACTTGGAATATCTCTAGACTTCAAATTAATGCCATTCTTCAATGTTTACCAATAAGGAAAGTATCTTACAGTCCCAATCCAGTTAGAGCCAGTGTCTCAGTTTCTATTTTCCTTAACAATGTATGAAACTTATATTTATTAAGTCATTTGTACCAAGAATTATAACAGACAAACTTCAAAGCCAATTTATGGTTACAACACACTGTGTTGTATTCAGAACCATCTCATTCACCGGATCACAAAATTTTAATTCAACTAATAGTTGCTTAGATAGTAAATGGCAGCATTACTTAGCCTGACTCTAGATTTCTTCCAAATGAGAGCAACTTCTTTTTTGTTCAGTCTTTAGATTATGGAGCATTTTTAAAGCCGAAACTGTCATTCTTTTGGCAAGTCCACTCTTTCTATTCAGTTCTGTGCTTTGTCATTCTACTTCCTGAGACACCTTCCTGGCCTTTCACACGCATGTCCTTCTAACTACCAGATCAGCACCATTGGGGTAATTAATGAACTTTTCCTCTTAAGTTTTCAACTCATGGAAGCTATAATCTATTCACCTTTTTACCCACTGAATATTAGATGCCAGTGATTATTTTTTTCATAAATATGTTCATATGACCTATTTAAATTAGACTTCCTTTGGTTTAGAAATTTCCCCTGAAAATCTTGAAGGCAATTGGTAGAAAATCCTGGAGGAGAAAAGGAAAACCTAAAGCCAAACCAAGGCGGAATTGGATGAGTACACTTGAGGCTGCCCAAAAACCAAACACACACTATCAGTGCTGCTTTAGCTCCTGTGGGATGCTAAGCATTGTGAGCTATAGACACAACATGGAGAAAATATAGTTCTTACTGTTTGCAATGTGATATAGATACAAGACACAAACTTAACAAGAATAGATCAAGCAATGCAAGGTTAAATGGTGGAATTATGTACAGAGAAAACAAAGTTGTGATTTCCTTCAACCATAGATAGCTTCTTGGAGCTATTTACTTGCTAAGGAAGATGAGAGTTCTTCTTATGGCTATACAATTTCTTAGCTTAGATATTACATTATATTCCTCTCATATGTTATGATTTATTAATAACTAAACACTATCCTTCAGAAAACCTTGTCACCTGCATAAACAAGTAGAGTCTGTTTCATATTTATAGGTGTGAGCTTGAAAGTTTAGGTGTAGTGGTAGGAGAACTGGTTATTTTATCTTTTCAGTTAGGTTTAATTATATGTATCCTTACCTTTCGTGGGATTATTTATTGCTTTCTGTGAGTACAATGGTGCTTCAGAAGTCAATATATCAAATAGTTGTATATCCTCTAACTATCCCTTTCTGATTTAGCTAGAGGCTGCCACATATTATAATACCACTTCAGGATAACAGGATGCAGTTCTTTCTCGTTAATAACAAAAGCAATTACTCAGAGGCACAGTGTCTTCATTCTGCCTCTGTCTTTTATCCAAATCAGACCTCCACTTCTAAGAGAAACTGTTGTTTTCAAAATTGCTAGCTTGTTATAGTGGCCCAGTAATTTATTTCATTCCTGAAGTCAAACCTGTTTGATTATGCCATAATTGTAATTTATGTAGTTTATGAATTTGTTATTTTAAGGCTGGAAGAATTGTGTTGGTATGTTTTCAGAGAGGAATCAAGCTGTTTGTACTCGGAGCTCTAAAAGTTAGAGAAATATCCATGTTTTGTTTCCAACACAGCCTCTCTCACTTACTCTGGGTTGTCAAATACTGTGGGTTTTTAACTTCTTGATTTTGCCAGGCTTCTCCATTCTCAGAAAATTGCCAAGTAGAAAACATTCAGACTTTTGATGAGGTCTGGAGCAACCACATGTTTATGTGATACTGTGAGTGGTGTTGTCCTCTTATTGTATGTACCTTCTATCATATACTTAGACAATGCAACTGACTCTATCAGAAATTGTCTCTTTCTCTGATAATTAGTCTGCAGGTGAGTGACCATGTCAACCCTAAGCCTGATGAAATAATGAATAGATGTATGAACAAAGGAAACTGTTTGCCACTCTTTCATTACTGTCATGCTTCCTAAGAGTGTCATCTTCCACCCAATAATTTGTACCACTTTCAAAGTGGTATCTAATAACACCTAGGTTTTCAAAAGTGTCAATCATTCTGAAGAACATATGCTGGTGTGGCTGAGACAGGTCTTCATTGCAGTAATAAAAATATATCTATTCTTTTTTTTTTGGTCCAGTCATGGGGCCTGAACTCTGGGCCTGGGCGCTGTCCCTCAGCTCTTCAGCTCAAGGCTAGCGCTCTACCACTTGAGCCACAGTGCCACTTCTGGCTTTTTTCTTTTTGCTTATGTGGTGCTGAGGAATCGAACCCAGGGCCTCATGCATGCAAGGCAAGCACTCTACCACTGAGCCACCTTCCCAGCCCCCTATTCTTAATAACAACAATTAAGAGTAAAGTTCACCACTGGAATCTTATCCAACATCTCTATCATCCTCTTCCTCCTTTGCTTCAGTTAAACATCTTTTTTAGCATAAGTTTCTATCAAAACCTCTCTCCATTTTTGCCTTCCTTCTCATATATTTTTCCTATGTTTCCTTCATTTTTCTTTAGCTTTTCATCTTGTTTTCTCTTTATCATTACTAATAAAGTTACCTAAACCGATGCATTTATAGAAGCTAAGCCCCCTTTTGACACAAATGGATAAATATAACGTTACGCATACAGCCTGGCTCACTGATGTTTATGTGTCTACTAAACTGCATCCTTCTATACCATCCTTCATGTTGGCTCAGTTTATGTTCTTGGAATGCTGTTTCGAATTTAGAATAAGTCTCAGATTCTTTTATTGTGACTGCTCCCTAGGAAATAAAATGTCCTCTTAGGAGTCCAGTCATGGCTGTTATTCATCTGCAAAATAAAGGATTAGCAAGAACAAAGAAAGTGCTACCTCCAAAATCATTAACAACAGCATTATATTCTTGCTAAAAATCTTGACGTCAATGTTTCTGGCTTCAATACTAGTGCCTATTTAGTATACACCTTTTAAATTTATATGGAAATTTTGTAACAATCCCAAGGACCAATCTAAGGCAGTATTGCTGAAGCCCATGCCTGACCTCTTATGTCTTTCATGAGTTTTGTTATCATATCCTAGAAGTTCTTTCACTTATAAAAACTTATAATAGTTACATGTCTCATCATATTCAATGAGCATTTGTAAATATGGAACTAGGTAACTTTAGAGACTGAGTGGGGATGGGAAAGATGGGGGAGAATGATGGAATGGGTGATATTAATCAAACACATTGTACTCATATATTGCTATGTTGAATTTTAAAGAGAAAAAAAGAGAAAACCATTGTTATTATTAAAAGTTGGACTATCCTAACCATGGTGAACACAACTGTTTATGAGCCCAATTTTTATTGCCATTTCCTGTGTTCAGTAATAATTAAATTTTAGTTTCAATTATGATATTATATATATATTATGTTGCAATTATAATGCAATAACAAATCAGAAGCTACACATATTTATGAGTTATTGTAAATTATTATTTTTCCCTTATTACTTCCAGGTATACTTTATTAGAATGAGTTATCTGTCAGGAAAATGGAAGATGGGTTAAATGGTTGAGGTAACCATGCAAGTATGGAATGGTTAATTCCAGAGAGAGAAAAAATATTACATGTTCAACTCTGGAAATTTCAGGTTTCTAACTGTAACTCTGCAACTGTAAGCTAATTCTCTACTTAAACATTAATTATACAAATACCATATGTTTACAAAATGTTTTCTACAGCTGCCTCGTAATGTTTGGGGAATACTGTTTTTCTCTCCTCTAGTGAAAGGCTGTCTCTTTGGCAGGAAAGGAACAGCACCTAGGCAAAACACTCCCAAAGAGACTCCCTACTCCTATTCAGGAAGCTTGGTTATATTATGATTTATATTTTCTTATAGTATAATAATTAAGAGCATAAGCTCTGGATGGGTTATAATGACTGAGTAGTTATGTGACCTATGTCAAGTCTGACATCTTTAATTTTACCCCTCCAATATTATAAAAAAAATGAGAGTAATAATTTTCCTCTCATAAACCGGAGTATATATAAACTGAGTTCTCAACTAATTCTGGAGAGAAATGTCAACATCTGTGATTAATTACTTCTACTCCCTCTCTTATTTGGATTTTCAAATTTAGCTTTTAATCCATTATCTCCTTGATCTCTAATTTAAATATATCCAACTAACACATAATTAAATTAAGAGCTTTTGATTAGGGTTGGGGTGGAACTCAGTGATAGATTTCTTGACTAGAATGCACAAAGTCCCCATGTTCAAACTCCAATACTGCAAGAGAAAAAACAGAAAGAATGAGGAAAAGGAGAAGAAAGAGAAGGAAAAGAAAAGAAGGAAGGAAGGAAGGAAGAAAAGTTTTTGTTAAATTGTAAGATTATATAGACCAGATTTTGAATTTTGAGGGTAAATCTTTGGGCATGATTCAGAGTAAAGATAAGTTTCAAAAAATAAAGATGAATGTTGAAAAGATCAATTCATATATAATAGGTTGGTGCAAGTTTAGGATTTTTAATACCTGGTGATCCTATGGAAGTAAAAATAGAGAATAAGTTAATCCTTTATGATTTGCCTAGATACTCATAAATTGTTACTGCTTGAGCCTTACTATCTCTACATTGATGATTCTTAACTCTGCTACTGCACTGGAATCTGCTTCTGACTTTATTAACTAAAGTGTGACTTGGAATCTGCTTTTAATTTAACTCTTTGAGATGTGATATCGGCATGCATGAAGAGTTTGAAAAGTTTTCAGAAATATTTTTGAAAATCATTGTTCTAATCCAAACTATTGTTTCCCATTCTACTCTGAATTCTCAATTCAGAGTAATAGTTATAAAAATAAAGGATGTAAGGTTTCAAGCCTTTTAAAAATATGTGTTTTCAAAATAACATTAGCAAATATAAATCCTGACATATGTTTTGCATTTTATTTAAGTTGGAACAGAGTCTCGCAAAATAACAGAAAGAATCTAAGGTATTCTGACTTTACTTTCTAAGTTATTAAAATAATTCCAATTCTAAATAATCTTATCAAATTATTGTATGCAGTGAACCAATTTCATGATTATATTTTATACACTTTTCCAAATCAAGACTTCTGAGTTTTTTTGAAAACTTTCTTTGCTCTCTGCTCTTCCAGAAGTCTTGGGAATATAACTTTAGCACATATATGGTCAATCTTCTTAAATAATGACTGTTAGTATATATAAATACTGCCTTGTGCATGTGAGCATGTAACAATTAGGCAGGCTTAAAAAACCAAAAAGAAAATGTAGTGGAAATTTTTATACTTGATCTATTATCAAATAGTTTAAGTAGGAATTTATAAATATGTTATAATGTTTATAAATACAAGTGCTTATGACTATAGAATTATATAATGTGCTTTTATGTCATGAATATAAGATGTGCTAGGGCCTAATGATATGAAAGGGAGAAATGTGGCATAAAAATTTTAATAAGTGGACCAATGTAAGCAGATATATCAAAATGGAAAAGCAGAAGTAAGTTACTGTGATATTAAGTAGACTTGAGACATGGAGAGAGAATAAACTGAACTTTGTATTTCTGCACCTTTTGTCTTGTATATAAATTTATCTGGTTTGGAGAGGGGAAGGGGGATCACAGAAATGCTGGGGCAAAAGGTGAACTGATTCAGCAGAGATATACTCAAGACAATATGCTGGAAATGTACTGGGGGAGTTGGGAGAAAATGAAGAAGGGGTGGCATTGCTCAAAAATAAATATACTCATTATCTGATTTATATGACTGTAACCCTTCTGTACATCTCCTTTACAATAAACTTTTCAAATAAAGTCACAGCTTCAGTTGGGACCCAATTTCTTCCTAGCCAGTCACTATAAAAGTAGCTTTATTCTCTCTTCCTCAGACTCTATCCTCCAACACCACTCCAATGCACTGTTCAACAGACTCCTTGACCAAATTTTATAGTCTTGTTCCTTTGAACCTTCTTTTCAACTAAGCTTCAACCTTTGTGCCCATCTTTTCAGAATCCTGTTTTATTTTCTGCCAATTTCAGCAAGAATCTCTCACTTTCTTATCAACATCCATGTCAAAATCCTTATCCTATACCAGGTGATACCAGGACCCTCTGGCCTCCTGTAGCAAACCACTTCACTAAGTTTCTGCCCACCAAGCCCAACAATTACCCTGCTCCTTGACTGTAATTGCCAATTTGTCCAAACTGTATCTGAAATTTAGCTCATTTCTTTACTAAGTCCTCTCTTTCCATAATGAAATAGTTCCTGAATAAAATCTCTGTTTGCTACTTTAAAAATTAAAACAAAATAAAAATAAGCTTTAAATAAAAATGTATTTCAGGTACTACTAGATTCAGGGCCTTACCGCTTACCCAAAGAAGATGAATTATGTGCTCAGCGACCATTATAATTATGGTTGTAATTATGTTTGTTTACATTTTATGAATAAAAGCAGGCCACACATTATTCCAAAACTGTTTAAGATATCTGTAGTCCAGAGATGTCCATACTCTAAATCACAGAACCTATGAGATGCTCTTTTGCAAGACAATTGAAATGAAGCTACAGATTAAATTAAGGTTGCTAATCAGATTGTCTTGATAAGAGGAGATTAGCTTGAGTTGTCTTAAATATCTAATGCTGTCATCATCGGGCCTTTATGAAATGTGAGAAAGATTCATTCAATCATTGCTAGCTTCAGATTGAAACAAAGCCAATTGCAAAAAAAAATCAAAAACAAAGGATGAGGGCAACTTTTGCTGCTGAAAAATTGAAAATAAAAAGCAAACAAAAGCAAAAGCAAAAAAAATGCATGTCCTCATTCTTTCAGAAAGGAATGCAGCACTGCGACTGTGACATTAGCCTACTAACACCTGTTCACATTTCTCACCTCCACAATCATGAATTTTGTTGTTTGAGCCAACACATTTGTTCAAATTAACTACAGCACAAGTAGGAAATTAATGTAGTCGCACAGAATAATTTAGGATGCAGATCAAGATGAGGAAAATTGGGAAAGTGTAACACACATGACATTGTAAGAAATGAAAAATAAAAATGTAGAAATGTAGAAATGTTAGCACAATAATTATAATCTAAATTTCTACAAATAACACAAAGAGAAAAAATATTTATGTTCAAAGTAAAATAAACTGATAACCCAGGTGGTGAATACATCAAAAATTGTCACTGTCAGGGGTTTTCCTGTAATAGGTTTGTCAGAATGTCATTTCCATTAGATGCATTGTATGGCATTGATTCTTTGACCCATGTTTCATTTCTCCAATCTTGCTTGAAGCATTGTTGCAAAGCAACTTTTAGAATGAATTTCCACCAGGATTTTTCCCAAAACATGATAATACTTTGCTTATGACATATTTTTATGGCATGGAACTACTGTTGTAGCATGAATTTATATTAATAAATGCAGTAGAGGTAATTAGGATTCTGGTTGTTTGGAAGAAAGGAGGATTTGCCAACAGGGAAATCTTCATGGCATAAAGATGTGCCAGAGCCGTATGAGGTGAAGGGAAGGAATGGAGCATAGAGGATGACATTTTAGTAAGGGGATCAGTGTGAGCAGAAATATCAAAGTGGAAAAGTGCAATGTGTGTTACAGGGATAATAAGTAGATGTGATTAGGCAAGCTAAGAGAGATATAGAAGTAGATGAGCTGGAAAGACAGTGTGCAACCACATCTGGAGTGAACATGAATACAAAGATAAGAAGTCTAGAAATTATTCTGTTGATACAGAAGTAGGGGAATGGATAAAATTCAAGCAGTGTAGTAAATTGTCCAAATCTTTGCCATAAGAAGACTATCTAAGCATGTTTATGTTGCACGGTGATTTAGAATTTAAAGAGTCTGCAGATGGGGAACCCATGGATAAATCACATGGTATGCTAAAATTAAAAAGATACAAAATAAATAGGGAGATTTTTGAGAAATACTATGCTTAATTAGTTAAAAGTTAATCATTTTCTTTTATCCTATGTTCACTGATCCTCTGTTACCTAGAAATAGCTTTTACATGTCTTTTCTACAAAAGTCCACAATGATACAGTTTCCATCATTTTTCTATCAATGTATTCATTGATTTGTTCATGTAGCAAATACATCTTGAATTTATTTTATCCTATATACAATGAGTCTGGAAATACAATAAGGAATATGAATAAATGCATGCTGTGTATAAAGCACTGTTAATCATCTTTAGGAAAGAAATGAGCCAGTTCTTTAATATGGAAAATGTTACAATACCTATAAATGTGGGGAAAACCGGGCAAAAGGTGCAATACCTATAACTCTAAATAGAATCTTTTGGCTGCTTAATTTTTTCATTTAATGGACTAATTTCTTAAGATAATGTCTTTAAAGCTTGCTCTTAGCTCAGGATGATAATAATAATCCATGTGTATGTGTAGTGGAGGGTGGAGGCTGCTGAAGTAAACATGCCTGTTTTGTGCACATATGCAATATGTATGTGCTACATGTCTTTTTTTTCCATTGCGTTGTGTTGGACAGTGTTATGTGTGAAAGAGTTTGTGAATAACTGTGCTATAACCTACACATGGAGAAGCATATTTATTGTTTGACATATATGCACGCTGTGAATCTTCATGACTCTGCTCATGTCACGGATCAGTGAAGCAAGCCCTTCTTTTGTTTGAAAATTACTACTTGTCATATGGTTCCTTTTCCTATTCAATGATTGTTTTCCAGTAAATGCATGGTAATGAAAAAGGGAATGTTCAACATTTAATAAATCATATTTATGGCACAAATGTTGTAGTATTTCCCATTCCTGAAGAATAGAAATATGATTAACATTTCCAGATGAACCAGCATGCAGTATAAGAAGTGCTTAGCTTCTGAAAGTAAACACAGAAAAACTGAGAGACACTAACATATTCCCTTTCCATGGTATTTTCAGTTCATTTATAAAATATACAACAGTTTTGATGTCACTTAAGAGAAATTAGTGTCACCCTTATCATATTTTATATTTTGTAAACACTCATTATTATTTTTAATGTAGTTTGTCAGCCCAGAATCAACATATAGGGTCTGATCAAGTAATTCCTTCAGGCAAAAAACTAAGGGATATTTCATCAGTCACTAAGAAAGTAATCCAATGTTATAATTCTAAATGAAACACCCACTATATTAATTTCACCTTTTCAGTTATCTATGATATATAAGGATGGTTCTTATACATTGTTTACATAATCATTAAAGTGTGTGTGCTTGTGTGTATATCAGTATATACTTATATATGTATATTACTAAAATGTTTGATATTATAAAACATACACCTATGCATTTGATCATATTGGATATTTCTCTTAAGTATTTTGTGCTTGATTTTTGAATTGTGAAAATTAAGAGAGACTTTGATTCTGTAGTCATAATTAGACTGAGTATTGTGCTTTTTTTTTACTTGTGTTAATGTAGAAGACATTTGCAGGAAATATATTGTTTTGTTCCATGTGAATTATGGATATATTTTGATTAGTATTAAGTTTTATTCTAATTCAAGGTTACTGTATGTTTTTGACATTTTATAAACCTTCTCATCAAAATAAAAATGGAAACCTGGGAAACCACCTTATTCTGTGTGCCTATCATATTTGCTTTCGATTATGTTCTTTCTAAGTAGCTGGTCTATTAATTTACTCCATGTATATGTTGACCTAGACTCATGATCAGACTTTGAAAACAATATTGCATTTTGTTCAGATAGTTATTATAGAGATACTTAAAGCTTTTGTTTCTTTGGAATTATTTTTCAGTAGCAAAAATTATCAATGCTTCAACAGGCTGTAGATAAAATAAGGTTAGTTTAAGAAGACATCACTGTTATGATCAGTTATCCATTCAAGATGGCTGTGTATCCCAGGATATGGCTCATCTTCCTTTTTCATCAGTCCTGTTTGCTCTTTTTTGCTACTACTCCTGCTATTCACTCTGGGATCTCGGTTGTTTATTGTAATGATGCTGAAGAGTCACAGTTGTGTCACTGTGCCTAAAGTTCTCTTTTATTTTCACATGAATTGTCACTGTAGTTCTGACTAGTATTGTCTCACAGACTCCAAGTGGCAGTTGATGCTAGTTATTCCAACAATCTCAATCAGCCTAAACCATTGATTGATGAATACTGTTTTTATGGTAACTCCATGATATGGTTGTCCATAGTTCTCTACTTGAGGATATATACAAATGATACACCTGGATCACACTACGATCAAGCTCTGAGCCCTCAGCTAAATGAAACTTGATTTCTTCACTTTTCTTCACTCTTGACACATCCATTTTTAGGCAACAATTTGTTAGACTAGTGTATGAAGACTCCCCCAGCCTTTTACAGCTAACCTAATTCTCTATTTCTCACCAACTCTGAAGTGCTAGTTGATCATTCAGGTCTGCCTTCAGCAAGAATCTTCTTTGATGAGTTTAATAAATCTCCCTCAACACTTTATGTTTCTATTAGTGATTTTCTATTCACTAATTCCCTCAGTATGAGTTTTAAGCTATGAATTTTTTTCCATTTTTCCATTTCTCAATGTGATAGTCTTGACATCTACTGTAATAGTCCTGAGTAGTCTTCTTTCTTCCTTATCATACTAACAAGTGTTAGAATTAGTTTTTTCCTTAAGACTTTTGATATGAGATAAATTTACTCTAATAGTAGAGTGAATTTTTTTGAAATAAATCCCTTCACTAGAACACTAAAGTCTGATTAAATGCTAAAATCAGGAAAAATAAAACTGAGAAAATGACCCAGAAAGTGAATCCATTCACAGAACAGTACTAGATTTTATGACATGATTCATTTAACTTTATGAATGTGTATGAATGTGTATCTCTGTGAGTGACACTGAGTATTTATGATTTTCAGAAACAATTTCCATTCATTTAGATGAAAATCCAAATTCCCAGTACAGTGAGGATAACAAGATGAGGATATTCCTTGTTATCTTTGTTCAGGAGTCCTGTGGAAACCAACATATGTGGAGTGTCAAGTTCCTTACATAAAATAGACTAATATTTGTATATAACCTATAAATGCCCTCTCCTGTACATTTTAATTATATAAATCTTTAATCTTTAAGTTGAATAATCTTTAAGTAAATCTTTAAATTATTTGTGATATAATTAAATATATAAATAGTTGATGTATTATAAGAAAATAATTACAAGGTGTTCAGTATATCTCCAGTGATGAAACCAAATTTCTGCCTGATGAATGTATATGAAACCACAATCTCAGGCCCAAAGTTCAAGTGCACTGGATATCATGTCAACCACCTGCCCTTAAACACCAAATAAGAGACATGGAAAAGGCAGAGAAAGGACTTTTGCTAATTCTACTGAATGCCATGGAAGTTCAACTACACTCATCTTTATTTACTTTACATTAGATAGAGAGAATTGGGTGTAGAGGTGAGAATGTGGGCATAGTTAAAACAATTCCAAGTCAGATGTGTGTTTAGTGGTGGTCAGTGATAGCCGAAAGTGCTCTCAGGGGTGGTCTGACAGTCTCTTTTCTCAGAAACAATCAGCCTGCAAATTGACTGAAAGAGAATATAGGATCAGAGTATAGGACATAAATACAAAATGGAGGCATCTGATGCCCTGTCTTTATCCTGCTCCTAGTAGGTTGTCAATGTTTCCTAGCCTAAAGCAGCTTTTAGCCACCCTCATTCAAATATCTAGTCCAAGAAAGAGGAAGGCATTACAGACTCAAACACATTAAAATACCTGCATGTATATATTTATACATAATCTATCTGTGGTTTTGAGAATACAGTAGTCCTGTAGGGTTTCTAGAATCAGTGTTGCATATCATGTGTGATATTCACTCTTTCTTTATGGTATTCACTTTTATTTCCACAAGATCTTACAAATAAACATTATTCAATGCAGTAAAGCATTTAAAATTACAGTAAAGTAGAATTCAGTATTTTTGTAGTCATAATAAAAGAGGAGCACAGCAGGACATAAACAAAGGGCTGCACAGGAGGCATTTTATGCTAGTGTAGAAGCAATTCACACCTGTTAACTACTGGGAAGAGAATGAGACACACCCTCAAGCTTTCCATCTAAGTTAAATGCTGATAATTTGAGAGGATTTTTTTAATTTTATCTTCAAACTTTGCTGGAAAATTATTCACCAAATTGAATGATTCAACCTATGGAATTATGTAAAAGGATGCCTAAACCAAGAGGAGATAAAAAAGAAAAGAAAAATGTGAAAGCATAGAGTGATAAGCAAAATATCTCATTTTTGTAATGTGAGTATATTAGAGGTATAGAAGAAGCAAATAATGCACAAAGTATTTGAGAAAATAGTAGCAAAAACATGCAGAACCTATCTGCTAATATTATAAAATCATAAGGAAAAAAATCTCTTGTTTGAAATTTAATTATATTGAATGAATGCTCACATAAGATAAATTAGACCATACAATCAAGAGAGAAATAGATTGAAGAGAAGTGGAGAGAGTGGACATCCCTTGTCTCGTTCTTGAGCTAAGAGGAAATGGCTTTAGTTTTTCACCATTAAGTATAATGCTGGCTGTAGGTTTGTTATATACAACCTTTAACTCCACTCCCAAATAATTCAAGCTGATTCAAAACTTTGGCAAAGTAGCAGGGTATAAAATTAACCTTCAAAAATCAATGGCTTTTTGATATGCCAACAATGAGAAAAGTGTGGCTGAAATTAGGAAAGCAATTCCATTTGTAATAGCCCCACAAAAAATACAATACCTAGGAATTAACTAAACCAAAGAAGTGAAGGACCTCTATGATGAAAACTTTAAAAACTTGAAAAAGGAAACCCAAACAGTACTTATAAAGTGGTTAATCATTTGTAGAAAACTATAGCTAGATCCTTATATATCACCCTGCACCAGAATCAACTCCAAATGGATCAAAGACCTCAGAGTCAAAGCAGACACTCTGAAAACATTACAGGATGGAATAGGAGAAACCCTACGTCTCCTTGGCACAGGCTGAAATTTTCTTAACAGAAACCCAGAAACACAACAAATCAAAGAAAGTTTGGACGAATGGGACTGCATGAAATTGCAGAGCTTCTGCATGGCAAAGGACATAGCTAGCAAGATCAATAGAAAGCCCACACATTCGGAGAAGATCTTCATTAGCCATACAACAGACAAGGGTCTCATATCTAAAATATACCTGGAACTCAAAAAATTAAATCCCCAACGACAAATCTTCAAAGAAACAACTGCCCAATAAATAAGTGGGCTAATGACTTAAAGAGAAACTTCTCTGAAGAAGAAAGAAGGATGGCCAATAGACACATGAAGAAATGCTCAACCTCCCTAGCCATAAAAGAAATGCAAATCAAAACAACATTGAAATACCACCTCACCCCAGTTAGAATGGCTATAATCAAGAACTCTAATAACAACAGATGCTGGAGGGGATGTGTACAGAAGGGAACTTTACTGCATTGTTGGTGGGAGTGTAAACTTGTTCAACCACTTTGGAAAGCAGTATGGAAGTTCCTCAAAAGACTCCACATAGAGCTCCCCGATGACCCAGCAATCCCACTTTTGGGCACTTACCCAAATGATCACAAACAAGACCACACTAAAGCTACCAGCACAACTATGTTTCTTGCAGCATTATTTACAATAGCTAAGATATGGAACCAACCCAGATGCCCCTCAGGAGATGAATGGATCAAGAAAATGTGGTATATATACACAATGGAATTGTATGCCTCCATCAGAAAGAATGACATTGCTCCATTTGTTAGGAAATAGAAAGACTTGGAAAAAATTCTCTTAAGTGAAGTAAACCAGGCCCAAAGAAACATAGGTCCCATGGTTTCCCTTATTTGCAATAACTAGTATATGTCTGAGTCAAGCAGAAAAGGTCGGATAAGTAATGCTAGGGAAATGAACCCTAAGATATGTCTTCAAATGTTTTTTTTTCTTTCATGCGATTGTTTCTAACACATTTACAAGCTGATTTTTGTTTTGTTTTGTATGTCCCTCCCCCACGGTGTAACCCCTGCTTTCACTGTATTTGATGTCGGTATAGTTTGTGAAGGGGAAGGGAAAGAACAAATCGTTTAAATAGGGATACAGGTGGACCCATTGCAACAATGAAATGTACAAGTCATTATGTGGAAATGAACTTTACAACTTTGGTGTGGGGGGGGAGGAAGATTGAGTGGGGGGGGAGGATGGGAAGGGATAGGAAGGGGAAACTAAGGAGTAGGCTACAATGCTTGATAAGAAATGTACTCATTATCTTGCCCATGTAATTATAACCTCTCTGTACAATATTTTCACAATTATAATAAAAAGAGAGAAATAGAGTTGAAAATAATACTTTTTTGGAAAAGTTGAATGGCTCATGTCTGTAATCTCATCTACCCAGAAGGCTGTAATTAGGAAGATCATAGTATAAGGCAAAAGCACTATGCTCTACTTAAATAACTAAAGAAATGATTGGTGATTCCAGTAGCAGAGCATCTATGTATCCCATGTGAGAACCTGAGTTTATATACTAGCACCACTAAAAAGAAATACATAAATAAAAAATAAAAAATTTAAAACAAGTGAGAGACAAAGTCAAAAATGGAAGTTCATTAATATCACAGAACCCCAATATGTTTGAAATAATACTTCCCTTATGAAAGTGGTATTACACAGTAGAGCTAAATACAGGAAATATTTTAGCTGCCTTGTGAAAGAACACATTCACTTTCTTGGAGCATACAGGAGAATAAAGATGCTTACAATCTCAAAAATTCCTCAAAGATGGTGAGGCATCTTTTGAATGTGAAAATATTTACTTGGGATTAAGGCTTTGATGTACTTCTACCTTGATCTCTAGGCTATTGTTAAGTCCATCTTGGATTGAATTTATGTATCTCTTTATCTACCAACTATCCATTATTCCATCTATCTGCCTATATCCCTGTTCTCTGAAACAAAATGAGAAGCATGTTGTAAGCATGCCAAGAATTAAGATAATAAAATTAGTACAAAATGAGAAGCATGTTGTAAGTATGCCAAGAATAAAGATAATGAAATTAGTACACAGGTTGAATGTTGAAACACTAGCAAAAATAATCACAAAACAGTTGAATATAAATATATATATATGCGTATAGAGAGAGAGGGAGGGAAGTGAAAGAAAGAAAAAGAAAGTGAAAAAAAAGAAAGAAAGGAAGGAAGGAAGGAAGGAAGAAAGAGACAGAGAGAAAGAAAGAAAGAAAGAGACAGAAAGAGGGAAAGAAAGAGAGAAAGACAGGAAGGAAAGAAGGAAGGAAAGAAAGAAAGAAAGAAAGGAGAGAATATGATGTCACACAGAGCCTGGCTCCATGTCTTCTACCACTTTCTCAAATATTTTGAGTAACTTTTTAATGAAGATTCATATTTTCATTTAGCAATGGACAGCAGAAATTTCATAGCCCATTCTGACTAAAGTAAGAGATTCTTTGCTGATCAGATTGCTGAATTTCCTATAGTATTGGAGATCTTGATGTATACCCAAGGACTGTAGGATATATGTGTGCTTTTGTTTTAATAGTTGGAGCTCTCATTTTCATGAGTTATCATTTGAGAAAAAAATCAATAGATTAAGGGATTGAAGATGTAGTGAAGTGTAGCATATACCTAGCAAGTACAAGGCCTGTGTTTGATTCCCAGCATTCCCAGCATTACACACACACACACATACACACACACACACACACACACACACACACACACACACACAGAGTAATTTAAGTGAATGTTGTGCATAACCTGACTTCAATATTTTCTACAAATGGATGTGTTAAAAATTTGTGGTCAACCTGTGAATTCTCATTGGAATACAACAGAGATTACTCCAGAACAGATGTTGTTAATTTATAATTTGAAATCAGGGCTTCTCTAGTTGCAAAGACAAAGAAAAATGATAATTACACAAATTTATGTGGAAAGTTTATTGCCTCTGTCCGTTAGATACAGGGATTGTTGACAGTATACAAATATCAATCTGGGGGCTTGTTACTTGATGAATACAAACAGAAACTGAATGTAATTTGATCACACCATGATTTTCCATGAAATGTAAAGAAAGATTGATAGCTAAATAAGTACAGATATTTTGAATAATGACCAATTGAGATGGAGGGGTAATTATTTTTTCCTCTAGTAGCAGAAATCAAAATGATTTTTTTGTTTCCTTTGTCTTACTGTTTTTGTTTTATTTTTTTTAATTGTGAAAATACTGTACAGAAGGGTTACAATTACATGGGCAAGATAATGAGTACATTTTTTTTTATCAAGCATTGTTGCTTTCTTTGTTTCCCCTATCATCCTTTCCCATCTCAACATCCCTCTCCCGTCCCCCAGCTCCGGGGCCAAAGTTGTAAAGTTCCATTTTAGACATAATGTCTTGTACATCTCATTATTGCAATGGGTCCACCTGTATCCCTATTTAAACAATTGTTTTTTTTCCCTTCCCCTATAAATTATACCAGCATCAAATACAGTGAAAACAGGGGTTATACTGTGTGTGTGTGGGGGGGGGGACATACAAAGCAACAAAGAAAGAGTGTTTTATTTTCAATTTTTTTCTTCAACAGAAGACTTTTTTTATTGTGAAAATACTGTACAGAGGGGTTACAATTACACGGGCAAGATAATGAGTACATTTCTTATCAAGCATTGTAGCCTCCTCCTTTGTTTCCCCTTCCCATCCCTTCCCATCCTCCCCCATCCCCCCCAGAAGACTTTATTCTTCTCTTTCAAAAGTAATTTGAAATTGAATAGAATTCTACAACTGTAAATAATTTTCATAATTAGAGATGGTTTTCAAGGCATCTAAGCTTAAATATACATTTTAGATTTTTTTTCCAATGGGAAGGAGAGAGAGAGTTTTTCTGGCATTACCTTTATTATCTTCGTATCTATTTTTGTGTTTGGAAAGGTCTTTTCTACACTACTATATAAAAATAAAGACATGACTATTTAAATACACCTGAAGATGAATCTAATGGCATTTTTTGTGTTAACTAATAATTTCTTAACTTACTAAATTACTGATATCTGCTCAATACGCCCCTATACAAACTTTGTGGATATGGCTTGACATGGTATTAATTTTACCAGAATTTTTAAAATAACATTTATGTCTTTGATAAATATCTTTTCATTAAATATTTTATAGTTATTTCCATTTAGTCCATAATATTGTTTGTTTGTTTAGAGAAGTATTGCTTGTTGACATAATTATTATCATCATCTACCTAAAACTGCATGATATGCATATATCAACAGAGCTGTAATATAATTGCAAAAATGAAGATGTAATCTCATCTACTATGATACATATTGTTAACTAATTTGAGTAGTTCACAATAAGTTCTATGAATTCTTGAAATAATTTCAGCCCACCTTAACACAGTAGATTAAGTATATACTGGGTTCTGCATTGTGCTCAGATTAGATAGGCCTTAAAATCAAACTCTGTGTCAACATTGCAAACTCCCTGAATAAATTATTTAAAGTAATTTCATCTGAAAAATAGTAATACCCTGTGAGGATTTACATAAGAATACATGAGATTGAATATATGTTAAAAAAACAATGAGGATCATAGTATGCACTCAAAATATATTATATATTATAATCAAATACAGCTTCAAATTTCCAAAATTATTTATATGTATAAATGTTATATACACTTCACAATGATATATATATATATATATATATATATATATATATATATATACATTGTGAAGTGTATATAACTTAATCAGAAAATGAGTTAGAATACATTCCAATTACTAAATGATTCCAAAATAAATTACTGGAAACATTCATAATGAATATTTTTGAATGCAGAAATACAGAACTTTAACTACTTGGTGAAATTTCTGGATACTCTTTCTTGTTAAACCTATTAGCAGGACCAAGAGTATTTTTTTTACGTTAACATTAAAAACAAATGCTGTGTTTCATGCTGTATGACTAACACATGGTTATTCTCATGCAAAGTGAATGGCTCAAGGGTAGTACACTTTCTTGGCCAATGAACATCGAGGATGAATTTATCTTTGCTATGTCAATGAAAATGTTCTCAGTGTAGGCCTAAGACTGCCAATGGAATTCATATAGCTTTCCCCATAAGTCTTCTCCTCTGCCAAGTACATACTCTAATTCAACATTTTGGTGTGGAACTAAGACTTTCTTATCAGCTAAGAAGAAATATCTTAAAAAAATCAACATACGGGTCTGGGAAGGTGGCTCAGTGGTAGAGTGCTTGCCTTGCATGCCTGTGGCCCTGGGTTCAATTCCTCAGCACCACATAAGCAAAAAGAAAAAAGCCGGAAGTGGCACTGTGGCTCAAGTGGTAGAGCAGTAGCCTTGAGCTGAAGAGCTGAGGGACAGCGCCCAGGCCCAGAGTTCAGGCCCCACGACTGGACCCCCCAAAAAAAATCAACATACATATATATGTACATAGGTATGTTTATATATGCATTCATAAATATATGTGTGTCTGTTTGTGTACAATTTCTTCTGCAAAACTACTATCACCTTGAATTTTGTTACAATCTCTAATTGGCTCTTATTTTTTTGTACATTTTTATTGTAAAAATACTGTACAGAGGGGTTACAGTTACATGACCAAGGTAATGAGTACATTTCCTATAGAGCATTGTTTCCTCCTCCTTTGTTTTTCCCCTACCATCCTTTCCCTCCCACCTCCACAACTACCCCCCCTGCCATATTTTTAAAAATAATTTTTAGCAATTCTTTGATAGCTGATTTACTGAATTATTTACAGAGTAATTGGTTTTTACTTTATGTACTTGTAACATTGAAAATACATTATAATATATAATTATATTTTTCACACCTAATTATTAATTATGATGATAAATATAATACTATGTGGGAATACATGAAGCAAATGGGACAATTTCAATTCTTGTACATGTTATAGTAATTATACTTAAAATGTAACTGTAACCCCTTTGTATAGTATTTTCACAATAAAAAACTTAATTAAAACATAAAAATAAATTAAATAAGTTAAAAAAACAAAGAATTGTGTTTGTTTTAAATAAAATAGTTGGTCATTTTGAAATAAAAATGACAAATTGCAACATCATAATGTATTTTCAACTCATTTATTTTCACTGATGCAATTATATAATTCATACCAAATTATATTTGATATGAATTTAGTTTTGCCTCAGATTTTGAATTATGTAATTCAAAATCTGAAGTAAAACTAAAAATTTTCTATGCAAGTATTGTGTTAATATTGTATGAACATTCTGCAGAAAATTCATCTAATATTTTTGGTTATTGAAACTCTTTTACTAAGTGATTATTTTATTAAATTCAACTATTCAATATAGTCAAATATTCATGGTCTTTATGGTCTAATCTTATGGCTAGTTAGCAAAGTAAAGAAATTTATAATTTAAAAAAAAATAGCTACCATTGTGCAGGGTGAGTTGCTCAGTGGCAGAGCACTTCTCTAGCCTGTATGAGACCTTGTGTTGAACTCCCAGCACAGGAAAAATGTGATTCTTTTTTCTTATCTAAAATCTAAAAAAGATATTATTAAAAATTCTAAATCCATGTACTTCATGTAACATTATTAAAGGAACAAACATGCATCTATGTTGGAGGCATGGCTCCAGTAGTAGAATGTCAGCTTAGTAAGTACACGTCCCTGAGTTCAATTTTCAATACCAGAAACAAAACACAACTAAAATCTCCAAACCCAAAAACAGATGTTTTAATTACATGCATTCAACAAAAGAATTAATTGAATTAGAGGGAGGACCCTCATGCCCTGAATACATTCATCTTGGAACACATAAAACTATAACAGTTGGAATTAAGTTTCTATATGGACTTAAGAAAAAGACAAAACAAACTGTAACAATGAAGAAATGCTGTGATTATAATGACTGTTATTTATAAAACCCAAACAAAAACAAAACAAAACTCCAACAGAATTATTCTTTATCTAGAAAACAAGGCCACATTAACAGAGGAATTTTGAAAATAAAGAAATTAACAGCTGATTACAGATATACTCTTGCAATCTCTTGTTTGTTTCTCTTCAGATATGGTCATGTGAAAACTGAGTAGTAAATATGACATGGAAGACTCGTATTTAGCAATGCTCTAGTTAACAGGTACAGATAGCTGAGCAAATAATACTATATAAATATTTATAAACTTGAATTATCCAGTTTCATTGGATGCCTTGAAAATTAATTGCATAAACACAAAGTGGAGATTTTGCTTAGACACTGTAAAATATGATTTACGTGTCACATTAGACATTTAAGAAGTGCGCAGCAAAAGAACTCCCTGGAAATGTGCCTGGTGACAGATTAGAAGGGATCAAGGTTAATGGAGTAGTTGGAAATGAGACTTCCACATAGCACAGGTAGGAAATGAAAAATCCTTTGTAAGCCAAAGTTTATGTTAAGAAGTAGATGGGAAATAAGTCCTCATACAGGTGCCAAAGATATACATTTCTATAGAATTCATGAAGTAGGTAACAATAATAAATACAAAGATTAAAGCTGTTTATGGCATGTGGGTACATTTAGACATCATTCTACAGCAGATAAGAATGTAAATTGTTTGAGAACTAAAATGACTTGGTTTAAAAATCTCAATGCACGTTTCACAATTTTTCTTTGTGTTTCTCAGGTTAAATTTTAATTTATCTCTACCTTTATATTGTTTTGACACCTATGCATATACAATCTTCCTTGTCCTTCACATATTTCATTTGACAGTGAAATTATCATTGAATTTGAAATTTATCATGTTCAGAGACTGTGTTAACATATTCAGGGGTTGCCTAAATATCCATTAATCTCATAAATTTATGTTAACAAAAATAAAATTGATAAGAAAAGATAATATTTTATTCAAAGCAGAATTACATATCATAGAAAAGGAAAGTCAAGAATCTGGTTAAGATTAGCAATAAAATTATATTTACAAAAGTTATTGCAATAAGTATTTTGAAATTAGTTATCTCTGTTAACTCCCAAGCATATGGATTGAAGTTTGAAAGCAAGTGACATTTTAGAACTGTTTTTAATGAATTTTTTATCCAAATGGCATTGGTGAGCCTCAAGGAATATCTAACTCTGTTATAATTAAAGTTTAGTAAAAGTCAAGAAAGTAACTATTGAAAATGGAAAAAAATATGGATTCCTGTATCTCCAAGATATTTGTGCTACCTTAAGAAATTCTTCTTGATATGGTTTTATTCAATATGATCTTAACTAGCAACAAATTTTATTAGAAAATATTTAATGGCATAAACATGATAAATGATCTGGTAGTTTGTTGAATAATATACTTCAATAGTTTTATATACCAAGTTGAATTTCATTATGAACAATTAATATAATACCTTTCCGAGAGACTGGGTCCATATTTAAAAAAAAAAAACTCTTTGAGGAAAAAAAATTCTTTGAATTCCAGAATGGCTAACTAAAGATAATTTACAGTAGTCTAATCCACTCTTTCTAACTCTAACTTAGATAGCAGAGAAATCTTTCCTACGTTAAGGATAAAAGTTTATGCACCTTGTATATACATTTTTCTAATTTGGGGAGGGTAAGAGAAATAACGAAATGCTGAAATAAGGATACAGGATGACCCATTGTAACAATGAGCTGTACAAGACACTATGCTGAAAATGAACTTTATAACTTTGCAGGAGAGGGGAGGAGTTAGGAAGGTGGGGAAGAAAGGGATGGTAGGGGAAAAACAAAGGAGGGGGTAACAATGCTCAATAAGAAATGGACTTATGGGCTGGGGAGGTGGCTCAGTGGTAGAGTGCTTGCCTTGCATGCTCGAGGCCCTGGGTTCAATTCCTCAGCACCACATAAGCAAAAAAAAAAAACAAACCGGAAGTGGTGCTATGGCTCAGGTGGTAGAGTGCTAGCCATGACCTGAAGAGCAGAGGGACAGCACCCAGGCCCAGAGTTCAGGCTCCATGACTGGACCCCCCCTAAAAAAAAAGAAATGGACTTATTACCTTGCTCATGTAACTATAATCCCTCTGTACAGTATTTTTACAATAAAAATATATATTCAAAATTTTAAAAACCAAAACATCAAAACCAAAAGTTTATGCTTTAATAAAGAAGAGAATACATGATTGATATACTACTAAGATACTGAGAAAATGACTTCTACTTGTCTCTTTTTTTTCTCTATCTCTTTTCTCCTCTCTTCATTCCTCTCCCTTCCTCCGTCATCTTTCTTTTCCTCATCCGTTTTCCTCTCTCCTATTTTTTTTTTAGTTTAATTCACATTGAGTTATTTTGTAGTAGCCTTTGTGTTTTCTTTTTTGTTCTTGTTGTTGTTTTGTTTCATACAAAAGTAAAGTCTTCAAGGCAACTCTCCTCTGGACCACATTCTCTCAAAAGTGCTTCCCTGAAACACCTGTTCTTTCCTGTAGGTCACATGGGCAGCAAAGATGGCCGCTGAGAGGGAGTTGAGTGGGCAGAGCTGGAGTTTTTTATGTTAAAATCTGACTGGGTACCACAATCAGGCGAAGTGACATCAGTGCATGAAAAAGCTTAGCCTCATGATAGGGTGACCTCTACAGTGATTGGTTGGTTCCTTTTCCTCCCCTTCCATGCCACCTGGTTTTTTGCTTTAAAAAGTGCTTGCTGTGTGGTAATAAGCGAGTTCCTGCTTGACTTGACTCCTGGCTTTCTCTGATAGTCTCCAGGGATAAGGGAGGCTGGGGAATCGGCTAGTAGCACACTTACCTTTCCTTCAGCGGGACAGACAAAGACCCAACACTCTCCCACCTGAGTGCCTGTGCTCCTTTACTAAGCCCCTGCCAACAACAGGAGTCTCACATTAACCTAGTCCATTCAGTCATTTAGAAGTCTCTAATGAAGAGTAATACCGGGAACCTGGATGTAGTATTCTTGCAACTGAGGAAGCTTGAGGATGGATTTAACCCTTTGATGTACATAAAATATTATCTCAGAGCCTGGATCAGTTCTAGTATTCAGCCCACACTTTGGGAAGGCAAACTTGCCAAAACAATCCAAATGCTTTAGTGTTTGTAACAGATAATATTGTTCATCATTAAAACTTCATACTCTGTTTCTGGCATTTCTGGCTTTGACACATATTTCCAGTCCTAGAGAAATTAAGCACTGTACTTGAAATATATGTGTCTCAGTATTTTTCTTCCAACTATGTTACTCTAAGCCAGATCAATTCCTAAAGAAGTGTTAATTAGCTGTTGCATTGGTTCCTTCCTTGTCCTTGTCTGACCATTTTGTTTTTCCCCTTCCCTTTCCCAAATCAGATAAATGTATATTAAATCAAAAACAGTGACAAGAGGATAAACAAGGGGAATGGGATGAAAGAAAAAGAAATAACTTCACACAGTGCATTAAAAAATCCTCTTCTTTCCATATCTTGGAGTTCATTTTACACAGTCATGTGTACATAGCTATTGAGCTATTGTATCATCTGCTAGGACTATCCTAGACATATACTAATTATTACAAATGAGAAAAATCATAGAGCCTATGTTTCTTTGGGTCTTGTTTACTTCCTTAAATCTTCCCAAATCTTCCAAATCTTTCCACCTCACCCCAGTTAGAATGGCCATTATGAAGAAAACAAATAATAACAGATGCTGGTAGGGATGTGGCCTAAATAGAATGCTACTTCACTATTGGTGGGAATGTAAACTGGTTTAGCCATTCTGGAAAGCAGTATGGACATTCCTTGAAAGACATAGCAGAGAGCTCCCCTATGATCCAGCAATCCCACTCTTAGACATTTACCAAAATGATCACAAACAAGGCCACACTAAAGCTACCAGCACATTGCACATTGTTCATTGAATTATTATTTACCATAAATAATGTATGGAACCAACCAAAGATAGATGAATGGATAAAAATGTGATAGATAGATAGATACATACATACATACATACATACAAACATATATACACACATACATAAGAGAATTCTATGCTTCCATCAGAAAGAATAACATCACCAAATTCATAAGTAAAAGAATTGTATTTTTCTAGGAAAGAAAATGAAGACTGTCTTCATATTTTATCTGGGGTATTTGATGTACCTAGGATGCTTACAGGGAGAAAAAATAGTGACAACTGTAATGCCACAATACCTCTTATGAACTAGAAGCTTGAAAAAAAGAATGATATTTTTCATTCCCTTTACTATATTTTTTTAAAACAAAAAGAAATCACATGATAATTTATATCCTCTAGTATCTTTAAGAGCCTCTGAATAACACCTTTTAAAAAATATTCACAAAGAAGTTGAAGGCTTTTAAATTAAAATGTTCCATGTATTTCATTAAGTAAGATAGTCCTAGAAAATTAGTCAGTATGTTAGGGGAAGCAGATGTTTTTAGAATTTCCTGGACATTTTATGTTCCCGACTAAGAAGGCTCCTACTTTAACCTAATCAATCTATCTCCCTTACTCACCCTATAAAATTTATTTCTTCATTCACACTATTAGATCTCTCTGGATTATCATTATCATTATGTTATAAATTCAGTGAATGAAGAGAGGGAGACGTGATGCAGGCTGGGAAGGAAATATAGAAGTAATCAAGCAACAGCTTAGTAAAATTGATTGTCATACATTTTTTTAAAGAAAAAAGATGTGGAAATAAAAAGTGCGACCACAATTGCATAAGTAGTATGACTGATAGTGTATCAATTATATAATGCATGGTATTTAAATTATGTAGAGATCTTTAGATTTCTCAATATTGATGGATCATGTTTTGCCAAAAATACCACTGTATGGTTGGATTATCTAAATTATAGCTAAATTATAGCCCAAGTATGATGCATTAATTTCTACCCACTTTCAAAATCAATTAATTAGTACTAAATGGTTTTAAATGTGATATTAAATTACTACGATTCAGTGAACAAGGGAAGAGAAAGTAGAAATGAGTTGGCAAACTGAGGGAGAAGAATATTCAAGGTCGACTATGAGGAATCTATGATGTGTACAATCTATTACATTCTCTATGGATTCTGTGTTTATTTCATAACACCCAATGATGACCACTGGAAATTTTCAGGAATAAATTCAATTGTATTTTCATAATTAGACAAGAAGACAATTATAGTATAATAACTGGTGAATTCAAATAGGCTGAAAAATAAAATTAGTAAAAGTCATATAATACAGTAGGAGTATTCCAGTATTATTAATGCTATAGCATTTCTGATAAGAAACAACTTTCAAGCACAATTTTTAAATTAGAGCGAAAATTGGGATATAACTTAGCACATGCTCTGATTTTCTTGTGTGAATACAGAAGAATAAAGTAATAGTCAGATACAAGCACAAGGATGTGGAACTGATATCCTAGTAAAAGGGTGGAAGATGATTTGAGGATACTCAGAACAATGCAGTAAGAACACTTATAGTGAATTACATTTCATGGTTTCTATAATCCTGTGAAGACATGTATTACTCTCCTTAAAGAAATATTATGAAGACTCCCCCAAGTAAGTAAGAAAACATAATTAACCGTATATTTCAAAATTTCTTTTACTGTTTCGCTTTAAAATGTTGTTTTAAAAGCTATTATCTATATGTAGCTGTACCAAGGCATCTGAAGTCAACATGTCTGTTTATAAGTCCAGTGAATGCGTTTTGACAAAGTTACCTCTTTCAGCATTCTCACCTACCTCTCCCAAAACATTCTCTCCCTCTGTGTGCCTTTCTGATAACTTTCTAATTCTCTTGACTCTCAGATGTTCTGGGTTTTATGTACCATCATTTATTCTTGTGAGCTGCTTGCAGTGCTAAAACTGAAGTTTTTCTAGAAACTCTGATACTTTGATTAATTTGTTATCTCCTGTAGCAAAACAAAAATTCATGACAAAACCTACCACTAAAGTTGCTTCAGAAGCTCAGGGGAAAAACTGTGGTTTAACATTATTGAGATGATCACTTAGCGAAAGGGGTTTCTGAAAATGGTCCCTTAAAAGCCACATTTTGAATGGTGTATATTTAAATGATAGTCTTTTAATTTTGGCCAAATCGTTTTATAAGAGTTTTCAATTTATAATAAACACAGACTTCTTTTTACATTTTCTTCTTACATAAGCTTCTTTAAACATTTTCTTGGAACAAAATAAATATGTATTACATATCTGAGTTCTTTTTTTGGCCAACTCTTCATATACATATATTCTAATTTGATTATACAAAAACTGAATATCATGTGGCTTAACCCAATATATTTATTTTTGTTAATTGTTCATGATCTATTTTCATGACATAATGAGAAAAAAAGAGACAAGATGTTATCATCTAAATTACACTTTCTTGCCACATGTAAGCTAAATGATACCTCAGTAAGATTCTCAAATTATTGAAGACTGAGAAATGCTGGTATAGAGAATATTCACTATTGGTATGGATGTATTTAGAAGTTAATAATGGCCAGATTTTGGATTTCAATTTTGATAAAGTGCTTCATATAACATTCATATTATTTTATTAGTGCATATATTTGTATTCATTTGTATGTATGTATATATGTGTGTGTTTGTGTTGTTCAAACCTACCTTCCAGAAACTTTATTTTCAGACTTACTTACTCTCTCTTTTTATCTTCCCTAATTAAGTGATACTTTGTTTTAATGTTTATTATCTACATAGCTTTACTTTGCTTCTGTCTTTCACTTGTGAATTGTTTTCTGTTTGTTTAAAATGAACACTACTTTGAAAAATGAATAGAATAAAATATTTTTAAATTTAATACCAACATAGTTGTGAGAATTTCTGATCATTCAATAACTATGAAATCTTTTGAATCATATTTGATGTGGATCATAATCACAAATTGATGAGAAAATTGACCATGACCTCATAGCTTATCAAGTACCTGTCTGACAATTTACTCACTTTAATTGACCTCCATCAAACAAGGAACTACTGACTCAGAACTATATACATAGTTAAGCTTATTGATTCAAGGAGTTTGGTTGTCTAGTGTGTTGTACATGACAGGATTAGGGGCTTCCCTATAGCTTAACACATTGAGCTATAATAACAAAATATGAGATAAAAGAAGTGGATTACCAATTACAGATTAGTCTGTGTACTGCAACTACACCTAAATATCTTAAAAGTGCCTGAAAATACCGGGATGTATGCACTAATTTAAAAATTAATATTAATAGCCATAAGTAAGAGTTGTAAACCTCAGATATTTGTAGTATATGGGTCTTGCTTAGGTATTTTCAGTAACTTATTTTAAAGTATCTCATATGTACCATAAGTACAATTATTTAATCATATGTTGTTCCTAGGTAGATAATATAACCTAGTACACTCATTTCATTTACCATTGTGACACCCTATTCTCTTATGAATAACTCATGAGTCAGATCATTGTTCAGCAGATCTAAATTAACTGTTATTTTCTTCATAACAAATTTAAATTTGTTAGTATGATATAAAATAATCCTAGTTACTTTAAGAAATATAATGAAAATATATTACAATTATGAACATATATTTTCTGTAATAACTTAAAAAAATCTGATGTTGGACTGGGAATGTGGCTTAGTGGTAGAGTGCTTGCCTAACATGCATGAAGCCATGGGATTGATTCCTCATTACTACATAAACAGAAAAAGCTGGAAGTGGCTCTGTGACTCAAGTGGTAGAGTGCTAGCCTTTAGCAAAAGAAGCTCAGGGACAGTGCCCAGGCTCTGAGTTCAAGCTTCAGGATTGGCAAAAAAAGAAAAAAAAAGATTGTTTTGATTATATATTTCTCTGCTCCCTTCTCCTCTTTATCTTTGCCCTTCATGGTTGGTATTGAAGTTTGATTTCAGGACTTTGTGCTAGTTAGGCAGCTGATATACTACTTGAACTACAATTCTTGCTCTTTTTCACCTAGTTAGTTTTGAGATTTGTTTCTGCCTTTTTTTCCAGGTTAGCCTGGACTGCAAGTTTCCTATTTACACCCTCTGCCAAATATGGGATGACAAACACATAAATCTTGTATTTTGTCAAGCAAGTATCTTGTGAACTTTTTTCCTAGGCTGGCTTTGACCTGTGATCCTCCCAATCTAAGCCTCCCAAGTAGATAGGATTAGAAGCCTTATCATTTGAATTGCCTACTTTGGTATGAATACTAACACATTAAGCTCTCCTTCCACAATACAGTAGTTCTGGTCTAAAGAGGAGCTAAGGACCCCATTGTCTGATTAAGTCAATATTGTGGATATAACCTTTTCTGGACTTACTTAGCTCTATTCCCTTAATTTTAACAAATACCATCCTTTTAATTTTGCAATATATATCTTCAGTGGCACATTTTTATGATGTAATCTGTTATTTTTTTTAATGATTTTTGAAACACAGCATATGGTAGACCCTTAAAAACAATATTGGAGGAATGTTTGCATAAATGAAACATCTAAGAAAAAATAGCTTACTTCAGTAGTATATCCTGTTATTACCCATATCTCATCTATGAAATTTTTAATGTAGTTTTCAAATGATTTAAAATTAAATATGTTCTCTCTGAGAATGAAAATCATGAAATTTATGTTAACTACAAATACAAATCCACTTTTATCTTTAATTAAAATTTGTGAATTTGAAAAACAATTCAGATCTTATTAAATCTTAATTTTATCATCAATTTTATACAGGCATTGCCAGGTAGTACCTTTGAAGATACAGATATAACTCTTCAGTGCTTCATTAAATTATTGAGTGAGATTTGAAAAAATTAGTTTTCAACTATTTGCTTTCCTAAGTTGAGGGTTTCTAAAAATTGAAAATAACATCTTACCTCCCCACACAAGCTTAGGGTACTCAAGTTGAACTACTTAAATTGTTCTGGTTTGTATATTTCATGGTTGTACATGAATATATGTTTGCAGAAAAACATTACTCATTGATATGTATAACATTTATATTTTCAAATTACTAGAATATTTTATTATGTTTCCATTGTTATTGTAATGGTGAGGTACAGAGGTGTTACAGTTATATAAGTCAGATAAAGAACATATTTCTCTCTTTTTTAAGAAACCCTTTTATTTTATTTTTTAACATTTTTTAATTGTGAAAATACCATACAGAGGGGTTGCAATTACATGAGCAAGGTAATGAGTACATTTCTTATCAAGCATTGTTGCCTCCTCCTTTGTTTCCCCTTTCCATCCCTTCCCAACCCAGCCCCCAACTGCCTGCCTGCACTGCCCCTCCGTGCACCCTCCCCCCTCTCCCACCACACGCCAAAGTTGTAGCATCTTGTACATCTCATTGTTGCAATGGGTCAATCTGTATCCTGTATCCCTATTTAAACAATTTTCCTTCCCCTCCCCAATTTATACCAACATCAAATACAGTGACAACAGGAGTTACGCCCTGGGGGAGGGACATAGAAAGCAGCAAAGAAATATCTTATAAATATGTTAGAAACAATAGCAAGAAAGAAAAAAAAAACATTTGTGTCCTTATCTTGGGGTTCATTTTGCCTAACATCAACTTATCTCACCATTTCTGCTTGTCTCAGACATATACTAGATATTGCAAATAAGGGAAACCATGGGACCTATGTTTCTTTGGACCTGGCTTACTTCACTTAAGAGAATTTTTTCCAAGTCTTTCCATTTCCTAACAAATGGGGCAATGTCATTCTTTCTGATGGAGGCATACGATTCCATTGTGCATACATAACACATTTTCTTGATCCATTCATCTACTGAGGGGCATCTGGGTTGGTTCCATATCTTAGCTATTGTAAATAATGCTGCAAGAAACATAGTTGTGCTGGTAGCTTTAGTGTGGTCTTGTTTGTGAACATTTGGGTAAATGCCCAGAAGTGGGATTGCTGGGTCATAGGGGAGCTCTAT